>NC_143553.1:55000-1259166 GCF_054136105.1 Typopeltis vanoorti
CTCCTTCCATCATTCTATTAAATTTGCTATGGAACTTGAAAGAGAAAAACAAGTAGCGCTTTTAAACATCTTAA
Organism: Typopeltis vanoorti; assembly: GCF_054136105.1. NCBI lineage: Eukaryota > Metazoa > Arthropoda > Arachnida > Uropygi > Thelyphonidae > Typopeltis > Typopeltis vanoorti. The sequence goes on from NC_143553.1 coordinate 55,075, forward strand.
TCAAAAAACAAATTGATGGCAGTATATATATCTACCGGTGTATAGAAAACCGACCAATACAGGTCGCTACCTACATTTCAGCTCCTCTCACCACATCTCACATAAACTCGGCATTGTACACATGTTAAAGAAGAGAGCGATTCACATAACAACAGAAAACGTGACCCTTCAAGATGAGTTAACATTAATTTCCAACAATCTTTACTTGAACAGCTATCCAAGAAGACTAGTCAATAAAGTCATTTTTTCTGAACCACCACAGAAAGAACAAGAAGATATTCAATATATAAAAACTATTGCAATTCCGTTTGTAAGTGGCATCTCCTACAAGTTCGTCAGCCTCCTCAAACAACACAAAATAAGAGTAACATTTAAAGCAATAGAATCTATTCGTAAACTACTAAGATCTCCAAAAGACAACCACCCTCTCTATAAATATGCTGGAGTTTATAATATTCCATGCTCGTGTGGCTCTAGCTACATCGGACAGACTTCGAGAAGACTTGAAATCAGGCAAAAAAAGAGCACATTGGCTATGTCAAAAACAACAGACAAGACATTTCTGACCTATCGTCTGATTTCTCTACAACTAACTATAATTCGATACTATTTTATTTGATATTATTCTAGTCAGTTTGACAGTTGCAGATAATTGTGAGATTGTTTCAGTCTATATGTAAGTGCCCTGAAGACGCCAATAGTTAAAGTTTGGCGACACTAGTCAAGTTAATAAAAATTGATCAACACTTGATCTGTAAACCAAAAATATTATTACTAATTCTCAGGATCAAGAAAATAAACCTTCATTATAAAGATATGTTTCGTATTTTGAATGGTTTAAACAGAAGAGGTAGACCACAGACGATATAAAAGACTGGTGTGGAATGGGTGCACAGAAACTGCCACTCTGTGTGCACTGGACAAAGAAAGCTGGAAGAAGATAGTGAGGGAGGCATCGGACGCCAACGGGCAGTGATCCATGGTTTGTGGTGGTGATGAAAGCTGCATAGAGGAAGGGAGGAAAAGCATTGAGAATGTTGTGTGCCATCCTTCTCCATTATTCACGTGATTCGGGGATGCAGTGCAACACCAAATGAATCCTTTATTACTAAGGAAGTTACATCTATGCCACGGCATGGCTTGTTAATTAATTTTTGGCTTTAATTTCATATAACACTGACCCGTCATTTCCGATAGAGAAAAAATCAATTTTTGTTTTTATATATTTATTTGTACATTGGACATTAATCTCCTTAACTGTCGGTTTCAAAAAGGCCTTTTGGTTGGAAGTGGGTGCGATTCCTGTCTGGAAAGTGAAGATCCCTTACAGAGCCCCTTAACTAAAGTTTAGCGAGATAGCTTGGTGAGTAGAGGGAAATGTTTTCGGTGACAAAAACTTGTCCTATTTTGTTAATCCCACAACTCGACTTGTCAGTTAGAACACAATATACACACCAAAATTCATACTTTGGCATCTTACTGTAAATTTATAGTTACGAAAGTGAAACTTAGCAACCAAACCAATAAACAATAACTAATCGGTGTCATCCTCAATTAGCTTAATAAAACAAACTTCGAAGATGCAAGTTGGAACATCACACCTCAACCGGGATCAACAAGTATAATAAAATCTCCATTTATTACAACAGTATTTAAATACATTAAAGCAAAAATTATAAATAGAATATTATTAAGAGTAAGACTCATCAAGGGAGCCACACACACACACACACACCAGCTATCATACTTATTCTTGAATTCATTCACACTGCTTGCACGCACAACATCCAATGGCAATCCATTCCAGTCAGCCACCCTCTGAGAGAGAAATCTAGCCCTCACGCCTTTCTTGGCGGCCTTCATTCTCAGCTTCCAAGGATGCCTTCTCGGTCTTTTCCCACCCTCCATAAATTGAAAAATTCCATCAATTGAAATCCTGTATGACCCTTTCAGAAGTTTGTAAGTCTCAATCATATCACCTCTCTTTCTCCTGTTTCTTCTTCTCTCTTTTTCCTGAATTATGAAGACAGTATCAATCTGTCTTCATAATCAGTATTCCACAATCGTGATATAATTTTAACACTCTCCTTTGTTCTCTTTCCAATATATCAGAATCACAACAGAAACCAGGAGACCATACCTGTGTACAATGGTCCAAGTGAGGTCTTATCAAGGCCTTGTTATTTTGCTTCATCAAGAGACAAAATAACATCATTATCTTTACATGTGAACGTTTGTTTCAGCATTGCAATTAACTTTTGATAAAACCTTTGCAACCTTTGCCGCATGGCCCCTAAACTTCACTAGCCTCGTCAGTTTCTTCTAGCCTAATACCACCAATATAATACCATATTGGATTTCTAATCATGCCGAAGTGAATACATTTACTCACATTGAACTGACACCCATTTTCCCATGTCCAGAATTCCTGCACATTCAAATCATTCTGCAATTACTGCATATTCCTGATTACCCTACATAGCTTTGCATCATCAGCAAATAGCTGTATGTGGCTTGTGAAATCCTTCTGAATATCATTAATGTATAGTTGAATGACAGTGGACCAAGCATTGATCCTTGTGGTACACCACTTGTTACCTTAAACCTTGCAGACTCGGATCCCTCGTATAACACTTTTTGATATCTGTTAGTCAGCCATCCTTATCCATGCTAATATTGTAAAACTCAAACCCATTTTCTCCATTTTATGCAACAGTCTACCATGTTGTATTCTGTCAAAAGCCTTAGCAAAATCCAAAAGTATCATGGGGTATCAATTCCCATTCTCTAGTTTAATGGTAACATTGTTATAGAATGTGAGCAAGTTGCTAAAACATGCCCTTCCCTTAGTAAATCCATGTTCATTGCAGAGATTCACTGTCAACCCATTTCTGAATGCGAGCCCTAACCAATTTTTCCAAAATCTTCACCACCAGTCCTGAGATACCAATTGGTCGCTAGTTGGATATATCAGTCTTTGCACCACCCTTGAGCAATGGAATTACCATACATGCCTCCCTGTGGAATCTTTCCTGTTCTGAGACTCATATTAAACAGCTTGATCAAAGGAATGGCCAGTTCAGCTGAACACACTTTTAGCACAAGTGCTGATACTCCATCAGTCCTTATAGCTGAATTCTTGTTCATTTTGTGCAACAGCTCTAAAACTTCAGCCTCACACACCTGCGTTTCTGTTTCTTCATCTAGTGAAGAGGTAAAAGTGAGCTCAATGTTGCGTTCACCGGGTTGATAGCTTTTACCAAAATTGGCACTCATTAAGTGAACAACCTCTTCTGCATCAGTAACCCTCACGCCATCTGGATTTAGAAGAGTTATTCTTTCATACCCATTCTTTCTTTTACTTGCAGCATATCGATATAATTCTTGTACGTTGTCTTCAGCAAGCAGAGCCAGATTCTTTTCAGACTTTGATATTTCCGTACAACAGTTGTGCCTATTCTAGCCTGCTGCTTATAACGTTCATAACGGACGTTATCCTTATGCAAACGGTATTCCTTCCACATCGTCCTTTTCTTATGAATCTCTTGCTTAATAAGATTACACATCCATTTGAATCCTACTCTATTTATTCTTCGAACTCTCGGGACACATTCTGATATCGCATCATTTAAGTATTGTTTAAATGCTTCCCATTCATTGTCGGTATTCTTTCCATCCAGCAACCGATCCCATTCCACTTAACTCAGTATACTCCTCAGTTGGTCATAATTTCCTGCTTTTGTAGTTCAGCATGCAACCTTTTCTGAATGGAACATTCATAAACTTAGTTACTTCCCAAGTGAGCACTGAAGGATCACTGTCACCAACCGGTGGCAGAATAGTTATAAATACTATACAATTTATAAATACTATAAAAATTTAAAATAGCACTGTGAAAAAGTGAAATGAATGCATTCATAATTCCTGTTGTACGTTAACAGAAAAGAAACTCATCATGTAAATTGCGAATCAAAATAAACTAAATTTAACTGGAAAAAAATTTATTGCTTCCAAAAAATAGAAATTTAAAAAGTGAAATGAATCCATCCAGAATTCCTACTGATAACAAAAAGAAATGTAAATATAATTTGGAATTGAAATGTAAATGATGAAATGCAGAAAAAAACTATATTTATATAAAATTATTCCCCAACCAATATCGTTAATACGAAAAATCTCTTAACAGATGAAATGAATCATTGCGAATATGCATGTGAAAAACAAAATGAAAAGATAGTGTTATTATTTATGCATATTTAAATAAGGTATTTACTTAGCACTCTGTATTGAATATTTTGTTGTGAACAAAAACGTGTAAGTAATACTTTAGTTGTATATTCGTAAATGTTCTGTATGTGAAGAGGATAATGAACTTTGTCAAAAAAAAATTAATAATAAACTCGCTATACTGCACACCTACAAACACAACACAAGAAAGCAAAAAACTAAAATTAGGAGCGCAAAAAATAAAATACTACTTTCTGAAATTGGCGGAATAGAGTGCCAATATGAAAGAAACATCGTGTACACTTAATGATATTAAGCCGAGAAAGAAAACCTCCCCCTACAAGATTTTATCATCAAAAAACTTCGCTCCAGAGAAGAACCAGACAGAATTCCCAGAATCATTTAACTACGCCTTCACTAACATCATCGTACAACTAAAAAAAGATACTTTTCCCAATAGGCCCAACACAAACTTATTAACCCAAATTCAACAGCAAACAAGGTACTTTTTTCCTGAATCCAAATCGGAATTGAAAGACGCCCTCTCACAAATAAAACGAGGTGAGACCAGGAACTGACAAGATCACTCGCAGACCTCGTAACACATTTTGAAAAGTTAGATCCTGTACTTCTCAAACTTGTGAAAATGATACTCGATACTGGAGCTATTCCCAAAGAACTAAAAACTGCGATAGTTGCATCTATCTACACACACGGATAAAGAAATGGCATTCACGACAGACCTACAACTAATTTGCCTGTACTCTCTAAACGTCTTGGTAAAGTAATGCATACAAAACTGCTCGCAGAAATATAGCTTTCTTTCACAAAATCAGTACAGTTTCAAGAAAACGAGGAACACATCCTCGTCATTAGAGAACATTACAACTGAACTAAAAGCGTTTGATAAAAACAAATTTGCTATCCTCGTAGTTCTTCAACTACCAAAGCTTTTGACACTTCACCACGAAATGCTGCTCACCAAACTATACTCGGTCGGAACAAGCGGAAAATTGCAAACCTTGTATACGAATTATCTCGCAAACAGAACACATGTAACAAAATTAGGCGCACATCTTAGCCCCTTCAAATACAGCACGGAGGCCCTCAAGGAACAGTATTATCACCCACACTGTTCAACGTATGTAAAAATGACATTTAAAACTTGGCTATACGAAGTGAAATACTGTATATCAATACGCAGGTGACACAGCACTACTTAGTCCACACAGACATAAACATTGCAATCTCCAAAGTACAACATGACCCGAAATATATCAAAAATGAATGCACTCAGTAGTTTGTTTAGTGAGTTAAGGACATTATTATTCCATTTTTGTGATAACAAAAATGGAATAATGTCCTTAATTGTGTGTGTGTAAATATGGTGTATAATAATAAATTATGATATTGATATGGAAAGAAAGTATTTATATTCAATAAAAGAATAATTAATATACTCTACACTGTGTATGGAATCTTTGTACTCAACAGAAAAAATGTACTAATTGTACTGAACTATTATTATTCTAACTTCGAAGTAGGTGGGATTACCCCGCCTTCATAAACTAATCTGCATAATCACTGTTATCATAATTGTTATTAATATTGCTATTATTCACTTAGCACAATGCGTTAACTGTAACCGGAAATAGCCTCAATGATAATAACAATATCTTTGTCAAATGTATCATGTGTATGTATATTAAAAAAATAATAATACAGTGATTAAATGTACACTTAATCCGTGTGGTGACGAAAATATGTAACCATATCTTAGTTGTATATAAAACAATGTATGCAAAGATATATATATATAACTTGATGTAAATACTGTTATTAGTTATGTTGCACGTTCCTTCAGCATACACATCAGGAATTTTAATAAAAAATAAAGAATTTTGTTTAGGGATTTGAATTTAAACATTATTTTTAATATGATTTTCATATAACAAGCGCGGTTGCTATAGTTTCTTTTGTTAACGCAGAGTTAAACAGGTTTGCAACCAAACGTTGTGACGTCACAATCAAAGTGGTCCTGTACAGGCGATGAACCATCTGATTCTTTGTCTTTTACTCTTTGAGGGCGACTTCATTTTACAAAAGCGCTAATTAAAGATAAGCCTACAACAATTTTCTTACTATACTATAATAATCAGTATTTCAAAAGATGTAAGTACGTTGCGAATGCTGTTGTGTGATTTATTGATGAAATGTATTAAATACATAATATTTTTTATATATCAAGGAGAGAGAGAGAGAGAGAGAGAGAATACAATGAAAGAGTCGATCAGGATGGAAAGTGGAGAGGAATTGGACAAATTTTAATACTTATATTTTTCATTTATTTATTCTTTAATTGATGTCTGGAATACTAATCTCTATGTGACATTTGACCGTGTTTACCTAAAAAGTTCAGCCCCGAACCAAATCATTGTATGGTAATTTTATTCAATAATTAGGCTCATTTAAAAAAAAAAATTGTCCTTTTTATGAATCGGATATGCGATTTTTTTTACTTAATTTAATATAACTAGGAATTAAAGAAGTTTAATCGAAGATTATCAAAAATGACAATTTTTATGATGTTTTTATTATCGTGCATAAAAAGTCGATTTTTTTTTCTTCTGTTACAAACTGATTACTGTTAATATTTTCTTATTCGAAACAACTCGTACATAATTAAAAAATAGAACACATCATTAAAAACAGACAAAGAAAGAACGACACATCTGGAATTACAATATATTAAAGAGCAAAACGTTGTTCTGTATATTTTATATAATAATAGGAATATCTTATCACGTTAGTCCTTGAGCCTCTGTAGGTATAGACGAAGCCCTTTCGTCGGAAAGTCCTGGGTTCGATTCCCGTCCATGAAGTGAGGAACCTTTATCTGGTCTCTTTCGACTAAAGATGAGTTAGTTGGCCTCATACGGTGGAGGATTTTTCGCCCGGAAACTCGGGTTTTTCGTCCACTCAGAACAGGTAAACCGGCCTATGAACACACGGATCTATAGTCATAAATTACATACTTAATCCCTCACTAGGAAGGATCAACCAGTCCTAGGAGACGGTCGAGGAACATGGGAATCGCCGTTCCTCGATGTTTTAACCTTTTTTTTTTAATGTGTGGGTGTGTGTGCAAATTACGGAATAAAATAAAGGAAAGGTAATGGGGAGTTTGTTAAATGATGATGATAATTTTGGTAGCGCTAAGAGTGAAGGGAAGTTGAGGCGGTGTAATCCCCCCGATTTCGAAACTGCAGTTGGGTTTGCTGAAAAGCGGGATAAACGTAGTGCCCCCCCCCTTGCCTTTAATGCATAGCATCATACATCTCCGCAAAGGGATGTGCTTTACATTAAGGGAAAAATGCTAAGGAAAGTGATCAGGGCTTAATCCACCTTTACCACGAGTTGCCTAGAGTGGCACTACCATGAATTGCCTCAGACTTTCACTACGTGCAGGCACGAACTTGACTTACTTGTCTGTTTGCTCACTTGGGAAATAGGATTTAAAACCAAGTTTACATAAAATTACTTGGTATTTGAATACAGAACTTGTGTTTATATTTTACTGTTTGATTCCGTTATTGGGTTTTCTGTTTTTACACTCTACAGATGTTTTCTTTTGCGTTATTGAAATAATTTCTTAGTAATAAGTACGTAGTGTCTTAGATTTTTATGTTCAGGATTCTGTGTTTTGCTTTGAGATTCGGTTATTAAGTGCTGTATACCGACTCTCGAAAGCACACACAATTGAAACCCTCTTTGGTGATATATATAATACTTTTTACTGATTCATTCATATTTCTTTTATCAGTAAACATTTGCTAACACTGAATTTTCATGTTTTTTTTTTTCAATAATACAATTTAATTATTTAAATCGGCAAACTACTGATATTAGAAGACTAGGTACATACACATAATTGACAGGTTCGATTAATATGGCGTTAGTCCGCCGTGGGCGTCTAGTACAGCCTGTATTCTTCGGAGAAGAGACTGTTATCGCTTGCAACTCAACAGGAGGAATTTTTCACCATTCATACGAAAGCAATTGGACCAATTCACTTTTGTTCTTTGAAACGTGGCTGCTGCATAGGAGAAACGTATGTCGACATGGGATGAAGATGATTACTTCTGACTAAAAGATAACGTGCAGCATCGACTTTGCCTTCCAGTGGATCCGCACCATGCCACGAGAATGCATCCCAGACCATTATGGAACCACAAAACCTTTACGGTTGGAAACAAGCACTCTGGCTGGTAAGCATCCTTGGTTGACGAAACACACGTATTCGTCCGTTTGAGGGTAAAAGTGTCAACGTGGATTCATCAGACCATATCACATCCCTCGACTGTTGTGTAGGTAGTGCACTGCCTGTGATCTTTGCATCATTGTTCGACGTGCGATGGCGGGAGTGATCAAAGGCTCGTGTAAGGCAATCCGACCGTGATATCGAACTCTGTAGTTCGCGGCGCAGAGTTTTTGTTCAAATGGATTAACACTGACAAATTGGGTGTCTAGCACGACGTCTATTGCTACTAATTTATTGTTTTAATTCACAGAATAACTTAGCCCAATACCAAACCATGGGCAGTTACTGTTGGCCAATATCGTTGAACCGATGAATAGTTGACCTGAATTATATCCAACCTATATTCTCCCCACTGCTTGGAGAAGGTCTATTCTCAAAGGTTGGGTCTGCTTCTTCCACAGTGATCCACTCAATATTGGAAGAGCGTTTACATATATTTGTATGAATGGAGAATGTATGAAGGTGAATGACACTCACAAACATCGATGTTTGTGAGTGTCAAACATCCTGCGATTTCGAATCCCTAGGCGCGATTCAAATTCGCAGCCTTTTGGTTGGAGAGCAATTATGTTAACCACTCGGCTAACCATGGCCTGCGTGACCTGAATATGAAGCCACAATCGACGATGAGTGAATTTCAAATTTAAAAAATAATTTCTTGCAAATATTTAGAAAATACGTAGAGGAGAAACGAATATGAAATGGCATTCTTCCATGGTGCGATGATTAATTATTATCATAGCAATTTAACTTACTAGAGAACTTTATGGAAGAACCGAGAAATTCAAATTCTCAATTATAGATAATTAGAGATAAATAATCGATATTATCAATTAATTATCATATTAACATTGGCTAGATGGAATATGGTGTGTGTGTGTGAATTTACAGTACTTGGAAAACAGCCATGGTGCCAACCTTAATATGATGTAGGACCACCTTTTGCTAAGATGACTGCAGCAATCCTACTGGGCATAATTTCCACAAGCGTGCGATAGCGATCACTGGGAATTTTAGACCATTTCCCTTGTAGGCGTGTAGTGAAGTCCTGTACTATTGGGGAGCGGACATCTCTTGACTACACCTGACGCTCCAGTTCATCCCACTGATATAGATCAAGGCTTGGTGGAGGCCAGTCAAGTGTATTGACAGTCATGTCCGCAGACCACATTAGTTTCAGAAGTCGCCATATCACACGGTTCATTATCTTGATAAAAGTGGACCTTCCCATTATGCCTAGCATCACACACATCCGAGGAGGTGTGTGCTTTGCATTATGGCGTACATAACAAGGCAATTGATGTGATGTCATTAGCCTCCATATACAAGTAGCTCAGTCGTGAAGATTATTCACGCGCAAAACATTGTTTTGCTTACTTATAACGAATTAAAAACTAAGAATATAATTTCTTGGAATCTTTAATATATATATAAATATATGCCATAATAGTAGTATTGCTATAAAAGTACTGTGGCCACTGGATAGAGCATTTTGCGTGAATCTGTCATTGATATCATGAATTCAAATGAAAACTGTACAGAAATAGCGATGTTCGAAACTTTAGTTCTGAGCTATTTATAAATTAAAAATAATTAGAATCTGAAGTATAAATTAAACAATTCTTAGAGTATATTAAACATAATTAAGCAATTTTAAGAGGACTAAGCTTAATATTCATCTCATCATATGCGAACACTTCAGTAGATGGATTTTTTGTTACTGAATGTTAAATCAGCCTTCACTTCAAGATGTGTTGATCTTACAAGAATTTTGAATAAATTTTGGTTGAACTGTTTGAGTTCTGTTAGGTAATTTGCTGTCTTGATGATCGTTGAAGATTTATTTGAAAACCTGTCAGGGAAGTAACGCCATTTTCCTTAACTGTTTTATTGCTTTACACATTTTGAGCTGTCTTTAGCAGGTACTCTAAAACTGTTTTTGTTCAGTGCCGAGCGCTTGCAGATGATTTCATTGCTGTTGTGTCCAAATCACTGTTGAAATAATTTTCCTATGTAATGTTTCTATTTTCGTTAGATGGATGTTTGATGTGTTTCCGTAGACTGTTTTACCGTATCTGAGTGGCGATTCGCAAATACCTTGATATAGGAGTTTTTCTACATTGGATGGAATCATGTATTTTACTTGGAAGAGTTTTGCTTTGATTATGCAGAGTTAAGTATGTAACAATTCTATGTATTTTGTCCATTGAAGATGGCAATCTACGTAAAGGCCAAGGTATTGTGAACGTGTTACGGGTGCAATTTCGAGACATTAACAGCTATTTTTGTTAATGCTAGCAGTATGTGCGATAGTGGCGTGGGGAGCGTGATTCGAGGATTATAATTAAAAGAAACACGCGTATTAACCACAGTGAAAATTATTTAATTGTAAATATTTCATTCTAAGTATCTTAGGACATCATCAGTATAGTAGTTTAAAACAATAATAGGAATAATAGGAAAGATACGTGTATATCTTTTAATTATGATCTCACCACAGGTTTCGTTATTTAAAAAAAAAAAACTCGGATTATGTGTAATTAATCATCCGCGTTTTGGTGCTGTTCATTATAACGGAATTTTGGTAGAAGTAAGTTCAGATTTCGTTTAGGTCTTGTTCTGCCTTGTAGAGAACGGTGTTGATGTCATCGCTTTGGAATGCTAGTAGTGCGGTGTCGTCTGCGTATTAATATACTGGACTTCGTGTGGCCAGGTCGTGAACGTCGTTAAGGTATATGTTGAATTTAAAATCTCAAAAATATTGTTGCAAACGTTTGGAAAATACTTAGGGAAAAATAAATTAAATATGAAATCATCGATTAAAAAAGTATTTCGCAATCGTATTTTTCCATCTTGTGATAATTAATTATCGTAAAATGGAAAATGCAATTGTGATATACCTCTTTATTGAAATACTGAGAAATTCATTCTTGATTTCAGACCATTTCAAAAATATTCCCTCGCAAAATTTTAGCTGTTATGTATGTGTATGTATGTATTGTCTGGTTGTGGTTTCAAGAAAATTAAATATCTTTCATGGAGATTTCAATTTCACTCAGGAAGATTTTCCTGAAGTTTAAATAATTTACAAAAGCAAGTTATAACTTCAACCATTCCTAAATTTAAAATAATCGAAACCATAATTGATTGATATTACATTGCGAAAACTGCATTATTTCAGGAATTCGGAGAAGAAAGGTGGAATTAGGAATCTTTTGAAAAAATACCATATAGAGGAGAAGATTATAATGGCAAATAACTTTGTTCAGGTAAGATTTAAGGATCATTTTTGAACTTAAGACTTTCTGTAGTAGGTTCCTCATTGTTTTCTTTCGGTCGGTTTGCTCGTTTTTGTTATTAAAACTGAAGGACGCTGTTTCCATCTTTCTTGTAAGTTCTTTGCAAGATTATACATAATTTAAAAATTACGTAAATATTTTGTATTACAAAAAAACTTGGACCTTAATATTTGGACCGTCTCTGTACTGCATGCACTCACTATCTGCCATCTTCAGTCAGTGACAACAACTACGGAGGTTCTGCAGGTTGCTCTCGCTTATGAATAAATTGTAGCTCTAATTTCTCAGGCACTAGCAGAACGGTGTTGTATTGCATAATTTTGGTGTTTTTATTTAGTTATTTTAGTTGCGCTTAGGGATATGTATTTTTGTTGTCATTAGTAGAGTTTAAAAAAATTAAAAATAATGAAAATAAAAACTACGTTTTGTGTAATAGAATCCACAAATGACGTTTGGATTTGGGAATTATAAAATTCTGAAAATTGCTTGTCGTAATATTTCATGACTTGCCAAGAGAGTGCAGCTAACAACAGATACAGATTCCGGTAACGATCAGCAATAACAGAACAAATTCTGCTTGAAGTAGCTCTGTGCTATTTCTTCCAAGGGACTGAAAGAATTAACAGTTGCTTAATAATAATCGAAATTGGAATGATTTTCGTCTTTTGTCAACTTACGACAAGATAAAAAAAAAAAAATAGACTCAAGTACATCAAAGTCATGCCGAGGACAGAAAAGACTTGAGAGAATACACAAGAAGCGAGCGGTGTGATAAAGATAGCGTATGATTTTTTTAATCAGACAACTACAGTCTTCAAACTTTGAGAAACTGTGATTATACACTGTATTTACAATTAAAATATTATATTTCGTATAATCATACAGAACAAAGTATATTCATTATTTACAAACATTTGAGTAATATTGTTTTGTTACATTGTATTTGCATATATTACGTAGTAATATTATTTAATCATGCATTGTAATATTGATATATTAATTCCACAAGATTTTTACATTATTATACTATATATAGTAAGTTATATTTTACCTAATATTATTATTACATTACATTTAGTAATTTTAATAATATTATTTAAGTATGTTTTATGCAATAAATACTTCGTTCTTTTTTTGGTTCATTTATAATCCGGTCTATAAAAGACTAAGGATATTATTTTAATAATTAAGTATATTTAAGTACGGTGCGCGTGTCTTAAAGTAAGCAATGGAAATGATATATTAATGAATGAGTTTATGAAATGGAAATAATGTTTATGAAAATGAGTTAGGTGGTAATCTTCACAGTAAAACGATGATCAGGCGGAGTAATCCACTGACTTCGAAGCTAGAGTTACCATTTTCTGAAGTCAATGGGATTAACGATTAACTAAACTTATTTTTCTTCTTCTTGGCGTTTGTTTCTGTGGGTAATGTTTATGAAATGTATGGCATCTGTTGCAGTCAGTTCTAAATCTGCTGATATTTCCATAGTTCAGCTTTTAATGTTCTATAACTATTCAGATGTTTTACCTTATGGCAAGTTGTTGAGAAATGATGATGCTCCATATGTATCCATAGAAATTATTATAAGGTCTGGTTGTGTAGAAAACTGTGGGCCGCAGTCCCCTTGGGGGCCATTGGTTTTGTTGAGGGCGCCGTGAAATAATGAAAACAAATTAATGTTTTAAGACTCAGTGTGCCATGTCAAATATGTATGTAAGGTGCTAAAAATGTAATATTTGCATTTGATTTTTGCAATATTCGCTGTGTATGTTTTGTATTGAATATAAATACAAGAAATATATGTCTGTAATGCGAATTTATTTTTCAATGGGGCCAGTGAAATATTTTAATTTTTCCAAGGGAGCCTTTACATCCAAAAGTTTTGGAAGCACTGGTGTAGAAGGTTGTGTTTGGTCTTGTTATGCAATACGATTCTCTGTTATTACGGTAAGCGTTGTAGAAACTGTCTCTTAGTAATAGTGCAGAGTATCTTAGATTCTTTATACTCAGAATTTCGTGTTTTGCTGTTACGGGTGTGTATTGGGTCTCCAAAGCACCATTGAAACGATTCTTCGGTGAAGGTTTTCTAAATTTGAAAAGTGATTGTTTGCTGTGTTTGCATAGGCAGTAACACCATACCTTTTTACTATTGTTTCACAAATTCCATGATATGAGTTTTTTACGTTGGTTGACATATCTTTTGCTTCGAAGAGTTGCGGCAATAACGCGTAGTTCGTTATGAAGATTCTATATGTTTGGCCCATTTAATGTTGTCAATGTATAAACTGAGTATTGAGCGTGTATTACGGGTGTGTTGATGCAATGGTGTGTGTGACTATACATTGTTAGTGGTGCAGAGCACAAGATTCTAGGGTTCTTTGTTATTAGCATTTGCGTTTTAGGGTAGTTTACTTTAATTAAATTGTAGTAGAAGTAGCCATTTATTTTTTTTAGGTCATTGTTCTGTGGAGAATGCAGTATATGTGTCTGTGAGGACTGATAGTAGTGCTGTCCTCTCCATATTGATATATTTGACTTTGTAGGGCCAATTTTTGGATATCATTTATGCATACGTTGAACAGTGTGGGTGATAATATTGTTCCTTGAGGGACTTCGTGTTGTACTTGTATTTCCCCGCTGTGATATGAACCTATTCCTCTTACTTGCATTCTGTCTGAGAATTCCTAAACCACGTATGCAGTGTCCCTCTTATTCCTGCTTGGTATAGTAATAATATTTTTAATAATGAGAATATTTTTATTTATCTCTAAAATATTTACATATATACAATAATCAAAATTATTATTGTATTTATGTAAATATTGTATACTGAAATGCCAACGTATTATTTTAAAAAGTTCAGCAATTAGTGCTGCATATATCGTTCATTTTGTACACAATAAACTTTTAGTAACATTTTTACCCATATATATTATGTATTTACAAAACATTTTGTTCTAATAATAGCAACTTTGATATAATGAATAACTAATTTGTAATTTTCAGTTGAAATTCAATTGCATTTTGCTTACATATATTCAATGAGATATATTTTCTGTACAGAACGAAGATTCAGTTAAAAATGCAAAGTGCTTAATTCTTTATGAAAGTAAATACATTCCTTAAACTCACCGAATACTAATCAATCGTATTGATTAGTATTCGGTGAGTTGGATTGGCACCAATATGCATAAAATTCGCTGTTATACAACACACAGTAACTAATTGTAATTATCACTGCATGAGCACAGTTTAACCTTCTTGAAAGGGGGGGGTATGAATTTGGTTATGGCGTGTTTGTGTCCATGTAATGGTGTTTGAGAGGAATTTGTTTGTATGTGTGATTTCCCTCTATTTATCAGTCTCGCTATAATATCTACATAGCACCTGTTTCAGCTCCCTAGGTTTCTGTCTTCAAATGGCAGTTTGTTGATCATGTCAGGTATGTAGTGATTATTATACTTATATGTATAATAATCCTAGTGACTATTATATTTATGTTATGTGGTCATGGTATCTGATATTGTTACATCTGATATCTTAAGAATGTAGAATTCTCAGCTATCATGGTGTAACATGAAGAATAAATAAATTAAAAACCCTGCATAAAATATAATAGATGCATTAATTAAAAGAAAAAGAAATATTCTTGCATCCAATAAAATATATAAAAAATAAAGGTGTTTGTTGAACTAACTAACAAAAAGAAGAATATATTAATGTTGTAATATGATATAAAAGAGAAAATTTAACTAAATAAGACAGAAAAGGATTAGTCATAAGAGATGGTATGTGAGAGGCTACAGATTAAAATATTAAGTAAATTCATAGAGAAATTTTGGAAAGGGGATTAAGTTAGAGGCTAGCAAAAGAAAAACAACAGACTATCGCTCAGGGGCTTTTTAGACTTTTAGGCTTTTAGACGCTTTTCGTTTTTGGTTCTGTTCCAGGAGAGTTCTTCGCGAGCTCCTTCATATGGGTTTTTTTCTGACGGTGTTTTCCTGAGTGGCGAGATTGGAGTTATCTCCATCATCACAACACGGAAACAAAAGTGAGCGGAATTTCGGTTCCGTATTTCCTATGTAAGAAGCGAAGAATGCCATATAGTCGGGGAAAAGAAGGCATATTCTTTGTGTTTCAACGTCAGTGACAACCACGAAAAGCGAAAGCTGTAAAGAAATTGATATCCACGTTGCGAGTTGCACAGCCGTTATTTAGACGATTCAAAGTGTGTCCTGAATAACGAAAGGTTAAGACCCCGTAAGCACAGTTCAATTCCAAAAGTAACGTAGGAGTAGCAGATTATCGGAGAGGTTATACCAAGATAGTTCGATCAGAAAAAGGTAGAGGCCCATATGGAAAAATCAAGAAAGAAAGGTACTGTAAAATATATCTCGTGTTAACTATAATTCGTCTGTGATAGTTATCATTATTCTAATACTGAACTGTTGAAGTGACCAAGAAAACAATACTAGGACTTTAGTATCTGACAGAATATATTGGAAGTAAGCGTTAATATAGTGTTAATGTTATATGAGTTATTAAGTGTCCTGAGAATTTTGCATGTCTATTATATTGTATAAGAAAGTTTAAATGTCATAGTTATGTGTTAGTGCAGTAAATGGTTTAGTTAAGCTACTTAAGTTTGGATAGTTAAATAGTGTGAATTAATCTTATGTCCATGTCATATGAAGTTGTGTTGAATGTGTATGGCGGCATGATCGTAATACCCATTATAGGATCATAGCTTAATTATTTATGATAATCTAATGTCAGTTTGTAAATATTTAGTATAGCATTGAATTGAGTGATAACTAATATTTGAATTTACCATGTTAAGGAATTTAATAAACCTTTTGTCCAATGATAAAACAGTTGTCTGAAATTGCTGTCCAATGCACCACTTGAAAAATTACGAACCTAATCACGCGGGAAATTAACGTGTTAAGAAACGAGATAAAGTGTCACGACTGCAACATAGTTTCACTTTCAGACATATTTTAGTTCTTTCTCCTTGTTTGAGGGATTTGGGGTCTCAAACAAAGCAGTGTTTTATTGTTTATGATGCAGTGGTTTTGTGTGTAATTTCCAGCATTTCATTGATCAGGTGCCAAGTTTCCTTTATTCCGTTCTGAGCTGTTGTTAATTTGTTTCTATAATAGTTTAATTTGAATTTTAGTTTAGTTTAAATATTTTAATATTGTTTCTTAAATTGCGCTTCGCAACCGTATGCCTGGGGAAGGAGTGACCTAGGTTAGATTCTCGTCGGAGACTTGAGGAGCTGAAGGATCTTCCTCAGCCATAGCCAAGTTAGCCGGTCTTGGACGTGGTCAGCAGGGTTTTTCCCCAGTTTATCCTGGGGTTGTTCATCCCGTAAAGCAGGCAAACCGGCCTTGAGAACTCAACACTACGGACATAGGATACACCGGGGGTTAGGGCTTGATCACCTTATCCTGTGAACGGTTTGAGGTCCGTTGATTAATAAACCCTCGACACCGCATGGTAAAAGAGGGTAAACGGAATATGAGATGAGATGAATAGTTTCCTTTTGCCGTTCTAATCTGGGTTGTTAGGAGATTACGTTTTCTTTTGTATTCAGCTTGTAAAACGGTATTGTTAGGTGATTTCTTAAGTTGTTTCCATAGGGCATCTTTTCTTTGTAAGTCTATTAATTATGTTGTCTGTTCTCCATGGATTCTCTTTAGTTTGGGAAAGTATTTTTATTTTTGTTAATGGCTTGTTATATATTTTATTAAATGCAAGTTTAAGATTATTATATACAGCGTCAGCAGAGTCTAAAGATGCTATCTGCATCCTGTCTGCTTTTGCTGATTCCGTCGATTACTATTTCGTTTAGGATGCTATTATACTGATTTGTAGTCTCTCAGTGAGTTTTAAGGGTTCTGGTTTGGAGTGTAACCTTAATGCAGTGAAATAATGTTCTGCCAGTTTGCACGTTATGACGGCTGCTGTGTAGCTGTTCGAAGGAGCCCGTATATTTATGTAGTCAATACCAGGATGAGGTGATTGTATTTCTGACTTTCTCTTCTCGTGTATACGCTAAGAGATCCAGGAGGTATTGTTCTGTCTTGTTATTTATGTTCCTAATGTTTTATATTCATGTCTCCTATTATTATCAAGTATTCTGAGGCGCGCCTTCTTTCGTGGCTGAAAGCCACCTGTTTAGTTCGTCCAGAAATTCTGTAGTGCTTAAGTTGGGTGGTCTGTTAATTGCGTTTAAGATCAAGGAGTTTTCTTGTTTGATGTTTTTTTAACTTCGATGCATATGTTTTCTGCAAATTCTAATTTATTGTTTATTTTTATTACTTCTAATTTATGTTTGGTAAATATTATTATACTACTTCCTCGTTTATAACAATAATAGTAACATATTTTTAGTTTATTAATAATGATTATAAGCGAATCAGAACAACTTTCTTCTTCTCGCATCTCCATTTAGAAATCAGAGATAAAATATAATCATCGTTTGCTATTGTCAGGTCAACGATGCTGCTTCCGCTAGTATTTCCAAAAAATGGTTTATTAGTGTTGTCATTTAGTATGTGTAGGGAATTTGAAGCTAAACCTTCTTCCAGATTTGTACCTCTATTTTTGTGCTCTCGTTAAGTCATAGACAGAATGCGGGTTGTTATCCACTGCGAGGCTTAAGAGTGATTGACAGTAAAATGCTGGATGTTATCCAATATTATTGTCGTTTTTCATGTCGCTATGATTGTCTAGATACCCACGTATCTATACTATCCTTAATGCCCCGTTCTTTCTCCGAAACATTCCAATTTGATACCAAACGTAACATTGAAAGACTAATTCAATGTTACGTTTTTTACGAATTTTTACGAATTTCTCCTTGTTTGAGGGATTTGGGGTCTCAAACAAAGCAGTGTTTTATTGTTTATGATGCAGTGGTTTTGTGTGTAATTTCCAGCATTTCATTGATCAGGTGCCAAGTTTCCTTTATTCCGTTCTGAGCTGTTGTTAATTTGTTTCTATAATAGTTTAATTTGAATTTTAGTTTAGTTTAAATATTTTAATATTGTTTCTTAAATTGCGCTTCGCAACCGTATGCCTGGGGAAGGAGTGACCTAGGTTAGATTCTCGTCGGAGACTTGAGGAGCTGAAGGATCTTCCTCAGCCATAGCCAAGTTAGCCGGTCTTGGACGTGGTCAGCAGGGTTTTTCCCCAGTTTATCCTGGGGTTGTTCATCCCGTAAAGCAGGCAAACCGGCCTTGAGAACTCAACACTACGGACATAGGATACACCGGGGGTTAGGGCTTGATCACCTTATCCTGTGAACGGTTTGAGGTCCGTTGATTAATAAACCCTCGACACCGCATGGTAAAAGAGGGTAAACGGAATATGAGATGAGATGAATAGTTTCCTTTTGCCGTTCTAATCTGGGCTGTTAGGAGATTACGTTTTCTTTTGTATTCAGCTTGTAAAACGGTATTGTTAGGTGATTTCTTAAGTTGTTTCCATAGGGCATCTTTTCTTTGTAAGTCTATTAATTATGTTGTCTGTTCTCCATGGATTCTCTTTAGTTTGGGAAAGTATTTTTATTTTTGTTAATGGCTTGTTATATATTTTATTAAATGCAAGTTTAAGATTATTATATACAGCGTCAGCAGAGTCTAAAGATGCTATCTGCATCCTGTCTGCTTTTGCTGATTCCATCGATTACTATTTCGTTTAGGATGCTATTATACTGATTTGTAGTCTCTCAGTGAGTTTTAAGGGTTCTGGTTTGGAGTGTAACCTTAATGCAGTGAAATAATGTTCTGCCAGTTTGCACGTTATGACGGCTGCTGTGTAGCTGTTCGAAGGAGCCCGTATATTTATGTAGTCAATACCAGGATGAGGTGATTGTATTTCTGACTTTCTCTTCTCGTGTATACGCTAAGAGATCCAGGAGGTATTGTTCTGTCTTGTTATTTATGTTCCTAATGTTTTATATTCATGTCTCCTATTATTATCAAGTATTCTGAGGCGCGCCTTCTTTCGTGGCTGAAAGCCACCTGTTTAGTTCGTCCAGAAATTCTGTAGTGCTTAAGTTGGGTGGTCTGTTAATTGCGTTTAAGATCAAGGAGTTTTCTTGTTTGATGTTTTTTTAACTTCGATGCATATGTTTTCTGCAAATTCTAATTTATTGTTTATTTTTATTACTTCTAATTTATGTTTGGTAAATATTATTATACTACTTCCTCGTTTATAACAATAATAGTAACATATTTTTAGTTTATTAATAATGATTATAAGCGAATCAGAACAACTTTCTTCTTCTCGCATCTCCATTTAGAAATCAGAGATAAAATATAATCATCGTTTGCTATTGTCAGGTCAACGATGCTGCTTCCGCTAGTATTTCCAAAAAATGGTTTATTAGTGTTGTCATTTAGTATGTGTAGGGAATTTGAAGCTAAACCTTCTTCCAGATTTGTACCTCTATTTTTGTGCTCTCGTTAAGTCATAGACAGAATGCGGGTTGTTATCCACTGCGAGGCTTAAGAGTGATTGACAGTAAAATGCTGGATGTTATCCAATATTATTGTCGTTTTTCATGTCGCTATGATTGTCTAGATACCCACGTATCTATACTATCCTTAATGCCCCGTTCTTTCTCCGAAACATTCCAATTTGATACCAAACGTAACATTGAAAGACTAATAAAAAGTTTGAACGATTTAGTCTAGGAACCGAGGCACGTGTTGTTTGATGGATTACGTAAAAGTCGCTATGACAGTCTAGATACGTATTTATCTATACTATCAGTTTTACCATTTTATTTTGCAACAGTTGTAATCTGTTAAGTTTAAATTCCGTGTAGACTACGTATGGTGTAATTGCGTATCTGAAAATGTTTTCACTAATGCTTTATGGATTAGTATTTTTATGTGTGTCAGAGCAATGTCTTTTAATCGGCATAGTTTGCTCGCTATTATCCTGAGTTGTGCAGATAATTCGTATAGCTATTCTAACTTTGATTAGCATCAAAGTGAAGTCCAAGTTAACGTGTGTTATTTTCACCTGTGTGTTGGTTGTGATTTTAGGATCAGCGCTTTCTGTATAGGAGAATGGATGGCGAATAGTGAGATATTTTGTTTCTAATGGTAGGTTCCAGGTCTTTTTGAATATTATTAGTGTTTGTGTTTTCACTATATAAACTCGTGTGTATACTCGTATATGTCGTTTTCAGTTAGCCAGTTAGTTAATTTGATTGATGTCGTGTTGCATGTTTGTGTAAGAGAGCTTTGCGTTGTTAAGAATGGATACTATGGCGGTGTCATCTGCATATTGGAAGGTTTAATTTTTAGGGGAAGATGGCTAATATCGTGTGTATATGTTAAACATAAACACACGGTATTCCATAGGTTCCTGGTATCTCTTTGCTGTGCATTGGTCCTTACGTGTGGTGTTCTTTCTGTTTTTCATATATGCTTTGAACCACTGGAGTAAATGACTTTCGATTTTTTCAGCGTAAGTGGAGAGTTTGCGATACACAATGCGCTCCATGATTTGGTTAATCACAGATAAAGTTGCGATGGGTCTGTAATTACTTATGTTTCTTTGTTGTATAATGAAACCTGTGGAGCATTCATGACTAATCATACACACGTCACCACAGTAATAAGATTTTTTACTAAGTAAATATTTCGTCCTAAGTATATGGGATCGTCAGTACAGTTAATTCAAACATTACTAGGAATCGCATACAATTAGTGTGTATGCTTACAAGGGAATCCGTCTATGCATGCAGTAGCCTGTTATAGAATTAAATTAAAATATATCTGGAGAGAGACAATGAAACAAACATTACATTAAAATGAAATAACATATAGAATTATGTTACACAATTGCGGATGACAATTTCCCAGACTTTAGGGATAGTTAGAACGTCATTACGGTTCAAATTGGGTCTGTGAAGTAGGGCTTCAGCACTTTCTTTATATAAATGTTCCTGTTTATATAAAGATCTATGTAGAAGTTTGGTCTTTTTCCAATGGATCCTGTGGTTTGGGTTTTCAATTCCATGTAGTGCGAGGCCTGCGGTTTAAATTTTTACTTTAAATTGTCCATAGTAGGACAATTTAAAGGAACATGGGACCTGGTACACGCCAGGAAGCATTCAGGCGTGTACCAGCTCCCATGCTCCTTTTGTGATTATTTGTGATGTAACTAATTGTGGATTTGGTTGGATGGTTTGTAGGTAGCAGCCAGTTTATATTTCTTCATGATTTTTGAAAGACGTTCGGTGATGCCTTTGACATAAAGTATGGGAATCCTACTGGCTTGTTCTTGTCTAGGGAAGTGACATGATTTTTTGAGTTGTTTTAAGATTGTATCCATTTAGTATGGCTGTATTTGTAATTATTTCCAATTCTTGGTTTAAAGATTCTTCAGAGGAGCAGAATCCGTGTGCTGTGCTTGCTAATGATTTAATGATGTCAAATTATTGAGATGGATGATGAGCAGAAGAATTGTGAATATAGCGACCCGAAATATAGGCTTATGGTAGATAGAAGTGGAGATAGAATCATCTTCTTTTCTTTGGATGTGTATATTCAGGAAGGAGATACCCTGTGGAGAATCTTTTTCTAGCGTGAGTTTGATGCGAGGATGAAGGTTGATTATATTTAGAAACAAGTATAGTTCTTGCTCAGAATGACCCCCAGACAGCAAAGACGTCATTGACATATCGTAACCAGATGTTTGGTTTAGGATTAAACGTGAAACGTTTTTCTTCAAGGTGTTCTAGAAAAATGTTGGCCAAGTTCGGTGATAAAGGAGACCCCCCCCCCCCACCTTGCTGTTCCTTCCTTTTGTGTACATTTCTCTTTCCAAGTAAAGTATCCAGACGTAATAACAAATTTAAATAATTCAACAATATCGGGCGGAAATTTTTGAGTTAGTAAGTATTGTTTCCTTATGGGGAGTATTAGTGAAGAAGGAGACAATGTCGAAGCTAATTAGCATGTCAGTTTCCAACAGTTGAATGTCTTATTTTTGCGTGAAACACCGTGGAAGATTGGATAATTTGTAAGTCGGGCTGCTAATAGAATCTACGGCGGGTCTTAGCGGAGCGTTATTCGTGTGAAGTTTAGATAAACCGTATATTCTAGGAAGCAAGGCATGGTATGTCCTGAGATTTTTGTTTCTTGATCGAAGGAAGTGGTTTCATTTAGTAATTTGTTTAGTTTCTTGAGCTGTCTTTTTGTAGGATCATAATCAAGTTGGACGTACGTATTTCGATCTCGGAGTAATAAATTCATTTTTCGGTCATATGAATTGGTATCTAATAGTGATATTTCCCTTGTCGGCTCTGGTGATGATTATGTTTCTTTTTTACGTTTTAAGGAGGTAAGAGCTTTAGCCAATGTTTCTTTCCATTTTGTGTATAAAATCTAAATATGGAATGCATTTAGGTAAAATGGCAAACTTATGACCTCTTGCTAGAACATTTAATTCCACTTCTGTTAGTGGACGGCTAGGTAAGTTGACAACCCATTTTTCGGTCGATAATTTGTTGGTGTTTTTCTTGGATCGATTTAACAAAGTAAGTTATTTTGTATGTAGATAAATATTACTTTTTTTCAAATGCTTTGATCTCCGCATTTTTGAGATATTAGTAATCAATTGTAGTAATTCTTGATTTAACGTACTTGATAATTCAGCTTCTAATTCCGTGATTTTTAAAATATTCGTTGCAGGTTCATGTTTAGCAACTCGTAACTGATTAAGCAGTAAGGAATAGTTGCTTTCTGATAAATTGTATGAGCACCTGGTGATTTGATAACTCCCTTTAGTTTAGCGAACGTGGGAATGAGTTTATCGAGTCTGCACTTTTTTAAATGAGAGATTCTGGCACATAGCTTACCCTGTTTCAATTGAAGTTTTCCTATGAACCAACTTTCGCAATCCAAAACCTTCACTCTATCTTCGTAGGGAACATTCCGCAAGCCACTCTCCTCTGAGTCCTCTCCAACGCTTTCTCATCCCCAAGAAACCCAGAGGAACAGACTTGAGCACAATAAACCAAATATGTGCATATCAAGGTCTTACAAAGAGGAACTGCAACTTCCTCATCTCTACTTGTTAATGTGTTCTTCACTTGCCAATTAACCTTATGGGCTAATTTAGCAAACTTAGCAGTATGTCCTCTAAACTTTAACTCTCTGTTTACCACCACCCCTAAATATCTAGTTTCACTATTTCCTGGAGCACAGTGCGTTGATATGATACACAGCTTGTAATCTATTTATCCCAAACTCCGTAACTTTACATTTCTCAACATTAAACGAGCACTCATTAACTTTTGCCCATACCGAAAGCCTATTTAAATCTTGCTGCAAGCATCATCGGCAAACAAATGAATATTTCCTTTTAGGTTATTTCCTATATCATGTATGTACAAATTAAACAGCAATGGTCCCAGCATTGAACCTTGCAGCACACCACTAGTCACCTGTTCATGCCTCGATTCTTCCCCTCCATATACCACTTTTTCATATCTGTCGAGCAACCACCCTTTTATCCACTTAACCAGTGTCACATCCATCCCCATTTATTCTAATTTGTGCAAGAATGTTCCGTGTAGTATCCTGTCCAATGGCTTTGCAAAATCATCATGTAGCCATTTCCTTTATCAAAGTTAGTTGTTACTCTATTATAAAAAGTCAATAAGTTACTAAGGCAGGACCGACCCTTCACAACGCCATGTTCACCCTCATACAGTATCATATTTTTATCTACCCGTTCTGTAATTCTCTTTTTTTATCAAATTTTTAGTACACTTACCACTGTACCTGAGATACTGATTGGTCAGTAATTTGATACTGCAGTCTTAGAACCTCCCTAATGCAAAGGAATAATATTGCTCCCTTTCCACTCTCTTGGAATTCTACCAGAGCTGAGACTTAAATTAAACAGCTTAGTCAAAGGCATTGCCAATTCCGTTGCGCATTCTCGCAAAACTCAATCTGATATCCCATTAATCCCACATCTGTATTTACATTGAGATTCTGCAAATTCCCAAGAACTCCCAATTCATCCATCTCTGTTCCCACATTAGTGTGTGCCACATAGGTTAAAGCAGTAACCTGACATGAATGACCTATCCTTGCAAAGTGATAAGTCAGTAACTCATCTATTTTATCTGCTTGTCTCCTCGTGACCATAATCACTCATTAAGGTTAATCTTCCATAGTCATTCTTCCTCTTGCTTGACACATAACGAAAGAACTCTTTGGGATTTCCTTTTGGCTTGGCTAAATTTTTCTAATAATCTGATTTTGCCTGCCTTCCCATACTGTTCACCTTTCTTGCCTGAGCCTTGTACTGTTCATGACTTTGCTGGTCACCTTTCTCTTACCCTCCACAGCATTTTCTTCTTCCTCTGCAGCTCGTGCTTAATGATATTATCCATCCATCTAACTCCTACACGATTAACCCTCCTTCCACTATAGGTACACAATTTAATACTATTTCCTCTAGATCACTGTTAACTATATCCTATGCACTACTAACATCCTTACCCTGTATCGTTTTATGCCATGGTACAGATTTAAACGTTTTCCTAAGCATATCATAGCCACCTGCCTCGTAGTTTCACAAATACCCTTCTCAATGTTCTCTCCTTGGTTGTGGATAGATCTTCTGATCCTGTGACCAGGTCCAATACTCTCCCACCCCTAATTCCCTCACATGCTTAAGTAATTATCCCTCAGCAGGTGTATAAAATCTTTCCTTCATGCCAAGTGATCTTCCTTCCAATCTATATCTCCATAGTTGAAGTCGCCCATAATAATCACTCAAGTGTACTCATTGTACTAATTTGGCGATGCATGTCTTCCAGATCATCTATGGACCTCCCTGGCCTATAGCAACAACCAACTGTATATTTTCTCTTATTGGTCTTAGTCTCGCACCAAATTGCTTCGAATGTACAGAAACCGTCCCGCCTCTTTCTCTCCTATTCTTTTGGGTTGCAATTCATCTGCTATCATCAGCGGTACTCCTCCCATCGCATCTTCTCTATCTTCCCTGAAAATACTGATTCCTTCACATTCAATCCCTATAACTACATCATCTGCTGTTAGCCAAGTCTCACTAATGCCTATAACTTTTAGCGAGGTTTCACTAACCAATGCCAAAGATTCCTCTTGTTCGTGATACTTCTGGCATTAGCGACATCCCTTTATTCCCTCCTTGATCCTTTACTTTCTGGATTTACTACCCTATTCAATATTTTTGCTTGAGAGACTAGATTCCTCACTTGATCATTTCTCACATTAATTCGCTTCATGGGTGCCTTCACACAAACTCATTTCCTTCCACCCTAATTGCTTACGTTCACCTGAATTTGCACGTCAGCATGCTCAGTGAACAAAGCTCTCTCCGGACACCAAAACCATTCAGACGCAGTTCATCTGCATTGTACAAATCCTTCTTACCGTCAGAGACCACAGATCCACAAATACTATGTCATTCATTTTGCACAATCCACGTATAGACTCGTTGGCTATCGGTGCCGTCTTCTTCAGTCCGCCTCTATCATAGCGTGGTAGGAGACTTATAATCTTCACTTTCTCGCTCTTCAGTTTTGCCTCTTCTAACAACTTCTTTACATCCTATTACGCCTCTTAAATCATTGGTACTAACCAAGACAAACATTTCCTTCGACTTACCTTTTTGCCTCCAGATGGCGTGGCTAATGTCGTGAATTTTTGCTCGCGAGGAACAGGGTTTTGTCATACTTTCGCTAAGTACTCCCCTGATTATTGAGTCTCCATACATAATTTTCTCCTTAACTTCTTTTGCTTGCTTGTTTGTTTGGTCGATCTTTATTATTCATTCAGACCGCCTAATTCTTTCTTTTTTTCAGCCCTGCTTAACTCTTGCCGCTTCTACAGTTTTTTTCAATTTCGTGCTTTGTCCTACGAAGGAAGACAGTTAAGCGCGCTATCTCTTTATTAATATCCATTTCGTTCTCCTCTATTTCCATGTCGCACGTTCGTCATTATTAACATCATTTCCAGTCTTATCGTCGGTATTTGTGCGTTCTCGTCACCTAACACTCACTTTTAAAACAATTAATACATACTCTCTCTCTCTCTCTCCACTTTCAATTTCCTTCCACATATTCTTTAATTTTCTCGACGCATACATCGCACTGAATAATATCCGGCAAATTCCAATCGCCGGATAACGTGGTCTTTGCCGCCATTGTTCGTTGTGTTGGTGCCATGCCGACAATATCGCAATAAATATCACAATAAAAATGTTATAAATATACTAATACTCTAAAAACACGAAAATCTACACTAATACTGTATAATACTCTAATTTCTCAATGAAAAAACACAACGAAACAGATAACAAATCATCAATTTCACACGAGCGTTAAATTACACGACCACTCGCAATATAAAACCAAAACCCAACCTTTCTTTTACATTCAGCTTGTAAAACAGCACTGTTACGCGACATCACAAGTTGTTTCCATAGGGCATCTTTTCTTTGTGCGTCTATTAATATGTTGTCTGTTATCCATGCATTCCGTCAGGTTTGGGAGCGTATTTTTACCTCTGTTAATGCTTGGTTATAGATTTTATTAGATGTACGTTTAGTGTATACAGCTTCAGCAGAGTCTGAAGATACTATTTGCATCCAGTCTGCTTTTCAGATTTCTTCATTTACTATAGTTTTGTTTGTGATATTTGTAGTCTCAGTGAGTTTTAAGGCTTCTGTTTCAGTATGCAGCTTCAGTGCAGTGACTTAATGATCTGCTAGTTTACACGTTATAACGCCTGCCGCGTAGCTTTTTGGAAGGACCCGTATATTTATGTGATCAATACGGGATGAGGTGATTGAATTTTCGATTATCTCTTTCCGTGTATACCACTATATGAATTGGGTATGCTATTAAGAGATCTAGGTAGTGCGCTGTGTTGTTATTTATGTTTATATTTGTCACCTCTAATTATAGAGCATTCGTAGCTGTTAGTATAGACGAACCCCGTCGGTCGGAAAGATTTGGGTTCGATTCCTGTCCATGACGTGAGGAAAGTTTTTATCTGGTCTCTTTTGACTAAAGGTGAGTTAGCCGGTCTCATACGGTGGCAGAGAGTTTTTAAGCCCAGAAACTCAGGTTTTTCGTCCCTCAGAACAGGCAAATCGGTCCCGTGAATAAACACGAATCTACATTCATAAAATATACTTCATCCCTGATTAGGGGAAACCACAAACGAAATAAATCACCTATTATTATCAGGAATTCTGAAGCGCCTTCTTCCGTGCTAGAAAGCCATCTGTTTAATTCATCTAAAATTTTTGTGGCGCTTAAATTGGGTGGTCTGTATATTGCGTTTAATATCAACATTGCATATCTTTTCTGCAAATTCTAATTTATAGTTTATTTCTATTACTTCTAATTTATGTTTGCTGAATACTATTATACTACTGCCTCGTTTAGTTTGCCTGCAGTGTTTGTGTTGTTGAAATTTTCGTAGGTGGTTGCCTCTTCATTTCATGTGGTTACTTCTGTTAGTATTAAAATATCTGTTTTGTCTATATCTTCCTTCAGATAAGCTCGCAGGATCAGCCAGTAGTTCTGAATGTTCCTGATGTTGATGTGAAGAATAGATGGTCCTTTTGGGGAGGTAGTCACTCATTTCCATCCTGTTATCGAGTTTAAAATGTGGCAACTGTCATGTTCTGGGATGATTAGATCTGTTTGGTGGTCTGGGTTCGTGTAGGTTGATATGCCGTGCCCTTCTTTAAGACTTCACATTGTTCCTATTAATGTGGTAGCCTGTGATCAACAGATTTTATTTGGATTGATTTTGCATCTTTTGTCCTTTCAAGGAATATTTTGCTGTCTCTTATCCACATAAACTGAAAGTTTTTTGTTTTTGCCTTCCTTGTATGGTAGAATACTTTCTGATCTTATTATTACATGGCGCCTCCAAATGTGCCCTCCCTCGATGAAAGTCCAAAGACTCATCGAGGGAGGGAACCTACTCTACAACTATCTCCACCACTCAAATCCGCCAATTACAACGAACCTCAGCTGCACCAATACCATCCACTACCAGTACTTTCACAGACAATCCCAAACAGCCATGCCACCGGTGGGATTCAAACCCGCGACCTTTTGGCTGGAGAGCGGATACGCTAACCACTCGGCCAACCAGGCCGGCATTGTTCCATTCAGATCCTTGGCTACTGTTTTTAAATCCTGCTAGCTATTATGAGGTTAACTTTTGTCGTGCTGTTAATGAGTCGCTCCGCAATGGGGGAGGTCGGGGAAAACGTCTTTACCTTTTTTGAGGTAATCGGTGAACCGATTGGAAAGCTTTTGGTTCTACGGGAGCGCGCATTTTCTGGCTTGGTTGAATTACCGTGTCTTTTAAAAGTTCGGTGGAAATTTCTGTGAGAACATTTGAGATCATTATATGCTGTTGTTGGTTTAGAAGTTCATAATGTTGTTTTAAAGAATTTAGTTCTTGCCATAGTTCTGTTGTCTCTTAAATTAAGTTATGCTGTCTCGCTGTTAACACTTGAACGTTGTTTTTAATTTCTCTAGCAGTCTGCAATACATAATCTACAGAACTGTTATTAGATTTAATAAATTCTCATATTGATTGAATTTTTTAATAATTTGTGGAGTATTTTTATCAAAGAGTTCTCCAACAAATGTGATTAAACAGTCTTTTAGGTTTCGTGAACTCTTTTCTAGTAATACATTCAAAGTGGGATCACCTGAATTTCTGATGTTTTTCATTTCCTTTGCTGTTGTTTGCTGCGTTTGCTGTTTACTGCCATTTGTATTTGCTGCACTAGCTGTCTGCCGCCTGCTGTTGTTAGTTGCATTGGCTGTTTCCCGCATGCCGTTGAAGACGACGTTCCTTTGTTATCTCTATACTGTTGGTACTTCCACTCGTCAGGCTTCACATTCGATTTTCGCTGCCAAGTGGCCTCGGACAATCCCGAACGGAGAAAATGCATATTTCCTTGGAAGTTCCTGCATGTTATGTAGTTTTCTTCTCCCGCAATTTCGTCCTAGCATTTATAGCACTTCATCTTTCTAGTTTTCGCAATCCTGGTGTGACTACAAAAATGGTGACTTTCTTTAATAACAATAATAACAACAACTTAATATTTTAGCATTTTCTTATCCCTCAAATAAATTGCATGCATATTCTATAAAATTTAGGCAATAATACTATAATTTCTTACATCTAAGTCATTCAGATTCCAATTTACATCATTATAATTTGCACAAAGTGCAATTCATATAACCGAAGAATACCAATTACAGTAATGATTTGCAATTATAGTTCACAGAGAATACGATTCTCTGCAAGGCAGAGAATATGATTTACATGTTGTATATTACTTTTTTTTAAGGTTAAATTTTTAAAGGTTATACAGACTTCACATTTATACAACTCACATACTGCATTTTGGGTTTTGTACAAACATACAGTAAAAATATATTTTTTGATAAATATACATACATACTATGCAAGTTTCCAGAGTTCGTGTTTTTATGTTCTATAGTTATGTGTTTTAAATTCTTGGTACGTTGTTGAGTAGCATGGGTATCAGATGTGATCTCATAAAAGAACTGTATCAGTTGTAAAGAGTTGTTGTGGGTCGTGTTATGCATATGTCTCTGTTGTTATGATAGCTGATGTTGAAGTAATTCCTTAGTAACATTATGTAGTGTTTTCCGCCATAAGTTGTTTGGATATTGGCTATTGTACAGTATATAAATTCTGCAAATCACTGACACAATTTTCCTATGCAATGTTTCTAATTTTGTTAGGTGGCTGTTTGATGTGTTTGTGTAGACCGCTATATCGTACCTGAGTAGAGATTCGCAAATACCGTGGTATAGGAGTTTTTTTTTTATGTTAGATCGAATCATGTCTTTTACTTGGAAGAGTTTTGCTGCGATGATGCGGATTTTAGTATGCAGGTATTCTATATGTTTTGTCCATTTAAGGTGGCAGTCTAAAGGCCAAAACATTTTCAATGTGTTATGGGTTTGATTTCGGGACATTGGCAGGTATTTTTGTTGTTAATGCAGCGGTTAGAAATAATGTGTCAATCAATCAGATTTTATTATCCATACGTAATCTTTACCACACCCACACACACGAGCATACAGGTACTTATTTTTTTTTTCATCCTCAAGACAGTCAGTAACTGCAAGATAAACATGGAATGCTTGAAAGGGACATGAAATCATTACCAGAAAAAAAGCACTTCATGTTGAGTTGGCTTCGTGACATCCGATAGTGTGTCCAGGAGTCAATCCTGGACACACTATCGGATGTGGCTATCCGATATTTATTAATAAAGTTTTGATAAATTTTGCAATGCTAGTTAAAGTTTTTTCTTAAACATGCTAATTTAATGTAAAACGACAAATAAATATGGCATCATCATTATAATAATTCCGATGCCCTTTTCTTCCAGGTAACCCCATTAAAGAAAGGAATACGTCAGACAGTGTTAGGTAAGTTGTGTTAATCACTTTTGAGATATTAACGTGCCTTTCTTATCCATTCCTTATACACCACCTTATACGTGCCTTCCATACGAATTTTAATCAACATCAATATTGCACAGTATTAAGTTTCACAGTGGAGCAAATCGATAAAGATATGATTTCGTGGGCCGAAATTAAATGCAAATCTCGTTGATAATCTGTGTTATTCAGGTCACTGTACTAGAAAGAGATATGTCGTACGCACTTGGAATAAAAGGAAAGAGAGATCATTAGAAATGCTAAGTTGGCAACAGGTCAACTCCATTAACGATGCACGCGGTGGTCCATCACGGGCGATGATAAAAATCGCTCTACACGAAATTAATCTTGCACTAATAATATTCTTTTCTGTTTATTTATTAGGTACGAGTTGTTCTGTAACAAATTAACGTTGCAAGCGCATTATCGGGATTACTTTTTACATTTAGTAAATCATTTCATTTGTGACAAAGCAAAAATCCCATGCTGGTTAGGAATAAACCCTACTATCTTGAAATCGCCTTTGTATAAGTGAACTATGAGATATGTATTTTTAAACTGACCAGGGATCTTTCGTAAAGTTTTTCATGTTACTTATCAGATTCATTCGAAATCAATTATGCATTATCATTAAAAATAAAGACCATATCTGGTAAAACTATTAAACATAAATTCTAATAACCAAGTCATCATATCCGTAGTGCAATTGAAAGAACGACGACACATCGCACCCTTCGATTACAAAATATATTTCTTCAATTCTCCTCGTGATAAGTATCTTTATGTAGACTGTTTCAACTGAAGGTGAGTTACGCGATCTCGTGAACCAGTGGCAGAGTTTTGTTTTCCCCCGAAAACTCGGGTTTTTTCTATTCCGCATATAAATCGGCAAAAGAACATACATACAGAATTTACTGCCAAATATACGACTAGTGGGTGGAGTCATTTGTTTGTGTAAATGGCAGGTTGTGTGAAGTGGTGTTTCTTTTCGCGATGAGTTCTTGGACTCTTTCGGGCTGTCACCTAATAATAAGCATATCTAAGCTTAACTCGCTTTATATTTTCTTAGGGAATATTTTTTTTCAGTAAAAATTGCGTATTCTAATATGGGTATATATTTACGAGTGCAATTGTCTTTACGAGCCAAAATAAAATTTTTTTATTATTTTGGCCCTTATATCATAAAATGAAGGTTCCCCAGCATACCAAGATTATCTCTGATTTGAAAAGCCAGGATTTGAATCCCGTCGATGAGACAAGAAAAACCTTAATAAGGCCTTTTTCAGCTAAATACGAGTTTGTGTTTCTATACAAGCTTGAGTAATAAGGTTTGATGAACCACGCAAGTCTGCAATGAAAACCTGTGAAGTCTCTGCCGTTAAGTACCACTGCACAGTGGCCATCGGATGCCTAGGCGAATAACGGCCATAAACTTTAATATTATTACTGAAAACTTTCCCTGCTTGAATTTCTTGGCAAACACGAATACACTGGTAAACATGAAATAGTTTCGATAAGCCTCACTTCCTTCCATAGTATCTTCAGTGAGTTTGTACTCGAAATACCGGCTTTGCACGGACAGTGCTTGTAACTATCATCATCACCACCACCAGCACGAACCATGGGCTCACTGCCCGTTGGTCCGATGCCTCCTTCACTATCTTCTTCCACCTTTCTTTATCCAGTGCACAGTGTCGCAGTTTCTGTGCACTCATTCCATACCAGTCCTTTATCTAGTCTTTATACGAGTCGTCTATCCATTCTCTGTATGGTCTATCTCTTCTGTTTACACCATCCATAATACCAAACATAAATGTCTTCATCTTCCGGTCCTCACTTATTCTACAGGTGTGTCCAAATAATTGCAACTACCCTTTTATCATCTTCTGCATTAGGTTATCTTTTGGTTGTATCTTCCGATAGAGCACTTCATTTGTGATTTTCTGTACCCATCCTGTTCTTAGAATTTTCCTGTAACAAGTTCTTCCAAAAGCAAAATTCTTTTTCTTGATTCCTTATTTATTACCCAAGTTTCAGATCCATATAGTACACCGCTAAAGATGGACGCCTCCAATAGTTTTAGTTTTGCTTGCAGGCTGATCCCTTTACTTTTCCAGATGTTATCCATAGCCTTCAGATTTGTTCTTCCCTTTGCAATTCTGATCTTTATTTCTTTTTTACAGTCCAAATTATATGTCATTTTAATTCCCAATTTTTTGTGAATTATTCTACATTTTCTATATCAATTCCATCCACTTGTATCTTTTGTTTCATGTTCTTTTCACCAAATACCATTGTCTTTGTTTTTTCCAAGTTCATAACAAGTCCAAATCTCTTCCCTTCCACATTTAATAGTTTCAGTGTTTTTTGTAGTTCTCTTTCATCTTCTTCAATAATAACCACCTCATCTGCGAATTTCAGATTGTTAATTCTCATTTCCGTGTACAGATATTCCTTTTGCATCTTCCTTCAGTTTGTCCATTGCTCTTTCTAAATGTGCGATGAAAATGCTTGGTGATATTGGGTCTACCTGTCTAGTACTTCTGCTTGTTTTAAACTATTTCCCCAAATCATCACCTATTCTAACTGCTGGAACTGCATTCTGATAAACATCTTTTAATGCAACTATTAGTTTTTTTATCAATTCTGTAGGATTCTAGCACTGCTAATGTCACTTTTTGGTCGATAGAGTCAAATGCCTTCTGAAAATCAACAATGCAAGTGATATTATTGTGTTTTAGCTGTGCAATTGCTTTCTGTTTTTATATATATTTTTATATATATGTTTTGGTTTTTTCTCCTAGCTTTCT
Organism: Typopeltis vanoorti; assembly: GCF_054136105.1. NCBI lineage: Eukaryota > Metazoa > Arthropoda > Arachnida > Uropygi > Thelyphonidae > Typopeltis > Typopeltis vanoorti. The sequence continues at coordinate 89,290 of NC_143553.1, forward strand.
CTGCTATTAACCTCATTGTCGAAATCTATTCAATTGTAGTTTTATCCTTCCTAAATCCTGCTTGCTCGTCTGCAAGATTATGCTTCCAATTGTTTTTTCAATCTTTCTGTCAATATCATCATCTCTTTACCAAGGTGACTTGTCAAGGCAATTGTTCTATAATCTTTACATTCTAGCTTATTTTCTTTCTTGTATAATGTCACTAATATTGATTTCGTCCTCTCCTCTGGCATTTTCTCTTCTTTCCATACCATATTACAAGTTGGTGCATTTCTGTAACCATATTTTCGCCACCATATTTAGTAATTTCTCCAGTGATGTTATCGTTACCAAGACTCTTGTTGTGTTTTAGCTGTCCAATTGCTTTTTTTCCCTCTCCTCTTAAAATGTCTATCATGCTCATTACCTGGTGGTGATATGAGCTTCATTCTTAAGTCAGTTTCCCAGCTATCTAAATCTAGTTGTTCTTCATATAATTCACTATAGTATGTTGTCCACCGCTGTACAATTTTTTTCTTTATTCATCAATGCTTTGCCTTTTTCATCTTTAATTGTGGTCTGTTTTGATTGCCACTTTCTATTAATGGTTCTAATAATTTCGTATACTCCCTTGTTTTATGCTCTTCATAGTACTGTTCTATATTATTGGACTGGGCTTCTAACCATTTTATCTTCTCCATTCTTACTGCTTTTTTCACCTCATTACACTTACTTCTATATTGTTCTGTTCTGTTCTTGTCTAATCCATTTCTTCTTGATCTTCTCTTCTTCTGGAACTGTTTCTGCAACTGCATCTTCTATCGCCTTCATTACTCTTTTCACTCTTACATTCGAATTTTTTTCTTTGTCCATACTTACGTTTCTCTTCTAACACCGTTCTGTACCTTTGTTCCTATTTTTGCTTCACATTTTGTTTTTTTTTTTTTTTCATTTATTGTTTAATTTCAACTTGATGTTTGCAATCACTCAACTATGGTCTGAGTCTATATCTGCTCCTTGAAGAGTTAGACACTGCTGTACTGATGTTATCCAGCTTCTTTTAATCGTATTCATATCAATCATATTCTTGGTTTTCCCATCATTTTATCGCCACGTCCATTTTCTACACTCATGTTGCTGGAATCTTGTGTTACCGATCATCATCTCGTGATGATCGGTAACACAAAAAAAAGCCACAGCAAATTCTAACATTTTTTCACCTCGTTTATTTCTTTCTCCGAAACCATATTTTCCCATGGCTCTTTCCCAACCATCATTATCTATTCCGAGAGTGGCATTCCAAACTCCTTGAGTAATTAGCACATCTTGCTTTGGTATTGTTTCTATTGTCTCTGTCAGATCTTCGTAGAATAAGTCAATATCCTCATCTGTGCTGTCAGATGTGGGTGCATATATCTGGACTATTGATATGTTAAATGGTTTTGCCTGAAATCTTGCTACTATGATTCGTTCATTGACTGGTTTGTAGCCTAACAGTGCCTCATTAACTGAAGGAAACCAACTCCTTCATGCTTAGTGTCATGCCCTGACAATATTACTTCGCATCCATTTATCTCTCCTGATGATATAAATCGCATCTTCGCCAATCCTAGTATATCACACCGATATCGCTTCATTTCCTCACGAAGTAATTCTAATTTTCCTGACATCCTCCTCTATCCAAAGTGTCCGCACATTCCACGTTCCTACTGATAATAGTTCTGTTAGTTTCAATTTCCGTTTCCTTTCGGTATCCCACTTTTCTATCCAACCCCGATCGCTCGATTGCAATTGAGGGAGACGTCCGAGCCGGCATGTTTTAGCTGTTGATCGTATAGGCATCAGATAGCAACCGTGATTTTTCTTTACAGTCACGGTATCGACACTCATCTGACCGATCCTCTTCTATCCAGGCTTGGGACTGGCATGAGACCCCTAAGGATCCCATGGCTGAGTTGCTTATAACTAGTTATGCATTAAATTCTTTTTGTGTTTAACAGAGATTATAATAAGTGAAGAGCCGTGTTACAATTTTGAAAAGCCATTTTCCAATGGAAGGGGGGAAATACAGAAACGTATAGTCTTAAACGCAAATATGGAATTTTTTTTTTGGTTTTAAAGGTTGCATATGTGAAAATGAGATTCTGTCGATATCTCAAACTTGCAGAATTCCCTTCTTGTTCGTAGTTGACCGAGGCTTTCGGCAAAACGCCAATGAAAAAATTAATTTTGGTTGAGCTCAATATTGTTTTCAATAATTCTTTCATGGGTGTTAATATAGTTAACATTCGTTGGCTGTTAAAGAAATTGCCCCCTATCAACTTAACTTACCTCAAAGTCGTAAATCCAGTCGGCTGCTGGATGTACTAATACCACGTGTGTTGATGATGCGTCCAAGTTTCTGTCTGAACGGCGCATTTTGAAAATTTATTTTCGAGAAATTCATTTATTACGAAAACTTTATTTCTATATTTTGATCGAAATTATGCCAAAATGTTTGGTTTGGAGATGATCAGCGGATGTTTATTTCTGATCTTCCAGTTGAAATTCCGTTTTTAGTTTGAAAACAATTTGAAATGTTAATAATTTTCTAACTTGAGGGAACTGGGTGAAATTTTATTATTAGCATCACTATTAAATTTTTTTGGATCGTTTTAATGGCAAAATTAGGCGAAACAAATATAGTTCTGCAGTACGCATCTCAAAGATAGTTAAAGATTCAGGGCTATGCCTGCAGTCATTTCCTTACTTCTCATTTTCTCTACGTGTTTTTTTTATATTTTTCACTACTAACAACCAGGCAGAGAATACTGACAGATATTTAAAAAGTTCAGAGATTTCGATTTAGCATCCATAATCAGTTCCATCCAACCATTTCGAATTAATAATTGGATTGGAATCAAACTAGAAACGTGGATATCACATTCAGAATCTGAAAAATTTTTGTCAAGTTCCGTCCAATGAAACAGTCGTCAAATTTCTGCAAAGAATTTCAGGACCAAATCCGACAAGCCAGAGTTGTCACTACTCTGGAGTGTTGAATTTTTTTTTTGTTTCGTGCCCCTCCTCAGATTATTATTTGTGCATATCCATGAAAAAAAAAAAAATTACGCGTTTTGCTAAACGCACCTAAGAATTAGTGATAAATCGCTCTAAATTTTGATGCACTTGACCTGTTTTAATATCACAGACATTATGATAGTATTCACCACGGAATATTGACGAAATGATATAGCCCGCCATTTGAGTTAGTGTTCTATATCCAGTCTCCGGCCAACGGGCTAAGGATTCGAATCCCGCTGTGGACATAAATGTCTTTAGTTAGGAGATGAATTCCACCTTCCCTTGTGAGACTACCTTCCGCTTACTTGGAGGCTCGAAAACGTTCCGTGTTTGGTCTCTTGAACAGTTTAAAATTATGTAGTCATTAGCCCAGACATTGTAATAATCGATAGGTTGATAACATTTTGTGGGTGGGATTAACATTAAAAAAATATTCACAATATCTTAGATATTTTCTTTACCAGACCTTTTAAATATTCTGTAGATATGGGCTCTGCAGTACACTTGAAACCCTGATAATTCTATCCCATTCTCAGTCTCCTGTCCTTTGGTACTAAACTGGTAATAAAATGGAACGATCTCCATGCTACTTCTTCTTCCATTCCATAATCTATTTCCTACTCCTATACTGTTGATCTGCTGTGATGAATATCTAAAATAAGTCTTTCTGAAATAAAGACTTTCATCTCTCAATCCGACCCATACAACGACCCAATCTATTGTAGAACAATAGATTGTTGTTCACCCATATTCCACGATCCATTCAGAATAAATGAATAAAAACTCTGCCTTCGCAATCGCCCTAATTGTACTTAGTAAGAACTATAAAAAAATAAATACATTTAAAGCAAAGACAAGAAGTATATAAACATTTCCTTTTTAGCCGTTTTCCCACCCTACTAGGCACGGATAGTGTTGTACTGAGAATTTCTGTAAGTGATTTAATTTATAACGATTGCACTGGAAGTTTAGTAACCCGGCTGTTAAAAGCATAGACGGTTTAAAAAGGCAACTTTCGGCTCTAAAGCGATGAACTTCTGTTATGTATCTTGAATTATGAGCTAACAGAAGGAAGACAATGGATTTTTCTCAAATTAAAATTATGTTCAGAAGAGCATTGATGTTGTTAAACACCGAGACTAGAGAGAGGTTTAGTGTTATTGTGTACTTTGTCATTTTAGTTATTTTTAAAGTAAAATGTTTATTCATGGTTTCATGAGTTGATTTTAAAGTGTGTTCAGTTTCGTCAAACCACCTTATCACTTTGAAATACATCTTATAATTCTCCAAACAGAGGATGATTTCAATGCAAATCAGAGTAATCAGTGATGCTTCCATCCAGTTAAGTGGATTTCCTGTACTCAGTTACAATGAAAATGTGTCAGCTTCAATATAAGACATTTTATAGTAATTAGCATTTTGCGCCATTCTGGTTTATTTTATTTCATTTTATTTATTTTTCCTTTGCAATGACATTAAATTTCCGTATTTATTGCAGCTATATCCAAGGTTTGGCTAATTGTTGCTGGCCACCGTTTAACTTGCTTTCCATCGCTCCAGACAGAACAGTTTTATCATGAAGGTGACCAGGAACTTGATTTGATACTTCTGAAATACCAGCGTCTGCAGTCTATTTCCGTATCAATTTTTTCCTATCGTGATAGGATACTGAAGGTCCAAATAAACCATCCTGAATTTAATGTGATGTTTTTTGAATTTAGCGAAAGTAAAAATGCTTCTAAAATATGGAGCAGGTGGAAAAACTGGTGTTTTTGCACGAATTTTGCAGAAGAACAAGAATTATCAGGCGTGAACTCAGAAATTTCACTGTGCTCACATGACAGTGAACTATCCCTGATAATTAGCGAGGAAATAAGTGACGGGGCCGCCGCTCATGAAACAATGGGGGAAATGAGTGACAATAATGAACGCTATCCTGGACGCAGTAAAATTACTGACGGCAGCTCTAGTCTTAAAGAATGTAGATTCCTACAAATATTACGACGAAACAGTTTGTACCCACCAATAGTACCAGACGAGGCACATCCTCCTTCATATTACTTGAAACTTCTGTCAACAGGTCATCCAGATGTGAGTATGCTCCGGTCATCTCTACCAGACACCATCTCGTGGAATGATATTGCTGAGCTGGCTGGAACCGCTATCGAAGGGTGGGAGAATAAACTTTCTAAATTCGTAACTCACCATGGGAAGCTTATGAAAGCGTTTTTAATAAAATCTTTTACTTGCGAGAATACATGTGTAAACCGAAATGGTAGAAAGGGTGAGTTCTCTATTCGAAGACTAAGGTCATGTAAATCGGAAGAAGATCTAAGAAATTCACACGCTATGGCAGAGAGCAGCATTGACCTGCTGTATCTCCGAAAATGCACATCTCATCATAACCTCAGTGTGTTAAGTAGTTCTCGACGTAATCGGGAAGAAAGACAAGGTAAGCCTATGACGTCACTGCCCCTTTCGAGGCAAATCAAGACTGTGGAATTCTATTACAATGACAACAGAGGATGGAGAAATACATCGTCGTTGCCTTTGCCACATTCAAGAATCTATCAGAACGGGATAAAAGTGTTGGGGTAAGAAACTAGATTTAACTAACTAGTAGATTTTTCTTATATGCGGTTGAATAATGGATCAGTACGGTAAATGTATGCCTCACTTATTCGGATCTAAGGTTTAAGTAAATTAAATTATGAATTTAACAATTCGGAAAATATAATTCTGCGCAGTAAGAGATTTAAAACCAAACTAGAAATGTTAATATGGAGTGTTCAATATTTCCAGATTAACGTCTTGACTGGTGTAACTATTTATATCGGAAGTGATCAGGAACTGCTGATATACTCATAGAAAATTGCAAAAGAAAGAAAGACATTAACGGCTTCATATCATTCTTCCTACATAAAACTCCGTAGGAAGTGTGGCTTGCAGAAAAACAAAAACATAATGTAAAAAGTGTTTAAAACATTCCTCAGTCCGCACCTGGTACTGATAGAGAAGCACATGAACAATCAGAAAAAATTAAAAATGAGGTCACATAGGGTAAAATTATGTTGCAATACTGTGCTATGCCGGAATTCTGTGGGGAATACTGTTCTCTGGCTTGATTTGATTTCCGTGGGATCATTTTTATTGCACTGGAAATGGATATTAACACGTTTAGCAATAGCGAACATCGCACTGACTAAATGGAACACACACACACACGAGTGGGTCTGGAAAGATTCTGATAAACACCTAGCACAAAATGATATGAAAGAGCAACTGATATAACCACAAGGGAGAACATACGAGAATATAAGAGCATAAAGTTACTTTCGTAACTCGGCTATATCTGTATGTTCTTTCTTATGGTTATATCAGTTGCATTCACATCATTTTGTGCTAGGTGTTTATCAGTACCTTCCAGTTATATATATTTATACACACACAAATTGCGTGGAAAGAAGTCAACAAGCACCATAATGTGAGGAACAAACAGCCATTTTGCCCACCTTAATAAGCTGTAGGACCCTCTTTCGCTGCGATGACCGCAGAAATCCCATGGGGTATACTTTCCACAAACGTGCGATAATGGGAATTTTGGACCATCCTTCATGCTCCAAAAAAAAAAAAAAAAAAGGTGAGGTTAAGGGACGTCAGTCCAGGACCTCATTATATGCTTATATGAAGAATGTTTCAAAATTCCCATTGATCGCAATCGTGCGCTGGTGGAAAGTATTCCCTGTAGGATTGCATTCAGAATGTTCAGGTACCGCTCGAAGTTCAATGTTCTTAGCATCACAAACAGAGGTCCGAAGCGAAACCAAGAAAAACAGGATACCACCACACCGTCACCTCCAGAATTTCATATTTGGGATTACGCACTCTGTTAAGAGACTTCACTGAAATCCGTCACATCCACTCCCCAATAACTGTTCGCATGATTTCTCTTCCCCCCCCCCCAACACACTTTGGAAACTTCCACGTGCCATTGTAAACGCGCTTTGTACCACTGAGGACGACGTTGCATGTTGGTTTCGGATAATGTGGGGGCTTGCATGTTGTGGTCCTGCCATGAAAACCCATGTTTTGAGCCTCAGTTCTGAATCTTTTTTGTGCAGATTCATGTTACATTCGTGCCCGAAATTCCGCGTTCAATATATAGGCCATCAAATGGCAGTTTTTGCATATTACCCTTCATAGCACCTACGATTACATTCGGTGAGTATTGATGGGTCATTCCCTGCTGGGAGCTTGCATTTGACACCCTGCGCTTCCATCTCAGTATGGTATCATTGATTGTTGACCTGGGATAGCCCAATTTATCACAATGTGTCGAACAAATAGACCTGTAACGTGGCATCCTATCACAACGCCCGTTTCCAGTTCCCTTCTGGCAGCTGTCACCAGAATACAGTTGTACTGACTTGGGAGCATCATATCCTCCAATTTATACCTGCTACAAACACGTGACTCATTACATAGCACGACGCTCACTGCCCATGGGAGTGTTCGTTGACTTCTTTCCAAGCTCTGTGTGTGTGTGTTTTCCCCCATCTAGCCAGTGCGATGTCCATCATGTATGTGTATAGTTGAACTTTTACAAGATTACTGTCCCTACCAGATTGATATCTTGCGTAAATTTGTCATTAATATCAAGAGAGTTCTAACTAAAACCATACAGAAATAGCGATATTCGAAAATTCAGTTCTATCCGTTTATAATTTATAAATAATTATAACTGAAACAATTATAAGAGTACATTAAGCTTAATGTTCATCTGATCATATACGAACGCTTCTGTGGTCGGATTTTTGCTAATGAATGTGTTCATATCGGATCTTTTTTTTTTTTTGATTAACGAAGACATCTGAACCAATACAGATAACAATATCATACCGTAATTTAATACTAATATTGGTGATAATGATGAATATACCATTATCATGGTTAACCTAGCCGACAGAATGGCAAGTGTACCCATTCCTCAGCTAATATGTTGTGGGTTCGAATCCCATATCATGAGACAGTAGGTCTCATGATATGAAACAGTAGGTCTAAGTGTTAGAAGATTTTCGTCACCTCACCTGAGCCCATCACCTGCTCATTAGATGAGCGAAGTGGCTTCAATATTCCGTGCTTTGTCTCTAGAGCATGATTATTATCTACAGTAACAGTTACCCACCAAAAGTACTACTGCTGTGGTTTTAAAAATGTTCTATAGGTTTTCAATATAAGTTCATGCCTTTCGTAGATGGGATTTATGTGCGAAAAAGATAATATATTTCCTGGCATTCCCATTCATATTTGCCGTCCTCACTGACCGAGTGGTTAGCTTATCAGCTCTTCAACTAACAGCCTGTGGATTCAAATCCCGCCGCTGTTTCTTTACCCGGTGCAAGACCACTGCCCCGCTTACTGGAAGCTTGAAAAATGTCCATGTTCGGTCTCTAGCGCAGGATTTCAGGACTATGTAAAAATAAATTTTTAAAAGAATTACAAAAATATATAAAACTGATAAAATTAAAAAAAAAAAAAAATCCTTACACCACCCAAGGTACAAATGTACTTTACGAATAAGCTCTCGGGGATGGGAACCACATAAAAAATAACATAATTAAAAAAACACAAAACTTAAAGTAATCACAGTTAAGAAGTAATAAGTTATAATGTTCAAGTACTTTTGCTTCCAAAACGATTCAAAATAAAAATAATTCCTCCTTAGCTCCATTAAATTTATCAGAAATGTGGCATTTCATCACAATTAAAATTGTCATTTCAAATGAGTCCTTTTAACAACAAAATTATGTCCACAAGACGTTATGCGTTATGCGTAGTGACATTATTTACACAACAATTGGTATTGTTGTATTCTGATTATGTAGAGATTAGAGTAATTATTATTTGCTTCAAAATCCAACATGATCTTCCATCACAAAGGCTAGACTTGTAAATAATATTTAACGTAAACAACTTGTTTTACAATTTAATATTCATATAACTACTTCAATTTTGTCTAATATCTAATTATTTAATCAAAGATATATGTATTAATAGTGATAAGACTGTATTAAATATTATCAAGCTATTTAGCTTATTTCTATGTTAATATTATAAGAACTTGTATTTGATATTTTAACTGCGTATTATTTGAAATGTAAATATTCTCTGTTTATTCCTGTCTGTAAAGTTTAATGTTATGTAATAGCTCAATTTTATTATATTTTGTTTTGTTGTCATGGAAACGTATGTAAGTGAGCGAGCACGTTTTGGAACACCACGTGAGGTTTATTGAAAAGAGTTTTAGAAAGAAATCACGAGAAGAATTTCGGCGGGAAGAATGGATATAATATAAGCTAGGAACGCTGAAATTATTAAGGAATTAAGGAGATATTAGATTATTAAGAGAGAGAGAAAGGATAGGATTGGCATTAGGTTGGAGTCGGAGCATTCGGGAATCACAGTGCGATAATAGCGAGTCGGCAAGTTACTCAAGTAGCTAATAAAGTCTACTAGTCGAGAAGCAGTTAGCTAATAAGTTGTAGAATAGCAATTAGAGCTACCAAAAATAGCTGAGAGACTATTAAATAGACTACTGATACTTGAGTTGAGATTTAATTTCAGCGCCGACCTTTCAAGGACACACAGAACCTTGAAACAAAGTACGAAGTTACTAAAGAATAGTATAGCTGTAAAGTTGAAGTTTACCGATAGCTGTGTTTAGAATTGTAGTGTCTAAAGAATTAATTGAATGCCGGAAGAGTGAACAACTGCACATATAAAACCTCAAGTTAAGGAATTATTGTGTATTGCCTTAATTCATGTGATCAGTAGTACTTCATGCAAGAACGTTTGTTTATGTGTATAGTGACCGTGAATTAATTCAGTTAATGCTCTTAAGATTTATTTTAATGAGTGCCGATTATTGTTAAAAGTGTTTACGGTTATAAAAAGTGTTTGTGTATAAGTTGATGAAGATAGAAGATTATCAGTAAGATTATTCCAACCTTAATATTTCTGTACAGAGAAGTGTGTGAGTTTCATCTTAGAATTCCCTGATACCAACAGTAACTATTGTGGAAAATTAGCCGAAGTATCAAATTAAAAGTGTTTGTTTGTGAAGAAGTGTTACTGCAAATTTTATTGTATTTTGGAACTTATGGAACTGCGAGAAGACTGTATTTGAGATAACAATTTACCATTGTCTGAGTTTGTATGACAGTGTAGTCAAGAAAGCTGAAGTGTTTCTAATAACTTAATCGGTGATTTGAAGTTAAGTGTAAAATTTGTGATTTCAAAATTAAATGTTTGTTTTTGTTAATCAAAAGTTGTATTTTGCCTGAATCTCTTTCACTGCACCATTCATAAAATATTCTAACCAAAGTGGGTGAATTAAGTTAGTTAAATATACTCGGCCAGTATATCTAATATTAACACCTAAAAGGAGAGATAGTTGTGAGTTGGTTTATCTTCAATTCTGGAATTAATTCAGATATAAAGTGGCCCAGTCTTTAAATATAAATTTTCTTTGTTTGAATTAGAAATCAACTAGCAACCTTCTATTTTGTTTAAGAACATCATAGTGACTAATATGTCGGATCCAAAGTACAGATTAAGAAATAGGATCCAACAGTATCAAAAGCGATTTTCGCCGAAGAATTTTGGAACCGAATATTGTTATTAAAATGGCTAATTATAGTAAAGAAAAAGAAAATGAAATATATTCTCATTTCAAATCGCTTTTCCAATAAAGTCATATAACGGAATAAAAAATCTCTTAACAAATTAGTAGAATATAATTTCGACACATTTCGTTCCTTTGTTTCCTGCAAATGATTCTAATGAAACAAAAACTGTATTCGCTTCACAAACGTTTGTGTAGATTTCAAATGCCAAATACGAGTAAAATCCGTCCATCTCTAATCCCCGAATAATTTGCGCACGAATAGATGGATGGATGTGCTAGACGATTCACATAAGTAAATAATTTCCTAATGCGTTTTGCATGATTAATAGTAATGTAATTGTTGGGTATATAAAATCTATATGAAACCTGAAAGAAAAAGTAACCTTATTTAGGATAAAATGCATTTTGTAAATTTGCAATTATTTTGCAAATCCATGAATTTGTAAATTGGCAAGTAGACATGTGGGGGATTGCTTTAAGAATTTATTTCAAATTATTTACTGTCGTTATTTCGGATCGTCATCATCATCAATATCCTGATATGTAACAGTACCCAACTCTCTAAAGGTGTTCAGGCCACTATGACAACAATCATTTTTTTTATAAATATTTTTTTATTGATTGCTAAAATATTTATACATACAATAAACATCTTGTGTGACATTGCACCTTATAATTTTAAAGTTCAGCACTAAGTGCTGCAATTCCTACATTGGATTGCAATTAAAAATTTTAATAATACTTTTTTGCCTTTATATTAGGTATTTACAACACGTTCTTCTTATATTAACAATGAAGATTACACAGAATTTTTTGTATAATTTTTTATTTTTTATTTTATTTTTATTTATTTATTTTTCAAGTTTAAGAAAGAGTGATTATTCATACACATTTCTGCATTTGCTTATAAGGATTACTTGTAGATGAGTGAGGCAAGTTAATCCCACCTACTTCGAAGCTTGGGTTAGCTTTTATTAAGAGAGTTGGATTTAGCCTTCGCTATTTGTGTTGTTGCTACTGTTTATGTATGGGTTGTTGCCATTGGATGCTATTGATTTGTGATGTGTATATTAGTATTAATGGTTTCTTAACTTTGTTGGTATATTTTCCAGAGTTCATTTTTTAATGTTCTGTAGTTATCTATGTGTTTTAACTTTCTTGGTAGCTTGTTGAGTTGCGTGGGTATCTGATGTGATCTCACAAAAGAACCGTATCAGTTGTTGAAGGGTACGGGGATGTAGAGACTTGTTGTAGGTCGTGTTATACGATGTGTCTCTGTTGTTTCGATAGGTGATGTTGAAGTAATTCCTTGTTAATGTCATGTAGTGTTTCAGGATTTTAATGCTCAGAATTCTGTGTCACCATGTGCTTGTCGGATATTGGTTGTTGCGTGTAAGGTGTCCAGATCACTGTTGACACGATTTTCCTGTGTAGTGTTTTTAAAATTGTTAGGTGGCTGTTTGATGTATTTGCATAGACTGTTATTCCGTATCTGAGTAGGGATTCCCAGATACCGTGATATAGGAGTTTTTTTATGTTGGGTAGAATAATGTCTTTAACTTCGAAGAGTTTTGCTGCCATGATCCGGAGTTTGGTGTGTAGGTATTCTACACGTCAATAAGTAATAAGACTATATTTATACAGAAAACAGATTACCTTTAATCATCATCATTTACATGGTCTTTTTCGAAGTAACTACTGTGAGACGCGATGCATTTGTCCCAACGTTGCGTCCACTTCTTAAACACATGTCAGAGTCCGTTTTTGAGAGTTCGTTCAAAACCGCCTCCGCAGCTTTTACACATGTTTTGTTGCTTTCAAAATGGCGGCCTGTTAGTGGTTTCTTGAGCTGAGGAAACAGCCAGAAATCGCACGGTGCGAGATCAGGACTGTATGGAGGGATATCTGTGTTCTTCTGCAAAACGTCCACTACACAACCAGCAATATGTGGGCTTGCATTATCATGGTGCAATAAGAAGCCATTCTTCAGTAATGGACGCTTCCTTTTGACTTGCTTGATGATAATCGTTGCTGTGTTGATCATTGTCTCTGTGATGGACGTTGAAGGTCTTCCCTCATTCAAGATCTTCCACATTTTGCCTTCCTTCCTTAAAAGTTTTATGCCAGCGAAAAACACTTGCCCTCGACATTGCTTCATCGTGGAAAGCTTCGCGTATCATGTTAAAAGTGTCCGATGCCGATTTTTGCAAACGCACACAAAATTTAATCTCATAACGCTGTTCCAAGGACGCTTCCATTTCGAAGACTGGTTGCACCTCGTAGGCGCGCCGATGAGCACTTGCGTTTAGTCACGTGACACTCTGACACATCAGCTCGTATACGCCATCTATCAACCTCTTTTGTTAATACATACAGCAACATTACTTTATTCCACAGAAATTAATATTTTGAAGAGTGGTTTCGCCATAGTAAAATTAGTCTTATTACTTATTGAACCGCCCACGTAGATTGGTGTTGGGAGTTTCTTATCAGTTAGGATCGTTGTTGTCGGCCTTGTTTTCTTGCTTGCTGCAAGTGGCAGTAATAAAAAAAATTGACAGTAATAAATTAAATTTATTACTCCCAATTTTTATGGAAAGACAACGTATACTGTTATATTAATTAAAAAACTTGAATTAATACTTCCTATATTTCGGTAACGTTACATTACCATCTTCAGGGAACATAAAATTAATGATATATGCACGCAGGCACTAACACTGAACACATGGCTGAAGACAAGTCTAGTCGGTCCTGGAATCCTAAAAGGTACCACCTAGTGGGCTAAATTAAGTAGTAGTCGTGGCTGTTAGGTTGATGTTCTAAGAGTGCAAGCTTCCCATATTTGGGGCAGTCTCATGCATCAAAATTTGTTGAGGTTTGGGGATTTTTTTAGAGCTGAAGCTGATTCCAGGAATAATATCTGAAATTTATGTTTGCTGCGGTGTAGTAAGGTACCTTTCTTCCAGCGTATTTTGTGGCGAGTGTCCAAAGCATGGTCAGCAAGTCCTGGGCGGCTGCATTGGTGGAAACGGATATAATTCGTATGTTCACATATTTTGACATTATCTGTCTTGCTTGTTTGTCCGTATCAAGACGGCCAAACAGGCAGGACAGCCTCTCACATTCTGATTAAGTGACCATATCACCTGAGATTAGCTCTGCTAACGCATTCCTGGATGCTGACAATGTCTTCCTAATATCCTCGTTTTTAATAACATGATGATGCCATCTATTCACACGCCTAATTTCTCTCAGGACTCTCATATCTGGGGTCTTTAGTTGTTAAGTATATTCCGTATAGATTTATTCAGTTAACTTCCTACCATAACAGCTTTATTGATCCTGTTGTAAATGTCCATATTTAATTTACCATCTTCACTAAAAATCGTGCCGAAGTAGCTGAAATGTTTTACTTGTTCTATAGGTTTTCCATTCGCAATGCAGTTTATATTTCAATGTTTCTGCTTATTTTCATCCTTTGTCTTGTTATTGCTTACCTTCATACCATATTTATTACAATAGTTATTCAATTTAGTAAGGGAATCTTGTAGACTTATAGTGGATTTATTTAGAAGTATAACATTATCAGCTTAAAGCAAACAGCTGACATTAACATCTTCAATTTTGATATCAGGTTTAATACCACTTTCCTTGATAATGCTATCCATAAGCTTAGGAATAACAGAGGGAATAATGCACATCCTTGTCTGACACTAGATTTCAATTAAACCATCATCCTGTACTTCCTTCCATTCTAACTGCTGACTTACAACTCAAATAAAGACTAAGTATTGCTTGATAATGACCCCACTGACACCATACAACTGTGGCGTTTTGAAAAGCTTCTCTCTTGGCATCTTGTCATATCTTTTTCCAGATCTACAAAACTTAAATACAGATCTTTGTTATATTTCCATGCTTTTTCAACTATTTGTCGTAAAGTGAAAATCCGATCCTGACAGCCTTTAATTGCCCTGAATTCAGCTTCTTCACCAAGCTTCTCTTCCACAACTATTCTCAACCACAATCCTTCTCAAGGATTGTAGAAGAGAAGTTTCTCAAGTATATTGGCATAAATATTACCATGAACACTCAGTAGAGAAATACCTATGTAATTCTAACATTCAGTTTTATTTCCCTTTCTATATATGAGTACTATGAGAGCTCTACTCCAATCATATGGAATTCGTACCTAAGTCCAGGCCTTCTGAACTATGCAGTGCAGCCATTGTAAGACTTTTATACCTCCATGCTTGAACATTTCTGATCGAATAGCATCTACTCCTGCTGCCTTTCAAGTTTCAGGCATTTGATAGCTTTATCTACTTCAAGTATGGATATGTATTCCTGACTGCATCCCTGTTGAATGTTCTTTACCACCGTGCTGTCATCCCTACTTGTTTCATTTAGCAACTTTTCGAAGTAATTACTTTATACTTCAAGGATATCTTTTTCTCCCGTTTTCATATCACCATTAAAATCTCTAATTCCTTTTACAGCACTCTTTCCTCCATTCTTAAGCTTCTTCAACACCTTCCAGAATATCTACCTTCTTGATATTTATTTCCTATGTTCTTACCGAAGTCTTGCCATGACTTTTGTTTAGTTAGTTTTACAGTGTTTAGCTTTCTTACATTTTTCTCTGTGTTCTCTAAGAGAACAAGCTGACTTATTTGCTAGGAACTTTTGATATGCTTTCTCCTTTTCCTTCACTGCCTCTTTAACTTCTGTGTCCAAAATGGAGTTCTGATTTTTCTATCCTTGCAAACAACTCACCACATGCCTCTCTGGCTGACTCAATCAATGTTTTCTTCAGAGCTTGCTACTGAATCTCCTAGGTTAGACTCCTGTTCTCAAACTCGTTCATTTGTTCTTCAATAACCTTTATGTATTTTAGTCTACAGTTCACATCTGAGAGCTACTCAACTTTTATTCACTTTAAAACACTCTTACAATTTCTTCTTTTCAATATGAAATTCAATTTTATCCTGCTTAAGACTAAATGGCGATAACTTCCAATTTCAAATCGTCTGTACACCCCAATGTCTTGCACCAGAGAGAAAACATCACTATCAACAATAACATAATCAATGAGACTTTTGTTAATCCTTGCCTCTTCTCTCCATGTGAATTCATACACATTTTTATGTTGGAACATGGTGTTAATAACCAGTCCATGTCCTAAGCAGAAATCCAACAAGTATTTGCCATTATTATTAGCTTTGCTCTTTTCTCCAAATTTTCCCAAAATATTTTTGAATGTCTGACAATCATTTCCTGCTCTGCTATTGAGATCCCCAACAAGGACCAACTTTTTCTTTTTCATTATGTCAGTTGCTTTCTATAAAGCCTCGAAAAATTCACCCACTTCTACCTTACTAGAACCTTCTGTGGGAGCATAGACACAAATAAGTCCTATTGTCCATTTCCCCATTCTGATATAATATATTTGCCCACATCATTCTATTTGATATTGCCTGCCATTCAAGAAAATTAGCCTAGTATTTAGTGTTCAATACTATAGCTACTCTTTTTCCTTGATTGCCATTGCTTGAATATAACATTATTTTATGTATCGCTCAGAAGGATCTCACCGGTGTTTCTTTTTGTTTCACTCATCCCTATTATGTCGATCCAATTCCTCAGCTAGCGGCATTTCTTTACCATTCAAGCTTCTTATGTACCGATCTTCAACTCTGGTGATATTGAGTTGGGGTGTGTTTTAGGATTTGTTCCAGTAGCTGACTTTTCACTGTCCTGGTTTCCTGGCGAAAAGAACGGGGGCCTTGTTTAGCTTGGCGACTCCCCAGCAGCCATGAAATTGTCATATTTCATGGATACTGAACGAAGGAGGATGGGCTGGCAATTTGGGATTTGGCCGAACAAATTGTATTCTTATTGGCTTAAACCGCAATATTAAATATTCGGCTAAATCTCAAATTGCCAGTCCATCCTCGTTCGTTCAGTATCCAGGTAGATACCCAACAGGGTGCACCACGAGAAGGTGAGGATTGGTCATTAGGTCAGAAGCCCTGGTGGGTTCTCCGAATTCCTTTAAAGACTATATGGAGGTCTCTTCTCAGTTATACAACTTTGACCCTTAAGCACCCCTTTCTCATATACAATTGTTTTCAATGCAATATTCGTTTTAGCACAAAGTAATTGTCATGTCCAATCTGAAATCCTCTGAGGGTAGTGAAGATATCCTCATGATCTCATATGTTGTATCACCACAAATGCATATGAGGTTAAAACATGATTAGATGATTATGGGTTTGAGATTATAATTTAGTTTTTCTTATTTCTGCTAAATTCTCATCATTTCAAAGAGAATGCAGTCACATAATTTAGCAAAAAAAAAATCTCTCGCACACACACACAACGTTATTCCTGAGTAGTTTAAACTTTCTGTAGTTACAACTTTTTTAATTAACTTTATAAAGTGGCATAACAACTACTCCGCGGGAAAATGCAGTGCCATGGAGGAGGTTGGGATGATGAGCCCTTACCAAACCCGTGCCAATAGTCCCGTGAACCTGCCACAAACGTGCTGGGTGATCATGTAAAGCTCCCGAAGGAGGCACACAGATTATCTGTTGGAATACTGAAATATCGTAGTTAAGTCGCCGAATGCAACATGCAACAAAATATTTACTATTTTGTATACTGTCATTTATTAGAGGAATTTATAGAATAAATCTAAATGCGTTAAAATAACTTAAAGATAAACTTTATGTCGGAGAACCCAACCATAAACCTAATGTGTGAAACAATATTCTTGAAAACATCACCAAAACTGTATTAAAATTTATGTCATTAATGCTGATTTAGTAACATTTAGTAACTTCATTAAATGCTGACATGATACCATATAGAAAATATTTTTAAACTACAAAAATAATTATATTCGAATGACAATATCATTCTGCATTATATTGAACTGTTGCATTATTTTCACATGTAGAAAATGACGCAGTAACTTTAATACATACTATTTGCATAATATTAGGGGAAAAGGACAAGGTGTTGAAAAGAGCCCAGAAGAACCAGTGGAGATCGTGAAAGAGGGTAGCATCTCGAACTTGGTTGAAGAATTGAAGGAGAAATCCGGTAAGTTAGGAAAGGCTTAGCAAAATGCATTTATTTATTTAAAATACAGACGCACATTTATTTTATTATATCTGATTTTGCTTGACCAGCTGCAGGTTGTTATCTTTGGGGTAGGCAGAGTGGGGGAAGTTCTTCCAAAAGACGGAAATAGATGAAAGGAGGAGGCAGTGAAGTTGGTTTGGTAAGTTTCAAGATGGACCGTAAAAGGGTGTTGGTTAGCAGTGGCTCTTGTTTTAATGATTTTGGAGGACAGTGAAGGAATAATAGTGCCCACTTCAGCAGAGCACTGTCATGAAAGTATCTGTAGAAGAGGCACAAGGCAGAAACTGATCGGCTATGAGAGATAGGGAGACAGTGAAGTGGATCTGTGATTTCAAATGAGAGAGGAATCATTAATTAGCCGGAATGCCTCTTCGGAAAAGAATGGAGGAATCTTAGAGGTTTTTTGTGCACTATATCTTTATTTATATATAGCATTTATTTTATATAACGAAATAAATAAATGTTGTAATGAATGCATAAAATAGACCAAATTCATTTTACAAAATGCCTGGTTGTGATTGTCTTAGATTATATTATCTTCCCGCACAAATGTGCTTAGATAAAAATATCGACTGACCAACAAACAAGGTATTTTTTACTTTTTTCATATCTTAATCGCTGGCAAAATGGAGCAGTTTTCAGAACATTTTACTCACCCAAACTGATGGTAATAGGCTTGAACTAATGGTAAATGAACAAAGTCTGAAATTTGTCCGCAGTAGACTGGCATTTCCCTATTATTATAATATAACAACAAATGCCTTATGATAAAGTAAACGCAAGATGGGCCTACCACTTAGTCTTCAAATTATCGCTGCAATCTGCATTGGTTCTTTACAGCCAAGGATTAGTCCTTATGAATGGATTCAGGAAACCTACTTGGCTAGGTTATTGGATTACCTTGGTTGACATTATAACATTAGACTTCCACAAATTGTGACGACAAGCAGTAATCACTCTGAACTTTTAAAGATGTAAATATCTATCCAGCTACATAATTTGTGAATTATATCTTTGCACATCCTTCTGAGAACAGTTTGTAAAGTCGAGACAATATATTTTGTTCTGAAGACACTTTCTTGATTCTTTACCACAAGTGCAATTATCTGTGGTAGAGGACATTACGGTGGTAATATATTCCCTCTGCTGTGTTTGAATTCATTTAAATAATAGCAAAGAATTTTAATGTGTTAAAGCATTATTTCTAAAGGGTACTTGTATGTTCAAATGTATTTTTTCATGAGTGAGCGTGTTATAGCGAATTCTCTTACATGTTATTAAAATAATTTTTAGAAATCATTTTATAATGCATTCAATTATTGCATATTTGAAACCCCCTAGGTATCGAAAAGGAGCCGTTTGATAAAGAAAGAAGAAAATTCTCGCTATTCAGGCGTTGGAAGACAGCTGCAGTAAGGATTCAAGCTGCTGCACCGACAAAAGAGAAAGGAAAAGCTCCGATAGGTTCAAAGTTCCCCAGAATACGAAGTTTGGCATCGCTACTGTATATTCATGTTGTTACGTTTGGAATGTGTCGAACGAGATTCATTTCCAAGTTTGGAAATATGCACGCAATTGATCTAGCAAGAGAACTTACACGTGTTGAATCGGCCCTCTTTAGTAACGTCGTGGTATATGACATTGTGGGTTCTATGAAAGAGACTGGAATCAACGAGGTAATTCCTTTTGCCTATATTAATGATAATCCAAGTCAGAAGTTCCCAACCAGAGTGCCACGGTACCGTTGCTCATATTAGTGTATGATTCCATATTAATATGGAATCTAGTTATACCTTAGCATTTTGTAAAAGGAATATAAAATGGGAATTTAAGCCTAAACGCTTGGCAACATCCCACTACATCGCTCTTCCACCACCCATCTCTTGCTTCCTTCCCTGCATTTTGACTACTGCTATTTTCAATTCAGATATGTTATTTTGAAGTATTATTTTATGGCTATTTAGTCTATTTTTGTTTAGGAGAACTCCCCCCAAAAAGATACTTCTAAACAAAAATAGGCTAAATAGCCTTAAAAATATTTACTTAGATGAGTACCATAGGAATTTTCCCAGAAATAATACCTATTATTTTGAAGTAATTTTACAGCATTCCTCTAAAAAGTGGAGTGCTGTAAAAAATAAAGTAAAATAAAAGTTCGGAACCACGGACCTAAGTAATAAAAGTCAAATATATTTGATATATCCTCTATCGATAGAGTAAACGTTTTTGAAAATGAAAATTCATACCATATTCATAACAATAATAATTCGCTATGCTTAAATGGCTTTAATTCGCGCGACCTGCTCGCCAGTGCAGTTTTCTGTGTGTTAAAGCTGAGGGTCCACACTTCCGTATACAAGAGCGGCTAATTCGTTTTATCTTGAAATGATCAGATAAAGGAAGTACTTCTCATCTTAGACGGTGTAAAGACGTTCAAACTCGTTTAAATGTTTTTGCATAATTTGTCTACAGAAAAATGTTTGCAATTTTGAAGCAGTATCTAAGGTGACAGTATTTTGAGTAATATTCTATTTCCAAAAGCTAAAAATCTCTTCTAAAATTAATAAGAAATTAATTATAGAAGATATTTTTATGTTTGCATTCTCATTTTGGAATACATTCTTCTGTTAATTGAAATCCAAAGTAGCCGCTTCTCGATTCCTTCCACGTCCTCGTTGTTTGCTCCTCTGACTCATTTAGGGGATCATCCAACATTTTTTGTAATGAAGCAGGTCAAAAGCAGAAATTATTGATCGAGATTGGTTAATTGATACACGCCGTAGAAGTTTGTTTGTACGAATGCGGTATTTTATTTTTCTCTCCTTCTCTCACATCATTCTTTCTCTCATTTTTCGTCCCATTGTGTTGAAATTCTCAAGGAACTTTAAGCAACGTAAGAAAGATCAGATGATATGATGATACCCCCTGACGGAATTTATGACCCAACCTGATGAGGGAGGGGGGGGGTCATGACTTCTGTCATCAGTCTCTCCGTAGTCCGCAGCTGTTGGCCTGAGATATCAGGTGATGTATTCGAGAAGGGGAGAGGGAGAAGGGCAGCGTGTTGAGGGGAAGAGAGATGGCGTTTCCATTCCACATGGGTGGTCTCGGGGGGGGGGGGTAGAGATCGAGAGAGTTCCGTATTCGATGCTGGCATGTGTTTTCCCGGTCCTATGAGGGGAGAAGGGATGGTTTTTGTATCCCATAGCCACGTAGAATTTCCTGTCACTGGCTGGTGCCTCTGTTTTTTGCGTGGATTTCTACAGATATGATATTTTGTGTGGTGGGGAGATTAGTTGGGTTCCCGGTATTCCTGGCGTGGTTTCTTTATGCTGTGGTGGGTTTTCAGAGGTGTGTTGTCCTCCAGTTTTGTGTTTCTTTGGTGGAAGGGTTAGGTAAATCTTTTCGTACATACATTTTCGTTTACTTATTTTATTGCTCGGTTAGATTGCATTGATGATTTGGATAAACGGATACCATTCTTTGGTTTTGCATTTCTTCGAGGACATGGAGGTAGTTCTTTCAGATTCTGTTTATTTTTTGATGATTTAATGAAATTTCTATATGTTGAATCGAATACTGGTAAAGCTGTAATGGATTTATAATTTTAATTTATTTTATTGATTGTCAGATCCACTGGTCTGTGATTTCTTGAGGATTTAATTATTCTTCTATTGTAGCATCGATTACTTAACTTAAAACAAGAAATGACATAGTGGGAAATATGGAATCAAGTTCCAGTCAACCAAAGGAAGAAACACACACACACACACTACAAGAAACAAAAAAATCATCAAATAGACATGTATATTTGATGATTTTTCTTCACCTTTTCTATACCTTCTTCACACGGGGAGGCAAAGAGAAGTTACGTTATTATCATTATTAAGAGAGAACTTTTTGAAGGCAGGTACTCATCAAAGGAGATCAAATAATACACGCACCGGCTACCATACTTATTGTTAAATTCATTCACACTACCTGCACACACACAACTTCCAATGGCAATCCATTCCAATCACCCACCACCCTGTGAGAAAAATCTAGCCCTCACCTCCCCTTCTTACTGGCATTCATTCTCAACTTCCAAGGATGCCCCCCCCTTGTCCTTTCCCCAGCCTCCGTAAAATGAAAAATTTCATCCAGTGAAATCCTGTTGTGTCTGCAGTCTACAAATTCCCAACCCGTCTTCATAATCAGTATTCCACAATCTTGATATCATTTTAAAAATCTCTTTTGCACTCTCTCCACTGTATCAGAATCACCACGGAGACCAGAGCACTGTGAACCAAGATCACAGGTATTATCTAGGCCTTGTAAAAAGGCCAAATGACATCCTCATGTTTAAATGTGAAAGTTCATTTCAGCATTCCAATTTTTTTTAGTTGAATTTGCAATCCTTGCTGCTTCTGAACTTCAACCTGCTGTCTACTAACACTCCAAGATTCCTAGTCTAATCGGTTTCTTATTGCATAATCTCACCAATATAATATAATACGGCATTGGATATCTAATCATGCCGAAGTGCATGACTTTGCATTTGCTGACATCCATTTTCCCATGTCCACAATTTCAGCCTATTCAAATCTTCTGTAAGTATTGCATATCAACAACATTTCTCTTACCCTACCTATCTTTGCATCGTTCAGCATTTGCTGTACTAACTCCGTGAACGAAAATTGTGCTCACCAATAAACGTTATTTCTTCCAATATCAACACAATTAATAGTAACAGCTAAATGCAATGGCGTAGACTCTACACATGCACTTCTATTAATGTGCAGTCGAACGGCATCTCATAGAGCTCATACTGAAAGAGGTGTCGATATTCAGTGTTTTTGCGCCATACCTTATTATCACTTATAAGAAAAGATTAGGAACTATCAATAAAAAATGAAATAGTGTATGTGAACAGGAATTATTACAATATTTAACGTGTGCGTTGAAGGTTCATAATAAGTGGAATGTTTAACTTGTCAGGTATCCGCTCCCAACCTATGGAAAATCTACCTGTTCAGTGATCGCCTTAAAAATCTCGTAGCGACTGAAATATTACGAGGAGGAGACCGAGAAAGAGCGCACCTTATAAGCAAGTTAATTATGGTAAGTAACTAAAGATAGCATTAATGATTCACACACACATATTCAGCTTTATCAAATAACGTGGCTCCAGTAATTTGATGCTACTTAGATATATTCATAAAAACAGAACAAAAAAAAAACATATTGTTAAAAGTAATTCTTCGCCTTTTGGCATGCTGATTTTTTTTTCCTCGATGTAGTTGAAATTCACAGTTATTTACGTTGTAAGCAGCAACTTTCATCATATCTACTCGTCCATCCTATCCTAGGACGGGTTGAGCTTCCCCCCCCTTTCCTACCAAGGAGCTGATTAATGCAACCGGGTCGCCAATCTTTGCTGCATCTCCTAAGGGCATTATTTCTGACCGTGTCTGTTCACGAGGCCGGTTTGCCTATTCTGGGGGACGAAAAACCCGAGTTTCAGGTGAAAAAAACCCTTACCTTCTTATGAGACCGGCTAACTCATCCTTCGTCGAACGAGACCAGATAAAGATTCCTCACATCTCTGACCAGAATCAAACTCGTCTTTCCGATCAAAGGGCTTCGTCTATACTGTACAGAACCCAGAAGAGGAACGATGTCGCAAATTCCGATCTTCGTTCAAAATTTCTGGCATGAACCCTTAACTAATTACCTAACTCCTAAAGAGCGTGCATCTGTTTTATGCGAAGTGTGTTGATCCGATCCGCATTTTTCATCCTCTTTGTTAGACAATGAAAATCTCTAACCTCGCAAAAACAGGTGGGGTGGGGGAAGGAGAAGAATGGTGTATTTGTAATCGGTGTATCCAAGTCTTGGAGGGAAAGAAACTTAACGAAATATGAAATCATTCATCTAAATCCGAAGTCTGTCTTATTTGTAACATGGTTTGGCACTTTATTTATTATTAATACAGCCATGAAATGCTGCCAATACTCGACTGTGACCAGTGGTTAAATTCTAAACGAATAAGTTCCGGAGCCCTATACAAAATAACCAATTATATTTACCTTTGAATGCTATCAGGAGAAGCTCCAAATCTCCCCGTCCCTTTCATCACACGTTCGTAATAAGGCTACTGTTGATATCGACTTTATATACACATTCAAAACTGCAAAGAATTGATGAATAACAACACAATAATGTAGGCATAATTACCGTAAAGAGAGAAAAGTCACAAAACAGAAAAATATTCCTACAAAATAACCAATTGTATTTACCTTTTGAATGCGATCCACTGGTCGAGTGTCCGGCAAGTCAGCAAATCTTTCCTTTCGTTCAGCGTATTAATATTATCGCATTGCAACTGATGGGAGTTCTGTGTTTCTGCGGATTCGTTACACACCTGTTTCTCTTAAGAAACTACATGCAAACTCTTATTACAAACTCGTTTTGTATTATCACTGTCACACGAGCCATTTTTCCGTTTAAAGAAGGTACCAATGTACTTATCCATAATACATTGGTACCTCGCATATAACTCGCACCCCTGATTTTACTTTTCAAGAAAAGAAATTAAAAAGTTTCGCATATACCTCGCATATGAATAAAAGCTTAAATGCGTTCACGTCGGAATGGGTACTCGCTTGCAGTGACAAACAACACGCCTCCCCAACAGCTACTATACTGCAGAAGCAAGAAAATCAAGTACTTTTATTATGTCAGTGAATAAGGTATGAGCAGTCCGTGTAATAAAAAAATGACACTAATTAATGAATCAATCACATATCGATCATACAAACTATGCTATATAGGCTCAAGTAAAACCATATGCTGCACTGGCAAACACAGTATCTAATTAGAAACTATTGTTATTAATTAGATGTGTGTGAGTTCGCCTGCCACAAACCGGCAATAAAATTCAACCGAACATGTTAAAATTCGTAAACGTGTTGAAACTAAGAAAT
The DNA here is from genome assembly GCF_054136105.1 of Typopeltis vanoorti. Taxonomy (NCBI): domain Eukaryota; kingdom Metazoa; phylum Arthropoda; class Arachnida; order Uropygi; family Thelyphonidae; genus Typopeltis; species Typopeltis vanoorti. The sequence continues at coordinate 114,142 of NC_143553.1, forward strand.
ATTATATATAATATAGTGAATGTTGTTATGGAAGTTTCACATATGGAATTCGATTGAAGAGAGTTGGCATTTCAACTCAATTGTCGACTATGCTTTTATCTTTTGGTCGTGCGATCTTTTGTTAATACCGCACCAATCATATGCATGTCTTAATAACCTGTCACTGCTGTCTGTTTTGCGTTAGGCTTAATTACCATAAAGGGAGAAAAGTCACAAAACAAATGTTCTGGGGCTGGGCCCTGGAGAGCCCTGGCTAAATTTAACCACTGGCTGTGACAGACTTCATAAAATCCCTAATCATTTTGATTATAAGTTACTCATGCTTTCTATTTACCCGCAATCGATTCTACAGCTTTCTCCTCACACACACACACACTTATTAACATTTACAGCTATGCCACCCATCTTATATCATGGTCTTCCTTTGCCAAGCAGTCCCAATACCAGCAAGCTAAGAAAAAATAATTTTACAGCATTTCTTCTCTCTCTTACTTCTTCCACAGTTTATGTCTTAATAATAACTGAAAGGAACGTTAATATTCATAAAGGATGGTTCAATATTACGAGTGGGCATTTTCTACATGCAAACTGATTATAAGTTGATATGAAACGTTTTTATATCCATTGAAAACATGAAAGCAAATTAAAGAGATGAACGCATTTTTTATGAACGTCACTTCCCCCCCCTTTTAATTTGTATTGGTGCATTTTGACAAATAAATCCCTATGAACCGTGGAACAGTTCTTTGCTTAACCAATGTTTCCTCGAGTTACTTTTCCGATGCGTACTGAGTGTGGAGGACAAGCAGAAGCATGTGATTTATAAACATCTTAAACGAATTTATATTAATGCATTTACTTGTAAACAGTTCGAAAAAAATCTGATCGGAAAACGGTGCACATTGTCCTCTGGCCAGATTCAGCAGTAGTCTGGATATATTATGGTACGTTGGAAATCAACTATCCAACAGTTTAATAGTCTTATTAATATCGCAATTTATTGAGGTTGTTGCACACGACATATGCCATCTTTCCCTAAAAAGTAAAATCTTCCAGTATGAAGACGACACGACCATAGTATCCATTCACAACAATGCAAATATTGCTTACACAAATATGCGACACGACATCAATCAAATCACTAACTGGTTAACCGAAAACGGCATATATATATATATATATATATATATATATATATATATATATATATATAATCTCTGGAAAAACAAAGCTAATGATATTCAAAAACCCCCAAACCCTGTCCACAGAAACTAAATATCTCACTATCCGCAAAGCGCTGAACCTAAAACCACAACCATCACACAGGTGAAAACAACATGCTATCTCGTACTTCACTTCGATGCTGATCAAAGTAGGAGTAGCATATAAACTACCTACACATCAAGCTTAGGATAATAGCAAGCAAACTATACTGATTAAAAATATGCCCTGCCACACAAGAATACTAATCTATAAAGCATTATGTGAAAACATTTTAAGAAACGCAATCACATCATATGCATTCTGTGCAGACTACAGACTTAACAGGTTACAATGGTTGCAAGATAAAGTGGTAAAACTGATATTCTGGGAACAACCCACACTTATGCAGGCAGCACAGACAGAACACAAAATATTTAAAGTGAGACACTTATGCCACTACACATTCATGTTGAAACATTACTACAGACCAACCTATAGAGTAACCAGAACAACAAATCAGATAACAAGACCTCAACAAACTACATAAGATATAAGTACAATAATCACAATAGCAAAGCCACCCGAAACTTCTACGTACCTGACATGATAAACAAACTGCCGTTCGACGACAGAAACCTAGGGACATACAGAGAGCTGAAACAGTCGCTATATAAATATTATAGCGAGAATGGAAATTAAATAAATTCCCATTTCTCTCTCTCCCTCTGACACATAAAAACCTATATCAAATCCCTCTCAAAAAACACCACTACAAGGACACAAACAAACACACCATGTCCAAATCCAACCCCACTTGCAAAAAAAAAAAAAGTTAAACTGTGTAATAGCAGTTGAAGCCTTCCAAGCACATACCAACAAAGAGTAAAATCAACACCTGGCTTGCGACCAGTATAGAAACATAACCACGAAACCACCACCATCTATTATCTTCCTCAGAGAAGCTCTGCAAAGCTTCAAGGGAAGAAATCAAAAATGCCTCCCAAAAAAAAAAAAATTATTATGTACAAGTATTTGTTGTGCACAATTCTGTACATGCAATATATTATAAATATTATATATATATATATATATATATATATATATAATTATTGTTGTATGTGTGTATGTAATTTATCTGATAAATAATAAAATGTTAAAAAAAAATTATGTGGCACCTCATCGTGGGAGCAACCTCTGCACTCAATTCGTCGTTTCTCCTACTCTAATATACACAACAATGCCGTCAATTTGCCTTCTCACGGTATTCGTTACTGAAACAAATACTGCCATCACCACACAACGCTAACCACCACCAATATGCATTCTTCCGGCCGATTTACCTGTATGTGGGATGAGGATCCCGAGTTTCTGGGAGAATAAATCCTGCTACCTCCGTATGAGATTGGTTAACTCATCTTTAAATGAAAAAGCCAATATTAAGATTGCTCTCGTCACCACGAGAATCGAACTCATTTCTTTTCCAATCAAAGGACGCTATGTTGATAATGAATCGGCGATAATAGACTACTTGAGTGTATACGAGGTTTTTGATTTTCCTGTAGAGAATTTCACAGAACTAAGGACTCAGTCTGTGCAGAATGAAGTCTTTAAGGAAATACTTTTAACTTTCTGATCGTCTACTCAGGAATAATACTCGCAAAATATTCTGAATTTATCGAGAGCAGCGAAAATTATTACGAAAAAAGGAATTTTTTGTTTCCAAAACTGTGTCCTTGAGAGTGGATTTTAAATGTTGTTTACTATTAAGAATATACGTCACAAATTGGCTCTGGCGAACTAAAAACCAGACTCCTTCACCACGCCAAACTTACCAATAGTACTTCATTTTAACAGTGATTCACAGGCGGAAAAAGTTTGAATCATTATCTCAGACAATAGGACTGTGGATCGAGGTAATGTTAGTATTTGGAATTGAATTCTAATGCATCATTCCAGAAACAATCTCGGAAAATTTTTAAATTATTCGATATTCAGTCATCAGAGTGGAATGTATTAATAAATTTGTAGGTTTTATATATTTCCATTTTGTGAGAATCACTAAAAGAAGAAGATAAGTAATAAGAATAGGATGAACATTTTTTGATGATATAGTTTGTTACTAGAAGGTCCTGTTATTTGTTACTAAAAGGTCCTGTATATTACGCATATTCTTCTGTGTATTCTCAAATTTCACAATTATTTGTTAGAAAGTTATTTTTTATTTAAAACCCAACTCTCCTCATTTGTTCGGTCTGCAGCTACACTCCAGTTGGCAAAGCCATGAGCGAGTAGGCGAGCATATTTGTTGAATTTCCATTATTTCTTACAACTGAAGATAGAATTTCCTCAATTTCTTTCAAATATTCTAGGTGGCGAAGTATTGTACAGACTTGCGTAACTGGCAGTCAGCCCAAAATATTCTAACAGCGTTGGTCAGCATTCCTATACTAAGCTTAGAAGAGACATGGGAACGAGTGCGAAAGAAACATCACCAGAAATACAGGCGAGCATTATTACTGTTCTTCCATATAATATCGTTTCTTTCATTTTATTTGTTAAATATATACATCACATTGAGTTTCATATTTTATATTGCTAGTAATATAAGGTTAGCCTATAATAACCATGGAGCCTATAATGACACACAGAATGACAATCTCCGGCATTCCAACAATGCAATTCGTTTTAGGTACTAAAATGCAGGATATCATGGATCCAACCCTAAAGAAATATAAGCAAGTTTCGAACTTTACCAGAGAGCTTTTTTTTTTAATATCTGATTCACACACGAGAGGTCACTAGACCTATAGCACATTAGTACCGTGTGGGGGCAGGAGGAATAGAAGAAAGGAGGTGTCTTACCCTTCACTGTTCTTTCAGCTTGAACAGTTAAGGGTTGTAATCTTATGGACAGGCAGAGTGGGGGATATTATTCCACAGGACAGAAATAGATGGGGTGAAAGAAGAGACAGTGAAGTCGGTTCGCCTACCTCTTGTGTTTAATGATTTTGGAGGAGAGTGGAAGAATAATAGTGGCCAATTCAGCAAAGAACTCTCCATGGAAATATCTGTAGAAGAGGCCCAATGCAGAAAACTGAACGTCTGTGAGAGAGGGATTGAATTGAAAATTTAATCTCTCTCTCTCTCTCTCTCTCTCTCTCTCTCTCTCTCTCTCTCTCTCTCTCTCTCTCTGAAAATTGAGAATTCAATTTGAGGGATTGAAAAACATGAAGTGGGGGTAGGTAATAGAATGATCATTAATTAGCGGGACTGCCCTCTTCTAGATAGAACTCAAGCACTCTTAGAGAGGATTTTGGAACTCCACCCCAAATATGGGAGCAATATTCCATGGCTGGATGGATTTGGGCTTTGTATACAGTTAGCAACTGTAAATATGTCATGTACATCAAGTTTTGGGGCGGTTGCAGAAGCTATTGTTGAAATGTGGTTGTGCTAGGAAAGAATAGAGGTGCAGGTCAGTCTAAGAAGAGAAATCTGATCATGTTTGGATATATTAATATTACTCGAAGGAATGGGAGAGGGATGTGAGCTCTTTCTTGCGAGAGAGAGCGTTATGAATATGAGATTATGAGAGATATTATGTGAATATAAGCTTCGGCATCGGAGCTACCTTGATTTGTAGTACCTAAAGACACAAGCTCTGCCCAGGAGCTCGTATGTTCGCATTTTATTAGTCCTCCATTGCAATATCTTGCATATGCGAAATTGAAGCGTCCTAGCTCTGCACTTTTGCAATTTTGAGTGCATTTTATGATATGCATATGCACCTATTAGATTCATGTGAAGAGTTTGTCGGTCAATTGGCAAAGGAAAAAAGAGATAAAAAACTCAGAGCCGTGAATCAAAACTAAAAGTACTAAAACATGGTGAGAGATGAAGATTGTTTGTTATGAATATCAGCCGAAGTATCGAAGGCTATGAGGGCCAGTGTAATTAAATTGAACTTGCTTAAAAATTATATTCTTGCTTTATCCTTTATCCAAGTGCTGGCAAACCATGTTTGCACGTGAAATATCTTCACGACTTAGCTAATTGCATATAGAGGCTGATAATTTCACATCAGTTACCCTAATATCACAATGCACACCACATGCACACTTTGACACGTGTATAATGCTCTCTATTATTAAGAGCCTATATTCTTCTAGCCAGTTTACTTGTTTTGTCGGTTGAAAAACCGACAAAACAAGTAAACCCTTCTTCTTCATAACCAAAAATCATTCCTAAAAATTGAGCAGCGTGATATCCCACAAGGAGAAAACGGGGACTTGTGACTCTGTTATAGATGAAATTAATAAACAAAATAACAAACACACACAAAATAGCCCTAAAGTACCGCTAGTTTGTGTAAGTGAACACACACACACACACACACACAATAATTATGTTAAAAAATCTTGCATACTGATATATATTAGATGGAATATAAAACACGTATACTAATGCCATATTGTTTCTATAGATACTTCATTATGCTCTTAAAGTACGTTCTGGATCCAATAACAATGGACCGAGAATTATGTGAAGCTAGCAGAAAATGTCAAGCAGCCATTCCAATCGTAGAGAGTTGGTTAGCAGGTAAAAATGTTTTCTACCTCCTTTAAAACTTGGAAAATCTATATACTAATAATTAGGAATTCCTAGAACGCCTGAAGGAAAAAATTATCAAGTAATGTATTAATGCCATATGTTTCCCCCCCACCCTCTTAAAAAGTTGAGTGGTGCTGTGATATTTTATTCTTTCTTTTTATATATTGTTAGTAGAAAAATCGTTCGTAGTGCATGAAATATAGCATTTACATACTTCATTCCTTGCTCCAAATACCAAAAGGTAATTGATGCTTTAAACGACAAAATCTGCTATTTCCTTTAATATATTTGTTTTATCATTATTATTAATGAACTTCGTTAAATGTAATTTATATTTATCATATCGAGCAGAGCGCACAGCTGCGAAGTAAAAAACGTTAACGAGATCAGTAAGAACAGAGGACTTCAGCTCAATCTTAGCAAGAGAAAGATTATGGTTCTCAAAGGAAAAAGAGAGAGGGAAGCTCCTGAGAAAGTGTACCTTAATGGAGAAAGATTTCAGGAAGTCAGCAAGATCAAGTACCTGGGATCCATTATTATTGTGAAAACCTGCTGTTCAGAAGACGTCAGAAAAAGATTCTTCAAGTGTCATCTCCTAGAAGGAAGTTGGCAACCATGTCACGGAACCATTTTCTTTCTTTTGCTGCTCTGGAACATTATTGGTAATTCAAGCCAGTCCAGTCATTAATGTCTTCGAACCACATTCTCCTGGGTCTACCTCTCCCTCTTTTTCCATCCAATTTCCCCTCTAATATTAATTTCTGAATGCCTTCTTTTCTAGTTAGATGTCCAAAATATTTAAGTTTTCGTTCTTTAATTATTTGCATTAATGTTCTTTTCGCTTTTTCTTTCTTTAAAGTGTCTTCGTTTTTCATTTTCTCTGTCCATGATATTTTCGACATTCTTCTGATGGTCCACATTTCTAAAGCTTCTAATTTTTTCTCTGCTTCTTTATTTAGAGTCCAAGTTTCACTGTTGTAGAGGAGACTTGACCAGATATAGCATTTTATTCATCTTTTCCTCATATCTATATTAATATCTCTGGATGTTAGAACCGTTTTCATATCAATAAAGGCTTTTCTTGCTATCTCTATTCTTCTTTTTATTTCTTTAAGGGAATTTTCCCTGTCTGTAAACATTTGTCCCAAATATATAAGACTGAACCTGTTCAATTTTCTTTTTGTTAACAGTTATGTTCAGTTTCTTATTTATTGGTTCTTTTGATATAATCATGCACTTTGTTTTCTTTAGGTTAATAATTAGTCCCATGTCTAAGCTTCTGTTGTAAATTTCTGTGATTAAGTTTTGAAGATCATCTTCCGATTCAGCTATAAGAACTGTGTCATCTGCATACCTGAAGTTGTTGAAGTTCCTAGCTTCGACTTTTACACCCTCAGTTCTGAAATATTTTTAAAAACTTGCTCACTATGTATATTGTACAGTAAGGGTGATAAGACACATCCTTGCCTTACTCCATTTTTGATTTTAAAGTTGCCAGAATATGTATTTTTATATCTTATTGAGGCCATTTGATTCCAGTATATATATATGTAATTATACGTAGATCTTTTCCTTTTAACCCATTATTCTGTAGGATATGTATTAATTTCTTGTGATCTATTGAATCAAATGCTTGATGTAATCAAAAAAACAAAGATATATGCTTTTCTGGTTGTCAAGGCTTCTTTCACATAATGTTTTCGAATTGAAGATTCCTTCTCTTGTACCTTTTGTCTTTTTGAAAACCTGATTGAGTGTCTTCTACTTCTACTGACAAAGTGCCTTTTATTCTTTCTAGGATTATTCTCAGTAGTAATTTTGTAACATAGCTTGTTCAACTTATTAGTCTATATTCTGTACATTTAAAAGTTTTTGGAATTTTGGGAATAGTGACAAAGATGGATTTCCTTAGATCATCAGGGATGTATCCTGAATCATAGATGTTATTAAGAATAACCATTAGGTCATCAAGTGTTTTTTCATTTACTTTCTTTAACAATTCAATAGGGATCTGATCTGGGCCTGGTGTTTTACCTGTTTTCATTTGGCTTAGAGCGTATTCTATTTCTTCAATATGTAATTGGTTCACCATTTATATTTTGTATATCTGGTGAGTTTGTGCGATCAGAGTCAAACAGTTCTTTTCCATATTCTTTCCATCTTTTTATGATATCTTGTGTCTCTAGTAGCATTTTTTCATTTTGATTTTTTATGCAAGGTTTATGGTTGAAATTTTTCTTTTTATTTGTCAGGGCTTGGATTGATTTATGCATTTCTTTACTATTGTATTTCTTGTCCAATTCCTCTATTTCTTTACATTTTTCATTTAGCTACTTGTTTGTAGCCTTCCAGCATTTATAATTTTACTGAGTATTCTATACTGTTGTGTACTTTTCTTTTTTCATCTTTCATTCATAAGTTCTAGTATTGATTCAGTCATCCATTCTTATTGTATTTAATTTTTGGGATAACCTCGTTAGCTGTCTTATATATTGCACTTCTAAATTTTGACCACCTGTTTTTAATTTCTTCTGTGTTACAAAGTATATTGTCTTCTGTTTTATATCCTACATGATCTAATTTCTTCCTAATTTCTGAGTTAAACACCATTATGTTGTCAGGTATGTTCAGAGCTGTGAAGTCAAGTCTTTCAGTATGATTGTTTTTAGAAATGTTTTTTTTAGTTTAATTTTTAAAGTGGACATAACAGGGTTATGGTCTGAACCTATATCAGCACCTGGGTATGTTTTTATGCTGGTTATATTATTTTTGTATCTATTATTTATCATTATGAAATCTTTTTGGTTTCTTAGAGTTATCTGCGTTTGTCCAAGTATAGAGTCTGCGCTTTGGATGTTGAAAGAAAGTATTCATTATGCGCAAGTTGTTTTGAATGCAGAATTGTATCAATCTCTCACCTCTTTCATTTCTGTCGCCTAGTCCAAATTTTCCAACAACTGGATTTTCTTCCCCTTCTCCGACCTTTGCATTCAAGTCACCCATCACTTTAGATGCGTATCTCATTTGATTTTACAGAAAAAGATTAGCAATGGTAAAACAATAGTCAAAGACTTGTCTAAAATCTGGAAGGATGGATCTCCCTGGGAACAAAGTTGAGGATTTTAGATGCAGCTGCTTTTCCATCAGCGATTTGTGGAGGCGAGACTTGGAACCTAAAGAGGTCTGATAGGAAAAGGATAGTTGCTTTTGGGATGCGATGTTACAGAAGGATGTGAGGTATCAGCTACTGAAAGGCGGACAAATGGATGGTGCTAGAAAGGATCAGTAGAACTTTAAGGCTCCTTAAGGATATTGAGAAGAAAGTTTAAATACTTTGGAGTTAAAAGGATGGAAGAGAGGACTTCTCAAAACAATGATAGAATGTAAAGTTCCTGGAAAAAGAGGAAGGGGTAGAGCATCAATGAGGTAAATGAATTGGGTGTCTGGAGTGATGGATCTTCAGAGAGTTGAATCCTCATAAAAGCATATAACAGGACTGCATGGCGAAGACTGGTGCGGCAAATCACCCAGTACCTCAGTTGGTGTCCAATGAACAGATGGATGGAAGCAGAAGGAAAAAATGTTTCTCTATAAAGATGTACAAATACCCGTTTGAAGAAATTACTTAAGGGACGGACCGACTTACAACTCCTAATACGCAAACTAATGAAAAAGACATTTCACTATGAAAAGGAGGGAAAGGAAAGAAAGCCTTTTCATTTCTTCGTTATGCTACTTAGTTTAACCAGAAACCCATTAATTCATTTTAAGAACGCATGTTAAGAGAAATAAATACGAATTATAAGCAGCATTCCTACATATTTCTTGTTATCAGCCATTTAAGGTATCATCAATTTGTATCTGCGATAATACCTGAAAAGTGGATATTATTATTTTCAAATCGGAACAAATCCCACTCTTCCGACTTGAATAATACAAATTAGCTTGCGACACTTAATTACCTTCGTGACTAAATAAACACACGTAAAGCCACAGTAACAGGTTTTTTAATGCGTAATTATTTCGACCTAAGTGTCCTAGGACATCGTCAGTACAGTTGGAAACAATACTAGGAATAACATACAGATAGGGCGCATGAATACAATAGAATCCAAGTGCGTGCAGCAGCGCTTTCGAGCGTAAAAAAATAAAATAAATCAATAAAATAAAATAATAAAAAATACATTAGATTATTTAGATTAAATTCAAATTGAATTATTTTACACAATTTTCTATGACAATTTCATACTTTAGGAATGGCAATGACGTTCTTGATGGCGTTGCACGCACTTGGATTCATTGTATTCATGCGCCCTATCTGTATGTTATTCCTAGTATTGTTCCCAACTGTACTGACGATGTCCAAAGACACTTAGGTCGAAATATTTACGTATTAAAAAAACCTGTTACTGTGGCTTTACGTGTGTTTATTTAGTCATGAATTCTCCACAGGTTTCTTTATATAATCAAATTAATTATCTTCGTTAATTATTTTCTTTTTTTTTTTTTCAATTTTACTCGTTATAAAAGAACTGCAGCAATGTCAGTACATACGCCTTCATTTATGCAAAATAACCACGATTTCATAAATTTAAAGAAGCAATGAGTGCATTTTTAATTTTATAAAATACAAAAAGTATGGCGCTCGCAAGGATAGAGTTTTTTTATTTGGCAAAATAACACAAATGTTAGAAGAAAAAGTTGTTGCGGCAAATTGTTTCCCATTTCTGAGTAAAAATCTGAAGTATTTGATTTTTTTAACTATTTGATTTGTGTGTGTGTGGTAAACAGAAAATCGGAAATGTATTTTAAATTATAACTGTTTCGTAAAGTATTCTATTATAATTATAAAATTTAGTTGTCATTTCTGATATATATAAATGCGAATGTCCAAGGGGAAACAATCTTTTTTTTAGTGTACTAATGATCGACGAACTCAAGAACCGGTTTAAGAAAAGCTGAGGAAAAGTTTTCCTGTAGTCGGTAACCAGAATCGAAGTCTTTCATCGCCATCCTATTTGCTCCGGAAACTTCTCAACTTTCCCAGGGCTGTACATGCATTTCTATAAATTATTTCTGTTGTTGGTGATTGCCTGTGTACTTCTGAAGTAAGAGAGTTTCTTTTCATAAAGCTAGTTCACCGGAAGAGAGAACTATACTTTCGATTTTAGTTCCCGAATACAAGAAGTTTCTAGGATTTTTTGTCAGATCTCGAGTTAGACCATTTTTGGCACAGATTAGGTTCCATCCCTAGCCCTGTACGGCGGGTTTCTAACTCCATATCTGAAAAATGTCGACCATAGAACAATATGATTATTAGGGTTTAGGGCGATGAGACCAACAGCTTTTGTACCTTGTGTACTCTCTCTCTCTCTCTCTCTCTCTCTCTCTCTCTCTCTCTCTCTCTCTCAAAATCTTGATTCAGTGATAACGTTTGAGCTCCTCAGTATAAATGAAGGCTGATAGATGAGGCCTTGCTGGCAACCTTCCTTCAAAAAGAAGTTAGGAATAAACGGCTCTCTCAGTTGGTTTCGACAAGACCTTTTGGTCAGAAAGGCCTGAGTTTGAATCCCATCAGGGCTTTCCAATCAAAGGTAAGTTAGTGGCTTCAAATGGAAGTTGGAGAGGTGGTTTCTCCAAAAAAATCGGATTTTTCGTCCCTCAGAACAGCAAATTAACCCCGTGAACACATATACACAGAAGAACACCAACTGCAAGATAAGAGATTAGGGCCTCAGCATCTTATCATTCTACTGCATATTGTGTATATCAGTTCCATAATAGTCAGCATTCTAAAATAGTCAACTTGCGAGGGAGACGACACTTGACAGGACTTTATCTACTCCGTTAGGTAACAAGACGTCCTAGAGAATAAAATACGAAAATACTCATTAGTACATCATGAACTGAAATTATAGATATTAGTGAGACGGTTAAATAAGACAAATTGCGTGAAAGTTTGCTCAGTGAGTAAAGGACATGGTAATTATTAAAGGGCACCTTAATTATAGAGCATTTATATTATTTATAATACAATAATTTATAATGTATATAATATTTCAGTTTATATAACACGCTATTATAAAAAAAAGTAAAGAGAAAAGCATGTAATATATTTGATCTGAGTTGTTTCAAACTTTTATATATTAACAAAATCAGTTAATAGCTAAATAGTTGCAAGCGTAGTTGCAGCAACGTTAGATGGCAGTAAAAATATAGGATATAAAGATGTCAGCCATCATTGAGAGTGAGCCCAAACTTTAATAAATTGGGATTATTCTGTGGAGAGAGAGAAACTATGGCTGACATCTTTATATCCTATATTTTTATCTGCCTATATCTTTATACCATCCCGTTCAAATGGAAGTCTTTCTCGCTCTTTTTTTTTTCAGAAAAGTGCTATTCTCTGAAACTGTCTCGAGCAGCTGTATACTTACAGAAATATAAAATAAGTATTAGCTTCTCAATACTAAAAAAGTGAAAAAAATCTTTTTGTTCTAATAACCTCTTCCTTCTAATCCTCTCCATCCAATTTTATACGCTGCTATATATTGTCATATTATTTTCTCCCAGAAATGGCAATTTGTGAATTAAATCTGAGATTGGATACAGTTTCAGAAGTGACACTGGACTAACTGGCAGCGGGAAATTCCTTGATTACAATTATAGGATTTACCAGATTAGTATAAAAGAAGTAAAATGGTGATAGATAATAAAATATTCTTCTTCTCTCCTGTAGTCCTAAATGGACCGTTGGATCACGCATGGCTGGTAGGTGATATTCTTTGTTATCCTACTCCATTCATATCGGTCTCTTGTTCTTGATGTTAATTTGTCCATTTTTTGATGTTATCAGTCCATTTTAATCGAAGTCGGCCCCTAACCTTTGATCCCTGAACGATTCTTTCTAGTGCTTGCTTTGGAATTCCATTAGTCCTCTCCCCATGTCTGAACCATTTCATCTGTCTTCTTCTGATGACGGTCAGAATATTTTCCCTTTTTTCTCGTCTATTGAATCAATCAGTTTTTGGATATTTTCATTGGTTTCGTGAGCGGTACAGAGAATTCCCGAAAGTCTTCTGTAAGTTTTCAAATAAAATATTAGAACACGTAAATACTTTCCGATACTTGGGATGCGATTTATCATACGAAAAAGACATAGATACCAAAATATCACACTTTTTCAAAGTAAAAGACATAATAAATAATATATTTAAGCCATCTCTAGTACAAAAATAACACTAGAATCAGACTATATAATGTCTTGTCAATACCAGCTCTACTATACGGAAGCGAAGCACGAACCATAAAAAAAAAAGATGAAAAACGGATTCAAACAGCAGAAATGAAGTTTCTCATAAAAACTGCTGGATATACCGAGTGGAACATAAAACAAATGAAGACATTTTACACTCTCTGAAAATAAAACCAATTACTACATAAGACAGTATAAACAAAAATGGCTAGAACATTTATATCGAATGGACAACAGCAGACTACAAAAATATTATAATAAGTTGAAAAAGAAGAATCAGCAGACCAAGAAAGAGATGGCATGAGACCGGAACAGGCCACTTGGCCTAAAATCCATCTTAGGAAGAAGATGAAGACCAGATTAGTCCATTTCAAGAACTGGGAGGACAGCCAAAGATGAAGATTTGTTGTGTTGCCCGTGTTTCACATGATAACAAATATTTTGCACATAAAATACACGTATAAAAACGATCGCTATAATATAATTAATTGTTGTCCTTTTAATTTAGGATTCCAGCGTCTACTGAAGAAAAAAGATCCGATGAACATATCGATAGGGGAAACAAAAAAGAAGAACTACAAGCGATTATCGAGTGCTCTATTATTTCTGCCCAAACTACCTAAAGAAGCAACAACAATAATTAGATCAGTGAAAACTGCAAAATTGAACTGTGGAAGCATTGATTATAAAGCAGTGGAAGAAACCTTAAAGATTTTCTCTCAAAATGCTGCCAGATACAAACTTCCAGAGAAAAACGAGCTAGTCCATGATTTTTTGCTAACGGCAAGACATGATACAGAAGCAGAAAATTATAAAAAATCGAATTTTGGAAGGTCATCACAGGTATCAGCACACATCTGAGCAACAAAAGCAAATACATGCAACGAAGAAACACAAGGCACGGTAGCACTGTCCTCAGAAGTAACCAAGTTCATCACTTCCGAAACATGCTAAAGATCATAAATGCTACAGTGCATGACAGTGAAATCAGAAGCCCACGTGACAGGCCGACATGCAAATTCTACATTCAAGCGGTTATTGAAAAAAAAAAAAAAAAAGAAGAAGATTATATTAATTTCAAAGACAAGCGCTTAGCTAATTCGTCATCGATTAAACTAGTTGGAACCTAAACATTCTAAATGTTATGAGTGCTACAGTACATTACGAAGAGGTGCATGCATTGCATTTCCGAGATGCGAATGCCACATGCTATCAGTCATTAAAGGGAGAGAAAAAATGTACTTCAAAACTCAGCTTAGATTTCCACGCAATTTTTGTAATTGGATGGCTTGTGTTAATTAGTTTTAATAAAATAAATTTGTAAAAACGGAATTATGATAAATGTATATTCTCCTCCTCCTCCGTTTACCGTAATGTAATAATTACTTTGAATTTTCTGTCATGAAATTTAATTTAGCTTAATAGTAGACGCCAGCCAGCTATCTCTGTTCGGCTCCCGATGGAAACCGAACTGCCCATTCAGTCTCCAAAATCTAGATAAGGTTTAAAGGTCTCGCCTACTCTCTAAGGGAATAAAAGGCTGATTTTGATTTATTTCATTTATGTTTTACTTTTTTATTTTATTTATTTATTTTTTTATTTGGAATTAAATACGCGTGCGTTTCTCTCCATAAAGAGAATGAAAGGCCATGTAATTCATTTTACAAAATGTTGTTTTAGTTGTTAGAATAATTTTAACTTCAGTTTATGTTATAATGTGTTTGTTAACTGCGATAACGTTTCATTCGCTAGTATTGGCCGTATTTCGGCCAATTTTAAGCCGGCGCGCGTTTACGCAGTGATTAAGAAGAGAGGCAGCAACTCGTAGCATTCGGAGACATTAATCTGAAAGTACCACATTTCTTTCACTTGCTATGAGACCACGAGAAGAAATCCTAGAATATTGTTTTCGTTATTGCTGGGTAACGTGCGGTTACAGATAGCCATTTGTACACAATAAGGGGTTATATTAGTGTAACGGATAACGATGGGTAAAGCGATTAGCTTTTCAAATTTCCCTTTGTCAGATGAGCAGGTTTGACTGTTTGTGGATGGTTTGAGAGCTTGATGCTTGCCCTTTGGGGACTGTTAGTTAAGGCATGTGTCTTCAGTTTAGGAGGATGGATTTTGGTTGTCTTGGCTTGCACGGGTGTCTTTCACTGTAGTCAGCAGCTTTTGATGGATAGTGGCGTCTGCGAAGTACTTTACTGCTATAGAATACATTAGAGATAGGCTGACCGTATTTCCTTAAGACAAAAACGGGACATTGGGATGACAAAAACGGGACGGGAGTTATGTAATATTCTGTATTAATGAAAAAGTAAGACGATAAAAAAATTTTATTACATAAACTTATTGAGCTTACCATTTTCTTTCATTCACAGAACCCATACAAAAATGTAGGTATATGTAGAGGTGGGGGGGAACTGTATTTCACCACGATCGTACCATGAATATTTCTCCGATGAAGTGATCTTATGCAGCAAATTTCAGTCTTTCAACATCTTATCATAAAACTTCTCGCACTCCATCACACAATTTTGTCTGACAACTAACATAGCATTTATTGTCTCAACATTTAATCTAGATTTCTCCTTTGACCACATACTGCTCATAACAGAAAATATTCTCTCAACAGCCGCTGTACTTCCTGGAAGACAAAGAATAAACTCTAAAATACAGGTTGAATATAAAATAACTATCCCTCTTTGGAGGCATCTGTAGCTAAAACCAATAAACGGAATGAGACTAAATTTTATATTGAGACTTTTGAAGGCATGGGGAGATGATTTCCGTGAAAAAAAAAAGATATAGTACCAAAAGTCGCCGATAGGGGAACTCTGGCGGAGCCGAAAACAAGCAGATAATTACATTAAAGGCAGATAAAATGGAATAATAACATTTCGACGGTGTAAGCGACAGCTGCGTTACTCATTCCACCTGGATATGTGGCGCGTTACAATAATAATAATAATTAAACTAAAACAACAACTTGCGAGAGACACAGAAATTAATGTTGTGATTGAATTCACATGAAATAATGTTTTATTCATCAGGGTCCCCTGGACCACATACACGATTTTCAATGTGCTGACCTTTCTTGTGTACAACAAATTGCAACCGTGTGGGACATGCTCTACAGCTGAGCGTAAGGAGTCGGATTGGATGTTCATAACAGCCCGTTTTTTGTTCTCTTTCAAGACATGCAATTTGGGAATGCAACCAACATGCACAACAGATTTCAAATATCTCCACAGCCAAAAGTCACATGGAGTGATGTCCGGGGATCGAGGCGGCAATGCAGTCGAAAATAACTGACTGATAACTCTCTCATTACTGAAATGCTGGCGTTAAAGGCTCTGTACTGAACGTTCAATGTGTGGCCGTGCTCCATCCTACATAAAAATTTTGGAGTCCAAACATTGTCTTTGCTGCAATGCAGGAATGACAAAATTCTGCAGCATTCGTCGATAAATCTCTCCAGTAATGGAGCAGGTTGCAGGACCTGTAGGGGTAATACGTTCAAACAAGTATGGTCCTATTATGAAATCGGCTGTGAAGCCACACCACACGGTTACTTTTGGAGAATGCAGTGGCACTTGCTGGATCGCTTGGGGATGTTAAGATGCCCAAATTCTGCAGTTGTGAGTTGACCGACCAATTCAGATAAAAATGAGCCTCATCACCCCACAATATTCTCCAAGGCCAGTCATTGTCGACCTCCAGTCGGGCAAGAAACGTTATCGCGAAGGTCATGCGCTTATCATAATCTGCGGTAGTTAGTGCTTGCACAAGACTAAACTTATACGGATAAAAGTGAAGCATTTTCCGTAAGATTTTCCAGACTGTACCATAAACCATATCAAGTTTGTGAAGTATGGCACGAGCGCTAGGACCAGTACTGGTCCCTGTGTCGTCGAACACCGCAGTACATCGGTTACTGTCTCTTCTTGCACTTTCCGTCCTCTAACTCCTAGTGATCCAGTTTCTTCAAACTTCTTAATCATAGATCTCAGTGCTACAGCTGACATAGGGCCTGTACGCAAGTTATGAAGCCTTCTAAATTCCGAAAGGGCCGCTACGGCATTGCACTGTTTAAGGTGAAACAACAAAATATTGAGCACAATTTCATAGTCATTCCAATAACTGTTTGAACGTTCCCAATCCCTTTTTAAGTGGAATTGGTGGCGCCGCTGTCACATATGCACAGTAAAATTTGCATAATCCTTTTTACCTGCGTTTACTGCAAATATTTGACTACTTTCAGCTCCACCAGCGCCAAAATTTCCCCTATCGCTGACTTTTGGTGCTAAATCTTTTTTTTTTCGCGGAATTCATCTCCACACGCTTAGCATGGCCTGTTCCGGCCTTAGAAGTCATCGTTGAATCGTTTATGAGGACGTCCTGGTTTTCTTTTTCCCAATGGCTTGTACTTTAAGGGTTTTTTGGTAATTTTTCTGTTTTCATTCTTTGAACGTGTTCCATCCATTTATGTTTATATATTTTAATTTTTCTATTACTGGTTCTTGGTTTAATTCTTTCATAATTTCTTCATTTCTTTTGGATCATATAGGGTATACTTTGCAGTTTTTCTCATAAACTTCATTTCTGCTGTTGTTAACCTTTGTTTCTCTTTTTGTTTTATTGTCCAGATTTCGCTTCCATACATTGACTGGTAGGACTAATGTATTGTATACTTTTAGTCTGGTTTGTTTTTGAACTAGGTTTGGTTTAAATATAGAGTTAATTACACGTGTTATTTTTAAATATTTTGCAATTTTTACATTTATATATTTTTCATTTTCATATGCGATCATACATCCTAGGTAGTTAAATGAATTTACCTGTTCTAAGATCTTGTTATCTATTATTATTTTAGTTCTTGTTGGGTCTTGTCCTTTAAAGGCCATAGTTTTTGATTTTCCTGTTGATATTATCATACCATAATCTTTGGCTATCTCATTTAGATCTAAAACAGCTTTCTGTAAGTTATCTTCAGAATTTGTAATTATTATTTGGTCGTCGGCAAAAAGGAGAGTGTTTAAGTTCATAGTAAGAGAAAGTTTTAATATCTTGATGGAAATTTTAATTCCATTTTATTATTTCATTTAGGTAAATATTAAAGTGAGTTGCTGAGAGGGGCATCTCTGTCGGACTCCTCTATTTCACATGATAGCTCATGATTTAATCTTATTTGTATCTGATTATTTTCATATATACTTGTGATAGCTTTTAGGATATTATTTGGTATTTGTCTTTCTTTTAATATGTTAAATAATATGTTTCTTTTAACTTTGTCAAATGCTTTTTCAAAGTCAATAAATGCAATATATTTTCTAAATTGTATTCTCTTCTTTTCTCTATTATTAATTTTAGGCAAAAGGCCGGGTCTATACATGATCGTCCTTTTCTAAATCCATTCTGTACTTCTGAAATAAAGTTTTCGGAATATTTCATTAGTTTGCTATTTAAGATTCTGCTATATATTTTGTAACAGGAATTTAGTATACTGATACCTCTATAGTTTTTAGGGTCATCTCTATTACTTACCTTTTTTTAAAGATAGGAATCACAATTGCTTTTTTCTATTCTATTCGGAGGATACCAGTTGAGTAAATTTTATTTAAAAATAATAAGAGTCTTTCTTTGAATCTTGTTCCTGCGTATTTATATAGTTCTGAACCTAGCTTATCTTCTCCAGGTGATTTTCCGTTTCTTGTTTCTTTCAGGCTGATTTCTAATTCTTCTTTAGTTATTTCCTTTTCATTTTCGTTAATTGTTTGTCAGTTGTCTTTTTTAAAATATCTGTCTGTCCACAGTTCTGTGTAGTAATTTAGAAAATCTTCTAATTTCAATTCAGTGTTTAATTTGATGTTTTCTTTGGTATCTGCATTTAAGTGTTTCAAAATCTTATATACATTGGGTCTTATTTTATATAAATCATGTTCTAAATTAGAAACAAATTTTTTCCATGATTCTCTGTCTTTTTCTGACTTCTCTTTTAGCTATGGCTCTTATTCTTTTATATTCTATTTCATCTTCTAATCTTTTACTACTTATCCATTTGTGATAGGCTTCTTTTTTCTTTTTGATTATTTCTTTGATTGTATCATCCCAGATCTTCAGTTTTTTTCCTTTTATTGAATTTTTTGGTCTTTCCTAAGCTTTCATTTGCTGCTGCATTTAGTATCATTTTTATATTAAGCCATTCTATTTCAATTTCTTCATTTTGTTTTATTTTATCTGGCTATTGGTTAATTCTTTGTTCATATAGCCATTGTACATTTGTGTCATTCAATAGTCGAGTTTTATAAACAAATGTTTCAATTTTTCTTTCTGTTCTTGATACTTTTAGCCATTTAGGGGGGGTAATCTTAATTTTATTTTGACAAGGAAGTGGTCACTGCTTATTTCATATCCTCTGTGAACTCTAACATCTAGCGAAAATTTTGATGTCTTTTTATTTAATATGAAGTAATCTAATATTGATTTCCATCCTCTTGCTGCCCAAGTATATTTATGTATGTCTTTATGTTTATAGAAGGAATTCATTATTTTTAGGTTATTATAAACTACAAAATCGATCAATTTTTTACCATTCCTCTTTAGAGTGTGTTCTCCATGTATTCCTATATTATTATTAATTTTCGTGTTTCTAATTCTGGCATTTAAGTCTCCTGCTAAAATTACGTAATCATTTTTATTTATTTTATTATATATGTTTTGTAGCTGATTATAAAAATCAATATTATCCTGTTCTCTTCCTTCTTCTGTGGCATATAAATCAATTTTTGTTAAATAGCCTCCATCTATTTTTATTCTAGCTTCTATTATTATTTATAATGTTTTAACTGTTTTGAAAGGGAGTTATGAATCCAAATCATGACTCCTGGTTGTGCTCTTTGGTCTCTGTCGAATCCACTGTAT
This sequence comes from Typopeltis vanoorti, assembly GCF_054136105.1. NCBI lineage: Eukaryota > Metazoa > Arthropoda > Arachnida > Uropygi > Thelyphonidae > Typopeltis > Typopeltis vanoorti. The sequence continues at coordinate 134,138 of NC_143553.1, forward strand.
ATTACATTAAAATTTTCGGTTCTCATAGTTCCTTTTAATTTCTTTTTTGTTTCACTTGATTACTGCTATTTTAAAATTTCTTTCATTTAATAATTGATCTGATTCTATTTCTTTATATGCTATTCCTCTTACATTCCAGTTTGCTATGTGTATTATATTTTGTTTTTTTTTTCCATTTTTGTTTTACCTTTTCCATTCCGGGGTCGTTTCCCATAGATTCAATCCGATTATCTTTTTCTGTCAGCTTACAAGTAGGATTATGTTCTCCATGTCAGGGGACTAGCCTGACGATGGAATAGTTCAGTGGTAGGGCTGCAACCTTAAGGCTTCTGAACTAGCCTTCTTCCGAATTTAAACCCAAAAGAGGAATAGGATATATTGAAGGAGAAAGAGTAGATTATAGAATTATAGTAAAGTTTATAGAGAGGGCATAGTTGTAAGGCGAGAAATGAAAAGACCCCTTGGCCCTCGAGTACTCTAATAGCATAAGGGTCATAAAATAAGAGTTGGCTGAAAAAGCCTTATAGGAAATATTAAAGTAAGTGGATCTTCCTCAAAGTAGAAGGAGAGGACAGATCCAGCTAGGGGGTCCATGGGAGTTCCGCTTCCCTTACAATCAAGATGATTGTCCCTTATGGCCCTGTTAGTCCACGAGTCCTTATTCAGTATATTCGGACCACCCCACCACACATATATATATATATATATATATATATATATATATATATATATATATATATATATATATATATATATATATATATATATATATATATATATATATATATATATATATATATATATATATATATATATATATATATATATATATACACGCACACATGGTGGGCTCCCCTATCCGCCACCCAGGGGACGCGCTCTCTAGGGGTTACAGGGTCCCCCGGGAGGTGGTTTAATTTCGTACTTTAAAAAGTACGAAATTTAAACCATCGGCATTGAATAACAAAGCCACCTGTTAACATACAAGGAAAACAAAAGGTAAAGCTACAGCAGAACAGACGCCGCTTCTGAGACGCGCAAGCGTTGCCAACATGCATTTTTTTTCTCTGAATAAATTACTGCAGATATCGATATTTAGTAGCGAACAATGCGACTCCATGGTTATGCAAATTACTGGTATCAATGATATTGATATACGATTATAGGTTATGAACAATAATTTATGATTGAACAATATGAAATACATTAAATATATTTATAGTTTTTATTAAAAACGGACAAAATTGACATTTTCGTTAAAACGACGTGGCGGTCAGGAAATATAAAAAGAAATGATACGGTTTCGTTCAAAATGGTACGTATGATCAGCCTAATTAGAGAGTGCCAATTTGGAGTGCCAATATCCGGTATAACTGATGATTTCTGATGTGCCATGCAGTATCCAGTAGCATGCGCAGATATTTGTTTTAGACTCTGTAGTCTTTGAATGTCTGAAGTAGCTGTGTGACTCAGAGCCGGTGAGATATAGGTAAGTTCTAGTTTTATTATCAACTGCTAAAGTAATTTTTTTTTTTTTGAGTGTAGCTTAATGCATCAGTTGATCATAGGATATCATTGAGCGATTGCATTCGAGCAGGCCAGTTTGCAACGATCGGTGAAGCATAGGATTAGCTTTTTATGTTTTCAGGGAATGCCAGCCATCTGGTAAAGAGTACCAGAGCACTCTTTTGGGCGTTAACTTTGAATTTCCACTTAATAACCCGTTTTCCTGTCTGAAGTTTCTGCCTTGGAGTCGTTTGAACGACACGTGAGGGAGTACATATCTAGTCAGTACTGCTGTGTCATGAGCATCGAGTGCCAAAAATGGTCGTAGAATTTGGAGGATGTCTGACATGTAAACATAAAATAGAAGTGGAGCGAGAAGGACGCCCTTGGGAAGCTTTCTTCACTGTGTGGTTGTACTGCTGATTTTATCTTATAGTTTTCTATAGGTTAGGATTTAACCTTATGATTTGGTTAGTTAAATCGTTTTTATTGGGACTTTTCTTTGCCATGATACCATATTTTATTGCATACGTTGGCAATATCTAAGAAGACGGCTCCTGTGTGTTTCCATTTATATACTGTAGTGTTGCAGCATTCAACTATTCGTTGAACCTGCTGAACTGTACTGTGACTGTGGCAAAAGCCAATTTGGTATGATGTTTTCTTTATCTGTTGCTTCTTGTAATCTAGTCAGAATGACTTTTCTCTGCTATTTTCCTTAGGCACGTTGACAAGAAATCTGTGGGTCAGTACTTTTGAGGAAATTAAAGGGCTTTTCTAGTTTTGTGTATCGGGATGCTTGCAATTTTCTAGGGGAAGGGGAAATCTGGAGTCCTAGTATTGCATTTATGATGCTGACTAGATGCACGAGGGGTTCCATAGCAGTTACATGGTGATTTTGTTGGAAATTCCATTAGGGCCTGGTACTTTTCTGTTAAAATTCTTAATGTTGGTTATGTAGAGCTGAGCGTATATCTTTGGGATTGATAGACTAGCTTAATGTACATCGAACATACTGTTGGATCTTATAGACAAAATTAAGATCTCAATTTTGCAGCTTGGGTTGGCTGCAATGTTTCTCTGATTGCTAGAGCATCTACGTTGTTGGCATCTTAATATGATCATCTATTCGCCTTAAATTCGGCAAAGTAGTTTATAGTAAGTGCGTAATATTTTAACAAACATATTGAGTGATCTTTCTTATGATTTTAATTCAGTGAGCTTTCTTTCCTGCTATTGAATTTCTATTGTTCTTGAGATCCTCTTGTCCTGGTTGGTAGTTTTATGGAGAATTTTTTGGTCTTCGGGAGCCAATGTCTTGTAAAACTTTTCTAGCTTTTATTCATTTCTCTGGTTAATCCTCTGGGAGTCAGTTTCACGTAAGGGGTGTTGTAGTCGTCGTGACTGCTGCTAAGGTAACATTCATATGGTTAATGATATTAGCTATTATTGTATTGACATCTTCCTTTCTTCTGATCATTGGTACAGATCCTATCTATTTAGGGATAGCACTGGGCAGTTTTCCCCATAGTACAATAGAACAGATTGAATCTGAAAGCCTAATTGGAGCGGGATTGGATTGTGGTCTGAAGCGAATTCGTTTACCGTTTGTAACTAAAATTGATATCTGATATTTTGAAGGATGTCATTATCCAGGATATCTGATTCCGAAATTCATGTTGCTGAGCCTGTTACTGCTGTAATGCTGAAGGTAGTGTGTGTGCGTTGAGTATTCTTTCGTTATGGTTTGTCAATTTACTGTTCCAGGCAAGATGTTTAGCGTTTGCTAGTCTGATATGGTGTTGAGGTCTGTGAGCTCTGCAGCTAATAGAGGTTTGAGTTGTAGGCTGCGTACATTTACGGTTTTCCTGCGTAGTTAGTCTGCACTTCGATTCGGGTTATTCTTTGGTTTCTAGATTGGCGAATAGATATTTCATTGCGCATGAGGTAGGGTTTAACATACGAGGATGGTCTGAAAAGTGCTAGGCCTAACAATGAAAAAAACGAATTTATAATTTCAAAATTATTTTTATTTTTCAACATAATCTCTCTTAAGACTAATGCATTTATTCCAGCGATGCTCCAGCGCCATTATCCCCTCCCTGAAGTGGTTCTCAGTAAGATCTGAAAAATACCCCTCTACAGCTGTAAATACCTCATGATTCGAACAAAAACGCTGACCAGATAGGAAATGTTTTAGTTTTGGGAAAAGATAGAAGTCAGAGGGAGCCAAATCTGCGGAATAGGGTGGATGTTCCAACAGTTCACAGCACAGATCCCTTAATTTTCCCTTTGCCAAAACACCTTCGTAGGCGTTTTGAAAGATTTTTTCTTCTGCAAAGCTGGTCTTTTCTCACTAATTTTTTCATTTAGTCTGGTTAGAAGATTGGAATAATATTCCCCGGTTATGGTTTTATCCTTTTCAAGATAATATATAAACAAAATGCCTTTAGCATCCCAGAACACCGATGCCATGACCGTTCCTGCTGAAGGAACCGACTTTGTCTTCTCTGGTGCTGAACAACTCGCATCTGTCCACTGTTTGGATTCTGCTGTGTAATAGTGAATCTAAGTCTCGTCCATAGTAATAAATCGAAGCACAAAATCAGTTTCATTCTTGTTAAAACGCTCCAAGCATTTTTGATCTGCTGTGAACAAGAGCGGCACCCATCTTGCGCAAAGCGTTTTCATTTGCAATTCTTCATGCAAAATATAACCTACACGTTCGTTTGAAATGCCTATAGTGTCAGCAATTTCACGCACTTTGACACGCCAGTCATCCAATAACAGGCTTGCCAGACGTCCCATATATACGAGACTTTCCATTATTTTGCGTCGAATTTTGCTGTCCCGTATTGTACTTGTAGGGACAGACTATTGTCCCGTATTTTAATAAAAATATAAAATTATAAGTATTATGTTAAGCAATTATAATTTTAAATATTCTTTTCAAATAATCCAACTTAAATTGATTCGTAAGCCATATAAACTGACAATTCTAGGAAATTGCGTTTACAGTTTACGGCGGCGACGGTCCCTTTCATTGGTTGCTTTTTATTTTGCAAAATAAATAAGCATTTTATTTATAATTCTGTACAGATATATTGTATTTGCTTATTTTCAAACAGTTTTTATTTGGACATTGTGATGTGCGGTATAGGTATAGTACGTGGATGTTATTTTAATAATTATTAAAAAATAATATCTCGCCTTTTTTGAATAAGCGATATTTGGTTAATACATAAAATATATAATTAAAGGTAAATCAATCTTCTTTATTAATTATACAAAAGTAAATTAAATTTTGTTTCTTTCCTTAAGCCCTTAACACTGCCAAAACGAAGTGCGTTTTTAACGATGATTATTCCAAAGAATGGAATTTTATTGCAAAAGGAAAACATAACGACGAAATTGAATCCAAAATCTGCAGACGAACGATTAGTATTGCATATGGAGGACGATCGGATATTACACAACATATTAACACTCAGAAACATAGATGGAGCATTTCGAGTTCTATTGATATTATTTTGTAAAACCAAATACCAGATTTATTTTTTATTTTGTAAAACGCACTCACCGCAATTGTCCCATATTCGGAAAACCAAATACGGGACATCGATGATCTATGTCCCGTATTTGGTTTTTCAAAATCTGGCAACCCTATCCAATACCATATCGTGCACTTGATCAATGATTTCTGGTGTTGTTACGCTTTTTGAACGTCCTTCACATGGATTGCCTTCAAGGCTGGTACGGCCACGTTTAAATTTGGCATCCCATTCCATAATTGTCGAAAACGAAGGAGAAGAGTGCCCATAAACTTTTATGAACTTCAAATGAATTTCGTTTGGCATTAAACCTTCTTTTACAAAGAATTTTATAACGGCAGGATACTCAATTTTATCCATTTCAAGGGCTACAGACAACACTTTTGCTTCAGACAGCTGTATAAAACAATCTACTTGATAGAATGACTTGCAATTTCATATGGTTGCTTATGACAGATGTACCAATTTAGAAAAGAAATCTTGCGATAGTGTTGCCATCTATGGTTGAGGCCGAGAACGTTGCAAATCACCCTCATAGATAGCAATGCCTCTGCCTCTAGCACCCAGTCTGTCATTTCTGTAGACGATGTATCCCGTTATTTTCGAATTGGTGGCTGTCAGATGTATGCATTTCATTAATCAGAGTTATTTTAGTACTGTAGTAGTGACACTCTAATACGTCCATAATCTTATTTGTTAGTCAATTGGAGTTCCAATACGTGATCAGTAGCGAGTTTTTGTTTATTGATTTATTTTAGCGAATAGGTTTCTATATATTGCTGAATGTAGTTAAAACTGAGTGCGTATGGTTAACGAATCTTTTTATGGATTCCATTGTTAGGTTGGTTTTTATGTTAGCTGAGTTCAGCTAACATACCACTCAGCGATGCGGTATGACGGCAACTGGGTTATGGTTAACATTTGGAAGTTTCTCAATGCCTGGTATCTTCTTTGGTCGTGTTATTTCTCGATATGAACAACTAAAATTAGGAGCGCAAAAAGACACTACTACTTTCGGAAATTCGCGGAACAGAGTTCCAACATGAATCAAAGATGGTCTACAATTAATGAACTATTAAGCCGAAAAAGCAAGACTTCCCGCAAGAGTTATCACCAAATCTTCGGTCAAGAGAATAACCACTAGGAACTAGCATAATCATTTAACTATGCCTTCACAAACTGCATCGAAAAACTAAAAAAAAAAAAAAAAAAACGCCTTTTCCGATTAGACCAAACACAGAACTATTAACCTTAACCTAAAGTCAGAAGCAGAACATGTATTTTCCTCCCGTATCCAAAACGGAACTGAAAGTTGCGCTCTCACAACTAAAGCAAAAGGCTAGTCAGGAAATTGACAAAATCAGATTTACAGACCTCTTAAGACATTCAAAACAACTATATTCAGATGTCTGTACTTTAGAAACTTGTGAATATGATATTCGACACTGGTTCTATTTTCAAACAATTAAAAACCGCAAGAGTTACATTGATTTTAAACAGTGAAAAAGAAACTTTGTTCAGAACCACAGACCTATAGATAATCTGCATATCATTTCGAAATTTCTTTAAAAAGTAATACACAGAAAAAAACGTCAAAACTACATAGGGAAATATAACATCTCACAAAAGCAATGTGGTTTCCACAGACCTAAAAGCACAGCTATGTTATTAGAGGACATTACAAACGAACTCAGTAAAGCTCATGATAAAAAAATAAAATTACGAAACTCATACTTCTTGACATAACCAACGTATTTGACACACCTGACCATGAAATAATACTCACCACACTATGCTCAGTTGAGAGAGACACTGATAAATAGTTTAGGAATTATCTCACGGTGAGAATGCAAGTAACAAAAATAGGCACCCTTCGCAGCCGGGAAATACAGATACAACAGGGAGTCCCTCAATGAGCAATATTATCATCCACACTATTCAGATGATTCATATACATAAATGACATTCAAAACTGGCCATAAGGTCACATATATCAATACACAGACAGTGCCGCGCCGTGGGTAGGAGGCGCCCTTGTGCAAAACGTTTTTCAGCGCCCCTATAAAATAAGTTTCCATGGAATATTTTTGCGAAACATTTTACTTTGTTAAAAGTACAAAACAGTTTATTCCCATACATAAAAATAAATTTTATTTAACAGTAGTAGAACATTCTAATCGCTGAAATTCATTAATAAGGAATTTTTAATAAAAACATTTTCGTTAATATATACAAAAAACCATATATATATATATATATATATAAACAAAAATTACTTTTATTTTAATATAAAAAGAAATAGTACATAAAAAGATAATTTGGTGATATGCTTTTAACTATATAACAATTAGGATAAATGTAGATTTATTTTACATATTTATCCGTCTTACTTTAGCCGACACAAAATTTTTAATAATATCTTTAATATCTAATGAATCCATAATATTATTTTCAATTGATATAATTGATAAATCCGTTAGAGACTCTCCAGACATTGCTGACCGCAAATATTTTTTTATTAGTTTCAGTTTTGAAAAACTTCTTTCTCATGATACTACGGATATTGGTAATGTTAAATAAATATAAATACGCATCACGATCGCAGTTTTCGGAAACGTGTCGGTTAATTTATTTTCGTATATATAATTTAAAACATCATGAGGAGCCGACTCTTTTTTAATAAAACATAGCAAAGTTTTTAATTCCTCAAATAAAGTCACACCATCAATATCGCGATTGTCGGAATCTTGATTGTCGCTCAGTTTTAAGTGCAAATCTGTACAATGCTTCATTAAGTCTTCATCACTCCAATCTTTTAATTTGCTATGTTGTCCTCGCTATGTTGTTTTAAGAGTATGAATCTTTCCGTAACTGCGGTTATTGTCGTGTCTAAAATCGCGAATCTGATGCTTCGTAACCAAACATTTTTGTTTTTGTTCTTCAGCGAATGTATGGAAAAACAGGATCAATATTAAAATCATTTGCTACTTCTTTTGCAGTTCTAATAATATTTACAAAATATTGGTCTGTTCGGCGAGTATTTAATTCTTGTATAACATAATCAAGCTTTTCTGTAATTTTTCCTATATCCAATGTCGGATTCTGCATTATTTTGCTTGCAACATTTACAAGACTAAAGATTTCGTACCAAACATGAACCGAGCAAATAAATTTAAACGAATTAGTCTTTGAAATTAAGTTGTCTGCCTGAACTCTAGAATCGATATCTTTAGTTTCATCTTCCGTAATATCAAAAAGAGCCAGGTAAATTTCCTTGATATTATTTTTAAGTAGTTTTATTGCTTCTACTCTACTTTCCCCACCTAGTAGAAGAAAATGGTTTCAAATTTAAAACGCGAATATGTTTTTTTAATATAGCCCAACGCTTCACAGATATTGAAAAATAATTATATAATTCCTGTATTACCCCAAAAAAATTTACTGTTTCACAGGATATCTTAGCTGCATCATTAACTACCAAATTTAATGAATGAGAAGCACAGAGAATAAAAAAAAAGCCCTTCAATTTATTTCAAGGATTTTTTTCTGAAGTCCATTATGCTTGCCTCGCATATTTGAACCGCTATCATAAGCTTGGCCGCATAAATCCGAAATGTTCATATTCGATAATATTAAATAATTTTTCATGAATTGAAATAGTCTTTGCCCAGTGGTATCTTCTAGATTGAAAATCCAAAAAATGTTCATGAATTTTTGCTATATTTGTATCTTTATTTTGATTAACAAATCTAATAACAATAGATAATTGTTCTGTGTGGCTTATATCCGGAGTAGGGTCAAGAATTAATGAATAATTCGCCACTTTTTTGTTTTATATAATATATATATATATATGTATATATAATAATCAACTAACGCCTTTTATTCCCTAATAGGGAGTAGGCGAGGCCTTTATACCCTATCTAGCTTTTGGAGACTGAATGGGCAGTTCAATCTCCACTGGTAGCCAATCAGAGATAGCTGACCCATGTCTATCACTAATTATAGCAGCCGCCGATGAAGAGGCTGGCAAACAAGTGCTGCCACCTCTTGGTACCTAACCCTAACAAGATATGTCACTGTCTGAAATAATGCGGGTACTACGGTCGATTTTCTTGAGTTTACGGGACGAAAAACCCGAGTTTCTGGGAGGAAAAACCCGCTTGCCTGTGCCAGAGATCGACTAACTCGGGAACCGGTCGAAGATAGGCTTAGAAAAAGTTCCTCCAGTCAGCGACTAGACTAGAACCTAGGTCTAACTTCAAGCAGCCAAGCGCAGAGGACGCAAGCGCCACTTCCACTGAGCTACACAGGCCTTTTTTTTATATAGCTTCAGAAATTATATGGATGATTTCATTTTGTATTCTATCACCTAAATAATGAGCAATGTTCCTTTTTTGTGATGTTTGGATGCGATGCAAGTGTGTTCTGCCATTATGGAATCAAAATTAGCGACAGTTTCTGCTAACTTTAAAAAATTGCTGTTATCATTTTCAAAACGTTTTTGTGAAGAACCTCTAAAAGCTATACACTATCTTGGTAAATATTGTATTATGTAGATCAACCGTTCTGTAACAGATTGCTAATATTTTTTCTCAGTTTCGTATAATCTTTGTTGTGTGCAATCAATAATGCATTTCTTAATCAAAGACATTTTAAATTCGCTGTATTTTGAACAGTTTTTAGTGTGCGTGGAACTTGTCTCGTGTATTTTTAGTATATGCCTCAAATGTTGCCAATCGTTACAACCGTATTCGTTAGTAAGTTGAGAATTTTGACTACCAAATATTTTGCAATAATAACAGAAAACCGAATTTCGCGATTCTGAATAAACTAAGTAACTTCGTAAAAGTTTTTCTCCATTTGCTAAAGTTCGATAATAGTATGAATCAGAAAACTTGCGTCCAGATTCATCTTTGGGAAATTCTATATTAAAACTACTTGACGCGGGCAATGCTCAACTAAACAATCTCTAACTTTGGTAGTTATATGATTCGGCCACGTACCTAGATCATTAACATTAAATTTTAAAGTAAAATTTGAAGTTTCGTGTTTCGCTGAATCGGAATCCAATATTTCTTCTGCTGCAACTTCTGTAGACAGTCCAGTTAGGCTAGTTTCATTTTCGCATGTAACATTTGTTTCTTCTTAGTTATCTTGTGTCCTCTCTTTTTCTGTAGTAGAGCTGCATGGAGTACTTGCTTCGTCAGAACTTTCTGTTCTTCATTTTTTATGTGGTCCTGAAGTTAAAAATTTATGCAGCTAATCTGTGTTCCAGTTGTACTCGTTGTAATTGTCTTTTCCTGTTTTGTGCACCAGATAACTTCTTTGGCTTTTTTTCCCGACATCTAGGAGTTAACACACTTAGTTAGAGTTTAAAATAAGAACGTTGGTCCACCAAAATAAACAATAATTTCTGAAATTTTTCCTTAAACTTATTTTTTAACCCCTTAACCAACTATTATTTTTAAGGTGATTTGCCCAAGACTGACTATTTTTTTTATTATGGAATTTTATTTTTCAGATGTTTTGAATAATAAATATGCTTACATTTTAGGTATTTTTTGAAAATTAACATGTAGAGATATTAGCCACTGATTGATTTCTCAGTGATATTTATTTAATATTTTTAACATTCTGGTAATCGTTTAATAATTAAGAAATTTCTAGAATATTAAAATTATTTATTAAAGAAATTAGTAAAAGTACCCGCAATCCCAATGTCTTCCAACCAGAACAAGAACAAATATATAAATAAATCTCTTATCGAAAATTATTTTCTAGACGTCTAGCCAACATAAGATAAAAATCTTTTGTTTTCAAAATAAGATAATTAACTAAAATGAAACAATTTAACTGATTTTAAAACTTAGCATAAATATAATAGACGTACTTACTTTACGTGAATAATAATCCAAATTCCCCAAAAATTTATTAAACAACAATAAATATATTTTAAAAAACAAAAGGCAACTACACAGTAACATTGTAATGCACAAAATGAAATGATGCAAAAATACACTAAAAAAGTAGCGTTGAAACAAACCTAGATCATCTAAAGAGTTTTATAGCTCATGAATAACCTATGTTTATTACTAATTATATGAAGAGCCAAAGGCTTAAATTCGGCGACATGACTTGTTTAAGTTAAGGGATATTACAACCCATATTGTTTCTTAGCCGAATAAGAAACTCAGAGTTTCATGCTGAATATAGAAACTACATAAATTTCGGCGATTCCAAGTGTAAGCAAATACCTGGATACTGCAGTAACTGACCCTTTAGGTAATGCAAGCTGAGGCAACTCATGTCAAAGGTGCAGGAAGCTCCGATCACTATTCTTGATATTTACCCATAATGTGAACTTAGCTCCTAGGAGCTGTATTTCTGTTCTATATTATGAGAGAAGGTCACTACCCAGACCGGTTTCAACCTTTATTGAGGTGTATTTAAGTAAAGACCTCTCTAAAAATTAGGACGATCCCTAGACCACTCAATAGTGGCCAAAAGACCGTCCAACTCAGCGTTGTTCCACTCAGTGACAGACTCACTCCGTCACCGAGAAGAACTTCTCAGCGTTGGCTCTACCCAGTGGCAGGCTCACCCCACCACCAGCCAGAGCCATAATCTCAGCGGTGGCCATACTCAGAGACAGGCAAAAACCTCTCCCAAGCAGAGCCTCTCATATATCTAGTCTAGCATCCACCTCTCATCAGTGAGTAGGTAGACCTAGTTAATAATACCAAGTTTGTAGCGAACAGAACTTACATCCCTTGTATGAGTATTGCCAAGAGGTGTCCTAATAAATTACTAATTATATGAAGAGCCAATTCAATTCGGCGACATTACCTAATGGGTCTGTTGCTGCCGTATCCAGGTATTTGCTTACGCTTGGAATCGCCGAACTTTATATAGCTTCTATATTCTGCATGAAACTCTTTGAGTTTCTTATTCGGCTAAGAAACAATATGGGATATAATATCCGTTAATTTAAACAAGTTACGTCGCCGAATTGAAGCCTTTGGTTCTTTGTATAATAAGTAATTTATTAGGACACCTCTTGGCAATACTCATACAAGGGATGTAAGTTCTGTTCGCTACAAAATCACTGCAACCTGCCTCACCTAGCCATCAAGAAACTGCAAGAAAACCTACTGCAAATAGAGCAATATTTTGCCAAATGGCGTCTCCAGGTGAATCCTCAGAAGAGCGTAGCCGTCTTATTCTCTAGAAGATCAGTGCTTCCCAAAGAAGATATTCTCCTCTTTAACACAAAAATTCAGTGGAAAACAGAGATCAAGTACCTTGGTGTAGTAATGGACAGTAAACTGACTTTCAACTCCCATATCAAGACTCTCTGTGCAAACACATCCAAAACCATAGCCCAGCTCTATCCGCTAATAAACAGAAACAGCAAACTGAGCACCAGAATCAAACTTCTCATATACAAACTGATGGTTCGTCCAATACTCACTTATGCCTCACCGGCCTGGAGCCATACTTCAAACTCAAATATCATTAAATTACAACGCATTCAGAACAAGTGTCTTAGAATGATCCTGGGCGCTCCATGGTTCATCCGAACTGTCCAACTGCACCGCGACACGGAGGTCCCCTATATTTACACCTTCATGCGGACTATAGCAACCAAATTCTTTCAAAGGCAAGTGTGCATCCTAACAGACTGATCAAACTGGCTGCTGATTATGATGCAACGGACTATTCTAAGCACAAAAGACCTAAAGCCATCCTAAACCCCCTCACTGAGGATTAATCTCCTAGCCCAATCAGCGCGAGCAATATAGCTCATAAACTCTTTCCACTCACAGTCTCTGTTAAGATAGCCGGGAATATGAAAAGCTTTTGCTTCACCCGTTAAGCCAGTAATGTTACTAGTTACTTACTAGTTACTAGTATCACTGCAACCACAACAGATAGCGGGGAATATGAAAAGCATCTTGCTTCACCCCTAAAGACATAAATGTCAATTGTCAATTGTCAATTGATATTATTGATAGATTGAATCAATCGACCGTGAAATGCGGTGATTGATTCATTCAATCCAATACCCTTGGAGGGTAATCGATGGCAATGCTGTAGCCAGTGAAGTTCTAACTGAGGCTTGGCTATTGCTGTTACCCTCCTGCCATGATGATCAGAGCTTTAATAGCTCAATAACACCTTATCCCTACGCTGTCCTCTACAGATAACGGGAAATATGAAATGCTTTCTTGCTTCGCCCCTTTAAGCCAGTCCTTATAAGGACTTGATATTATTCTGGAAGCTAAGGATTGTAGATAAGAGAGAATATAGGGAATATTTGTGTCTCTGTGGAGTTGGCTGTTTCTAACATACCACGGGGCGTTCAAAATCATTCTCAAGCACTTGTTCTCACTCGCTGTATCTTAATAATGTTAGTATTAGAGGTGTGGCTCCAGGCTGGAGAGGCATAGGTGATTATAGGACGAATCGTCATCTGGTATAGCTGCAATTTGATTCTGTTGCTGAGTTTGCTGTTTCTATTAATTAGCGGGTAGATCTGAGCTATGGCTTTAGATGCTTTTGCACATGCAGACTTGATATGTTGGTTGAAAGATAGCTTTTTGTCGAGAATCACACCCAGGTAATTTGTTTCTTTCTGCCAGGGAATTTTAGTATTGAATAGTAATACATCTCCTGCAGGAGACATTGGCCTTTTTGAGAAGAGAACCGCTGAGCTTTTCAGGGGGTTGACTTCCAATCTCCACTTGGAGAACCAATCCTCCAGCTTTAGAAGATTTTCTTGAAGCTTTCTGGTAACGAAGTGGGGTTTGAGAGATCTGGTTAGTATTGACGTATCGTCCGCATATAGTGCTAAAATGGAAGTCATCGGATTGTGTGGGATGTCTGACATGTATACAGAAAACAGCAATGGAGCCAGTAGAGAAGAAAGACGTCCACACATCCCAACGATTTGGTTCAACAAGCTGCAGCATACGAGCCAACGGACATATTTAAATAAAGAAGACCAAAAACTATATTAGCCTCCTATAGCGATACATAATCTCCATGCCCATTCAGGGCGAGCAAACTGCTCGTAAATTTTACCCTCACTGTAACCACTACAGATAGCGGGGAATATGAAAAGCATTTTGCTTCACCCCTAAAGAATAAATATCAATTGTCAATTGATATTATTCTGTTACTGTCCGCGCTATGACTTCCGGAGCAGGTTGTGTGCCACGCTTCTGAGTGGGCGAGGCTGTTGTCTCTCTCGTCTTCGACAGGTTAGATGGGCAGAAAGAACAGCCCTTATAGTTGGCTGGATGTGGGCCACCACAATTTGCACATTTTGCGGGCGTTGTCTGTGACTTAGTGCAAATGTGTGAGGGATGATTATTACCGCACTTTACACATTTGTATTCTGCCCTGCATAGCTTCTGCGCATACCCATATTTTTGGCAGCGATGGCATTGACCAGCCGATGCCTTTCTTCTCAGTGGCTCAGTCCTGATCACTAAGTTGCAGACTATTCTGAAATCGTAGATTTCTCTCTGATCTTTACTGATCTCCACTAAGACCAGAGGCATGGGACGATTGTCTGCTCTATACATACTAGAAATCTTGATTGGCTCCAAGCCTTGTGATCCGAGGTCAGTAGCTATCTCTTCTGATGTTATGTTTTCTACCAATCCTCTGATCACTACCTTAAGGTTCTTTTCACTTTTTTAGTTGGTAAGTATGGTATGGTAGTTTCTGTTCATCCATAAGCCTGGTGAGCTGGCGGTAGTCCGTTTTTCCTTCCGGCTGTATGTGGACTCCATCATTTGTGTTTTTGGCCGATGAGAACTTGATGTTATTGTTCTTCATCATTTGTGCACGTGACGACCATTTTTCCTTAGATTTCAGGATTACTGGTGGTATCCTCTCTTTGGGCTGTGTCAGTATATCTGTCTCCACACACACCTGATAGCACTGATATGTCCATTTGATGTACTATTTCAGGTTCTGCTGCTGGTGAACTCTTCTTACACTTTTTTTCTGCTGACAACCTGATAGTCTGTAGAGTTATCTGAGTCCACTAGGGGTTGGTCGTCTACCGGTGACATAATCTCTCTGGTGTTATCTTGAGAAGTGCTGGGGAGAGGGTCAGGGGATTGACAGTCCTCTGTATCCACCTCTTCTACTTGGTGGATTGCCACCTTACCTGGCCATTTCCTTTGTAGAAGGCCACTAATGTGCTTAAAGGCAGCCAAAAGCTGTTTGAAATCAAACTCGTCGTATGGAGAGTCCATAGTTTGGCTTTAGAGAAACTAGCAGTTTCTTGGGTAATCCTGTAGACCGAGAGTCCACTAGAAAATCCCGTAGACAGCTTAGAATAAGCATCTACCAGCAAAAAGTTAGTCTGTTATAGGAGACTATCCTAAACACGAGGAAAAAGGAGTTTCAGGAGCTTACTTGGACACAGTGCAGTGATCTACCTCCCTAAAAAACCATTCAACCACCACTGGTCCTCATTGCGGGTGGGGCCTGCTGGCCATTAGACCTCTGCATATTTCATACAGAGGGGGAGATAGTAGATCACGAACTGTGTTAATTCCAGTGCAATGCGAGCTTCCCGAAAAACCCTATATAAAAATCAACTGGGCAGAGTCTAAAGGAATACGTCCGAACTATCACTCGACGCTTAAATTTTTAATTGAATCACGACAAAGTATCGCAAACGTACTCCGGGCCTCTAATATCATATGCCACACAAGGAAACCTAGAACGGTTTCCTTGTGTGCAATCAAAGTTATCTACCCAAATAGAGTCATCTTTTTTCCCATTATATCAAGCAAAAATTACCAGTAAGTTAAGACTTGAGATACGTAATGAGCAATCCTTGAAAAATTACTAATGAGAAGTGAAAGACGTGCGTGATTGTAGCAGAGAAAAAGCAACTATTAAGAAGTGTATATGATCGGTGTGGTATTAACGAAAGATAACGCGACCCAAACAAAACAAGCTGACAATTGAATTTAAATGCTAATTCTCTTAAATGTAATCTTAAATTTAAGAGAATTAGAATTTAAATTTAAGATTATTTAAATTTAATTTTAAATTTAAATAATTCTCTTATGCATTTCAGGTATTATGGAAATCGGTTATAAAAACCGATTTCCATAATATCTGAAATGCATTCCCTATATATTTCTTAGTTTTAACACGTTCATGACGGGGTAGTGTCATGCAAAACCACATGTTGCACCTGCAACAAGTAGTTTGCTCCAGTCTACACAGCAGTTTCTGTTGGCGGGGGGGGGGATATGATTATTAGTTAATGTTTATATATTCCCAGTTGTCTCTAATTGCTAAACAATATATTTCTCACAAAACACTATTTGTGAGAAATATATTACACAGTCTGCAAATGCCTGTGATCCTTATTCAGTGACATGATAAAACTAATTGCTTTACGTAAGATAAAAAGCCAAACGGCTATTTTTCTGGCGAAGTTAATTAAATTAAGTGGATAAAAATCCCTGATTATTTTACAGACAGTATACGAAACTCTGAGATCGAAAACTACGATCTAAGAGTTTTATGCCGAAGAACTATCGGCGAATCCAAGCGTAAGTGAACACCTGGTAGTACAACACCAAGGCAATTCGAAGCAAAGGTGGAGCAAGGTCCCTCACTATCCTTGATATTTTCTCATAATAATTTCCTCACTATCCTTGATATTTTCTCATAAAATTTACATTATGAGAAAAGAGTGCTGCCTGTTTGTTTATTTACAACTGCAATGTTTCTAAAAACATCGGACTTGTTGAGTGGGAATTTAAATGAGTTGGCCAAAGCGTGAAATTAAGAAAAAGAATAGACCACGACTGTTTGTGAAAGTTTTAATGTAGGAATTTGTGTTAGAGAAAGAGAGACAGAAATCTACCAGCCATATATTTAAATAACCGCCGCTGCAGGCGCAACGGCGGTTATTTAAATTACAGGTGCTCCTGCAATGATAGGTAATTTTGATTAGAAATTTTCTTTTTGCTAATTAAAGATATTAGTGGCGCAGTCTCATTTTAAATAAATTTTCTAATATCTTAGGCATAAGAATTGTGATGCGAAAGGTAGATAAACATAGCACGAAATAAGATAAACAAGAGAGAATTTGAGAGAGAGAAAGTGCGCGCAGCAAATTAGAATAACAGTAAATAAAGTATAGAGTAGAAGACATCACAAGTAATTAATAGAAATTACAAGTATGCAAAGTTAAATAATAATAAAAGTTTACAATGTCGCAGTAACGACTGGATAGCAAAAGTTGACGTATAACAAAAGCACATCGTATGCGTTTCCTTTAATTTGAGGAAAATCATGAGTGTATCAAAGAAATCGAAGACGTATCATTTTCACAAGACATGGGAAACGGATTTTTTCTTTACAATGGTAAATGGAAAGTGTTGTTATTGTTTGATTTGTAATTCATCTGTAGCAATTCCAAAAAAAGGTAATATTGAGAGACATTTTCGATCGCTTGTATACAAAATATGATGAAGATTTTCTAAAAAAAATTCCGAAATACGTAAATCAAAAATTATAAATTTAAAGGTAGGACTTTCTGGACAACAAAATATTATTTCGAAAGTAATAAATAAACCAATATCAGTCACTCTTGCATCTTTGAAAGTGTGCCATTTATTAGCAAAATCAAAAAGGCCTTTTACTGATGGAGAGTTAATTAAAGAATCGTTTCTTGCAGCAGCAGAATCTTTATTTTCTGATTTTATAAATAAAAATGAAATCATTTCGAATATTAAAGATTTATAACTTTCCAGACCAACGGTTATGAGAAGATTAGAAATTTTAAGTGCTGATCTGAATACTCAGTTAATGTCAGACATTCACCAGTGTGTTGCGTTTTCATTACAATTTGATGAATCAAACGACTTCACTGATATTGCTCAGTTAATGGTATTTATTCGCAAGGTATTTCAAGATTATTCAAGTAAAGAAAAACTTTTGAAAATTATACCATTATTGGGAAGGACTATTTTTTTTCGGCATTTGATAAATTTGTGAAACAACACAAACTTCCGCTTTTTAAACATGTGTATTAGTACTGATGGTGCTCCTGCAATGATAGGTAATAAATCAGGCTTCATTTCATTATGTAAAAACGATGACAAATATCCAGATAGATTTTTTAACGTACCACTGTATTATTCACCCACAAATACTGTGTAGTAAAAGATTAAACACAAACGATGTTTTGGATATTACATTTAAAATTGTAAATTCGGTTCGAGGAAAAGCCCTGCAACAGCGGTTATTTAAATTACAGGCAGATGATGATAGGGAACTTCTGTTGTACAATAATATTCGCTGGCTCAGCAGAAGTCAATTTTTAGAAAGACTTCGTGTGTATTAATTAACGATATAATTTTTTTCTTGAAAAAGCAGATATTTATCCACAATTGAGAGATAAAAGACGGTTGTTACACTTATCATTTTAGGAGATTTCTGTACGAAATTAAGCAATTTAAATTTAGAGTAACAAGGTAGAGATAAAAATTTAATTGACATGTTAAGTTCAAAAAAACTTTCCAACAATACTTACTTTTATTAAAGAAAAATATAAATGACCGCGAATTTAGACATTTCCCATATTTATTAACATTTTTTGAACAAAATCAAGAAATGCTTCGCTATGATTTAAAAGAATTTATTCGTGAAATGGAATTAGTTGAGGAAGAAATAAATTCAAGGTTTAAAGATTTTAATAAAACTGAAATTATTATATCTTTTATCAATAATCCATTTCAAGAAAACTTGAACATTACAGAAATTTCAAATAAAATTAGTGGGCTGTTTGATATAAACCAAGCTGAAGTAGAACTTGAGATAATAAACATTCAGAATAGTTTAGATTTAAAATCAATAAACAATGAAGTCATTTGGGCGTATGCACATGAAAAATTTCCAATATATTAACTGATATTGCGCGAAAAATTCTGTCGCGTTTCGGATCGACATACTTGTCAGAATCCGCTTTTTCAAATATGACCGTGATGAAATTGTAGTAAAGAGATAGTAGAAAATTTAGTTGTTATTAATGTGCAAGTAGTGGGTGCTCTGCGACCACTCGCTACCTTCTATCATAAGAAAACTGCCTATTATGCTGAAAATCAAGTCTTCGTGAAGCTAGTTGAGGACGAATACCACATCGTGCCAAAATTTACTTCTGCAATTGTATCTTTTAAAGGTGTATAGTGTCGTCAGAGTTATATGGACTTACTTAGCTTTAGACCGCTCTCGAGCTGATTTCAAGATATTCTTTTTGCATGCACAATAGTGGCATGTAGGACTTATCAGAGAATGAGTTCTCGAATTCCCAGGTCTGGAGTGAATATTGTTGGGGCCAAAGGCTCTTGTGGTCCTGTGTGTGGAACGGTACTACGTAGTACTGTTTTAGTAGAATTTAGAAATTAAAATGGATGATACTTGATGTTGGAATCAGCTTTGGTTCTGTTGGATGAACGAAGTCTGTCTTAGAAACTCCTGCCGGAAGGGCAAGTCTGGCAGGCTTCTCTTTAGAGAAGATCCTGTAGGGAATGCCAGAATAGCTCCTCCTAAAAACGTGTAGTTGGTCGTCAACCCTGGCATACTTGTGTGCACATCACAGGTACCTAAGATGTTGGTGACACCGTTAGAGTTGGAAGAAGGTGGAATTCTATTGAAAGCTCTCACTGTATCTCTACGCACGCAGTCGTAGAGATATGCTTTCTGACTCTAACGATGGCGGACTGGTTCGATTAAGTTGATGGATTTGATGGGACGCCCTACCACAATAATAGACTCTACCATACGTAGTAAATATAATCCTGAATCGGGATTATATTTAGGAAAGAATCAATGAGCACGTGCTTAGCAGGTTAATTATCAGCTAAAGATGAGCATCGGTCTGGCCGAATCGGGGGAGTCATGTCCTGGCGTTAGCGTAGTGTTCGACTCCATCGCTACGCACTGTGAAGTCATATTACAGACAACAGTTGACCAGATGCATGGTCATGTCATACTTCACGAGCTTTGAGACCGGAGTGCTCATATGTTCTTGATGTGAGATGGTGACATAAAGATTGTAAATCATAATCCCGTCTAGCCACTGCAATGAAACTGTTCATGCCTCGCGTATTGAAAAGTAGCGCTAGCAGGAGTTGCTTTCGTATGTTACCGTACAAACACTTTGGCAATGAGGCCACTAGAACGGAAACATCAAGGCAGCCAGAATATGTTCAGAATACTCAGCCGCTGGCTCCTACACTGCACCATTCAGTTGTTATGTAAGAAGCAGCAGATTGTCCGGAGACGACCACGACTAGGTACTGTAGTGGGTGTCGTACTTAGAAGAGCAGTAACCATATTGCGATATATTGAGACTCATCCTTTGACTGGAAGATTTGTATCCTCTGGAAGAAAATTTCTCATACATGATATAGGCAGAGTATTTACATGCCTTGCTTTGCAAGACAAATTGTTATTTGTTTTGCATAGAGTAAAGAAAGGACCGGTGCTGAAGACATCTTCAGATATGCAAATTGCTGTCGATAGAAACACTGCCACTTGGTTATGTCTGTGGACATAGTGTGTAATCAGCATTTATGTGTCATATCGCATGAGACCGCAGCGTCAAACAAATAATGAGTGCAGAAAAAACGACAGCCGACCCCTTGAATATCTTTATAACAAATGAATCGCGAGATGGTAGTTTGAAAATAAAGCTGTATTAGCATTTCTGATTATATTTCTGGCGATGATAATATTTTATTTTATTATTAATGCTATTTTCTTTTGCACTCCGATTGCGTTATATTATTATTATTATTCCCGATACCTCCAAGGAGTCCGAAGACTCATCGAGGGAGGACACCTACAACTGTCTCAACCACTACACCGAACCTCTACTACGAATCATCTAAATCAGTGCCATCTACTGCCAACCTCCACCACCATTAGTATTTTTTGTGTGTAAATTGATTGTGTTCTGAAGGGTTGATTTGTCTGTATGCGGGATGAAAAACCCGAGTTTCCAGGAGAAAAACCCTGCTACCTCCGTATGAAATCGGCTAACTCATTTTCGATTGTAATCGTCCAATTATTGTAGTCATTTTTCTGAGATATTCTAATTCTGGTGTTGATCGAAAAACTACAAATAAAAAATATCATATAAATCCTTTTATTCCCGTATACGGAGTAGACAAGTCCGTTTTATCCTTATGTAACTTTTGGGCTGTCCACTGAGTGGACAGTTCAATCTTCACTGCGAGCCAATCAGAGACAGCTGGCACAAGGCTATGACTAATTTAATCGGCACGCAATGAAAAGACGGCTAACAACTGCCGCTATCTTGTTAACCCTAACACAATATTTTTAATGTCTGAAAATAGTGTGCGTTCGACTGTCGATGTTTTTGAGTTTATGGGACGAAAAACCACAGTTTCAGGGAGAAAAAACACGCTTGCCGTGGCACAGATGGATTTACTCGGAAACTGGTTGAAAAAACGACAGAAAATGTTCTTCTTGTCAGTGACGAGATTTGAATCCAAGTCTTCCTTCGTGCCGTCAAGTACCATGAAGTGCACAAGCCACTTCTGCTGAGCTACACAGAGAGAAGCGGAAGCTGAAATTAATTAATTATCTCAGTGAAGCTCTTAGAGCACAAAAGGTTAAGGTGAAAGAACTGCTTGTATTTGGCTGTAACGAATGATTTGAAAGGAGAAATGTATGCATGAGAGAGGACATAAAAGAATTATTGTTAGTCGCAAAAGAAAAGAGTAAGAGAGTTAAGATAGTGAGTCTGTTGCCGCGGTATGACAGAGCAGAGCTGAGAAGGAGGGCCATAATAGCGAATGACTCGATGAGTAGGTTAGGCAGGAGTGGTGCGGAGTGCGTTTGACGAAGGAAAGGACTTATACAAGAAGAATGGTCTGTATCTGAATGGACTTGCTCAGAGACAGGAAAAAGTGTTGTTGAGTGAAGTGAAAGTTTATGTGCAAAATCAGGGAAACTAGAACTTTTGGTAGGAGAGGAAGCTGTTAAGTGGATATGCAGACTTCAGTGAATCAGATTAGTGTAAGAATATGCATAATATGCCATCGACAACTTCTACAGAGAACTGAAGGCAAGCATTAACAATATCAAAAAAAAAAAGACATAATAATAATGGGCGATTCGAATGCAAAAGGTTGTAAGAGGATGGATAATCATAACAAAAAAAAACAATACTTGGAACTAAACATACAAACTATTGTTTTAATACTGACCATTTACAAACATCTTACATTATAGCCTACCAGTTTCGCTAGCAAACTGTCTAGCTCTTTCAAGGCGTTTATGGAAAAAAAACTAGTAAATGCAAATTGAAAGGAACATAAAAACGTTGTAAACAAACTAGTAGCTAAGGTTACACGTTCGCGTAACAGATACTGAAAGAACTTATTGTTCTTATTATCACTCATGCGTGTTTGTTGTAAACGTGTAATGTGATTAACATGTTCATTGCCAATCACGCGATATCGCGAGATGCGAGTTCTCACCAAACGGCCGATCACGTGTTATCGCGTGGACGTCGCTAACTGAATAAAAAAATTTTTTAAAATTTGGCCACCACACGAAATTCCAATTTTCAGCTGGGCAATGAAAGTGCTAATCGTGTAATCGCATTACACGTTTATAACAAACATTTTCTACAACAAAGAACGAGAGACACAAAGGCTTGTATATGGGAACTGAGGTAAACGAAATGGAGCTGCATAGCATATTACAGAACTTTAAGGTGAATACGGCTCTATGGGATTAGATGGTATACCAGATGTAGTTTTAAGTGAAGCTGCTAGGGAATTGTCAGTGCCCTTGATCATATTGTTTAATCTAAGTCTTAGTCATAGCTCTGGGTTAGTCCCAAGGAGGTGGAAAGAGGGGAGAAATAATTTCACTGCATAAAGGAGGCTCCAATACTAATTTTTCAAATTGCCAACCAGCATATTAGGAGTCATAGTCAATATAATGGAGAAGTTGTTCAAGAGCGAAAAAGAGGACGTGAACAAGTCACTAAGTGAATTCTTCACATGAGCTATGCATTGTGGTGCATAGCTCATGTGACTAAGGCTGCATTGATTTTCTACACCCTATATCCCTCATTGAAATAGTTCATTGAAGCATGCACGAATGAATCAAGATGTAATATCGCTTTCCATTGTCTACCAATATCATATAAAGTTGTTTTTATTAGAAAGCGGCTGTTATGTCTGAATCATTGGATGATGTAGGCACGACTCTCTTAATGGTAGCACTGCACAGCCAGCATTTCTGTGCTCAACATTAGTCTCCTGATGAATGTGACTCGTCATGTTATGATTTTTTTATTTTAATGGACGGCCTACACTTCAACAGCAACGAGCAATTTTCTGTTAACATTACATCATCACTAAGGTAATCTTGATTGCGTAGCGACGAGTGTCTGCAACATTATCACTTTTGAATTGTGGACTTAGATTATGATATATTGAATGGTCATACGACGAATGGCCCGTATCGCCATTCGTCCGTAAAATATACGGATGAATGGTGATAGCTATGCCGAATGTTCTCTGGTCATTATCGTATGATCGTCATCTCAAAAGTGCATCGTTTATAAAATTTTCTGTAAATAACATGCGATTGCAATAACTCTTTGATCCCAAGAATTAAATTGCAAAAGTTGTTGAGCCTCAAGATTGTTATATTTCAATGCATTCCAATTGAGGTTCAACAGCCATTCCTGATTCCTGACATATTCATCTCTAGTGATTTGAATAATGTTAACAACTGTTCAGAAACGAGGTAGAGTCATGAGAAAAAGAGAAATCCGAATTTTTTGGAAGTTGAGAATGCAATGCTTGTGATGTGTTTATGCCAGGAGAAGCTTTATACCAGGGTCAAACCGTTGACCATGATTTGCTTTAAAATGTATCATGCATGCCGTTGTATCATATTCATACATTTCCTTCTTCAGATACCTCAAAATAATTAAATTACCAATAATCGTAGAGCCCCTTAACGACGTTACATGAGCACAAAACTTTGGTATGTAATATTTGTAATTTAATTAGACGGCTATTTGATGTGTTTGCACATAAGTAGTGATTCGAAAATATCGTGTTATATGAGATGCTTTTGTAAGATTGAATCATGTCTTTTACTTCGAAGAGTTTTACAGCAACGAATCGAGTTTATTTTGTCCATTTAAAGGCATTTCCCATGTGTTATAGGTTGATTTTCCGACAGTGGCAGGTGTCTTGTTGTTAATGTACACTATGTGTGACAATTTAGCCCATTTATTGAATGGCGCAGGATTTTTACGTTCTGTATATTAAACACCTGCGTTTTATAATTGAATTTTGGTTGAAGTAAGTCGTGATTTCGTTTAGGTCTTGTTGTGCTTTGGAGAGAGTGGTTTTGATGTCTGTGTGGATTGCTGGTAGCGTATATTGATATACATATTTGGCATTTTGTCCAAGATGAAAATATTGCTCCTTGTGCACTCCTAGTTTTATCTGTATACACCAGCTGTAATTTGTGCCTATTTTTGTTACTTGTATCTTGATTACAATATAGTTCCTGAACCAGATAGTCAGTGTTACTCTTATGCCGACTGAGAATAGATTTATCAGCAATGCACGTGTCAAAAGCTTTGATTAAAATAAGTATAAGGATATCGTGCTTATTTTTATAGAGTTATGTTCATGGCATTGGAGATATCTTCGAAGAATGTGGTGATACTATTTATTTTCTGATATGATGCAAATGGAATAATTTCATCACAATCAAATTCCTGACATGTACCCTCAAGGGGTGTACAGTATATGATAGTACTACATGAGAAATTTACATCATTACTAACTTCATATCTACAATTTTCCTCCAAATCAGTCTGTTACTTGTCAAGACTCAAATATAATCATATCTTATATTTCTATCGTCTAAGCCATTTTGTACCATAATCAATCCACACATCTTGGTGGTTATTTCCTGCCAACCTGGCAGAGAACACTTGTTCTACTAATCTTTACTGGCGCATTCTGTTTTAGTGACCATACCATCTGAGATTAGCTCTACTAACACATTCCTGGATGCTGACAATGTCAAGTTCTATCCTAATTTCCTCCTTTTTAATATGATATAAGCCATTGATGCCATTTGTTCACGCTGCTAATCTTTCTCAGGACTCACATATCTGTGGTCTCTAGTCTTTGTTCAAGTGTTTTACTTCTGACCCAGCTTTCAGATCCATAAGTTAAAACTGGTTTGAACACTGTCTTGTATACAGCTAATTTAGTGTTTCGACTAATTCCTCTCTTATTCCATATGAATTTATTCACTTGACTTCTTACCAAACCAGCTTTGTGAATTCTGTTGTCTATTTCGATATTTAATTTACCATCTTCACTAAAATTCGTGCCTAAGTAGCTGAAATGTTTTACTTGTTCAACAGGTTCTCTATTCACAACACAGTGGAAATTTTAAATGATTCTGCCTATTTTCATTGTCTTTGTCTTTTTATTGCTGACTTTCATACCATATCTATTACAACAGTTATTCAATTTAGTCAGGAAATCTTACAGACTTGACACAGATTTATTTAGAAGTATAACATCATCCACATAAAGCAAAGAGCTGACATTAACATTTCCAATTCTGATATCATGTTTAATATCCCTTTCCTTCATAATGAGATCCATATAGATAATGAATAACAGAGGGGATAATGTACATCCTTGTCTCACACCAGATTTAACATTAAACCATATTCCTGTATTTCCTTCAATTCTAACTGCTGACTTGCAACTCAAATAATGACTAAGTATTGCTTGATATAATGTCCCATTGACATCATATAACTGTAGTGTATTGAATAGCTTCTCTCTTGGCACCTTGTCGTATACCTTTTCCAGATCGACAAAGCTTAAATTCAGATCTTTGTTATATTCCCATGCTTTCTCAACTAATTGTCATAAAGTGAAGATCTAATCCTGACAGCCTCTATTTGGCCTGAATCTAGCTTGTTCTCCACCAAGCTTTTCTTCCACAATTCTTCTCAATCGTTTCTCAAATATACTTGCACATATCTTTCCAGGAACACTCGGTAGGGAAATACCACTGTAATTCTCACATACAGTTTTATTTCTCTTTTTATATATGAGTACTATGAGAGCTCTACTCCAATCATCAGGAATTTGTCCCTCTGTCCACGCCTTTTGAACTATGCAGTGCAACCACTGTAAGTCTTTTATACCTCCATAATTCAGCATTTGTGGTCGAATATCATCTACTCCTGCATTTCCACATTTCAAGCTTTCGATGGCTTTTTCTAATTCGAGTATGGATATGTATTTCTGACTGCATGCCTGTTAAGTGTGTTTTACCAGTGTGCTATCACTACTTGTTTCATTTAGCAAATTTTCGAAGTAATTACTCCCTACTTCAAGGATATCTTTTATCCCGTTTTCATGTCACCTTTATCATCTCTAACTCCTTTTACAGCCCTCTTTCCTCTATTCCTAAGCTTCTTCAACAACCTCCAGAATATCTTACCACCTTCTTGATATTTATTTTCTATGCTTTTGCCAAAGTCCTCGCATGACTTTTGTTTAGCTAGTTTTACACAGTGTTTAGCATTCTTGCATTTGTCTCTGTATTCTCTAAGAGCACAATCTGACTTATTAGACAGGAACTTTTGATATGCTTTCTTCTTTTCCTTCACTGCCTCTTTATCCATGGAGTTCTGATTTTTCTATCCTTACAGACAACCTCCCTATATGCCTCTCTGGCTGAATCAATCAGGGTTTTCTTCAAGGCTTCCCACTGAATCTCCAAGGTTTGGTTCCTGTTCTCAAACTCTTTCATTTTTCCTTCAATATTCTTTGTGTATTTTAGTCTACAGTTCACATCTGAGAGCTGCTCTACTTTTATTCGCTTTAAAACATTCTTACATGTTATTCTTTTCGATATGAAATTCAATTTTATGCTGCTCAAGACTAAATAGTGATTACTTCCAATTTCAAATCCTCTATACACTCTGGTGTCCTGCATCAGGGAGTAAACATCACTATCAACAATAACAAAGTCAATGAGACTTTCTTATTCCTTGCCTCTTCTCTCAATGTGAATTTGTGCACATTTTTATGTTGGAACATGGTGTTAGTAATTACCAGTCCATGTTCGGAGCAGAAATTCAACATGTATTTGTCATTATTATTAACTTTACTCTTTTCTCCAAATTTTCCCAAAATTATTTTTGTATGTCTGACAATCATTTCCTACTGTGCTAATTAGATCCCCAACAAAGACTAACTTTTCCTTTTTCATTGTGTCAGTTGCTTTCTCTAAAGCATTAAAAATTCCTTCACTTCTACCTTATTTGAACCTTCTGTGGGACCATAAGCACAAATAAGTCTCAATCTTTAATTCCCCATTCTGATATTTGCCAACATCACCCTACTCAAGAATTTTGGAAATAACTGGTAGGCTAGCTATTAGTCTGTAGTTCAGTTGACAAGTCTCATTAACATGATATAACAATAATATTAATATATTATATATAGTAATATACCATATAGTAATAATAATAATCAAGGGCCTGTGTAGCTCAGTGTTAATTGCGTTTACATCCTATGCTACGCTGCCTGAAGAAACACTTAAATTGTATCTAGTAGCGAACTAGAGGAACTTTTTCAGTCTTTCACCAGTTAATGAGTTAGTCAATCTCTGGAATGAGCAAGCGTTTTTTTTTCCTCTTGGAAACTTGGGTGTTTCGTCCCATAAACTCAAGAAAATCAACCGTAGAACCCATTCTATATCAGATGATAACTTATGTTAAAATTAAGGACTGCGAGAAGGCGACACCTGTCAGTCATCTGTTCATGGATTGCCGCTATTAATGAGTGATTGTCTTGGGAAAGCTATTTCTGAATGGTTACCGGTTGAATTTAGTCTAATGACTGAGTCTCCAAATGTTAGATAGGGCTAAAACCTACTTGCTTCGGCGACAGTGTGCGCTTAGTTTCACATTGAATACGAGACCGATGATACCCAATTCTAACCAAGGTGTTTGGCTAAAATTTCAGGATTTGTGATGTGTTCCGTCGTAGGAAAAGTTTGAGAAACACTGGGATAGAGTTTTCTTATTACAATAAGCTTCTTCCTCTATCCAATCTATATTTCCATAATTGAAATCACTCATAACACTCGCTATGTACTCACAAAGCCAATTTTTCTGAACATTCCCTGTTCATTCCCCTCTCTCCATTTACTTTCCTGTAGCAAGATGCAACTATCTGGTATGCTACCCAGTGGATAGCACTCTCAGAACACCTCTCCACACACACACACACACACATAAAATGTCCGAACAACATATTGTGGGTTTGGGTTCCGTCTTGGGCATGGGGAAGTAGAAGACTATTTCAGAAAATACAAGTTAAAAAACTGCATATTTATTAACCAAATTGTGAAAAAAATAAGGCAACCATTTTTAATAATGCTGTGTCCACAAATAAGAAAACTCAAAAATGAAATTTGGATCAACTGTTCTAGGGGGCGAATGGTCTGTTTTCAGATATGGCTACTACATGTGATTTAGTTTCTGCTGGATTGATAGGTTGGCGGTTTTATTTTATTTTCACATTTCACTCTGTTTAGAGGATGATGAATAATAAAACAAATAATAATTCGTGTTTAAGAATATTCATTTAGTATGTACAAATTAAAAATCATAGAAGCCTTTAAATAATGGTCACTTAATTTAACTGCCTAATTCAATTTGAATATAACTCTTTTCACCGGTGAATGTCTCCACTTAGAGCAAATTCGTGTGCTTGTTTCAGTACTAATTTTTGATACGAATTACTCACAATGAATAATAAATATATGTATGTATGTATATATATATATATATATATATATATATATATATATATATGTGTGTGTGTGTGTGTGTGTGTGTGTGTGTGTGTATGTATATATATATATAAAATACTTTCTACATATATATATTTTACAACAACACTATGAGTTGCCATGGTGTTGTACCATCTTTAGACTTGAACTATGTTTCAGGCGCAAACTTAACTGTTTACATACTTGGGATTAGGAGTTAAATAACCAAGCTTATAAAATTACTTGGTAACCCTAATATACAGTATCCCCAAGTTAAAAAATTTATATATATATATATATATATACATATATATATAAATTAAATTATATATATTATATATATATATTATATATATAAATTATATACAGGGTGTTCGGGATAAATTTGACATATTTATAATTAATTATATTTTTCCGTAAGTTACATGTATTAACACACACTTCTCTTCATTTAAAAGTTTGGACCCTTCTTCATTCATATACAAGATGTCAGAAAGGATGGATAGCTGGAACCCACCTGAATCATGGAAGAGAATAACTTGTATCATGATGATTCGTGCCCGCCATCAAAATAAGGATATTACGACTGCTGCCCAATGCTCCCTGAATACAGTAAAAACAATCAGGCATGAACTAGAGACTTGCAATGGTGACTACGAGGATGTAGCAAGAAGAAAGATCCCTAGCAGACGATCTGATTGCGTTCGTACAGCAGAATTCCTCGCAAATCTGCAGGAACAGGTGTTGAAGAACCCTGGCATTGGAATTCGGGCTTTGTTCGTGGAGTTGCTAACTGTAGTGAAGCCCTGGATAACAAGGGTAGCCAATGGTAGGCCGTATGTATGGCAGCAGGATTCGGCCCCTTGCCACACCTCTGGGAAAAGTCAAAAATGGTTGTCTGAAAATTTCTACGACTTCACTAGTCCAAATGTTTGGCCTCCAAACTCCCCAGACCTTAACCCCATGGATTATTTTGTATGGGGCGCAGTTGAAAAAGACACCAATCGCACTTCCAGTAATACAAAAGCCCAGTTAATGGATAAAATTAAAACAGTTTTTGCGGCCCTTCCCAGGGAGACTGTAGCATCAGCTTGTTCGAGGTTCCGAAGCAGAATTGAAGCTGTGATCGATGCTAATGGTGGTTATTTTGAGTAAATCTTGTTGATAGTATTGTAATTAACTCTGCCTGTAATGTTTTTTTGTCAATTCATTAAATTTAATAGATACAAAGAAGATTTTCTTTTTCCTTACGAAACTGTCAAATTTATCCCGAACACCCTGTATATATAAATTATATATATATATATATATATATATATATATATATTTGCTCGTTAACAACCTAGTCTATATAATATAGTATTGTCATTGATATACTTGACATTTCTAAAGTTATGAAAAGAGATTCAGTTCATGTAGAAGGTTCAGATACGGTAATGTATTTGAAGAAGAGTGTGTAGAGGATATAAGTATTAAAAATATAGTACTTGTTTACTTTAAGTGTCAGTTAACAGAAATTCACCGAAACATGGGTTTAATTAATTTATTGTTTATGTACAATAGAAACAAAAAGAAAAATAACGTTTTATGATGTTCATTAAAGAGAATTCATCTGGAACATAATTTTCTTTTTCTTTTTTTGGAAGAAAAATATATTGGACCTACATGATTTTTTTTATTTTTCAATCTGCCCCACATTTAATATTTATAAACTTTAAATACAGTAGTATTTAAAATTTGCACATGCTGTTGCTTCAGGGTGGATATGCTGGAAAAAGGTTTCAGATATTTTCAGATATAAAAGTGTCTAGCAAGTTAAAAGGAAAGATCTACAAAATGGTAGAAGACCTGTGCTTATGTATAGCAATGAGACCAGGCAGATGACCAAGGGATGGGAGAAGAGAATGGATGTAAATGGATGACATGAGAATGCTGTGACTTGTAAGTGATGTAACAAGACTGGACAAGATCAGTAACTCACTGATCGGGGGAAGTGAAGATAACCCATGAATCTGGAAAGATTAGGGAATCAAAGCTGAGATGTCATGTTATGTGGCGAGATAAAAGCTATGTGGGAAGGAGAGTGCTGGAGATGAATCCACTTGGCAAAAGAATTAAGGGGAGACCTAAACAATGATGGTTGGACAGTTTGTGAAAGGACCTAAGACCTCGGAGTAGAGGAGAAAATGTCCTTGGACAGAAATGAGTGGAGGTGGTTGATCCGCTTGAGCAACTTGAGTAGGAATGAAGATGAAGTATTGTTGCTTCAAAAGGTCATAAAAAATTAAGGTGGTCATTGCTCCTTAGAAAAATTAAGATGTAGAATATCATCAACTGGAATGAAATTAACATTATTAATTACTTTTGTGAAACATTTATCGGGGGGGGGGGTCTTATATGTTGCATAATTTTTGAGGGGAAGGTGATTATCTGTAATGAAAGAGAGGTAGTAGTGATTTTAAATCTAGAAAGTGTCATTATAAGATTCATGAAGTATATCTAAAGTAACGTTTACAGGACCAAGGAAGTATTAATATTGGTGACGTCTGGTTTTAAACAGTCAGTTGAAATAATTTTGAAGCACATTGCATAATTTAATTTGCATATCTAGATGGAATACTGAGTACTGAAGGATAAGAAGTTAAAATTGATAATAATATAGTAAATCTAATTTGCAGACATAAAAGATAATGCAGAAAGAGAAGTGTTTCATTTCTACAAGATCTGTCAAGAATATGGCATAGAAATATCAGTAGAAAGTAAAACACTCATGATTAGTTTGCAAAGAATCAGGTGCAAGATAGAAATCAACAGAAAAACAATCAAACAAGGCAAATTTTAAATACTTAGAAAATCAGTTTAACTCAGAAGGAATTACCGAAAATGAAGACTTAAGGCAAGATTTCTGCATGTTTAAACAGAAAAGCATGAAAAAATAAAAATCCTAATTACTACGACTGAGACAAGTGTATATATAAGTGGTGGTTAAGATGTTGGAGAAGGGAAGAATTCAATACTGGGTAGATAAGAATATAATACACTTTAAGGGACAACATAGTTTTGTGAAGGATAGGTGTTGCCTTAGTAATTTTGTTACTTTTTATAATAAAGTGACAATGGAGTTGTATAAAGGAAATGGCTTCTCAGTGTTATTGCTAGAATTTTCAAAGCCATGTGACAAGTTTCCACATAGAGCACTCATGCATAAATCGGAGCAAATTGGGAACAGATATGAATCTGGTGAATTGGATTAGTGGGTGGCTGATGGACAGATATCAAAGAGTGGTTTATGGAGGAGTTGAGTCCAAGAGACAGAAGGCAGGTGACCAGTGGTGTACCAGAGGTCTCAGTACTTGGTCCTCTGTTGTTTAATTTTTATATCAGTAATATACAAAATTATTTGACAAGAAATATTGAGTTGTTTGCTGATGATGCTAATCTTGGAAGAGCAAGCAATGAGGGTGATGTAGAGATCCTGCCAGAGGACTTAAATAGACTAGCAGTATGGGCAAAGTGGCTTAGTGTAAGGTGATGCACGTTAGGAAGAGATTACAAGATTTGTATTATATTGGTGGTACTCAACTGCAGGAGACTGATGAGCCCAAGGACTTGGGGGGGGGGGGTGATTGTGGACAAGTAGTTAAAAGTTTAGAGTGCTTATTGTGAAGGTAACTAAGATAGCACATCAGATTATATGCTTGTCAGAAAAAATGCTAATAGGCAGGGATAGAGAGGTTATTGTTCCCCTATATAAGGCTTTAATATGGCAACATCTGGACTACTGTGCACAGATCTACTTTGGATTCCATAGCAATGAATGGTCGAGAAGAACCAGAGGTTATTGACAACATTTGTGGCTCCCTATGAGAATAGATTGACATTCCCTGAGCTTCAAAAACTAGCAAATAGGCAAAAAAAGAAGAGACATAATAGAATCATATGTTATTCAAGGGGTTTTATAGGATTGACACTGAAAACATTTTTCAGTACATGGCAGAAAAGGAGATAACAAGGCTTCACCAATGAAAATTATGTAAGAGTGTGGTTAGTAAGGGTGTTAGGAGTGGATTTTTTGCTTGGAGGACAATGAATAGGTTACCAGAGATGGTTGTGAGTGCTTAATCAGTGAATTACTTTAAGGAGAGGTAGGATAGGTATTGTGTGAATAATGGATCTCCCATGATGAGTCTTATGACTCCATGGAAATGCCTGTATAATAATAATAATAATAATATAAAAGTATAATTAAACCAGTTGTCTCTTACGCAGCTAAAACAAGAGCTGGACTAGATTAGATCAAAGACATTTTTAAGTGCTAATACTACAGAAATAAAAACTCTTAGGAAAATTTTGGAAAAAACAAAATTCAGTAAGATCGGAATTGAAGAAATATACAAAAGGTGCACATTACAACTAGTAAATAGATAGTGCAGGAAATAGGAATGACAAAAGCACTTTGACAGAGTAGAAAAAAATAATAATAATAATAAAATAAAAAGAGTAATTAGCATATAATGTCCAATTTACACCATATAACTGTAGCACTTTGAATAGCTTTTTTTTTAGGAAAGCTCTTCAGAATGCTACAACTATATGGTGTAAATGAGACATTATATCAAGCAATACATTGTCTCTATTTAAGCAGTAAGTCAGCAGTTAGAATTAAAGTATGTACAAAAAGATAGTTTGATGTTAAATCAGGTATGCAACAAGGGAGCACATTATCTACATTTTTATTCGTTATGTATATGGATCACATTATGGAGGAAAGTGGTATTAAATCTAATATCAGAATTGGTGATGTTAATCTTAGCTCTTTAATTTATGCAGATGATGTTATACTTCTGAATAAATCCAGTGCAAGTCTACAAGATTTCCCTAAACTGCTGTAATAAATATGGTATGAAAATCAGCAATAAAAAGACACAGATAATGAAAATTGGCAGAAATACTGAAAACCTAAACCTCAACTGTATCCTGAATAGTGAACCTATAAAACAAGTAAAACATTTCAGCTATTTAAGCACAATTTTTAGTGAAGATGGCAAAATATCGAAATAGACAGCAGAATTAGTAAAGCTGGTATGGTAAGAATTCAGCTGAATAAATTTTTATGGGATAAGAAAGAAATTAGACAAAACAGTAAATTAGCTGTATGCAAGACAGTAGTCAAACCAGTTTTAACTTATGGATCTGAGAGCTGGGTTAGAAATAAAACACTTGATCAAAGACTGGAGACTTCTGATATGAGAGTTTGAGGAAGATTAGTGTCAATAGATGGCATTAATGGCATGATGAGAATATTAAGAAAGAACTTAACATTATTGGTATTCAGAAATGTGTTAGTAGAGCTAACCTCAGGTGATATAACCTCAGTCTCTGATCAGACCACACTTGGACTATTGTTCTCAGATTTGGTCCCCAGGATTTGAAGGGGATAAATTAACTGTGGAAAGGATACAAAGACGGATGACAAAGATGGTTTCAGGACTGTACAAGGATAGTTATGGGGATCGGCTGAGAGAATGTGGACTGCAGAGTTTGGTGGATAGAAGAAGGAGAGGTGATATGATTGAGACTTTTAAACTGTTGAGAGGTAGTTACAGGGTTGACACTGGGGAGTTCTTTCGCTTGGTTGATCAGCGGGAAGGAGTGATGACAAGAGGCCATCCCTGGAAGTTACGAAAGGAAACTGTGAGCAAGAGGGTAAGGAGTGGTTTCTTTGTGTGGAGGGTGGTTGAGCCGTGGAATGCATTGCCTGATGGAGTGGTGGGAGCGAGAACGGTCAATGAGTTTAAAGAGTGGTATGATAGACTTTGTGTTTCTCAGGGGAGGTCCTCCCCTCAGTGAGTCTTGACAGACTTTATGTCTTAGGAAGGACCTCCCTCGATGAGTCTTTTGACTCCTTGGAGGCCTGAATAATAATAATAATAATAATATGGTCACTTAAAAGTGTTCACTTAAGTGTCCAACCAGGCAGGGAACACTTAAAACAAGTATTCTTTGCCAGGTTGGCAGGAAAAACGACCCCGATGTTGTAGATGGATTGATACATTAAAAAGTGCCTTAGAAACAGAAATATAAGATCTGGTTACATTAGAGTATTGACAGATAATAGATTAATTTGGAGGGAAATTGTTGATTGGAAGTTAGTAATGGTGTAACTTTTTTGTAGTACTATCATAATTATCTTGTACACCCCCTGAGGATACATATCAGGAATTTTAATATGAATAATTAGAAAATAGAAACCAAGTACTAGAAGAAAAGTTGGAACACACAAAAATGACGGAAAGATGAATTGAAGTAAACTTTGCAACAAACAGGTCTGAGCTCTAAATCAAAAAAATGGGAGAAAGAAACATATATACACATAATTAAAATTGTATTATAGGAAATACTTTAACCCTGCAGAGATTGCAGCTGATCTGACAGATACAAAGAAATTGTTTAATGTAAATATTCTTACACATATCCAGCGTATATCTAGGAAGTCATGACTAGCTGCACATGCATTCATTACGAGTAATTGTTATTATTATTACTGTTCTGGGCAACTCCAAGGAGTCGACAGACTCATCGAGGGAGACCCGAGAGAGTTGTTCATGTCAAGAACAACTATTCGACATTGTATCTATCATACCTTGCCTTGATCTCATCACGGTCGTAGCACCCACAACAGACTGGAAGCTTATTCCACTCATTCACCACTCTCCGAGTAAAAAACCTAGCTCTAACTCCCTTGTCAACCACGGTCTTGCCCAGCTTCCATGCATGGCCCCTAGTCCTCCCACTACCAGTCATATTTTCAAAAATATCTTCTGGATCAATCTTATAGAAACCCTTCAGTAATTTGAATGTCTCAATCATATCACCCCTCCTTCGCCTATTGTCCAATCTCTGCAACCCACAAATCTTCAACCTATTCTCATAAGGTTCATTCCACAGACCTATCATCTTGGTCACTCGTCTCTGGATCCTCTCCACTTCCTCCCCGTCACAAAGAAACCCTGGTGCCCATAACTGGGCACAGTAGTCCAGATGGGGTCTTATCAAGGCTCGATACAGAGGAACAACAACTTGTTTGTCTCTGCATGTTTAAGTATTTTTCAGAAGCCAAGTGATTTGATGAGCTGATTTAGTCACTTTTGCAATGTGCCCCCTAAACTTCAATTCCCTATCCACCAACACTCCCAAATCCCTGGCCTCATCAATCTCCTGGAGTACGATTCCACCAATGCGATATACTGCTGCTATTCTTTTCACCCCAAAGTGCATAACATAACCTTACACTTTGCCACATTAAATTGACATCCATTTTTCCTAGCCCAGTCCTCCGAACTATCCAAATCATCCTGTAAAATTTTGACATCCTGTGCACTCACAATTGCTCTACCCAACTTTGCATCATCAGCAAACAAGTGAAAACTTCCTCTCAAATCCTTTCCTATATTATTGATGAACAAATTGAAAAGCAGTGGTCCAAGAACAGAGCCTGCAGCACACCACTAGTCACAAGCCGTCTTTTAGACTCCACTCCTGCATAAACCACTCTCTGGTGTCTCTCCTTCAACCACCCTCCTATCCATCTCACCAACCCTATATCTGTACCCATCTGCTCCAGTTTAGTGATTAGGGTTCCATGTGGTATCCTGTCAAAGCCCTTGGCAAGGTCCAGTAGTATCACTCTAAACCCATTACCCCTATCCAGTTCAGCCGTCACTGTGTTATAAAACGTGAGCAAGTTACTGAGGCATGATCTACCTTCACAAAACCATGTTGTCTCCCATACAATATCCCATTTTCATCTATCCAATCCTGTATTCTTCTCTTGACTAATTTGTCTAAGACCTTGACAGTGATTCCTGATATGCTAATCAGTCAGTAATTTACAACAGCAGTCTTGGAACCACCCTTTATGCAGTGGAACTATTTTCCCCTCTTTCCATCCCCTCGGGACTAACCCAGACTCGAGACTCAAATTAAACAAAATTGTCAAGGGTGCTGACAATTCTTTAGCTGCTTCTCGTACGACACGAGCTGGTATACCACCCAATCCCATGGATGTATTGACATTGAGGTTATGCAATAGACTACTCACCTCCACTTCGTTCACCACAATTTCCGTATAATCTACTGGTTTATTCGTTTCTGCAATGTCACCACCTGGATGATATATACTTGCAAAGTCCTCACTCAGTAACTCAACTATATCAACTGATTCAGTTACCTCCCTACCATCGGCATTCTTTAAAATCATTCTGCCATATACATTTTTCCTTTTACTTGCTACATATCTAAAAAACTGTTTAGGATTCTCTTTAGCCTGCATGGCCAATGTTCTTTTGTAATCATTTTTTGCTTTTCTTACCATACTCGTTACCCTTTCCATTGGCCTGCGCTTTATACTGTTCATGTGCCTGCTGGTCACCTTTCTCCTTAAATTCCCTCCATAGTTGTTTCTTTTTTTGCAGCTCAAGCTTAATGATGTTATTCATCCATTTAACCCCTACTTGATTTATTATTCGGACTCTAGGTATACAGTCAGCCATTGCTTCATGCAAACACTTCTTAACTGCCTCCCATGCACTATCAACTTCTAGTCCTTGCAGTTGTACATGCCATGGCACTGAACCAATCAAACTCCTAAGCTTGTCATACTTTCCAGCCCGATAATTCGACATGTACCCTGTCTTAATTGACAATTCCACACCTTTAGCCACCTCCCAAGTCAAGACCCTATGATCACTCTCACCAATTGGTTGCAATGTGGTCATATTTGTTACAGCCAAATCCTCAGATGTAATTACTAGGTCAAGCACTCTCTGACCCCCTAGTATTTTCCATTACATGCTGTCGCAGATAGTTATCCATTAATAACCGCATAAAATCCAATTCCTTTCTCCCGTGTGCCCTCTCCTCACTCCAATCAATGCGACCATAGTTGAAATCTCCCATAATAATTATCCTCCTTCCACTCATTTCTTCTATTTGTTTGTGCATACTGTCACCACCATCTTTTCCATCACCTGGTCTATAGCAGCACCCAATTGTATATTTAGTTCTGCTAGCCACAATCTCACACCAAATGTCCTCTTTTCTCTATCCTGAAATTCAACTTCTATTCTCCTTGGCTGTAGCTCATCAGCTATCATCAACAATACTCCTTCCCCCATTTTATTCTCCCTGTCATTCCTGAACACACTATACCATCACATTCAATCCCTCTAGCTATATCATCTACAGTCAGCCATGATTCACTAATACCAATAACCTGTGGTCTGGAAGTGCCAACCATGGCCAAAAACTCTTCCTTCTTGTTCCTAATACCCCTAGCATTAGTGTACATGAATTTAAGACCCCCATTAGCCCTAACCCTACCTTGATCTATCCCACTCTGATTTGTTGTCCTTATTCGCTCGGGCATATTATATTCATTCATACTTTCAACTGCCTCCCTAAGGACTGGATATCTACCCCTCCCCCTTAATAAATCTAGTTTCCCTGAATTTGCACATCCATTACATTCCGCAACACTTTCTCAAGTCTCCTTACACCATAACCATTCAAATGCAAGCCATTCATCTTATATAGATCCTTTCGCCCATCGAACTCACTCCACACATCCACATATTCCACACCACTCATCATACACAACCCACGCATAAAGTCATTCGCAATTATGGTCCTCCTTTTAAACATTTCACTGTCAAACCATGGTAAAAGACTAATCATTCTAACTCTCTCACTCTTTTCTTTTGCTACCTCAAACAATTCATTCAGGTCTTCTATCTCCTTTCAAATCATTCGTACCTACCACAACAATCATTTCTTTCACCCTTTCCTTTTGCTCTCTAATAGACTCAGTTACATCCTTTATGGTCGCACCAGGTTGGTACGATTTTGTCAAATCCTCTACTAACACACCTCGTACTAACGAGTCTCCATACAGCACTCTAATCTTTCATTTTGTTTCATGTTCACACTCATACACCTATTTTTCCTGTCATACTTTTTATTATTGGTTGGTTCATTCAGTCGACTTTTGCTCATATGCTCTAGCTGCTGTTTTGCCCTTTGTATCGCACCATTCAACAACGCGATCTCACTCATTGCATCTATCTCATCTTTTTTATTCTCTGTAAAACCATTAATACTATCATTCACACTTTCTACATTCACACTCTCACAATTCTCTGGTACAACCTCGCCGTTTCTTGTCATATCCCTATTTTCTTCATTCTGAAGTTTGACAAAAATATCACACTCACAATCCGAAATACACTTCAATTCCCCATTCTCCCTACATTTTCTACACACATTCACTCCTTTATTATCATCTAACCACACTCTGACTGCACTCCACAAAGCATACATTTCGCAGATAGTACACTGAATCATCTCTTTTACATTACCGTTCTTGAAAGAAGATGGCGAACCATCATTACTGGCCGCCATTTTCCTTCGTACTGGCGCCATACTTACTAGTAACATATTTTATCAAATTATAAATTATAAACACCAAAAACACACAAACAGACACACTAAGATATGCAAGGCAAACAAAACTACGCAATATTAAAGTAAATTTATCAACGATAACTGAAAATAACGCTTATCTTATCTGGAGTTTTCACGAACGCTGCACACTACGAATCCCTCTAGCGGCGACTTCCCAACATAGATTATGTTATAAAACACTTTAGTACACTAACTACACTAATAAAACTACAATAATATATTAAAATTACACAATTAAATATAACAAAGTATTAATAAATCAACAGAAATCACAAATCTTTCAGGAGCTCTCTGACAGTACGTCCTTTCTCCAGCTAGCCTCGACATCAGTAATATTCCACACTGTTTATGCGGTCAGTTTTGGTTTAATACGTGTTATGTAAAGGTGTATGATATTTCATAGTAAATTGTATCTGAGAGATACCACGAACTCCGATGTCAGTAAAGTATTTGTTTAGTTGTTTTTTTTCTTCTTTGTTTCTTTGTTCAATACTTTCTAGATTGTAACTGAAAATAAACCATCATTTATTATATTTGCAGTGTTTTTTTTTTCTTTCCTAAGTTTTATCGCATTTTAGCAAATACTAGCAATGAATGTATCTCTCAGGTACATGCAACGTAAGCCTGCGATTTTTACGATTGCTGCCTCCGCAGAGTTAAAGAATGCACTATTCATATTAAGAATAAATAGTTTTTGTTAAGAAATAATAACAATATAGAAGGGAAAACCTTTCTACAGAATTTAATTTAGCTTCACATAGTAGATCTTGCATTGCTGTTTGAGAGTTGTTAGAATTGTCTGCTAGATATGTTATGAATAACACTGTATCTAATCAAAGGTTTGGCAAACTTTGTTTTTGTAGGCTAACTGGTGTTGGGAGTTCTTAAAATTGGTGAGGTATGTAGAATTTGTAGTGTCTTACCAGGCTAAACCTTGGAAGTCTAAAATTCTAATGTTTAGACAGCTATAATCTGCAGCAGCCATGTGTGTATGTGTTTAATACTAGATAAGAGATGTTGACATGAAGATTACATCTCCATGTCTACATTGCTTAGAAGAAAGGCTAAGTCTCTATGATACATAGTATAACAACCACTTTGCTTATTCATGGCTGAGGTAGACGGAAACTGGACTAAAGAGCAAAGTTTACTTTTCTTCCTGTTTCTACTAGTAATTATCAAACACTACTACTCTCTATTGAGGGCATGCCTTTGAAATGGTTATTCAACAGATTGGCTGCTAAACAAATATATTAGGCTGCATCTAATGGTAATACTTTAGGAGACTTCTTAGCCAGCTAGAAAATAATTTGGTCATAGTTTTGCCAGGTGTGCCTGAAGGGAGAATGTACTGGATTGTATTGCAGTTTAGAAAATGGAATGCATATGGTTTTACAAAGAATTTGTTATACATTCCATTTCTCTTATAGTTTCAACTTCTCTTAAGAAAAGTCTAGCAATGAAAAGTAGTTGAATAGAAAAATGGTGAACGTTCCCAAAACTTTTCAGATCCATTTTACAAACATATGTAGTTTTAGCTTCTCTTTAACAATATCCTCTTTTGTTAAGAAATTGAATATTCTGTAGAGTTGATATTTGTTTTATTACTTTTTTTATACTGTCCAGTTCCAATTGTATGCATCCTTTATCTTGAAAATTGACACATATCCATCCTGTTCCTAAGAAAGGTTGCAAATCGTCACTATTAAATTACTGTTCTGTTGCTCTCACTTCATTTCTTTTTAAAATCATGGAAAATGTATGAACACTCAAGTTCTATGCTATCAGGAACCCTCTTTACTAATAAATAATCACCAATGTGGATTCTACATCTGATGTTGAACAGATCCTACCTTTCACCAAATGCCATAGTTACTGGAAAGTCAAGTAGTTGCTGTAGATATCTCTGAGGCATTCACTCATTTGGTACAAGAGATTATTATTATAATCTGGCTTCAACTTCTGAAAGTGGTTTGCCAGCTTCCTTTCTGATCACGATATATGCTGATTAGATGAATTTCTATCCTCAAGCATCACAACTAAATTATGTGATACAACAGAGTTTCATTTTCTCACCTCTTCCCAATCCCTCTTCATTTTTTCTTAAATTATGCTGAACTTCTTGGGAGCATAACATATAGAATAACTAGATCTATGACAGTATCCATTGAGGAAGTATCCACTTTGGTGTTTATTTGACTATTAGTCTGGATTGCACGGGATGCCTTCACTTATTATCCAGATCTGTTTAAATGATACAACAGAGGATAATTCAGAAAGAAGACAACAAATTCTTGGGCATTTTCCACTCTTTTCAAAGTAATCAGTTTTTATTATATACAGTGGTATCTCGCTAATCCGAACTAATGAAAACAGTGCTCGTTCGGATTAGCGAAATTTCCCCCAAGAGACAACAATGACTAGCGTGTAAGACAAAAATAATCAGATTCTAATGGTACATCAATTTAATCTTGTAAATAAATGAAGTAACTGATAGAAAAAAAGCTACTATATCATAATGTAAAACTTAAAAAATAATACAGTACATAAGTTTATTTTAGTAAAAAATTTAGTTTGTATGTACCTGTATTGTTGAGGATTCTGATTTAATAAAATTGCATAGTTCAGTACATAACTTAATTTACATAAAAATTATCACCTTGTACACAACACAAAAAAAAAGTTTCACAAAATAACAAACAAAATAATTTTTTTTATTTCTTTGTAAAAAGTCACTGTTTTTTTTTTTTTTTTTTTTTTTTGCTTCTTGGAAGCTAAACTTTTTTTGAATGCTTCTTCTCGGAGCTGCATTAGCAACAAAATTTTGTGGAATGGGATATCATTCTGCTTAGCCCATTCTATACACATATTAAAACTGTCAACTGCCGCTTCACGTTTTACTTTTTTTTCTTCGAGTTTTCTATCGTCATCTAATTCATTCTGTAACGTCATATTTATAATTTCAGCATATGATTTGATTTCAAATTCACTTTAGGTTCTACCTGTAATCCATTCCGTAACATCTGTTTGTGAAATTTCAACATCTGGACTTATATTTTTAACCAAATTATGCACGTTTTGAATTTCCTCTTTTTATGTATCACTGTAGTTATCTTGGTAAAATGTAGAAGGCCACAGTTTTTTCCATGACGCTCGAATTGCTTCAGGTTCGATGGCTTCTCAAGCAGCAGCAACTGAGAATGCTACATGTTTCAAATTTATATTTTTTATTGATGTGATAATGTCATAATTTTGGGAAATTACATTTAAAAGCAGGTCTTTACATTATTTTAATTTAATGGATTGTATTATGTTCTGATCCATTGATTGCAACAATGGAGTACAGTTTGGAGGCAAAAACATAGCCATAAAATTTCCATCCTCACTAATCAATTCATCTGCCAGAGAATGTCCAGGACAGTTATCCAATAATAAAAGTGCTTTCTGTTCTAAATTCTGGGATTTTAAATAAGTTTTAACAGACAGTACAAAATCGTTGTGAAACCAGTTTGAAAAAAGTTTGACATTCATCCATCCTTTACGTTGACTTCAGTACAAAACCAAAAGGCAGCAGTTCTTAAATGGTCTTGGGTTTTTGATTTTCCAGTCATAAGTAACTTTAATTTATGTTTTCCTGAGGCGTTTGTACAAGGCATGATTGTGACACGCTCTTTGGACATTTTTGACCGGGCGCTGAGGCTTCATTTCTGTGAACTAGAGTTTTTCTTTGATCACAACCTCAAACAAACATCACTTTCATTCGCATTATAAATTTGATCGGTTAAATTTAATTCCAGATTTTTTTTCTAAAAAAGCTTTTTGGAATGGTTCTACAGTGGAAACGTCACTAGACAGTTTTTCCCCTGATATTGATAGATACCGAATACCATGGCATTTCTTAAATTTTTCTAA
Organism: Typopeltis vanoorti; assembly: GCF_054136105.1. Lineage (NCBI taxonomy): Eukaryota > Metazoa > Arthropoda > Arachnida > Uropygi > Thelyphonidae > Typopeltis > Typopeltis vanoorti. The sequence continues at coordinate 177,568 of NC_143553.1, forward strand.
CCAGCCATCACTTGTTTTGAATTTCTGATCCAGGTAAATTTGTGAATGGAAATGGTTAGTTTTTTTCTTTAAAATGTTTCTGGAGATGGGAGTATGACGACTTCTTTCTTGAAGAAACCACGTGTAAACAGCAGAATCAAGTAAAGAAAAATCACTTGTTTTCAGAGTTTGTCTCTTAAGGACCAAGCAAGGCTTGGTCCTTCCTCTGTGGTTGAAACATAAGTTAAAATCCTGTCTTTTAAAAAAAAATTTTTTTTTTATGTCACTGATTGTAGATTTGCCGACACTGTATTCAGTAGCAAGTTGCATGGATGCTTCACCCTTTTCTAGATGCTGAATTATTTTACACTTATCCAACAATGATAACGTTACCTGTTTTCTTTTGGTAGGCCTCGACCCGGTAGCCATTTTAACGAAATAAATTTTAGTGTTAAAAAGACTAAAATAGAGAATGAAGTTAATGAAATGAAAAATTTAAAAAAAATTAAAAACTAAAACAATCGATAATCATTCACTGAAAACTTAGAAAACACAAAACATAAAACAACTCAGACAACGTTTCATTTCAATAACCAAAGAAAAACTGAGCGTTATATACAACCAAGCTTTAGGCTAAGTCATCGTCATTCTTGTTGAAGGGCGTAAAGATACACAAACATTGTGCAATAGTGGTGATTAATCAGTTCATTAACAACAGTGGTAATTCATGCCGACAATACAGTATGTACTGTACAGTATAAAAAAGGAAACGTGAACACACAAATCAAAATAGGCCTACAGTACAGTATTACTGTACAACAACAGTACGAAAAAAATACTGTACTGTAATAATAATAAAATAAATAATAATAGTTAAAATAATAATTATTAAATAAAAATAATGGTACACAAAATAATAATATGTAATAAATAAAACTTTTTTTTTTCTTTCAAACCGCAGTTCGGATTACTGGAGGGTTCAGACTAAAGAGGTCAGATTAGCGAGATACCACTGTATATATAATAAAAAAACTGATTGCTTATATATATATATATATAAAGCAATTTATTTATTTAGTAAGGTTAGTCCTGTTGAATAAATAAAAATTAAAATAGAATACTGAAAATATTAATCATTCAGTGCATGTTAAAATATACTCTGATTTTTGTAGTTTTGTTACATGTTTGACCATGTGATTTGTGATATGTTTTAATTTCTGAGCAGAGCTAATTTTAAGAAGAATCATCCTCTCCAAAACATGTCTCTAAAAATGTTAAAATACTAAGAAAACTTGCTTATGATGTGTATGAAAATTTCAGGCTCTCTGTATTTTAAAGTAGTGAATAAAGGGACTGACTTATTGAAAATGCATATATTTTACTTTATTGTTCCACTCTTGAAGATGGCAGAGCAATCTCATATGGTGGTAGCAGAGGTTTTTTCTCCCTGAAACTTGGGTTTTTCAGCCCACGCACAGACAAATCGGCCTTCAGTATACACGCAGTTTACAGACAAAAGACACTGTTGTTGGTGATGATGGGCGATAGATGGCATTGATGGTAGTAATGTTGGAGAATTAAATAGTAGTGTAGAGGATGAGATGTGTTAGCGAAGAGTAGTGTGCCCTCCCACGATGAGTCCTTGGACTCCCTTGAGGAGTCATGTAATAATAATAATAAAATAAAATTAGACTTCAATAATGAAGCAGAAATGCTTTGATAGTTCTTCATCAAAATATTGTGAATAAACCACCAACAACTTGTGCTAAATGCTATAAAAAAAAAATAAAAAAAAAAAAAAAGAGAGAACAAAGTCAAGGAGCAAAACTTTGTTGTTGTAGAGTGAATATAAACTAGGAAATAAGGGTTAAGTTGTAGATATTTTATACTTCTTGATAAAACACCACAGAATTGCTTTTCATTTTATCAATATCAAATACAAGGAATTCATAGTTTTCTTGGAAAACTCATAGTTTGTCTACAGAAAAATGACCATCAGCTGGAAACCTTAATGAAATTAGAAACTGGATTTACCTTCAATAGTACAACAACTATCATTGGGGCTGCCTGTCTAATGTTTAGAGCCAGAATTACCAATTAGTTTTCTTTGCAGTATGTATTAAAAACAAGCAACTGTTGAAAATCCATAAAACTTAACAGCAGTTATTATCAACCTGAATGTGGTTGGATGAGTGGAAGGCATTCAGAAACTAAAGTGCAGTTTGAGGAGCATTGTTTTCTTTTTTATTGTGATGATATCTTGTGATAAGTTTTTTTTTTTTTTGTTTGTTTGTTTGTTTACTTCATTGGTCTGATGATATTGTTTTATGAATTATCACTGAATAATTATATAGTTATTTATAATTATACTACAGATAAAAGCATTAATTAATGAGAAAAATTACACTGTTTTAAAACTTGGAATCAGATACTTAACTACTATGTGCATTCTGGGATCAAATCAACACAGCTTCATGAATTTATACCTTACTTTCTAAAAGTGATTTTAATTATCATTTTATTGTTCTGGACATCTCAAGCCTCAGAACACTCATCATCATCAGAATGCCCATCTTATTAGACACCACAAATTCTGTGCCACCACTCTTTAAATCCATTCAGTGTCTGCACATTTACCACCTTATATTACCACCCAGCAATGAATTTCATTGTCCAACTTTTACTTTGATCTTTCTTTTTAACAGTCCATATTTCTGAACCATATGATAGAGTGGGAATGGCCATTTCTTTATTACTTTCCAAAATTTAAGTTTGGTTTCTTTTCTTTTTTTTTTTTTTTTCATGTATGTACTGTATTTTTTTTTAGATATGTTATTATGCAACATAAATAATTAAACTGTATCACCTGTTCTATTCTTTTATTTACTATGACTCTTTTTGCTTTAACATGATCTCAACCTTTAAATGCCATGACTTTTGTTTTCTTTTGCATAATTTTTAAATTGCATGGTTCGCTTATTTTGTTTAATTCATAAACTGATTTTGGAAGGTCATCTTCATTGCTTTGTAGTATAATCTGATTATATACAGCATTGTATTGCTCAGTTCTTCTGGTTAAATGGACATTGAATTATTGTTGTTTTATTGTTGTTTTCCATATTTTAATAATTTGATCAGTGTATATGTATATATATACACTAATCAAATTATATATATATATATATATATAATTTGATTATAAATATATATAAATATTATAAATATATTTTATAAATATATATATATATATATTTATAAAAAGATTGAATGACTAGAACTGAGAGAAATGAAAACAAAGGTTATTAGTACTACACAACTAGTTTCAGCTTGTATCAGCCTTTGTCAGGTGCACATTAAAAAATAAATAACCAGTAAAAACACATGGAGGAAATAACTGTAGACAATACAGTGTGTATGTGTGTGTGTGTGTATATATATATATATATATATATATATATATATATATTTTTTTTTTTTTTTTTTAAATAGATTTAATGAATAAATATATATCGATTATCACACACATATATATATACTGGCCATATTATTAAAATATGGAAACAACAATAAAATGCATTTATGGTATAAGACAGGGATGTAGTTTGTCTCCAATCAATCAATTTATATATATCATCATCCTAAAATTAATGTCATTTTTAGCATTAAGTTTTGAAAGGATATAAAAGATTGCTAATTCAATCAAGTATATATTCTCCATTTGAATCAGTAACTTCCAGCATTGTGAAAGCTTCATAATACCATTTCTATAGAATTCAGGAAGTTTGAAGGCAAAGAAGTCACATAGGCTCCATTCGAGTGCCTCCAATATATCGTATTGTTTTACATTAATGAAATGTTGCAAACTTAATAAGTGGTAATCTGAAGGTGCAATAGCAGAGAATATGGATGATGTGGAAGCTTTTCCTAGCTAAGTTCCTCCATCTTGGTACAGGTGATTCTTGCTCTATGATGGTATGTGTTGCCATGGTGAAATTACAACATCCTTTTGATTGACTGGAGAACACCTGTTTTCTTTCATTCAGTTGATCAAGTTTTTTACAGTATACTTCAGCTAGGATTGTTTGTTTTTGTGGCAAGAGTTCAAAGTGTATAATATCAGCCATATCCCTCCAAATGCTTAACAAAACCTTCTGAGGGCGTAGGTCTTGTTTTGGCTGAGGTTTAACTTGTTCCACTGAATGAACCCACAGCCTTCAGCACTTAACATTATTGTAAAGAATGTTATATCCACTTTTCATTGCTGGTGACTACAAGACTCAAAATCGGAGATTGAACCTCTTCAGAATGAAGAGCAGTGCAGATGTTGATGTGTTCTCTTTGATTGCTTTTTGTCAGTTCATGAGGAACCCACATACCAAGTATGCATTTTGGTATTTCTTGCAATAGCAGCTTCCAGCATATTACTATCAAGAGAGAAAGAGAGAGAGAGACAGGATGCCCAGAGCGAGGGGAGTCTTTCAAGCTAAAGTCCCCTTGTTGAAATTTTTAGAACCATCACTGGCACCTTTGCATATTCAAAACATTATCACCATACACTTCTTGCACATTTTTTACAGTGTTAGCAACATTGTTGCATTTTTTGAACTTATGGACCTAATGTGCTCTTCAGTGACTCCATAGTAATAAAGGGTTATTTAAACAATAACTTATGTATGATGTTCGTGCAAGGTGAAATTCCTTAGAATGAGGCCACTGCAGCTTAGTGGTACTATAAAGCTTTAAAAATTCATGTTTAGACAAGCTGAGACATGTTTGTACGTATAAAAAAATGACATTATTTTTGGGATGACCTGATATTATTATTTCCCTAAGACCTCATGGAGTCAAAGACTCATCTGGGAGGTCCTTTTATCACACACACACATCTCATCATACCGTGTCTTAAACACACTCAAACTCCTTGCAGACACCACACTCTCTGATAAGGTATTCCAATTATTCACAACTCTGCATGGAAAAAACCTGCCTCTCACTTCCTTACTCACACCCTCTTTATACAGTTTCCAGGGATGACCTCTGGTTCTCCCCTGATCTCCCACTATTCTCTGTAGAACTTCTCCACCATTGATATTATAACAACCCCTTATCAACTTGTAGGTCTCTATCATATATATTGGTTGGAGATGAACTACATCTCTTACACCATCATAATTGATTTCAATATCTTCTGTTAATCTTTTACTTAATTGTAACTTTATTTTTGTGTCTTTTTATAAACTTTCTATAGCTTGTATCATATGTAATGGATATCCTTGTTTTTTTCATTATACTCCATCATTTTTCTCTATGTATTTTATCAAAAGTCTCCCAATTAAATTCATGCCTTTTTTTTTTTTTTAATAATATATTTGACAACATGAATAATGTGAGGTGGAGATTTACAGGAAGAAATATTTAGTTGGATGCTGCTAGGAATAAGGAAGATCGATTTCTTGAGTTCTTATCTCAGGCAGTATGTGAAGAAGGGCACACAAGGATCGAGAGTTTTAGATCTGAGCATTTCAAACTAAGGATGCGATTGTGAGTGTTGTATTACACTTCCCTCCAGTTGGTGAGAGAGATCACAAGTAATTAACTGGGTTGTGACTAGCCATATGAATACTTCTGTGAGGAAGAGATATAATGTAGAATTACAAGGCTGGTGATGATGAAAAGCTTAGGAGGCAGCTTGGAGCTATAACATGGAATCAGGTGTTAAGTGTAAGTGCGATAAGTGTTGCGTGGGAACTGTTGAAATATAAGTTGAAACTGAAAATCAAGTGGAACTGGCACAGGTTAGCTATTGTTCAGTGATATGTGCAAGCATGTTGGCTGTAAAGTTAATTTGGCATGTAGAAAGATCTAATGAGTGATTTCCTAATATCACACAGAATCATTCCTTGGTTCTTATTGAGTGTGTCTATACTCATCCTTCTGTTTCCATCCCTTATATTGGTAGACTTTCTCTCAAGATTGGAGAGAAATATGAAGAGGCCAGCCTCTTCATATCTCATGACATAAGAGTAGCTTTCAAGCCTATTTTAACTATATAAGATTTATTGTATTTGCCTAAAGATCCTTTCAACAAACATCCTGAGGTTTATAATATTCCATATTCTTGTGGTCTTTCTTACATAGAAGACATCTAAAAGTTTGGTAATTAAATAAAAAGATATTATCTTTTTATTTAATTTCTTTATTATCTTTTAATTTATTATTAAAAAGATAATAAAATTAATTTATTATCTTTTTATTATCAATAACAACAGAGAAGACAGCTCAGGACTAGCTTTTCATTTCTCCCACACATCATAACATTCAGTAGGTTAAGAACTCCATGCCTTACATGGAAGACAACTTCACTGCTCGCAACATAAAAGAATCTGTTATGGTCATCTGCTCACAGGGTAGAGTCAGTAGGAACCAAGTAATAATCCTGTGTGATATTTGGCAATCGTTTATCAGATCTTTCTGTACAAGGGTGGTCTGACAAGTTCTCTGCCTAACAATGAAAAAACGAATTCATAATTTCAAAATTATTTTTATTTTTCAACATAATATCTCTTAAGACTAATACATTTATTCCAGTGATGCTCCAGCACCATTATCCCGTCCCTGTAGTGGTTCTCAGTAAAATCTGCAAAATATCCCTCTACAGCTGCAATCACCCCTTGATTCGAAGAAAAGTTTTAGTTTTGGGAAGAGATGGAAGTAAGAGGGAGACAAATCTGGGGAATAGGGTGGATGTTCCAACAATTCATGGTGTAGATCCCTTAATTTTCCTATTACCACAACACCTTTGTGGGCAGGTGCATTGTCCTGATGAAAGATAATTTTTTCTTCTGCAAACTGGGTCTTTTCTCATCTAGTCTGGTTAAAAGATTGATATAATATTCCCTGGTTATTTTTTACCCTTTCAAGATAATTAATAAACAAAATACCTTTAGCATCCCAAAACACCGACTTTGTCTTCTTTGGCGCTGAACAACCGGCTTCTGTCTACTGCTGTTTGAATTCTTAATCCAAGTCTCATCCATAGTAATAAATTGATGCACAAAATCAGTTTTATGTGTAGAAAGGCTTATGTGTTCATCCTATGTTGTTTAATTTTGACAGTATATATCAGAACACAGAATTATAAGTAAATAATTATTTATTGATTTATTGCTGATATTTCGTCTTCAGAGCACAAAAACACAGGTTGTTGGAATACGTGACTATAACAACATGGTGTAACAAAAGGACTAGTTTAACAAAATTATAGCAACAACACAAAGACTAAAGTCCTAATTAGGCCTAAGATTTGGAAGACAGTCATCGTAAGACATAACTAGAACCTGCTTTCTCTCTCTTTTTTTAGGACTTTAGTCTTTGGGTTGTTATTACAATATTTTTTTTTAATAGCTAGAGGTGCCTAATTAGGACTTTAGTCTTTGTGTTGTTGCTACAATTTTGTTAAACTAGTCCCTTTGTTACACCATGTTGTTATAGTCTCGCGTACTGTGACAAACTGTATTTTTGTTCTCTGAAGATACTGGTTATGACACAAGCGAAATATCAGCAATAAGTCAATAAATAATTATTCTTATAATTCTGTGTTCTGATATATACCGCCAAAATTAAACAACAAAATCAGTTTTATTCTTTTAAAAACGCTCCAATCACTGTTCAGAGATTTTCATGCGAGTGCATTTTTGATCTGCTGTGAGCAAGCATGGCACCCATCTTGTGCGAAACTTTTTCATGTGCAATTCTTTATGCAAAATATATCCTACACGTTCTTTTGAAATGCCTATAGTCTCAGCAATTTCATGCACTTTGACTCGCCTGTCATCCAGTACCATATCGTGCACTTGATCAATGATTTCTGGTGTTGTTACACTTTTTGGATGTCTTTCATGTGGATATCTTCCAGGCTGGTACAGCTACATTTAAACTCGGCAGTCCATTTCTTAATTGTCAAAAAATGTAGAAGAGTGCCCATAAACTTTTATGAACTTTGAATGAATTTCTTTTGGTGTTAAACCTTCTTTTACAAAGAATTTTATAACCGCACAATACTCAATTTTATCCATTTTAAGGGATACAGACACACTTTTGCTTATGACAGATGTACCAACTAAAAAAAAAAAAAAATCGTACCGATAGTGTTGTCATCTATGGTTGAGGCCGAGAACTTTTCAGACCACCCTCTTATGTTACACTTTAACTTTTCAGCCAACTGTCTTGGCACACATCACTAAACAATAGCTAACATGTGCCAGTGTTCATCCTAATCTGGAAGAAGCCACCAGTATATGAGGTGAAATAAACCCAATGTATTTCTTCTTATAAGTGTTTTTACTGGTCAAACGTTTACATATTATAATCATAATTATTATCATAAGGGCTGTAGTATTCCAAGATCCTAGCCTTAGTATAACAAACACTTCTGTTAAATTATTGATTAGGCCACAACTAAACCACTGCTCTACTAAAAATGTAAACAGATATTATGAATTTATAAAAAATAGGATATAGCTGTGATATAGTTTTTTTTTTTAATTTCTTTCTATTAATTTCTTAGCACTATACTAGTGGAGGGGACTGAAAAGTTCTGATAAACATCTAGAACCAAAACGACTGGGTTGTGCAACAATGGAAAGATTTTTTTTTTCTCAGAGGATTGCAAATTATGCAGCAGCATTGCAACAAGTATAACATTTCATGGGGAATATGTAGAATAATGTGCAAGTTGCATGGTTCTACCTCAAATCTTTCATGGTGATTATCACAACTTTTCAGCACACCCTTGTAAATGTTGTAAATTGTTTTGCGTGTACAACTAATATTTTCCTATCTTACAGAAAGAGATACAAACAATGATGTCTTATGGACTTGGTCATATCCTTCAATTACACAAAAACAAAGAGTTCAGTTAATGAAAAAATGTGGTCTGGACAATGGTTTAGGATCCGGAAATCATCCTGTCCCTTTTAGATATTGTCACCATCATCAGTCCTGGTTTTATTTACATTTGGCTGAAGTTTTTGACTCAGACAAATTACCAAAGGTATGATAACATAAAACTTAAATAAAATAATAATATTACCTCTGAGTAAGAATAACATGGAAAACAATAGGTTATCTACCAGTTATAACTGCTTAATATTACAGTGCATTATATGACTTATAACATTCTTGAGACACACAGCTAGGCTTATTATAGTTCTTAGAGATACCTGTGAGATACACTCTTTTTAAAGTATACATGTAACGGTTATTGATAAAAGTAGTTTATCAATACTATTTTAATAACTAATATTAATCTAAGATATTTCTGATTTTCAAATGCACTCTTAGAATAACAGCAGGTGAGGAGTCCATACAAACCATGGAAATGTTTGAAGCATAGCACATAGCATATGATTTCTGTGAAACCTGAACCTTAAGTTCCTATATACCATTATCAGTTCTTGATATGTTTCTTCAAGAGGTACACATATGTACTGTGACCATGCTAGTTAAATGCACATTACTACTAGCTTTTTTGCACAATATTCTTCACAATACTCTTCCTTTCTGGGTTAGAAGTGAAACACTTGGTCAAGTGTTTCACTTCTAACCCAGCTCTCAGATCCATAAGTTAAAACTGGTTTTAACACTGTCTACAGCTCATTTAGTGTTTGACTAATTTCTTGCTTATTCCATATAAATTTATTCATTTGACTTCCTACCATACCAGCTTTGTTGATCCTGTTGTCAATTTCCATATTTAATTTACCATTTTCACTAAAAATCATGCCTAAGATGTTTTACTTGTTCTATAGGTTCCTATTTACAATACAGTTGATATTTTCAATGCTTCTGCCTATTTTCATTGTCTTTGTCTTGTTATTGCTGACCTTCATACCATATCTATTATTTAGGTGAATAACTGAGTGTTATTCACCTAAATTGAATAACACTCGGTTATTCAATTTAATCACGGAATCTTGCAGACGTGTAGCAGATTTATTTAGAAGTATAACATCATCCACATAAAGCAAAGAGCTGAGATTAACATCTCCAATTTTGATATCAGGTTTAATACGACTTTCCTTCATAATATGATCCACGTAGATAATGAATAACAGAGTGGATAATGTACATCCTTGTCTGACACCAGATATAACATTAAACCACCTTCCTGTCCTTCCTTCATGTATAGAGGCTTAAGTGCTGTGAAAACATAATGTTGGAGGTTTAATGGATTTTTTACAACACTCAGAAGAAAGGATTAAAAAGAATTTAATACTTCCTATATTTCGTCCTAGTCACTAGGACATCTATGGGGATTACAAAAATAACTAATGTAACATAACACAAACATCATACAATACTAAGCCCAACTACGTGGGTGACACTAAAGTCCTATCTAGGTGGAGCGCCCTCTAAGGGCGGTTGTAAGTGGCCTGGAATATAAAGTAGGATCTCTGGTGATGAGTGTTTCCCAAATTTTTGGAAGCTTAATGCAACCGTATTTATTAAGATTTGGTTGATTTCTAAGAGCTGCTGCTGCTTCTAAGAATAGTCTCTCTTTCTTGAATTTGCTGTGATGGAGCATGGTGGTTTTCTTCCATGATACTCTGTGGGTGGTGTCCAAGACATGGTCAGCCAAGCCTGAATGACCATAGTTGTGTTTACAGATGTAAGACTTGTGTTCCTCTAAGCGGATGGATGCTGATCTGCCTGTCTGTCTGAAGTACACCAGCTTACAGGAACAGGGTACTTTGTAAACTCCAGGCAGAGAGAGAGGAGGGAGCTGATCTTTTGTAGAACGGATAAGGGTAGCAAGTTTGCAGTGGGGTTTATATGCTGTGTGTAGGTTGTACTTTTTTAGAATCTTGGCTATTTTTTCGGATGTGCCACGGATGTAGTGTATGGTGATGGCATTTTTAAAATCTTGTTGACGAGAAGGACCGGGAATGGGAGAGGAACTAATTATTTTTTTGATACTGTGATCGCTGTAGCCATTGGAGAGGAAAGTATTGTGTATGTAGTTAAGCTCAATAGTGAGGGCGGTTCCACTGGAACAAAGATTGTGGGCTCTCTTGGTAAGAGTTTTAATAATGCCATATTGTTGAGAGGGGTGGTGGTGTGAAAGTTTGTGAATGTATCTGCCTGTGTGTGTGGGTTTTCTGTATACAGTGAAGGCAAGTGTATCATTAGGCAGGTGTGTGACTAAGGTGTCTAGGAAGGGTAAACAATTGTTCTTTTCCTTTTCCATAGTAAACTGGATTCTTGGATGTAGGCTAGTGAGATGACTGAGGAAGGAGTCTAATGTGTCTGGGCCATGAGGCCAAATAGAGAACGCATCATCTACATATCTTAGCCAGATAGAAGGTTTGAGTGAGGCTGAGTCTATGGCTCGTTTTTCAAAATCTTCCATATAAAAATTGGCAAGGGGGGGGAGAGGGGGGGGGACCCATGGCAGTTCCCTCTATCTGCTTGTAGATTTTGTTCTTCCAAGAAAAATACCCAGAGTTAATGGCAAAGGAAAAGAGATCTAAGATGTCAGAAGGGGAAAACTTTTTGTAAGAGAGATAAGGTGTCAGTTAAGGGAATATTAGTAAACAAAGAGGAGATATCAAAGCTTACCAATATGTCTGCTTTATTCAAGGTTAAATTTTCTATGAGGGCTTTAAAGTGGGTCGAGTTTTTTATATAGGAAGTGGACCTTCCAGTGAGGGGGGTCAGAGAGTTGGCCAGCTGTTTAGACAGTCTGTAGCAAGGTGCATTGGTGGCATCTACTATAGTTCTGAGTGGAGAATTGGGTTTGTGGATTTTTGGTAAACCGTAAATTCGGAGGAAACGGGAGTGGAAAGGTTTAAGTTTTTTCGTGATGTCGGGGGGGCCAGGAAGATACTTTTTTAAGTAAGATTTTTAATTTTTTAACTTGTGTTTTTGTGGGGTCATGTTCTAGCGGGATGTAGGTAGCGCGATCGCGGAGGATAATATTCATTTTGCGATTGTATTCACTGGTATTAAGAACGACTGTGGCATTACCCTTATCCGCTCTGGTGATGACGATACTTTTTTCTTTCCGTAATTTCAGGAGAGCTGTGCGTTGGGCATACGATAAATTACTTTTTGGAGGCGAAGAATGAGCATGGATGTTGGCTACGTAGCCAACATCCTTTCTCATTCACACGACCACACAAAAACACAAGTTAAAAAATTAAAAATCTCCTTTTAGTTATACAGCTTTGACCCTTAAGCATCCCCTATTTTGATTATCTAAGGCATAAATAGCATCAATCCTCTTTGAGCTTAGCATTCTTACAGGCCTTTTTAATTCTGTCCTGGCATCTGATGCCTGTTTTACTCTCTCTTTTCTTCAATTTTGTCTAAATAACCTTAGATTAGATGTACTGGAGCACATTCTTGAATGTTAACATGTTCGCAGCCACGCTACTTCGGCATAGTCTGTTCCTGTACGCCAAGCAATTTCACTTATTCAAGGTCAGTATGGTAATCTCATTGCCGGCGGTAAGCATCATACGAGTATACTCGTAGTAGGCTTGTGCAGAGCATATACCATCAATGAGAATACACAGTTTTGATACTAGCTCCACAAGCCAAGCATTTTCACTTCTTCAAGGTCAGTACAGTAATCTCGTTGCCGGCGGTAAGCGTCATACGAGTATACTCGTAGTGGGCAGCAAACGTGTTAATGATATCAACTTCCTTTCTCATATCTTAAATTTTTAATATGGTTCTGCCATTGATACCATCTCGTAATTTTTTTTAAACCCTCTAAAGTGGTCTCTTTCTACTTCACCTCTCAGATCCAGAAGTTAAAATTGGTTTCAATGCTGGCTTATGTATTACTATTTTAGTGTTTTAGATAATTTCTTTTATTGCATGTAAATTTGTGCATCTGGCACACTGCCAAACAAGCATTGTTGTTCTGTTATTTATTTCCATATTTAATTTGTCATCATTTCTAAAAACTATTCCCAAATAACTGAAATTTACGTATTCTACAGGTTCTCCATTGAGAATTCAGTTACTCCTTTTCATTCAATGTATTTTTATAGTTTTTGTCTTTATATTACTGAATACCAACTTTGTTACAGCAGTTATTCAGTTTAATTAAAGAATCCTGAAAAGTTTGACTAGATTTATGCAAAAAAAGGTAAGATTTATTTATGAATATAATGTTTTGAATGAGTGCAGAGGTGAAAAATTTCTGATTTTGATATAAGATTTAATGCCACTTTCCTTCATAAGATGATCATGTAGATGGTATAACAGTGCATGCTAACTTCACGGTTATACATCATCTATATGAAGTATAACAGTGAAGTTAGCATGACCCCTTGTCTCATACATGATTTCACATTAAACTATCTTAGTGACATTCTTCATTTCTAAATAACTGACTTAAAACTTAATATCCCATTCACAACATGTAACATTTTATACAACTTTTCTCTTGGCGCTGTATCATATGCCTTTTCCATGTCTACTAAACTCAAATACAGATTCTTGTATTATTGTACTGACAATCCTTATTTGTCCCTAATTCATCTTGTTCTTTCCTTCTCTTCTATAGTTTTTCCTTAGCCTTTTGTTGCATATGCTTGCATTCTAGTTTTATCTTAGATTTGTAATTCTCACATTGTTTTATTTCTCGTTCTCTCTCTTTTTTTTTTTTTTTTAGGTTGGCACTTCGAGAGTTGTACTCCAGTAATCTTGATTTAAATCTTCTGAATTCTTCAATATAGCCACTATAAACTATCTTACCTCCATCCATTTTTGAACATTTCTCGTCAATTGTTCATCTTCTCCATGTGCCTTTCCACATTTCAGGTTTCTGATGGCTTTTGATGCCTTTAGTTTTTAACATGTAATTCAAATTGTATTTCTCTTCAATGTTTTCTATCATTATTCTCTCACTGCTATCTCATTTCTCAAAGTAATTACTTCAGCTCCAGAATAGCTTTAGTTTTTGTCATATTTATGATTCTCTGATATTCCTGATATTCCTTTGGGATGCTTAAAGATCACAGCTGTATAACTGAGAGGAGACCTCCACATAGCTTTTAAAGTAATGTGCAGAACCGATCAGGGCTTCTGACGTAATGTCCAATCCTCACCTTCTCGTGGTGCAACCTGTTGGGTATCTACCTAGATACTGAACAAATGAGGATGGGCTGGCAATTTGGGATTTATCCGACCAAATTGTATTCTTATTGACTTAAACCAATATACAAAATGATGGTACAACATGACAAAATTTCATGCCGGCTTTAGTGTCGCCCGGTTAAACAAGGCCCCAGTTGTTTTCGCCAGGGAACCAGGGCGAACAGCGAAAAGTCAGCTACTGGAACAAATCTGAAAGCACATCCCAATTCAACATCACCAGAGTTAAGGATCGGTACTACCAACATAAAAATCCTGAATGGCAAACAAATGGAACTAGCTGAGGAATTAGATAAGTACCATGATAACTAATATTTAAGGAATTGACAGCGTATACTAGAAATATAGATTAAATAAACTTTAATACATACTTTCCGATATTTCGGCGAACGTCACGTTGCCATTTTCTGATGATGATGGCAACGTGACGTTCGCCGAAATATCGGAAAGTATGTATTAAAGTTTATTTAATCTATATTTCTAGTATACGCTGTCAATTCCTTAAATATTAGTTATCATGTTTAACCAGCGTATAAGCCTCTCAACAAGAATAAATAAGTACCAGATCGACATAATAGGGGTGACTGAAACAAAAAAGGCAAAAACTGGTGAGATCTTTCTGAGTAATACATACAAAATGTTATATTCAGGCAATGACAATCAAGGAAATGAATTGGTAGCCATAGTATACAACACTAAATACAAGGCTAATCTTCTTGATTGGCAGGCAGTCTCAAGTAGAGTGATGTGGACAAATAACAGAATGGGGAAACTGGACAATGAGACTTATTTGTGCCTGTGGTCCCACAGAAGGCTCTACTAAGGTAGAAGTAGAGGAATTTTTAGAGGCTCTAGAGAAAGCTACTGACACAATAAAAAAGGAAAAGTTGGTCCTTGTTGGGGATCTAAATAGCAGAGTAGGAAATGATTGTCAGACATACAAAAATGTTTTCGGAAAATTTGGAGAAAAGAGCAAAGCTAATAATAATGTCAAATACATGTTAGATTTCTGCTCCGTACATGGACTGGTTATTACTAACACCCTGTTCCAACATAAAAATGTGCACAAATTCACATGGAGAGAAGAGGTAAGGAATAAGAAAAGTCTCATATTGACTGTGTTATTGTTGATAGTGATGTTTTCTCCCTGGTGCAGGACACCACAGTGTACAGAGGATTTGAAATTGGAAGTGATCACTATTTAATCTTGAGCAGAATAAAATTTAATTTCATATTGAAAAGAATGACATGTAAGAAAGTTTTAAAGTGAATAAAAGTTGAGCAGCTCTCAGATGTGAAATGTAGACTAAAATACACAAAGATTATTGAAAAAAAAATGAGAGAGTTTGAGAACAAGAACCAAATTTTGGAGATTCAGTGGCAAAGCTTGAAGAAATCCCTGATTGATTCAGCCAGAGAGGCATGTGGTGAGATTGTCTGCAAAGATAGAAAAATCAGAACTCCATGTTGGACACAGGAAGTTAAAGAGGCAGTGAAGGAAAAGAAGAAAGCATATCAAAAGTTCCTGGCAAATAAGTCAGCTTGTACTCTTAGAGAATACAGAGACAAATGTAACAAAGCTATAAATTATGTAAACTTAGCTGAACAAAAGTCATGGGAAGACTTTGGTAAGAACATAGAAAATAAATATCAAGAAGGTGGCAAGTTATTTTGGAGGTTGTTGAAGAAGCTTAGAAATGGAGGAAACAGTGCTGTAAAAGGAATTAGAGAGGATAAAGATGACATGAAAACTGGATAAAAAGTAAACTTGATGTACGGAGTAATTACATAGAAAAATTGCTAAATGAAACAATCAGTGACAGCACAGTGGTAAAAAATACTCAACAGGCATGCCAATCAGGAATACTTATCCATACTTATAGTAGAAAACGTCATCAAAAGCATGAAATGTGGAAAGGCAGCAGGAGTAGATGATATTCAACCAGAAATGCAAAGAAGTATGGTGGTATAAAAGTCGTACAGTGGCTGCAGAGGGATGAATTCCTGATGATTGGAGTAGATCTCTCATAGTACTCATATATAAAAAGGGAAATAAAACTGAATGCGACAATTACAGAGGTATTTCCCTACTGAGTGTTGTAGGCAGGATTTATGCCAGTATACCTGAGAAACGGTTGAGAAGAATTGTGGAAGAAAAGCTTGGTGAAGAACAAGCTGGATTCAGGCCAAATAGAGGCTGTCAGGTTCAGATCTTCACTTTACCACAATTAGTTGAGAAAGCATGGGAATATAACAAAGATCTGAATTTAAGCTTTGTCGATCTGGAAAAGGTATATGACAAGGTGCCAAGAGAGAGGCTATTCAATACACTACAGTTATATGATGTCAATGGGGCATTATATCAAGCAATACTTAGTCTTTATTTGAGTGGCAAGTCAGCAGTTAGAATTGAAGGAAATACAGGAAGATGGTTTAATGTTAAATCTGGTGTGAGACAAGGATGTACATTATCCCCTCTGTTATTCATTATCTATATGGATCACATTATGAAGGAAAGAGATATTAAACATGATATCAGAATTGGAGATGTTAATGTCAGCTCTTTGCTTTATGCGGATGATGTTATACTTCTAAATAAATCCACTATAAGTCTACAAGATTCCCTTACTAAATTGAATAACTGTTGTAATAGATATGGTATGAAGGTCAGCAATAAAAAGACAAAGACAATGAAAACAGGCAGAATCGTTGAAAATGTCAACTGCATTGTGAATGGAAAACCTATAGAACAAGTAAAACATTTCGGTTACTTAGGCATGAATTTTAGTGAAGATGGTAAACTAAATATGGAAATAGACAACAGGGTCAACAAAGCTGGTATGGTTGGAAGTCAACTGAATAAATTCATATGGAATAAGAGAGGAATTAGTCGAAACACTAAATTAGCTGTATACAAGACAGTGTTCAAACCAGTTTTAAATTATGGATCTGAAAGCTGGGTCAGAAGTAAAACCTTTGATGAAAAACTAGAGACCGCAGATATGAGAGTCCTGAGAAAGATTAGAGGGTGTGAACAGATATCAATGGCAATATCATATTAAAAACAAGGATATTATTAAAGAACTTGACATTCAGTATCGAGGAATGCATTAGCACAGCTAATCTTAGGTGTATGGTCACTTGCACAGAATGGGCGAGGAAAAATTAGCAAAACGTGTTCGCTGACAGTTTGGCAGGAAAACGACCCAGAGGAAGACCAAGATGTTCGCTGACAGTTTGGCAGGAAAACGACCCAGAGGAAGACCAAGATATAGGTGTATTGATACGGTACAAAGTGCCTTAGATAATAGAAATATAAGATCTGATAATGTTGGAGTCTTGACAAGTAACAGACTGATTTGGAGGAAAATTGTAGATAGGAAGTTAGTAATGATGTAAATTTTTCATGTGGTACTATCATATCCTGTACACCCCTTGAGGGTACATGTCAGGAATTTGATGATGATGATATTCCATTTTTATTATGCTTTCTTCCATTTTTAATGTTCAGTTGCTTTAAGTACATTTTGCCATCTTCACTTTTGTAATGTGATTCCCATACAGAGACAGTTGTAAACCTATTATACATTAGTACCATGGCTAAGATTTTATTTATGTTATTTTTACATAATCTTTACTCTAGAAACCAAACTGGAACTTTTTTCAAGCCACTTTAGGTTTCCAATAAGCAGGGTGGTGGTTACTCAACACTGAGTGATGAAATTTATCTCCCACCTCAAGAATTTACTGAAAATCCATGTCCAGAGTGGAATTCAAACCTGCCGCCTATTAGTTAGAGAGCATTTATACTATCTACTCAGCAAACCAGGCCAGCAATTCTTGATATTTGTCTTCTGTATTCTTCCTCAAATCTTCCTGTGATTTTTGTTTAGTTACTTGTATACATAAATTGACTCTTGCATTTTCCTATATTCTCTCAAGATATATGTGACTTACTTGAAATGAACATTTGATACGGTTTCTTCTTTTCTAGGATTGCTTCTTTAACTTCATAAGTCTATCATGAAGTTCTCATTTTCTATCTATGCAGACAAGTTTACCAGATATGTTCTGCTTTTTGGGATATGGCTCTTGATTTCGAACTACAGGTAACCCTCGTATAACGCGGATGTTAGGTTCCATAGAAATGGTGCGTCATAGAAATCACGTTATGCGAGACTCAGATTGTCTGCTCTGTTAGCCTAGTGGCTTTGCACTTTGCAACCATATGCCTTGGGTAGGAGTGTCCCAGGTTTGATTCCCATCGAAAACTGAGGAACTTGAGGATCTTTCTCAGGCATAGCCAAGTTAGCCGGTCTTGGGCGCAGGCAGTGGGGTTTTTTCCACCAGTTTATCTGGCATTTTTCATCCTGCAAGCAGGCAAATTGGCCCCATGAACATATGCTTCTACAGTCAAGAATATACCCCCCCCCCCAGCAGCAGACTAGGCGACAGGTTGGTTGGGAGTGGTACTAACAAGAAGTCGCATCTAAGTAACACGTGAGTCCTACATAGGATGAAGATGCAAGATTCAGATCACATAGAAAAAGTAGGTTTATGTTCCGAAATTGTCGTTTTTTTAATTATATAAACAACAAAAATATTTTTTTATTTAATTCAGGAAATTCAATAAATTAAGAAAACATATAAATTATGAAACAAATACATAATATAAAATTATAAAAATTACAAATTGTACTTAAACTTCATTGCACATAATAATAATTATTATTATTATCAACATTTGACCTCCATGGAGTCAGAGACTCATCGTGGGAGGTGCTCGCTATTGCATACACTACTCATCCAACCACATCTTAAACTGATTCAATGTGTCTACATCCTCAACACACTCAGACAATGCATTCCACTCACCAACCACCCTCCATGCAAAGAACCTGGTTCTTACTCCTTTGCTCACGCCCTCCTTATACAGCAATGGTCTCTCATTCTACTCCCCTCTCCAGTTCTATGAAAAATCTCTTCCATGTCTACCTGATAACAACACCTGACCAGCTTATATGTCTCGATCATATCACCCCTCTTCCTCCTATTCACGAGGCTCTGCAACTTACATTCTCTCAATCTGTCCTTGTACTCCGATTTACACCAATTTTTCCATTCTTCATCCTCTTTATGGCCTCCTTCACTTCCACTCTACTAATGTTCTGCACCATCCCCTCATAAGGCTCCCCATCTTCTCTGTAAGTCCTTGCATTTTCTTCATTCAAAAGATCTTCAAAGTATATTCTCCATCTGTTTCTTATATCTACATCCCTCCTTAATGCTCTTCCTTCAGAGTCTTTGATTTGCCTCACATGTAGGATGTCCTTTGATGCATTATTTCTACATTTTGCCAATCGATAAATCTTTCTCTGTCCTTCCTTTCTTTCTAATTGATCATAAAGATTTTGATATGCCATGGCCTTTGCCTGTGCAACAACTCTCTTGGCTTCTCGCTTTTTCTCTCTGTCCTCTTCCACTCTTTACTCGTCCCACTTCTGCCTTGCCTTCCTCTTAGCCATCACTGCTTCTTGTACATTATTATTCCACCACCAACCCTCTTTCTGCTCTCTAATCTTTCCGGATGTTTCACCAAGCGTCTTAATTGCACAGCTTAGAATACTTTTCAACATCCAATTCAAAAACCTAACCAGTCTTGTACACTTTCTAGTCCATCTGAAACAGAAATCCTCTCTAACATCTTCTTCCTAAAATGGTTCCTCACACTCTCTTCTTTTAAGTGAAACCACTTAATTTTCTTCCTCCCATTGCTTCCAAAGGGTCTTATCTTCGACTTTATTTTAGTCTGCGCACAGTAGCCGATGTTGCTGCGCCACTTGATCTGTTGGGAATACCTTACAATTTGTTACGGCCTTAAGATGCTTTCTTCTAGTCAAAATGTAGTCAATCTGTGAACTATTGTTGCCACTTCTAAATGTTATCAAATGCTCTTCCCTTTTACAGAAAAAGAAGTTCACAATTGCCAGATCAAACACTACTGCAAAGTCCAAAATCCTCTCTCCTTCCTGGTTCATCATTTCCACTCCATGTCCACCATGCACCCTTTCACAGTCCCTATTCTGTCTCCCTATGTGTCCGTTCAAGTCTCCTCCAACAATCACCATCTTGTTTTCTTCCAGTTCCCTCATTTCTTCATCTAGCACGTTCCAGAATTCATCTTTCTCTTCTGCTGTACCACCAACTTGTGGGGTGTATACACATAAGAGGACCAGTTGCTCTTCTCCAAGATCCAGTTTCATTTGCATGATCCTGTCGTTCCTCCGACCCACTTCCAGTACTTCGCCCTTCATTCTGCCACACACCACAATTCTGACCCCATTTTTTCCCTCTTTATTTGCTCCAGAGTAGAACAATTTATACCCATTTCCTAGTTCCTTTGCCTTTTCTCCCTTCCACCTTGTCTCCTGCATGCATAAAATGTCCAACTTCCTCTTCCTCATCATGTCTGCCACCTCTCTTCCCCTTCCAGTCATGCTTCCAACATTCAGTGTTCCCACTAGCAACATTCTCTCCACTTGCTGGGCTCGCTTCTTTAACTGCACCTGCCCTTGATGCGGTAGCCCTCGTCCACTTCTTGCTGCTGTAGGGCGATGTGGCTGTGCGTCGCTTAAAGGGTATACCCTAGCCCTTGTATCACTTTCATTTCGACTCATTTGATCATAGCTCCTTAATCTACATTGCTATAATTCAAATGTATTAATCCTTAAAAATTTATTTTTGTTAACGACTGCGCCAATAAGGATGGTGTAAAAGAATTTTCTATCTTTCGTTTACATACAAAAGAATATTTTAGCTATACACTTGAATAACTCTTAAATCAATTCTATCTCAAGCAACTGCAAATTACTCAGTCATGGCTGTTACTATACTTAGGTCACACAGGTTTGATTTGTTTTTATGAGACGGTGGATTGACTAACAAAGATCAGGCAAGCTATTAACAAAACCAAACATGTTTATTCTAATAAAGACAATTTATATACAAAATTAAACAGGACATATCACATGCCTGATTCTCCACACATTCATTAGAACAATTCACTTAAAGCATTAGAGAAAGAAATTATTTACACTCAACTTATTAAACACGTGGATCGATTGTAGCACACATAACCTTTCTCTCATTACTACTAACATAAGGCAAAATTGCACTATACACATTCTAAACATTTAGTAACACAAGCATTATTCAAGTCTACAGTATTCTATTATACACATTCAAACTGACTTTCGGCTTTCTGACCTCGTCAACATATTATGCCATTAAACAGAATCGACATCTATTGTCAGTACACATAGTCTAGGCTATTAACATAAAGAAATCTACTTACAAGGTCTCTATGTCATTCCTGTCCATCTCAGTTCACTGATTCCTAGCATATTAACTCAAGTTCTTCTAATTTCTCTCTTCACCAGTTCCAGTTTTCCTTGATACATGTTTCTTATATTCTATGTTCCTATTTTATATAAATCAGTAAATCAGAGACTTCTTCTTCTGACATTAACTCTATCACAAGTTTAACTTCCATAAGACTTTCATCCAACTTCTTCATTCTTATTAACTTCATTGGAAGTCCTCTCTGCTCTTCCCCAGTAGCCATTTCAGTGGCTTCTGGCCTGCATATCCCATCTTCCAGCATTATCACAATAACTTAAGCCTCTGTTTATAAGATTTTCTTGGCAAAATATATATATAAATGGTTTGCCTTCTTCTGTGTTTGTTTAGCCTACTAGGTAAGGATAAAAAACTGAGATGAAGGTAAGTAAAATAGGAAAGATTGTGTTGGGGAGCAAGAAGGAATGATAGAAAGAAGAATAGGGACCAGTTGACATATAATATAATGATGTATATTACATGAAATAAGGAATGGTCCAGTGTCAGGTACCTCAGGTTTGCCACTCCTGTACTCACTGAAGTGAGCCCTTGAGATCAGAAGGCTATAATTCAGCCATATATTGACTATTGTGCATAAATTTGGTCACCTGTGTTTCTTGGGGGATTGGGAGGTGGTGGAGGAGATTCAAGAAGGGATGAGTGACCAAGCTGGTGACAGGCCTGTGGAATATTCCCTATGAGAATAGACTGAGGGTGTGTGGATTGCAGAGTTTAGCTGACAGGTGTAGGAGAGGGGATATGATAGAAACTCATAAGTTATTAAAGGCACACTATAAGATTGACACAGAAGAAATTTTTCAGTACATGGTGAGTAGGGAGGAAAAACAAGGGGGTCATTTAGAAGCTGTCTAAGAGTGTGGTTAGTAAAGGTGTGCAGACTAGGTTCTTTTCTTGGAGAGTGATGAATGAGTGGAATCGTGAGGAGGTTGTAATTGCCCCAACAGTGAGTAGGCTTAAGGATATGTATGATAGGTATTTTTGTTAATCGATAGAGTGAGTTTCCCACAATGAGTCTTTTCACTCCATGAAGTGAAAATTCATTTCCATTAAAACATAGCAGTAAACATAAACTTTTCCAAGCCATTTCAGTGGGATGGAAGTCTTAAAATTGGCAATATGAAATTCATTTCTCACCTACATGTGTCCATGGCAAGATTTGAACCCACAGCCTATTTGTTGGAGAGTGGATACATTAGTCATTAATCCAATTAGACCAGCTGCAGTTTGTTAGGTGGTAGTTGTTTGATCAGATTTATAACCTTTTGCAAGTGGAATTTGCATTAAAAATGTCGTGGAAAGTTTTTGAGAAACTTGTGGTCACTCTTAACATTTCTAAGGCATTAGCAAACTACAATCATGAACTGCCTTCTGACCTATGCATTTAATTATCCATTTCTTCTCTGGTCATGCAGTGTGTTGCATGACTGATGATTTCTTCTCTTCAGTTTTCCCCACAAATGGAAGTACCTAAGACTCCTTGCTTTTGCCTATGCCCTTTCTCTTATACATAAATTACCTTCTTTGACTGCCACCCTGTTTCTAAATTTTCCAGACTTCAAGATTTTCCTTAAATGATGATCTCCTTATCTTTCCCCTTTGGAATAAGACAGCCCTTGTCTACTTCAATAATATCAAAATGCAGTCTTGTCTTCATTCTCAGAGTAGAGAGAGAGAAAATCACTTTGTTTGCTTATGTAATATCCAGATTAAAAAAGATCAGATTTCTCTTGCTGACACACATCTATCTTTATCACTTTATCATTTTTGGCATGAACAAATCACATCTATAGCCCTTCCCTGCCTTCACAAAACTCAATATGTACTTTTTTCTCTAGTTGTTATTCTCACCTGCATAGCTTTAAACCTTATACAGATCTATCCAACCTTAGAATGCTGTTCTTTGAGTATTGCACCAAAAGTGTTGATGCTATCTAGACAATGTACTTTCATTCCCCCTCTCCCCTTTCTTACAGGCTCACTCCAGTCATCTTATTGCAGGCATTTCTGTTTTTACTTTTTTGCATTTTCTGGAGATATTTTCATGAACACCTACCAACATCCATACATAGGTTAGCTTCGAACTGCTTTACTCAATGACCATAACCTCCAGCTGTTCAAGAAATACATCAGCAGATTCCTTCTTATTCCTCAACCACTGGCCCTCATGCAGCACATTAGTAGTATAAGCAGTATTGAATTTAATGAAAGTAGTATTTATGATCTGTATTGAAATATATCAAATCTTTATGTTGATCCCGTAATGTTTTAATGTGTTAATGCCAAGAGAGGCTTGATTGATGTCAAGTAATTCCAAGAAGACAACTTTCATCTTGTCTAGAGATTTGAGTGTTGTCAAAGGTAACACTGGAAGAAATCAATTTTTTTTATGTGTGCATGAGAAATAAGGCAGAAATGTGTTAGTTATCTGAACCTGCTGAGAAGTTGATGCTCCACTTCTCAGAAAATATTTCCAGAAAATGCAAAAAAGTAGAAAGAGAAATACCTTATGTGTGATGATTTGTGTAGTGTAAGATTTGTCAAGTGAGGAAGAGTGAAGTGTATAGTCAGCAGCAAACTGACTATACACTATAAACTGAATATTAAACTCACATAAAAATGTTTTGAGATACTTAAAGTACTTACACAGAACACAAGTTAATACTACAGAAATAATATTACAGATTATTTCTGTAGTATTGCACAGAAATAATCTGCCTAAACCTAGTGCTGCTGCTGTTTTGTTCAGTAGAGATTTTAGAGGAAAACACTTTTGAAGTGATAAAATTCAAGAACACAAGTTAAATGCAACTTATTGAAAAATGCTACATATGAATTAAAATGCAGTGACACCATTTAAATCAGATAATGTTTATTTCAAAATTATTCCAAACTTCCAGTCAGCACTGGCTGAATGGAATTTAATGAAATTCATTATTTGGATTTCTATTAAAATTTGTTGAATCATTTTAGTGAGATCACTTTCACTGGTAGACTTATTTTGCATGATGGTTGAATGGATTTAAGGAAGTTCAGTATTTTGGATCTCTATTAAAATTTGATTAATTGTTTCAGTTAGATTAGGTAAAATAAAATTATATGTTTAGAATGTGTAAGCCTAAATGGGTTGATGTGTCATAAATTATTATTCCATGGGCACCTCCATGGAGTCATAAGACTCATTGGGAAAATGCACTATAATTTTGCATCGCCAAACTGAAGCCTTTTGGCTCTTTATTTTAGTAAATACTTTCATGTACCGACCGAGAGTTCACTTACGAAAAATACACCTCTCCGACAATTCAAGTTCCTTAGTGTTGAAAGAGAATTTTTGCTATCTTAATGTTTCAGTCTGGTCTCTGAAGAGAACCAACCAGTTCGAAACAGCTGTCAGGCCAGTGAACCTTATCAAAAATGGACTAATTAGAAAGTGAATATATGGACGCCTGGGCAGCGTTCATGCTTTCTAAATGGTCCGCACTAGGGCATCTTGTAAATGTTGGAAGGTGTATTCTTGTAAGCTCTCTGGTCAACTTATTTTCATAGTTTCTACATTCGGCTTTGAAATAATGCTGGATCTACTTGATTTTTATAATTTTGTATTACCGAAATGAAGCCTTTTGGCTCTTTATTTTATTAAATAATAATAATAACTACTGAAAAAACTATACTTTGCTGTTTGTGATATAATGTCATTCATGCAGTCAAAAATGAGAGAGTATAGTGCATGCTTGAGTGTACAGCTGATGGACACGAGAGACAGAAGATATATTTTATATGTAGAGAGAGAGAGAGAGAGGTGTATGGGGGGGGGGAACAGGTGGAAGAATATAAGGGATGGTTGGAAATAATTCCCTTTAAGAAATAAAGAAAAATATAAGGAATGAACAGTTGTATTTTGTGGATTCAAGTTCAAGTTCTTTTTTCAACAGTGAAGTTGATATATCTTCACTGTTGTAATTTTTGATTTTTTGAGTGAAGATTATTACATGGAAAGCTATTCCTTGTTTGCGGAACTAACAGTTGTCAAGTAAAAATGCTGGAATGTTCCATATAGATGTTGTATTATGTTTCATTACTGAATAGCTGAGTTTTATTAAGTAAACTGTTAATGTTTTGGATGCTTGTTTTAAGTAGCAACTGAATTTGCTATAAGGAATGTATTTAATACACAAGCCATTTTCTTGTGTGATTGTGTGCAACAGCAGCAAAAAAATAAAACTTTTTGCTGCTGTTTCTCTTAGTGAACTTAGGGATTGATGAGGAACTTCCCAGAGCAAGATTGCAAAGTTTTCTATTATGTTTGTTTAAGTCTCTGACTAAAATGCATTAACTTCTGCCCTTGCAGATATTTTGTATTTAATGTCAGAATACCCAATATTTTAAGGTTTTGAATATGTTTTTGAGTGAGTAAAAGGGTCATTCTTAAACTGTTTGTCTTAAACAGGCCATCTTGCACTGATGAGACTTTATTGAAGTATCATTCATTGTGATCTAAACCCAAGAAGATACCAAGATAATTAAATTAATGCAGAATTTATATATTTTCCATATACAACTTAAAAAAAGGTGCATTACCTTATGGAATACTAAGACAATTGATTGTGATCAAAATGATACTCTTAACCCAAATTTCATCATCTCCTGAATTGTAATTCCTCCAGTACAGTGAATGGCCTCATGGAACTGTACTTCAAAGTGTACTATTAGCAGACACACACTGCACATATTAACTTCCTAGATGTTTGGAATTATGGCTGAAGCAGCTAAGGCTAAGAAGCTAAATATATTATATAAGAATTAAGAAAGAAATTTATTTAGGCCAAAGTAGTAGTACAAGATATGAATATTGTACAGTAGTGATACAACACAAGTATTATAGCAATACAGGCAGTAATAGAAGATAGTAAAAGTAATACTATGAATGTAATACAGTTACTATATAAAAGATATATGGACACTGTTAGATTAAATAAAGAAAATAAAGCTTCAGAATAAAGGACTGAAAAAGGTAGATGAACTAGAAGGAAACTGTACAGTGTGTGTGTGTGGCCAAGGACATAGTTATACTGGTTACTAGAAAAATACAAATTTGGGCAACATGGCCACTATTAATCAGATGACTGTATTTAGGATTATTTTACACAAGAGCACAAATAGCATACAACATTATGCTGTGAAACATATAACATTTCTAGTAATTGCTTATATTCTTAAAATAATAGTCTACATTTTGTAGAAATAAATTAAAAATGCCAAAAAGTTATATTCTTGATTTAATTCTTTATCCAAGCGTAAGCAAACAAAGTTTGCACATGAACCACTTCACGACTGGGCTACTTGTATATATAAGCTAATAACTTCGCATCATTTGTCTTAGTATCCCATTAAGCCTCCGTAGCTCACTCAGTATAGACGAAGACCTTTGGTTGGAAAGGCCTGGGTTTGATTCCCATCAGTGACATGAGGAACCTTTATCGGGTCTCTTTCAATGAAAGGTGAGTTAGCTGGTCTTATACGGAGGCAGAGGATTTTCCCCCTTCAGGAAACTCATGTTTTTTGTCCCTCAAAATAGACAAACTGGCCAGTAGAGCACACTCGATTCACAGACAGTAATACATAGTGGCATAGGGGTAACTGCAGTAATCTTCGTATTATGGTTCAGAAGTCCAAGGATACTTGGAAGGCTGTGGGTGCTTAAGTGTCTGTTAAAACCACTGATGGATCCCATAATGCAATGCACATATCCTTACAGATATATATAATGCTTTGCATTATGGAATGGGCCACTACCCAGACTGGTTTGCACCTTTATTGAGGTCTCATCAGTGGGAACCAGACCCAGAAATGATACCAAGGTTTCAGTAATGCAGAAGTCTGTTTGTTGGTGTGAAGTCCTTAGCTTCTGTGTTCAAGTAGCCCAGTCGTGAAATGACTTCACATGCAAATCATGAAGTGACTTATACTTGGATAAAGAATTTAACCATGAATATAACTTCTTGGCATCTTTAATTTATAGTATAACCAAGTAAAAAAAAACTTTCAACATTTTGTAGAAATCTCCAGTATTGAGACTACACTTTTATATATAAAGAATGAGTTTAATAAACTAAACAAATATAACCCCTATAAGTTTTGTAAGTTGTGAAACAAACTTGTATCATCAGGGAGTATCAGAGAAAGTTATACACACACACACACACAAAAAAAAAAAAGACTGGAAACAAGTAATTATATATATTACATGTTATCAGGACTTCACAGGTACAAACAACTGAGTAAACCGAATAAAAAAAAAAAACATTAAATTAATTACTGTATACACATTGGAACAATGCTAATTGTTGCTATCACATTCTGTAGCATGACATGCATTGTATCCTGCAAGATCATTATCATTAGAAGATTCCATCAGAAAATTAGCCTTAGACCAGGATTCCATATGGCATACACATAATAAAACTAATGATTTGATCAAAAAGTTAATTGGCCAGAACAATTAAAAATCTTTATCATTGATTGAACCATCTGTTAGTCCCAAAAATTTATGGAGCACCAAAAATACACAAAAAAATATTTCTTTTGTGTATTTTTTTTTTTTTTTTTTTTTTTTTTTTAATTTTTTTGATAGATGCTTATGGCCAATTGTAGATGGGAGAACTTCCTTCACTTCATACTTGGCAAAGCATTTGTCAAACCAAGAAGTTTCACACATAAGAAAGACAGAATCATATGTATGTGAAGAACAGCTTACATTTTATTGAAAAGGTAAAAGATTTAAATATAGCCATCAGACATCCAGGTAAGTTTAAATGTTGTCAATCTAAAATTATACCTAGGGATGATACTGTGGATCTGATGGTGAAGACCTTTTCCCAGCAAACACAACTGACTATTCAAACATTGTATAGAAAACACTTTTTTCATATTTGAAGACAAATATTGGAACAAAAAGAAGGACTTGCCATGCCCCCCCCCACCACCACCACCGCCAATCTCCAGCCCTGGCCATCCTCTATATGGAAAATTTTTAAATGACCGCTATTAAAAACTATCACAGGAAAATAAAACTTGGTTATGGTACACATTGTTGATATTTTTGTTGTTTAGTCAGGAAACAATGAATGAGTTAATTCATTTTAAAGATTATCTGAACAGCTTACATCCCAACATAAAATTCACTCTTGAACTGGAGGATTACAAAAAATTACTGTTCCTTGGTTCCTTGATATCCTCGTCGGAGCCTGCGTAGCTCAGGCAGTATAGACGAAGTCCTTTGGTCAGAAAGACATGGATTCTATTCCAGTCAGTGACACGAGAAACCTTTATCTGGTCTCATTCGACTAAAGGTGAGTTAACCAATCTCATATGGAGGTCGAGGATTTTACCCCCCCCCCCCACACACACACTGGTAACTTGGGTTTTTCATCCCTCAAAACAGGCAAACCAGTCCCGTGAACACATGCAGCCACAGTCATAAAATATATTATGGCAAGGAAGTCAATGGGAAACCACCTTGCTCATAATCATTTCCCTAGTATGGTAGTATACAACTACCCCCACCAGCCGTATTGCTGAGGGAATAGGATAGATAGATATCCTTGTCAACAGATTACTTCTGACCTCTGCCCACACAGCATTTATTTGCTATGGGCTCTTCTTCTATTTTTCTGGAAGTAATATACAAAAAAAAGTTAAATAAAAATATAAAATAAACAAAAGCAAAGTAAGAAAATTAATTATTGAATTGTGTGTATTTATAAGAATTTTTGACCACTTTAACTTGAAATGTGAGAATTAAATTAGATGTATGAAATTTTTTTCTTTATCAAATTGCATTATACTGAGATTTCCTCGCATGTCTGTAAAATTTTTTGCATAGCAAGGGTAACACTTTTTCCATTGATTTCCATATCTGTAGTAGAGTTTATTATTAGGGAGACTCTAAAATATCTAAGCCAATTAATAATTGCAGTCATTGCTATTTTAAGTGTACCTTTGTTTAATAATATTTATATATTAAAGCTACCAAGTTATTTTAAATATAAACCTGGGTTTTTTATACTCCATTTCCCAAGTAAGCAAACAGACAAGTCAGTCAAGTTTGCACTTGCAAGTCTAGCTGATCCTGCATGTAGTGCATGTCCAAGGCAACTCGTGGTGGGGGAAAAAAAAAAAAAAAAAAAAAAAAAAAAAGTTTATATTTAAAATAACTTGGTATCTTTGACATATATTATACCCAAGGTAAAATACTTTCTACAAATATTTATATAATTTAATTGCTATGCAGTTAAATAAATTATAGTTAAAATAATAATAAATTACAGTTAAAATAATATATTATTTTATTATTTAAATTAATGAAATAATGTTACATCATCGAAGTGAAGCCTATTGGCTCTTTTATTTAAGTATTTTTTTGTTATTTCTAGTTATTTCTCTTGTACTTTTCAGGTTAGGCAATTTGTGCTGGTACTCCAGACAAAAGATTTTAACCCTCAGAAGTATGAAACTTTAGCCAGAATTTTAAGTAAAACCTATTGTAAAACTGGCAGTCCCGCTGCCTTACTTCAGCTCTATTTGTCTGTCATTATTAGAGGCTCTTGTACAACTGAAGAAAATGGTACGTTTCTCATCAAGGACTTTGATCAGAAAGCTTGTTTTGCTTCTGTGCCTATTAAAGGTAAGGTAAGGTTAAGCCCTTTGATTGTTCTTCTGTTTTATCTTTGTAACATATCAGGGATTGGGAAAAATTGTCATAATACTGCCATCACTAAGTGACAATCTGATATTGTGCATATCACATATATTTGCCTATTTGTAGCAGATGTCTTGCCACAGTTGGTTGAGATATCCACATAACTGTGCTTGAATGGATCTGACTTGCAAGCTGACCTGCCATGGTACATCAATTACATTTTACTGTTATAACCAAAAATCTGTCTTCATGCTCCATGGTAAAGTGACGATGACCTCTTAGCAAACGTCTGGAGCACATTTCATTGGTTTGAAATGCTGCCCAGAGCTTGGATACTCTGCTATGTGAGATTCCAAACTCTCTGGCAATATCTGTAATTCTGCAGCCTCTTCAAGCAATAATGTTTCACCACCTGAAATCGTCTAGATGATGTCTTTGAGACATGACAAGACATCCAAGTTTGCAACTTTATTCCTTCACAAAAAGAGCTTCCTTCAAACACAGTGCAAAGGGGTCACATGCTACCATGTGACTCCTTTACACATGCTTCAAAAATTATTTGAATGTGTACTTGCTTTCTACTCAAAATTGTCAGGTATATAAATGGCCACAAGCTGATTTGTCTGAGTTATAATCTTCAGAAATAGTGTTCATCCTTAGGTTTTAGACACCAGTGTATTTTGTTGTTTTCTTCATGAAGCTCATTTCAGCTACTATTAACCTTTCCATATTCTATGTGTCACTGTAGGTAAAAATCTTTGAAGCATGACTTACTGAACTTAGTTTTCAATAATTTTTACATTCTGTTCTGTTGTTGTGCCCTTTCTTGAGTATTGTTACCATCAAACATTCATAATAATCATGTACTATGGTAAGATCTTCTTGTTAAATTGACTTAATCATTTTAAATAAAGCTTTTTGTGTTTTTTTGAGTAGGGAATTCATTAATTGCTCTTTTAATTTCTTCATCCAGTAACACTGATGCAAGACTTTCTTTTAAACTTCATGTTCTGGTTCGATAAATTCTGATTGAGTAATTTTTTTTTTTTTTTCATACTATGTTTTGTTTGGAATCATATGAGTATTGCAATAATTATTTGATATGTGTTTGTTTTATTGTTTTATTTCACATTTGTCAGCTACTCCTGTTTTAAATTCATTTTTAACTTCATAACATATTTCTTGTATCCAGTTTCCTTCCCCCCCTTCTTAGTCTGTGATATTGTTTCTTACTCTTGTTAGATCATGAATGAGGCCTGCCTTTACTAGACAGACACTCATTCGTGATCTAACAATGAAAGGAGCTTTAAACCAGAGAAAATACCTGTACTGCTGGTCAAAATTGTATTGGAAAGAAATAAGGAAAGGGGGGGAGGAAAGTAAAGTGCATCATATAATTGTATATTGAGTGTGTATCTATTTATTAGGTGTATATCTATTCACTTATTGAAAGGGAAATGTGAAATATGTAATATGTGTAATTTAACCACTTAACATACGAAGACGTCTGTGACACGTCTTTTGTTTATTGCACCAAAATTGATTTTGAATTTTGGTTTCTCATATAAATACAGCCGAATATAGACGCTAGACAATCTTGTGCCTATTTCCTTTCAGCCTAGAAAAGTTGCCAACAGCGTGTATCGGCTATTTCATTTGCGTTTGCACAAATTCATCATTATTTTTCAAATAATGATGAATTTGATCCAGCAAATCACCCTCACCCAAAACTCACCCAAAAAATTGGCAGAAAAACGACTGCTTTCTGATTTTTAATTGGTATGTTAAGGGGTTAATGAGGGAAAATAATATGTGTAAATTGAAATAGAAAGAAAGGAGTAGTATGTGTAGGCTACGGCAAACAAAGAAAAATGATGACTAAGACCTGATTGGAACCTTAGCAAGATTTAGCTAACTCTCTGAGAGGAGCTCTCTCATGGGTTCACAATGAAGGAACTTGATGCGACCGTAAATGTAAGCTCCTTGGAAGAAAAAGGGAGTGGATGATCGAAAAAGGAGAGAAAGAAAAGAGGGGACAGAGAGTGAGAGACAGGGAGTGAGCAAGTGGGTGAAAAGAAAGGAGGTAGGATGTGAGGATGATCTCCGACCAGAAAATGAAAGCTCGGGTCTAAGTGAAACCCGAACCATGATGTTTCCCCCTTGAAGGATCCAGAAATCCCAGACTAGCACCTCAGATGTTCCCAACGACGGCGAAATTTCAGTGTGTGTAAATCCATGAGACAGGAAGCCAAAATCTGCAGTGTGAACAAGGATCTAACCAGGATACACACATGACTTGCACATGGTGATTCAGTGAAACTGTGGCGGCAAGAAACGGTAAGGCAATTTTGTCCTTTCTAAAGTTAAGTGAGAGCGCTGAAAGAGAAACACGTTAAACAGTGTTGCAGAAAGAAAACTGAAACTAATTTATTTGTTGGAGTAACTTTAAGGACATTAGACTGGTAGTCTGAAGAGCCATGTCAAGTGATTCTTGCTAAATCTAGTATGTAAATGTTACCTTGGCTGTTTCCCCAGATATTCTTGACTAGATAAAATTGTTATAATTACCTAAGTGCATGCTTTTTCTTAGAAAATGATAGATGTGTCAATTTTTGAGATTTTCATGCAATGTTACTTATAAGCGCGTTGATCTAATTAAGATAACTGACGAATTGATTATTTCATGTTTAATGTATTCTATTAGTGTAAAATAAAACTTTATGTTTTATCATTTTGGAATCCTGGTATTGAATTTGTGTTTGAGAGTGACATTTGCCACTCATTAAACTACGAACGGTGAGAAAGGGGAAAGAAAGATATTACAGTAAGAAAGAGAAGGGGCCACGACTGCAACATTTTAGGAGAGGGCCCGAATATTTCTGAGATATAATAACTCTAACTAGCGCTGTATAAATATAAATTTGTTACAGTTTTGTTACCCAGGGAAAATCTTACAGTCCCTGACCACAAGGAAAGTAGTGATAAGACATATTCAGAATTAAGTAATATTGACGTCCCGAACCACGATCTAACACTCTCTATAGTCTTCTTTTTCCAGGCTTTATTTCATTTTTCTATTAAATTAAGTCTTTTATTTGAAATTCACGTTAATTCATTAATTGCTCTTTTAATTTCTTCATCCAGTAACTCTGGTGCAAGACTTTCTTTCAACCTTCATGTTCTGTTCAATAATTTCTCTGTTCAGATTTTACATTATTGTGGTCATAATCCAGTAAATCCTAATACTTTGTCAGCTGATCTTTTAATTATATCATTTATGACCATCATCCAGTCTTTCTCACTGTTACTATCAAGTGCAGTATGTTTCTTTTGTCATCATTGCCATCATCATCTTCAAATTCCTAACATGTACCCTCAAGGGATATACAGGATATGATAATACTACATTACAAATTTTCATTACCAGTAACTTCCTATATACAGTTTTCCTCTAATTCAATCTGTTACATGTCAAGACTGCAACATTATCAGATCTTATATTTCTGTCTTCTAAGGCACTTTTTACTGTATAAGTCCACCTATATCTTGGTCTTCCTCTGGGTCTTTTTTCCTGCCAACCTGGCATGGAACACTTCTTTTGCTAATCTTTCCCCTCCCATTTTGTTTAAGTTACCATACCACCTGAGATTAGCTCTGCTAATGCATTCCTGGATGCTGACAATGTCAAGTTCTTTCCTAATATCCTCGTTTTTAATATGACATTGCTATTGATGCCATCTGTTCATGCTCCTAATCTTTCTCAGAACTCTCATATCTGCGGCCTCTAGTCTTTGGTCGTGTTTTACTTCTGACCCAGCTCTCAGATCCATAAGTTAAAATTGGTTCGAACAGTGTCTTGTATACAGCTAATTTAGTGTTTTGACTAATTTCTCTCTTATTCCATATAAATTTATTCAGTTGACTTCTTACCATACCAGCTTTGTTGATTCTGTTATCTATTTCCATATTTAATTTACCATCTTCACTAAAAATTGTGCCTAAGTAGCTGAAATGTTTTACTTATTATATAGGTTCTCCATTCACAATGCTTCTGCCCATTTTCATTATCTTTCTCTTGTTATTGCTGACCTTCATACCATATCTATCACAACAGTTATTCAATTTAGTCAGGGAATCTTGTAGACTTGTATCAGTTTTATTTAGAAGTATAACATCACCCTTATAATTTAAAGATACCAAGAAATTATATACCTGGTTTAATCCTTTATCCAAGCGTAAGCAAACAAAGTTTGTGCCTGAAGTATTTTCAGGACTGGGACAACTCGTGGTAAAGTTGGTATGACTTCACATCACTTGCCTTATTATCCAATGATGCAAAACACATCTCCTTGCGGAAATTATTTATTTATTTATCATATGGCTATTATATCGCAAGAAACAGAAACATATACAGTGTTGGTTGACAAATAAGAAATCTAAACTCAACATCTATAAATATATGTATATAACACAAACACATTAAATATACAAAAAACTCCAGTAGAAATTACAAATACGAAAATTAAGATTCTTCTGTCATTCAGATATTACAAGTTTATATCTAATACTCGCAATTGTTGGAACCAGGAAATCTTGTTCCTCTCCTTCGTATGTTCTCAGTGGACATTTTTGGTGAATATGGTGAATGGTCTGCTTCTCACTTCCACAGTCATATTGTGGGGAAGAAATTTTCTGGCACTTGTAAAAAAAAATCTGCACATTGGCTGCAGTTAGTCCTTAGCTGATTTAGAGTAATCAAGTTTTACATGGAAGGTCATATCCAGGTGGTGGTTCTTCAATGCAGGAAAGGTTCTGCAGGTCTGGATCTGCAAACACCCCCCATTGGCATCTCCACTCTTGATTGACATCAAAATTATCCTGTAGCAGTCTTATAGCAGTACTAACAGGAGGATATCTCGATTTCAATCTATTTATTAAATTTGAAGCTTCTCTATGCACTGAAAGATGGGGTTTTTCCTGGATCTTTCTATAAGTAAATTATGGGGAACGAATTTTCTGGCACTTGTAAAAAAAAAAAGTCTGCACATGGTTAGTCCTTAGCTGATTTAGAGTAATCCAAGTTTTACGTGGAAGGTCATATCCAGGTGGTTGTTTTTCAATGCAGGGAAGGTTCTGTAGGTCTGGATCTGCAAACACCTCCCATTGGCATCTCCACTCTTGATTGACGTCAAAATTATCCTGTAGCAGTCTTATAGCAGTACTAACAGGAGGATATCTCGATTTCAATCTATTTATTAAATTTGAAGCGTCTCTGTGTACTGGAAGATGGGGTTTTCCTGGATCTTTCTCTACTCCCTGCATAAGATGTTGGCTCTTCTTAATGGTGGGTGAGGAATATGGCTTAAAATAGGCAGCCATTCTATAGGAGTACTCTTGATTGTCCCTGAAATAAGACACATAGTATTATTGAGCTGTTTGTCAACCAAATGGGTGTGTGTGCTGTTAATCCACACCTGAGCTCCATATTCTACTGTGGAAAATACGAGGCTGAGAGCTGAGCATCTAACCATCGTCGCAGAAGTTCCCAAGATGTTCCTGTCAATTTCTGAATTATATTATTGCGAGTCTTGATTTTAGCTGATGTGTTCAAGAGGTGTTTTGTAAATGTCAGAGACCTGTCAAGAGTTATTCCCAAATACTTTGGGGTACTGTTGTATCAAGAAGTTGTCCATTAAGATAAACCTGAAGTTCTCTATTGGCAAGTTTGTTATTAAGGTGGAAGAAGCAGGTCTCAGACTTGTTGGTATTCAGTTGAAGATGCCAATTCCTGAAATATCTACCAAGAGAGTCCAGGTCAGTCATCAGTGTTGTCTCTGTACATCTCTAGCTTCTATTGAACCACTACTTGTTGCTATAGCCCAATCATCTGCATTTCCAAATTTTCTGGATATGATATTTGGCATGTCGGCAATATATAAGCTTAATAACATCGGAGAAAGGACAGAACCCTGGAGAAGCCCATTATTCAATAATTTGCTTCCACTTGTTTTGGTTCCCATAACAACCTGGAATAACCTATTACTAAGCATATTATTGATAAGCACAGTTGTTGTTTTGCACCATGTAACTTTAAGTAGTTTATAAATGAAGCCCTGCCTTCAAACTGTATCATAGGCAGCAGTGAGGTCTATAAAGGCAACTGAAATCCTACTTCTATATACGTGGTCAAAGATAGGACCTGGTCTATAGTGATTCAGCATCCCATAATGCAAAGCATGTCTCCTTGCAGACATGTGGATACTAAAGCTAGTGATGTGAAGTCATACCACCTTTACCACTAGTTGTCCCAGTCCTGAAAATACTTCAGGCAAAAACTTTGTTTGCTTACACTTGGATAAAGGATTAAACCAACTATATAATTTCTTGGTATCTTTAATTTATAATGTAACCAAGTGAAAATACTCCAACATCATCCACATAAAGTAAAGAGCTGAGATTAACATTTCCAATTTTGATATCAGGTTTAATACCACTTTCCTTCATAATGTGATCCATATAGATCATCATCATCATCATCATCAAATTCCTGCCATGTACCCTCAAGGGGTGTACAGGATATGACAGTACTACATGAAAAAATTACATCATTACTAACTTCCTATCTACAATTTTCCTCCAAATCAGTCTGTTACTTGTCAAGACTCCAACATTATCAGATCTTATATTTCTATCGTCTAAGGCACTTTGTACCGTATCAATCCACCTATATCTTGGTCTTCCTCTGGGTCGTTTTCCTGCCAACCTGGCAGAGAACACTTGTTTTGCTAATCTTTCCTCTCCCATTCTATTTAAGTGACCATACCATCTGAGATTAGCTCTGCTAACGCATTCCTGGATGCTGACAATGTCAAGTTCTTTCCTAATATCCTCATTTTTAATATGATATTGCCATTGATGCCATCTGTTCACGCCTCTAATCTTTCTCAGGACTCTCATATCTGCGGTCTCTAGTCTTTGGTCAAGTGTTTTACTTCTGACCCAGCTCTCAGATCCATAAGTTAAAATTGGTTTGAACACAGTCTTGTATACAGCTAATTTAGTGTTCCGACTAATTTCTTTCTTATTCCATATGAATTTATTCAATTGACTTCCCACGATACCAGCTTTGCTGATTCTGTTGTCTATTTCTATATTTAGTTTACCATCTTCAGTAAAAATTGTGCCTAAGTAGCTGAAATGTTTTACTTGTTCCACAGGTTCTCCATTCACAACACAGTTGACATTTTCAATGATTCTGCCTATTTTCATTGTCTTTGTCTTTTTATTGCTGACCTTCATACCATATCTATTACAACAGCTATTCAATTTAGTCAGAGAATCTTGCAGACTTGTAGCGGATTTATTTAGAAGTATAACATCATCCGCATAAAGCAAAGAGCTGACATTAACATCTCCAATTTTGATATCAGGTTTAATACCACATTCCTTCATAATGTGATCCATATAGATAATGACTAACAGAGGGGATAATGTACATCCTTGTCTCACACCAGATTTAACATTAAACCATCTTCCTGTACTTCCTTCAATTCTAACTGCTGACTCACAACTCAAATAAAGACTAAGTATTGCTTGATATAATGCCCCATTGACACCATATAACTGCAGCGTATTGAATAGATTCTCTCTTGGCACCTTGTCATATGCCTTTTCCAAATCGACAAAACTTAAATACAGATCTTTGTTATATTCCCATGCTTTCTCGACTATTTGTCGTAAAGTGAAGATCTGATCCTGACAGCCTCTATTTGGCCTGAATCCAGCTTGTTCTTCACCAAGCTTTTCTTCCACAATTCTTCTCAACCGTTTCTCAAGTATACTTGCATAGATCTTGCCAGGAACACTCAGTAGGGAAATACCTCTGTAATTCTCACATTCAGTTTTATTTCCCTTTTTATATATGGGTACTATGAGAGCTCTACTCCAATCATCGGGAATTCGTCCCTCTGTCCAGGCTTTCTGAACTATGCAGTGCAACCACTGTAAGACTCTTATACCACCATACTTCAGCATTTCTGGTCGAATATCATCTACTCCTGCTGCCTTTCCACATTTCAAGCCTTTGATGGCTTTTTCTACTTCAAGTATAGATATGTATTCCTGATTGCATGCCTGGTCAGTGTTTTTTATCACTGTGCTGTCATCACTGCTTGTTTCATTTAGCAGTTTTTCAAAGTAATTACTCCATACTTCAAGGATATCTTTTTCTCCTGTTTTCATTTCACCTTTATCATCTCTAATTCCTTTTACAGCACTCTTTCCTCCATTCCTAAGCTTCTTCAACAACCTCCAGAATATTTTGCCACCTTCTTGATATTTATTTTCTATATTCTTGCCAAAGTCCCCCCATGACTTTTGTTTAGCTAGTTTTACACACTGTTTAGCTTTCTTACATTTGTCTCTGTATTCTGTAAGAGTAAAAGCTGACTTATTTGCCAGGAACTTTTGATATGCTTTCTTCTTTTCCTTCACTGCCTCTTTAACTTCCTGTGTCCACCAGGGAGTTCTGATTTTTTTATCTTTGCACACAACCTCACCACATGCCTCTCTGGCAGAATCAATCAATGTTTCCTTCAGAGTTTGCCACTGAATCTCCAAGGTTTGATTCCTGTTCTCAAACTCTTTCATTTTCTTTTCAATAATATTTCTGTATTTTAGTCTACAGTTTACATCTGAGAGCTGCTCAACTTTTATTCGCTTTAACACTTTCTTACATGTTATTCTTTCAATATGAAATTCAATTTTATTCTGCTCAAGACTAAATAGTGATCACTTCCAATTTCAAATCCTCTGTACACTCTGGTGTCCTGCACCAGGAGAAAACATCACTATCAACAATAACATAGTCAATGAGACTTTTCTTATTCCTAGCCTCTTCTCTCCATGTGAATTTGTGCACATTTTTATGTTGGAACATGTTGTTAGTAATAACCAGTCCATGTCCTGAGCAGAAATCCAACAGATATTTGCCATTATTATTAGCTTTGCTCTTTTCTCCAATTTTCCCAAAATATTTTTGTATGTCTCACAATCATTTCCTACTCTACTATTTAGATCCCCAACAAGGACCAACTTTTCCTTTTTCATTGTGTCAGTTGCTTTTTCTAAAGCCTCAAAAAATTCCTCCACTTCTACCTTAGTAGAACCTTCTGTGGGACCATAGGCACAAATAAGTCTCATTGTCCAGTTCCCCATTCTCATATTTGCCCACATTACTCTACTTGAGACTGACTGCCATTCAAGAAGATTTGCCTCGTATTTTGTGTTGAATACTATGGCTACTCCTTCTTTTCCTTGATTGTTATTGCCTGAATATAACATTTTGTATTTATTGCTCAGAAAGATCTCACCAGTTTTGGTCTTTTTTGTTTCAGTCACCCCTATTATGTCGATCTGGTACTTATCTAATTCCTCAGCTAGCTCCATTTCTTTGCCATTCAGGCTTCTTACGTTGATAGTACCGATCTTTAACTCTGGTGATGTTGAGTTGGGGTTTGTTTTCAGATTTGTTCCATATAGATAACTAGATTTAATATTTAACCGTCTTCCTGTGTTTCCTTCAATTCTTACTGCTGACTTACAACCCAGATAAAGACTATGTATTGCTTGCTATAATGCCCCATTGACACCATACAGCTGTAGTGTTTTGAATAGCTTTTTTGTTGGCAACTTGTCATATGCCTTTTCCAGATCTACAAAACTTAAATACAGCAGATCTTTAGTATATTCCCATGATTTCTCAACTATTTGTCGTAAAGTGAAAATTTCATCCTGACAGCCTCTACTTGACTTGAATCCAGCTTGTTCTTCACCATGCTTCCCTTCCACAATCCTTATCAACAGTTTCTCAATTTTACTTGCATAAATTTTACCAGGAACACTCAGTACAGAAATACCTCTGTATTTCTCACATTCAGTTTTATTTCCCTTTTTATATATGGCTGCTATGAGGGCTCTACTCCAATCATCTGGAATTCGTTCCTCTGTCCAGGCCTTCTGAACTATGCAGTGCAGCCACTGTAAGACTTTTATGCCTCCCCACTTGAGCATTTCTGGTCAAATATCATCTGCTGCTGCCGCCGCCACCTTTCCACATTTCAAGCTTTTGATGGCTTTTTCTACTTCAAGTATGGATATGTATTCCTGATTGCATGCCTGTTGAGTATTTTTTACCACTGTACTGTCACTGATTGTTTCATTTAGCAATTTTTTGATGTAATTACTCCATACATCAAGTTTATCTTTTTATCCAGTTTTCCTGTCATCTTTATCATCTCTAATTCCTTTTACAGCACTGTTTCCTCCATTTTCTGAGCTTTTTCACCAACCTCCAGAATAACTTGCGACCTTCTTGATATTTATTTTCTATGTTCTTGCCAAAGTCCTCCCATGACTTTTGTTTAGCTAGTTTTACACACTGTTTAGCTTTGTTGCATTTGTCTCTGTATTCTCTAAGAGCACAAGCTGACTTATTTGCCAGGAACTTTTGATATGCTTTCTTCTTTTCATTCACTGCCTCTTTAACTTCCTATGTCCACAGTTCTGATTTTTCTGTCCTTGCACACAACCTCACCACTTGCCTCTCTAGCTGAGTCTTGAAGGCTTGTCACTGAATCTCTAAAGTTTGGTTCCTGTTCTCAAACTCTTTCATTTTTTCTTGAATTATGTTTGTGTATTTTAGTCTACAGTTCACAACTGAGAACTGCTCAACTTTTATTCGCTTTAAAAAAAAAGAAAAGTTGAGCAGCTCTCAGATGTAGGTGCTTAAAGATCAAAGCTATATAACTGAGACGTTCGCATAACCTGTAAAGGAATGCAGAGAACCGATCAGGGCTTCAGACCTAATGTTCAATCCTTATCATTATGCACCCTGTTAAGGAATGCAGAGAACCGATCAGGGCTTCAGACCTAATGTTCAATCCTTATCATTGTGCACCCTGTTATGGAATGCAGAGAACCGATCAGGGCTTCAGACCTAATGTTCAATCCTTATCATTGTGCACCCTGTTATGGAATGCAGAGAACCGATCAGGGCTTCAGACCTAATGTTCAATCCTTATCATTGTGCACCCTGTTAGGCATCTATCTTTATACTGAACAAATGAGAATGGGCTAGCAATTTGGGATTTAGCTGACCAAATTGTATTCTTATTATCTTAAACCACAAATAAAATTATAGTACAACATGTTTCTTTTTTAAATTCGTTTTTTTTTTTTATATTTGATGTCATTTGTAGTTGAATATTTCATCATCTTTTTCCTTATTGTACTTTTTTTATTTCATATTTTGCAATAATATGTGAGTGGCCACTCTCTATATCTCCTCAGTATGTACTCATTCTGGTATTCGATATGCCCTTCTGATTTCTTTATATATCATCTTTGTTTCACCACTTCAGGAAGTGTGTTACCAAAAATATTTTTTTTTTTTCTTTATTGCCTATTTTTGTTACTTGCATTCTGTGTGTGAGATTATTCCGACTGAGTGTAGTTTTGATAGCAGTATTTCATGATCCAGTATATCAAAAACTTTTGCAAGATCAAGGAGTATGAGAATAGCAAATTTGTTTTCATCAAGAGCTTTATTTAGTTCACTTGTAATGTCCTCTAATAGCATGGTTGTGTTCCTCGTTTTCTGTAAATAAACCGTACTGCTTTTGAGAGATGATGCCATATATCTGTTAGTAGTTTTGTAGCCTTGTGTGTATTACTTTTTCAAGAAGTTTACAGATGATAAGCAATTTAGCTATTAGTCTGTAGTTGTGAATGTCGTTTCTTTTTTTTCTCTTTATATAAATAGGTGTAACTATCGTGGTTTTTAGTTGTGTGGGAATAGCACCAGTATCGAATATCATTTTCACAAATTTCAGAAGTACGGGAT
The DNA here is from genome assembly GCF_054136105.1 of Typopeltis vanoorti. Taxonomy (NCBI): domain Eukaryota; kingdom Metazoa; phylum Arthropoda; class Arachnida; order Uropygi; family Thelyphonidae; genus Typopeltis; species Typopeltis vanoorti. The sequence continues at coordinate 219,732 of NC_143553.1, forward strand.
TTAACTTTTCAAAATGTGTTACGAGGTCTGTGAGTTTGATTTTTTTCCAGTTCTTGGACTCATCTTGCTTTAATTATGAGAGAGCATCTTTCAATTCTGATTTGGATACAGGAGGAGAGTATATTGTTTACTGTTGGATTTTTGGTTAAGTTTGTGTAAGCCTAATGGGAAAAGTATCTTTTTTGAGTTGTATGATGTCGCCAGTGACGGCATAGTTAAATGATCTGTGAGTTTGTTCTGTTAATAATAATAATAATAACTTTCACTGCATCAGATTTTAAATTTGAAATACCATTTCATATTCTGAAGCATTGAAATTTGCACCAGTTGGCATACTGCATTTCTACCTGAGTAGTTTTTATAAATTGAAATGCCAAAAAATTATATTATTGGTTTCATCTGTTATCCAAGTGTAAGCAAACAAAGCTTGCACATGAAGTCACATTATGACTGGGCTTCTTGTGACTTCACATCAGTTGCCTTAGTGTCCCCTTATGCAGTGCACATGTCCTTATGGACATATATAATGTTATGCATTATGGGAAGAGTCACTATCCAGACCAGTTTCAGCCTTTATTCAGGTCTCATCAATGGGAGCCAGACCCAGAAGAGATACTAACGTTGAAGTAATGCAGAAGTCATATTTCAATGTAATGTTCACCCACCGATTAAAGATCCTTATACACTTCTGCGCATGTCAGAAAAATGAGAATCCATTCCAATAATTGGGTAATCAGTCCGTATTGTGGGATGAGTTGTTTATTATTACAGGTCGGAAAATTAACTTCTCTTTTATGATTATTGTAGTTAACTATGTTGCTTGTATAACAGTCGGAAAATTTTACCTATAAAGCACATGATTTCGCTTGTTGGCGACCAATTCGTACGTCCTTCATTTCTTTCTCCCCTTCTGCATGAATCGACTATTCTTGGCAAGACGCCAAGCAGAGACCTACAAATGGTGGGCGAACTATACAAGTAGTCAAAAGGTGTCATACCTTATTATTAACCTTCCTACCGGCTAGGACGTCTATAGACGTCCAAATAAATCTGGATAAGATTCAGCCCACCTGTTTAAAGAACCTGGATAAGAAGTGCAATTTGACTGTCATGTCCATTAGAAGGTGTGATAAACCCTCACGCTGAAGAGAAAGGTTAATCGGATTATCTCCCATCCGTAGCTGCCTCTCAGTTGCCTATAACAAGAAACGGACTTTCTTGTTCCATGCTGGTGAACTGGATTTTAGTTATATATGATAGACTAAAAATAGAGAAATTATTTATATTTTTGTTTTCTCTTTTTATTGTACAATACAATTTTAATTTCTGGACAAAATAAAGGTCTTGCATAATTTCTTCACTTAACCAATTTAATTTTTTATTTTTTTGCGCTAATTTTTTTCTAATCGCTACTAGACAAAAGATTTTTCTTTGTTCTCGAAGAAATTAATTCACGATAATTATTTGGAATATTCTTTTAAAAAAAGAAAAGAAAACCGGCTGCCGACGTTCCAGGTTATATTAATTTTATTTTTGTACAAAACCATCGAAATCGAATAATACTTAACAAATTTCCTTTGTGACACGCTTGAGCAACTTTGCTTTATAGAGAATAACATGAAATTCTTTAATCATATTACTAAATTTTTTCTTCATGTTGTATAGTAATCTGTACTTTCACTTTCTTGGTTTCCTTGTATAATTGGTCATTACAAAATGAAATTAACAATTATGATTTAAATTTATATTTTCTGCATAATTCAGATATTTTATTCTCCAATTTTTAAAGTAAGCGATACATTTGCTTACTTTTATCATTCAAAATATGTATATCAAATGTGAAAGTTTATTTCCATATTTTTACAATAGAATTGAACTTTATTTCGCCTCTGATAGTTTAACCCCCCCCCCCCGTTGCATTACTATCACACCCGAAAACTGTTATGAAACATAGGTACAGTTTTTATTTAATTCGTTATTTTTCTCTAGTAATTCTTCCACATAACTTTAATTTTTCGATACTGAAACTATGTGGTGATTATTATAAATTAGCAAATTATAAATCAGACAATATACATATTTCGTGATTATTATAAATCAGGAAATTATGTGATATTCGGATACAGGTGAAATTAATATTTAAAATCACTGTCATCCTTCAAATGCAATATCAGAATAAAGAAAGTGAAAAACCCGAAGTTTCGAAATACATTTCGAAAGCCTGCTCTCGAAATGCATTGGTCTACAGACTGGATTCTGAACACGCCAATGTTTCGTGATGTTATGACTGAAAAAACAATTCAGTCTCATCATGAAGTATTTGCATTTTCAGAATAATGAAGAATACGATCAGGCAACACATCCTTGCCCAGTCCTCAACAAAATTTATGATTTTCTGATGAAAATTCGTCAAAAAATTTATGATTTTCTGATGAAAATTCGTCAAAAATGTAGATCAAGTCACTCTACATTCCTGAGAGAGACTTGAGTATCGATGAAAGCCTTATGCCATTCAAAGGTGGACTGAAATGTAAGCAGTATATTCCCAAAAAGAAAGCGAAGTATGGAGTAAAATTTTTTATGCTTTGCGAATCGAAAAGTGGATATCCTTGGGATTTCAACCCTTATACTGGAAAGCAAACTGTAATCGAGCACGATAAATATTCGGATCTCCCCTTGTCGATGCGTGCAGTAATGCAGTTACTAGACCCTTTACTGGGGTCTAGTAACTACATTACTAGACCCTTTACTGCATTATAATGGATAATTACTATATATGTGTCCTGAACTCGCTGATTTGCTTTTACAGCATCTTACAGATAGTTATGGTACTGTAAATGCAAAAAGGCGAGATATGCCTCCAGATCTGGCTTCAGGAAAGCTATCGAAGGGGGAAATCCGAACTTATCAGCGAGGGAAAGTCTTTGCACTAGGTTGGAAAGACAAAAAAGATGTTTTTCTGCTATCTTCCATGCACAATTCATCAGCGGAATCCGTGGAGAAGCATGGTTTGAAGAAAAAAAAAACCCATTGCTGTGTGTGCATACAACGACACTATGGGTTGAGTCGACAGGTGCGATCAGCAGCTATCATTCTACTCTGTAATGAGGAAACAGCATAAAAAATATTACAAAAAAGTGTTTGGACATGTTATTTGAATTTTGAAGTGTTTGGATTTTGTTATTTGGAACAGTTTCCTCCTGTATAAGAAAAAATGTTTGTCTACCATAACATATCTAGAATACAGAATAGAAATTGCGAAAGCATTGCTGCATGCACATGCACCTTCTTCAGCAAGCAGAAAAACAGGAAATCCTGTCAGACATCCGAGGTTGAACGCTGCTAACTCCAACCATTATCCCGAAAATCTACCACCAACGGCTAATAAAAAAAAACCTCCACGCAAATATTATGTATGTAATAAAAAAAATATCAGAAAGGAAACAAAAATCTGGTGCCCTGAGTGTAAAATTGTTTTGTGTGTTTACCCTTGCTTCAAGGTGTTCCACGCTGTTCAAGAATTTTAAATTCTGAACAGTATGAAATAAAAAATGTTTGTTTTCAAGGCCATCAAAACAGTCCTTTTCAGGACTACAAATATTGATAGAGGGATACCCGAATGCACTGTCTCTTTTTCATCTTGAAGGCTAATTTTTCAGTTCTTTTTTGACACAGAGAAACTGGAAAGAGTATTCCAGGTAAAGTATTTCATCAAAAAAATAATGAAATAAAATCTACCCTATATATATATAAAATGATAAGCTTTTTTATGTCATGTTTATCGGAACGTTTTGAAATTCAGGGGCTACCCTGAGTGTCGAGTCTTCAAAATTCGAGTCATCAGAATTCAGTGGCTGAACCCCCTTTCGAGTTATCACAATTGAAGGAGAATTGGTCTACCATACCGGAACACGGGGGGTTGGGCATAGCCCCCTAGTTAATAAATGAAATATATAAATAATAACGGGAACATTTTCACCTTGCCAACACTCAACATTGATGTGATATGGGTTCCAAATTTCTTGTTTCGGAGATATATATATATATATATATATATATATTACAAAGTTTTGTAATAAAAATTTCTGCTACAATGAAGTTTGGCAGAATCAACAATATTATTACCACCTTATTTCTGTTTCTCGTGTGGGAGAAAAACGGTAAAATGTCACTCTTATAATTATATGAGATGTTATAATGGCAAAAATAGTAAGAAAAAAGTCATTTGCAGTTTCTCTTCAAAACACAAAGAAAGAACATTGTAAATTCAGCCAGTGGAAAAGAAAATACTGCATATTTTTCTCCTGTTATCTGATTTTTTTTCTTATAGTTCAAAGAAGAAATCACTGCATATAACATGAAGTCTGCAGGAGGGAAAAAAATCTGGAAATTGATTACATTATTACGAATAGAGAAATCATGTCAGAAAAATTATTCACACGTATGATTCTAATCTCAGCAGACATAACATTTTCTTCTAGATTAGATATCTAAAGTAACTGAACCTTTGCTACTGTTTTACACTAAAATGAATGGGTATGTTCCCCAAGTGATTTACGTTTGTAACAGCTGTCTTGCAAACGATTTATGAAATAAATTATCTGAAATATCCGCAGATTGCTTAGGTCTATATCCCCCCCCCCCCAAAAAAAGAAGATTATGAAACGCATATGCACCTTTTCTTTGATAATAATTCAAATCCTCTTTTTCAAGATAATTGTATGATTTAATTTCTAACTTTTGATAATAAAAGTGAAACTGATCATTATAAATTAAGCAATTATTTTGGCATAAATAATGTATAAGCATGTAAACGAAATATCAGTATTTCTGTTAGAATATAGGTAATCAACAATCGAAAAGGAAACAAGACATTCTTGGCATATTCTGCACTACAGCCTGGGGCACTTTAGTGTTCTCCCCTTTCTTCTCAATAGCACTGAGAGTAATAAGCCTTCAACGTTTCCTCCAGCTAAGAGGATATTACCAAGTACTTAGAAGACCTAGATTATTTCAGAAATAGCTTCCAGCAGCAGAAGTAATATTTAGATTTTTTTAAAGAAAAACGAACAAAAATAATACTACTGAACTTTCTTTTGTGTGGTATGCATATAAACAATTTTGCATGGCGAAAATATAGCATATTATTTCTAAAATTTCACATAATTTCAGCGGGCAGTAGAACAGCTGGTTTTAGATTGCAAATAAATAGAACAGAATTAGAAGTTTCACAATACAATCTGATTGCCGTATATCTTTTGTAAAAATGGTAAAATGAAGTAATTGATTTTGAATGCTGTCTAGAAAAGCTTTCAAACCTGTGAGTTCTAGGAGAGGATAAAGAGTGGGGGAAGCATTAGAAAATCTTCAAAATGAAAAAGAATTTTGAATCATTCCGTATATGATATTTTTCCCATTATATTTTCAACATATCTATGAGGATGTGCACTAGATATTATCGTAATATGCATAATACAAATAAATAAATGACGAAGGCGAAGAATCACTGCTAAAATATCATTGGATATAAATTTTTGATACCAAAAAGACACAATCGGAAACCGAGTAATGCAATGTAGCATTTTATCATTTTTTTTTATTTTGTCTTTATGAATAACAAAAAATCGTTTCTAAAACTGAAATGTGATGATCCATATAATGCTATTTCGCTAGAAACGAAAGAAAAAGGACATATTTATTTCAATAAATATTGTTTAAAAATATAAATATTTGACATAATATTTTCAAAGCAAACATTTGAAAATTCTGAAATTCTAAAAAAAATTATTCAATTATTATACGTAAAGTGAAAGATCAATCAGTGCAACTCTTCCGGTGCACTGATTTGTAGAATTACCAGTATTTATAAGACGTAGATTATTTCAGAAATAGTTTCCAGCAGCAGAAGAAGTAATATTTAGATTTTTTTAAAAGAAAAACAAACACAAATAATATTAACAGAACTTTGAACTTTCTTTTGTGTGGTATGCATATAAACAATTTTGCATGGTGAAAATATAGCATATTATTTCTAAAATTTCACATAATTTCAGCGGGCAGTAGAACAGCTGGTTTTAGATTGCAAATAAATAGAACAGATTCAGAAGCTTCACGATACAATCTGATTGCCGTATATCTTTTGTCAAAATGGTAAAATTAAGTAATTGATTTTGAATGCTGCCTAGAAAAGCTTTCAAACCTGTATAGAAATTTAGAGTAGTTATGCAATTCAGTTCCAGGAGAGAATAAGGAGAGGGGGGAAGCATTAGAAAATCTTCAAAATGAGCAAAAATGTTGAATCATTCCGTATATGATATTTTTCACATTATATTTTCAACATATCTACGAGGTTATGCACTAGATATTATTGTAATATGCATAATACAAATAAATAAATAAATGACGAAGGGGAAGAATCACTGCTAAAATATCATTGGATATAAATTTTTGATACCAAAAAGACCCAATCGGAAACCGAGTAAGGCAATTTAGCATTTAAATTTTTTTTTTAATTTTGTCTTATGAATAACAAAAAATCGTTTCTAAATCTGAAATGTGATGATCCATATAATGCTATTTTGCTAGAAACGAAAGAAAAAGGACATATTTATTTCAATAAATATTATTTAAAAATATAAATATTTGACATCATATTTTCAAAGCAAACATTTGAAAATTTTAAAATTCGAACAAAAATTATTCAATTATTATACGTAAAGTGAAAGAACAATCAGTGCATCTCTTCCGGTGCACTGATTTGTAGAATAAAATACACCAAATTCACTATCACTAAATAGATTCATTGCAAAAGCTGATCAGTGGGCATTTCAGGATTGATTTTTTTTTCGCATATGTGAAATTGGTTTCAATTTTTGGGAAGAGACACAATAAATCATTTTAGAGGCAAGAAAGGTCAAATAACTTAGGACAGTAAATGAAATTCTAAGCAACACAATAGACGTAAAGACAGGAGGAGGGGACACAAAGGTCACTCAGCAACAGTTAATCCACTAATGCTATAGAATAGCAGTAACGAGATTAACGGCGGAGGAAGGTAATGGCATGATAAAAGGTAGAATGCCGACGAAGTTTTGATCCATGAAAAAAGCTAGGGAGTGTTGGATATTTCATCCACAATGGCCGGTTGGGAGGTTAAAAATACTCTGGATTAGAGATAGATGCTAAAAGTTTTTTTTCACTTGGTTGTACTATAATTTAAAGATGCCAAAAAATTATATTCATGGTTTTATCCATTATCCAACTGTAAGCAAACAAAACTTTTGCATGAAGTCACTTATCAACTGGGATACTTGTATGTGGAGACTAATTACTTCACATCAATTGACTTAGTATCCCATGAAGATGAAACCTCAATAAAGATCAGTCTGGTGGAAATAGTTTTTGTCACTGTTTTTAGTGACTTTTTTTGGGTTGGATTGTAAGCTTCATGGTTTAATGACTTAAAAAGTATTTTAATGTATGTTTTGTGAAATTCACAAATTGGCCACAGTTTCACAGTTCATAAATCACAGGTAAGGAAAACATCTTGGCAGTGATGAATGAGTAGAACTGCCAAGTGGATGGTGAGTGCTCAAATATTGAATGTATTCCAGCCAGGTATGATAGTCATTGTAGTCTCTGACTGTTTGACCTCCCACAGTGAGTCTTTGGACTCCATCGAGGCTTGGAAGTGCAGGTGGTCCCCGGGTTGAGTACAACCCGACTTACGGTGTTCCATACTTATGAACAGCCTCCCAAGGCTCCCCATAAGGATAATTAAATCAGTGGTTCCCAAACTGTGCCCCACAAAATATTCCAATATTTTCATTGTAATAACTGAAAAAACTGCGCACTGCAACTGTTAGGTAGGCCTGTGTTCTGACTTTGGGCACCGTGGAAAAATCCTGATATACAAAGGACACCGTGAACCGAAAAATTTTGGGAATCACATGAATTAAATGATTAAATTAATAATTTGGGAACTAGTTTCTTCCATGTATGTAAACAAACATGTATGAGTTTGTTTTTATGTTCTGTTTGTTTGAATTAAAAGAAAGAGCATAATAGTTTGTGTAACTTATTGTTAGAGTACGGGGGTATTGTTATTATTATTACCATATATGTTCTGTTCATCAGGGATTCGAGTTACATACAAATCCGACCTAAAGACGTTCTCAGGAACTATCTTGTCTGTAACACAAATACTTAACAGCGCATTAACCACACGCTACCGGCCAAGACGTCTATAGACGTCTAGTTTATCATGGATGCGAAGTGCATATTAAAATTGTAATACCATTAATATTACATTGAAATATATGATGGATACGTAGCATATGAGGATGCGTATTTGATCCATAATGGCCGGTAAGGTGGTTAATTGCTTATTTTAAAAAGAATCGAGTATTTTGATATCATTAATATGGTTGTTGTGGTTATTCCAATTTTTTATATTGATCCCATACACCAGCAAGAGAATAACCTATAAGTACATCAGTGAAGAATGTGTGGGTAAGGACTGAGAAAGAAGTTTGTTGATATTTTTCTTGAAGAGTTGTAGTTGTTTGAGAACACTTCAAGGAAAGCTGTTCCAGCTTTGGAACAGCTTTCCTGTAAAGAAGAAGTCTGTAAAGAAGAAGAAAAGCAGGTTTGGTGTGCTGTGGATGCACTTCAAAGAGATAGTTAGAAGTTGCTGCACTTGTTTTAACAGACCCAGCAGAAAGTGGAGGAATCATGGTTTCCAGTTTGGTGGAGCAGTGATCACCAAAGTACCTACAGAATAGACAGAGTAGAAACAGTGCATCTGTAACAAAGAGGTTGAAGTGAGTCTGTAAGGAATGGATTATGTATGAACTGAATTGCTTTCCTCTTGACAACATCAAGAATTTTAGAGAGGTTTTAGGTGCACTGTCCCAAACATGTGAGCAATATGATAAGGATGGGTAGATTATTTGGATTTTGTGTACAGTTAGTAGCTGAGTGGATGAAAAATAGCAAATTGAGGGAAAGAGAGTGCCTAGTTTTTTGCTTAGAAAGATGCTCAAGAAGCTATTGATGTGATGAGTTTATGCCAAGAGAGGCTTAGGTAAACGTCAGTCCAAGCAGAGATTTTGATCATACCTGGTGATTTATATATTACTGAGGGTAATACAGGTGAACCGAGATCCCTTTTGCAAAAGAAAATGAAAGACTGCCTGGTGGCACTGTAAATTACCAGCTTGTCTTCATCCCATTGAAAGGTTTTATGGAGATCGATGTTGAAAATAATCTTTACGCTTGGGATGTATGAGTACTGCAATGGTTTGCATAGGGTGGAGTGTGCTGTCATCAGCAAAGCTGTGAATATGTGAATAGGATTAGTAGTACATTTTTGTACCGGAAAAAAAGAGGATAGGTCACAGAACCCTGAGACACTCCTGTATTAGTTGTGAAGCTCAAAGAATGGGAGCTATCCACCATGACACACAGTGAGCAGGCTTCCCTGATGTGGTCAAATGCTCTGGAAATATCAAGAGCAACAGTACGTTTTTTTTTTTTTTTTTTTTTTTTTTTTTTTTTTTTTTTTACCTTTCTATGGTGCATGTCTTCTAGTGGTGGGTGATATAGGCTAAGAGGTCAGCTGTGGGCCTTGAATCACAGAATCTGTTCTGTTGCTCACTGATTAACTAGTGGGCCTCTATGTAATAGTGATGTTGACTATAAATGACTTTTTCTGTTGTAAGTGTTAATATTTGGTCCCTTTACACTCAGTATGAGAAATTTTCTTTTGGATTTATTAGTGGATCATAGTTCTTTATAAATATATACAATCGTTGACAAGTTTCGCTAGCTTAAGTCTGTCTGGCTTCTTCAGGATAAGAAATGGGTACACTAATGTTAAATGCTAAAAAAAGAATGATGTAACAACAGTTAAGGATAAACGATTAAACTAAATTTATTATAACAGTTAAATTAAAATTGAAATGACACGTAACATCAAGAGCATGGAGTGTGGAGTCTTAGTCACTGTTTGTTGATCGTGTTTTATAGTTTTTAGAGAAGTTGAGTTCTGCTAAACATAGTGGATTAAGCTTTTCCAAATGTCTTTTAGTATCATACCTTGATTTCTGTTGAGATTGTCTCCTGTCCGGAGTATCACTGCAGCTTCTTTAAAGTTTCTACATCTGAAATCTTCTTCGATGTACGGAAAACAACAACTGTTTTTGTTGGCATCCCTTGTATGTTCTTTTTTTTTTCGGATTTCTAGCCTTTGTGATGTTTGGCCTATAAAATTAGTCCACAGGAACGTGGGATATTATATACATCTGCGTACTTGTAGAAGGCGATGCTGTCCTTAGGAGATCTTAACATGTGTCGTGTAGTTTGAATAGGTTTGAAGGCAACCCTGATGTTAAAGACCTCATGATTTTTGCTATTTTTGTTGAAACTGAGCCGGCATAAGGTATGACAATGGATGATGTATACTGTGTGAATGGAGGTTGTCGCTGTGGGTTGTTTCTATTGAGAATCTATTTTTTGGGTAACCATTTCTGACTAGAGTTTGAGATATGAGTGAGAGTTCATCAAGCAGATCTTTTTCTTCTGTGATGATATTTGTTGCTCTATTTTTAAGCATATGTATAATGCTAAGTTTTTGTGCATGATGGTGAGTAGATTTAAAGTGAAGATAATGTCCTGTGTCTGTAGGTTTGCAGTAGATTGTGAGCTTGATTTGCCCATTCTCATGTTTTTTTTATTAGTGTGTCCAGAAAAGGTAATTGATTGTTATTTTCCAACTGTAACGTGAACTTGATTTTTTGGTGGAAAGAATTTATTTTTTAAAGGAACTCATGTAAGGCATTTTCTGTGTCTTTCCAAATAATGACGACATCGTCCACGTATCTCCACCAGACTAATGATTTTGGATTTATTTTGGATAGCATGTCAGCTTCTAGTTTTTCCATGAACAGATCCATGCAAGGTGGTGACAAGGGACTGCTCATGGCTAAGCCATCAAGTTGTTTATACATTATATTATTTACTTTAAAGTAGTTTGATTTGAGACAATGGCAGAAAAGCTGAGCAATGTCATGTGGATAGAAATTTTCTATGATCATAATCACTTCTTCAACTGGTACTTTCGTGAATAATGACACTACATCTAGGCTTGCAAGTATGCCTGTATTTGAGATGTTGATACCTTTTAATCTTTCACTGAAATGCTTAGAATTCTTTATAAAAGAGTCAGATTTCTTTCTCTTCTCTTTTAACAGACCGGCTAGGTGTTTGGCTATTAGGTATGTTGGAGAATGGCAGCTGTTAGCTCATTATTTAAGTACAACTAGAGGGATTCCATTTAAGTGTCTACCTGCCTTTTCTGGACACACTAATAAAAAAACAAGAGAATGGATAAATCAAACTCTCACATTCTGCCGCAAACTTACAGACACTGGATGTTATCTTCACTTTAAATCTACTCACTATCATGCACAAAAATTTAGCATTATACATATGCGTAAAAATAGAGCTACAAATATCATCTCAGAAGAAAAAAATCTGCTTGATGAACTCTCACTCATATCTCAAACTCTAGTCAGAAATGGTTACCTAAAAAATAGTTTCTCAATAGAAACAACTCACAGCGACAATCTCCAGTCACACAGTATACATCGTCCATTATCATACCTTATGCCAGCTCAGTTTCAACAAAAATAGCAAAAATCATGAGGTCTTTCAACATCAGGGTTGCTTTCAAACCTATTCAAACTACACGACACATATTAAGATCTCCTAAGGACAGCATCAGCTTCTACAAGTACGCAGGTGTACATAACATCCCATGTTGCTGTTGACTGAATTATATAGGCCAAACATCATGAAGCGAAATCCGAAAAAAGAACATATACGGGATGTCAACAACAACAGAACAGATACCTTAGGATTATCCCATCATTTCTTGATTTTGAACAACTCCATCGATTGGGACTGAAGCTCCATGCCATACATTGAAGAAGATTTCAGATGTAGAAACTTTAAAGAAGCTGCAGCGATACTCCAGACAGGAGACAATCTCAACAGAAATCAAGGCATGATACTAAAAGACATTTGGAAAAGCTTGAGTTAGCAAAACTCAACTTCGCGAAAAACTATAAAACACGATGAACAAATTCCAAGCTCTTGATGTTACGTGTCATTTCAATTTTAATTTAACTGTTGTTACTTCATTCTTTTTTTTAGCATTTAACGTTAGTGTACCATTTCTTGTCCTGAAGAAGCCAGACAGATTTAAGCTGGCGAAACTTGTCGACGATTGTATGTATATATTTATAAAGAACTATGGTCCACTAATAAATCAAAAAAAAAAATTCTCATGCTGACTGTCTCTGTTATTTTGTAGAGTATTGAGGTGATTGGCATTTGGACAGTAATATGATAGAATTCTCTCTCTCCATTTTTTTTTTTTTTTTTTTTTTTTTTTTTTTGGATAGGCTGGATGTATCATTACTTCCCTTTGTTGGGTTAAATGGCAGATAAGTATAGAAGATTTTAGATATGATATATGGCAGCTGTTAGCTCATTGTTTAAGTACAATTAGAGTGCTTCCAGAAGAAATTTAAGTGTCCAATTTGTTTAATAATCTTCTGATGTCTTTTTGCTAAAATGCTACACAGGTATGTCAGATTCTGAAATGGTAGAGGGTGGTTTGTCTTGGTTATACATGCAGGAATTGGAAGAAAAGAGTGATGCTAGGATATTCACTTTATATGCTGTAAAATTGGTTCCATCTGGATGAGAGAAGTAGAAGCATACATGAACAGAAGTTGTATCAAGTGGCCTTGGCAAAAGGCACAGCTTCCATTTGGACAGGAGGCAATTTTTCTGCTCCTAGCCTTGATGAAGTTGGATTTATATCTGTTAGATTACCATTCTGTATTTATCGTGTTTTAGTATAGTCTGAGTGTGAAGATGATGCAAAGACATCTGCATAATTTTTTTTTTTTTTAAATCTTAAACTGCTTTCAAAGACTTATGCATTTCGTCCAGCTTAGATGGTGATAGTGGAACAAGGGAGGCATGTTTAATTATGGATGTTGAGGTCATTTAGGAAGATGACCTCACTATTTACATAGCTGTATTGCAAGTGATTGAGCTTTATATAGAGGAAGGTGAAGAGGTCAGATGGTTTCCATAGTTTGGAGACTAGTAGATACATCAAATGATTACTACTGAATGGGACAAGGAAACATTGAGCCAGAAGAAGTCAAAAGCAGGGGATTCTAACTCTCCTATCCTTTGACAGGCACTGTCAGATCTCACAAAATCACAGGTGTATTAAACATTGTGAAGTGTGAAGTTTAAAACATTATAGGTGAACATTAGTTGACGTAGCTGCAATTTGGATTTTGTGAAGTGTAATAGTTCTGGTCTGGATGATTGACTGTAGCTGATGGTGAGTGTCATTTATGTAGGTATTTGTATTTCAAAGCAAGTTTTTTTTTGTGTGTGCAGATTCTGGCATGTTTTGTATGTTGTGCTTGGCCTGTCTTTTTTTTTTTTTTTTTTTTTTTTTTTTTTTTTTTTTTTTTTTTGGGATTGGTTTTTCAAGGAGATTTGTTTTGGTCACATCACTGTTATTGTGTTTACTTTTCATTGTTGGTTCATTTATGAGTTTATATGAAAGGACAAAGTGGCAACATGCATTGAGAGGATTGCCAAACAGATTGCTTTGAATGTAATAGTTTTTTTTTTTTTCCCCAACAGAGTTCAGTATAGTAGTGACCAAACAATTGATGAAATTAGTGTTTCTTGTGTTCTTATACATGTTATTGCAATTTTAACATTGTATACCTGAAGATGTCTGTAACAGAGACAAAATATTGAAACTATTAAACCTGCTGTTTAATTATCTCTCTTTGTGCTCTAGTTATTTCATTAAATTGTATTATGAGTGCACACTCACACCTAAGCCTAAATACACGTTTATGTGTATTGTAATGTAGCTTGTCTCTTTGTGTGTGTGTGTGTGTGTATATATATATATATGTGTGTATTATCCAGATGATGACCTTGATATGAGGGTGAAAATATAGTGTGATAATTTTGGATTGTGTTAAACTAAGGTTATTACTATAACATGATAGTAGCCTTCATAATTTGTTGAAATGAATGTTGATATAACTGTGTAACTATGAAAGAAAGGATGCAGTTAGATTGAACACGTCACCCGTATAGAAAACAGCCAACCTCCATGCCATACCTTCACCTTAATGGCACTTTCTCTGGTTCCATGAAAATTCATCAAAAAATCAATTCGCTGAATAAGCAATTAATCAAACAACAATTTAATGAATGGCAATTTATCAAATAAACAATTTGTTGAATGGCACTTCATCGCACGACAATTCGTTGTAAATGCAATTGATCAAAAAAACAATTCACCCACCATCTTTCGATGAATTATTTCATAATTTTCTTTTCATTTTTTATTAATTTTTTCATTTTCTTGAAAACTATTGTTTCAAAGTGTTCAATAAGGATGCCTAACATCAGCCAAGATGTAGACAACATATGTAGGTGATCATCGAGATGTTATAATATTTATTTATTAATTTTTTTTTACATTATTCTCTAAGCATACCTGCTTTGTTGTGTAGATAGCAATTTATCTCTAGCAAAAATATCATTCTACCCAGTTTTTTCACAACAGTGATCCAATTCCAATCGGATCACTGTTGTGAAAAAACTGTTGGATCACAATTGGATCACAATCAAAACTGACAAATTTTAACATAGATCTTAACTATAAAATTTCATCCAGCTAGAGCAGAATTATTAATATCATCTCGAAACTTCTTTACCAAAATTTTCTAACAAAAGTGATCCTGTTGGAATTAAAACTGAACCACACAGTCTTCTTGGGCATTTTACAAATTCCATCATTTTTATGTATTCCACTGAGTCAGAGAGTTATTGGCAATATAAAATTTCGACAAGTCCCTTTGTAGCCCTGAATATAATTGAACTGAAAACTGGAATGGTTCGACAAATTTTTATAAAAGGTTCAAATACTAAATCAGAGTAATATTCATCCGATTATAACTGGTGTGTGTGTGAGGGGCCTCCATGGTACATTCAGTATAAATGAAGACCTTTAGGTAGCAACTTCTGAAGTTCGAATCTGGTGTGTAATGCAAAGAAGTTTTATTAGTCCTCTTCAACTGATGGGGAGTTATCCAGTCTCATATGGAGATGGCAGGGTCTCCTGGAAACTTGGGCATTTCATCCCATGAGCTGGTCCTCATGAACATATCTATCTACATATCTATGGACATAAAACACTTACCTGATAAGGATGACAATGGGAAACCATCTTGTTCTCTAATTATATCCTAGTAAAATAGCATTGCTACCTCACCAACCATTTGGTTGAGGAGAGAGAGAGAATAAAGGTGAATAATAATAATAATTAAGATTTTTTACATAATCTTTTCCAGATTCTGTAAAATGCACATAAAATACACGAAACACGTATATTGATTGAAAGGAATATCCTTCAAAAAAAATGGCATTGCTAAGCTTCAATTATATCACAAGTTAATCCATTAAAGACTGCAGTTCTTTTTGATAAACGCACTTCACTTCACTTCACATGTTTTAGAATTCATTGTTCTTAAAACTGTTCATTCCATGATTTGTAGTTTCGATGAATGTTTTCAATTAATTGTTTTTTTTAATAAATTGCCTTTTTTAAAATTATTTTTTGATGAATTGTTTTTGTTGAATTTTCTGGATACTGCTTCTCACATGCCACCTTAGACTCCTCTTTCAGGCCTAACCTGACAGAGCATGTGGCAACTGGATTATGTACTGATTGACTGGTAAGCCTCCTGATTCGTTATGGATTGGTTTGGGCCTACGTGTTATCTGGCTACCAGCTGCATCACCACTGTTAATGTGTCCCTGAAATGAAGGAGGTAGTATGTGTAGGGCTGGCTCTGTCGACAGTGCAACATGTGCATTTGCACGGGGCGCAATTTTTTTTGGGGGGGGGGCAGCCAAAATAAAAGTGAATAAAATGAAGATGTGGAATAAATAATAATAATAATATTGTGTAAGATCGCAGTTTTTATAATAAGTTGACCAGTGACTTATTATGCCCATGATGCTGTTTCTATTTCCGACAATCCGTCGACCAATGATACTTGCGTAATGCTCTTCGGTAATCGAAGCTGTGTGAGACATTCTTCGCTTACTCTCTTTCCCTCTCATCTCTCCTCTCTATTCCTTGCATATGCAACAATGGAGTCTGCAATAAAACTGCATTTAAAAGTTCATTATGCAATATTATATTTCCATCTTGTGCTTGTTAACTTACTATGAATTGAATTTCCCTGTTAGCTGGTGTTAAATTCTGAATGAGAAGAATTATAATATAATAGTATCTCATTCAGAGTTTAACTTAATCTGCCATTCCCAAGGCCAGTTTTGTTCATCAGAATAAATGTTAAAATATTACCCACTGTTGTGTGTCACTATTTTGTATAATATATTGTAATATATTTGTAAAACTTGTAGTTGTTAGTTGTATTAATCATGCTAATTCTTAGTTTTCAGTATGCATACATTGTGAACTGAACATGGGAACTTGGAACTGAATCCGATTATATGAATTTCTGCCTAAGGCAAGACACATGTACTAGAAAACGAGTCATATACGAAGGAATTGAAATTTTCACTAGAGTACTTCTCTTAGAGTAACGGCTGTCGATACTGTAATCTCCAGAACGTTTCACTTGTTTTTGGGCGTGTATTAAGGGAAGTTGATTTTGCTCAGTGTTAGTGACTGTTACAGTGATAAGATTTTTTTGGAGTTTCATGTAAATTAGTAGTTAGCACAGTGTTTCAACCTCCATTAATTACTAAATAATACCATACTAATAATAATATTTTATTGTAGGGTTTAAAACAATTTTAATATTCAAATAGATTACAATGTTCAATAAAAGAAAAAACTATCAGGTGCAGAATATCGCAAACGGAAACTGGAAAAAGAATGTGATATTCAAAAACATAGCGGGACTTTACTTAAATATCTAAAAACTGAATCAGCTGATGTAGGGCAAGAGGAAATAAGAACATGTACCAAAACCAATGATTCTGAGCTCATGGCAAGTACTTCTACCTCGGATCCCAGTAACATAGACATTGCAAGGAATCTTGAAAATGAGACTGATATGACAATTTCCGAATCTAGAGATTTAAGTGATGAACTTGATAGGTACAGCTAGATGGACTCCTTTAAGCCGAAAGACTGGAAATCATAAAAAAGGGCCCGCCAGAGAAACCAAACAGTGATTTCATTTTTCCACGCAGCTCTAATGGTAGTAAATTTTCATTAAATTTTTACACCAGGGAACTAAGCAATGGAGAACAATCGATCATGGTTAGTGTATTCAAAAGAAAAAGATTCTGTATTTTGTTTCTGCTGTAAGTTGTTTTGCTGTAATATAATGTCATTCACTACTGATGGGTATAATGATTGGAGTCATTTGTATGTGTATCTTAATGAACACGACGAAAATCAAAAACCATTTGGAGTCCCATAAAAAGTAGATTGAATTATCGTCCAGGCTTAAATTAGAACAGACAATTGATTCAATGCAGCAAAAGTTATTAAATTCAGAAATTCGGCACTGGAGGAGCATAATAGAATGCCTAATTGCTGTTGTCCAGTTCTTTGGTCAACAATGCTTACCATTTCGTGGAACATCTGATAATTTATATGACCCTAATAATGGAAATTTTTTACAGCTTCTTGAACTGATTGGCAGATTTGACAGTGCTATGTCTGAACATTTAATGAGAGTAGCTTGTGGTTCGGCCCAACATTATCTTGGGGAAAATATTCAAAATGAATTGATTGCTCTCCTCTCTGGAACCATAAAAAAACAAATAATTTCTATGGTTGAGAAAGCTAAATATTACAGCATAATTGCAGACTGTTCTCCCGAATTAAGCCACATTGAACAATTAACATTAATTATAAGATTTGTTAATACGGATCCAACTGATATCAACATTCATGAACATTTTCTTGGTCTCATTCCTGTAGAAGCCACTACAGGCTCAGCGTTAACTGAATGTATCGTAAGAAAATTATCAGACATGAATATTCCAATCGCAAACATGCGTGTCCAGGGTTATGACAGTGGATCGAACATGAAAGGAAAGCATTCAGGAGTTCAACAATGCATTAGGGACTTGAACTCGAGCTTTTTATATCCCTTGCTGTTCTCATTCTCTCAACTTTGTGGTCAATGAAACGGTTCAGAAATTGTATGTGTTTTTCTCAGTGTCAACGCTGCATTGAGGAATCCTTAAGACACATATTACAACCCTAACACCCAAGCCATTAAGTACAACTCGCTGGGAATCTAGACTCGACGCTATTCATCCTTTAAGATACTATATTGAGGAGTTTTATTATGCACTGATAGAAATTACTGATGATGAGTCAGTAGACAAAATGGCGAGACATGAAGCTGAAACCCTTGCTCTAAAACTTAGAGACTTCAAATTTTTATGTTGTCGGGTTATATGGCACTATGTTTTAAATGAAATTAATGTTGCAAGTAAACTGTTGCAAAGCATAAAGATGGAATTGTCTAGTGCCATAACAACATTGGGTAATGTTCTCAAAAGTCTTAAAGAATCTCAGAAATGATAAATCATTTCAAAATTTTCTTGTCGATGCTACAACATTAGCTGAGAAAGTCGAAGCTAATGCTGATTTGAAACCAACATTCGAAAGTACCAGATTGCGTCAACAGAAAAAGCAGCATGATTATGAAGCAAGAGATGAACCTATTTTAGATCCCAAAACAGAAATCAAAGTTGAGTTTTTCTTTTTTATTATTGATGTTGCAACTAATTCTATTGAAGAAAGGTTCGAGCAATTGGAACATCACAGTTTGCATTTTTCATTTTTATATAACATCTCTAAATTAAAATCTGAGGCGACAAATGAGCTCTTAGACAATTGTAAAAACCTAGAAGCTGTTTTAACACATGAATTAAATAGAGACATCGATGCAATTGAGCTATGTGATGAACTGAAAGTAGTGTCCAAATTAGTATCAGAAAATACGCCGCCAATTGAAGTTTTTCGTTTTATTGTTGAAAATAACCTTGCTCCGAATGTCACTGTTGCCCTAAGATTATTACTGACATTGCCTGTGACGGTTGCGAGTGGTGAGCATAGTTTCTCAAAACTGAATCTTATTAAAACTTACTTATGCTCAACATTGGCCGAAACTAGATTGGAAGGTCTTGCTATGATTTCAATTGAACATGAAATCGGTCAGAAATTAGACTGTGCAGACCTAATTTCTAATTTTGCAAATATGAAAGCAAGAAAAATGTATTTTTAATCAGTACTAAAAGCAATATAAATTCAATAGATACTAAAAACAATATAAATTCTAATTAAAATAATGTGAAAATAGTGCTAAAACTATAACGAGTACATTCTATAGTTAAGTGTAACTCAGCAGTTCACCATTGTATAAGTGAAGATCATTCCATATATGTAAGTAATAAATTATTACTACATTTCATTTAATTGTCAATTGATGAAGTCAATGGTTTATTTTATGAATATGCAGTATTTTAATCACTTTATCAGTGCATTATTATTAATGGTACTATATTTAAAATTAATGGTCATGAAGCTAATGTTGAACATAATGGTTTTCAAAATTCCAAAAGTTAATTTGAGGTTGGTGCTGGGGTGGCAAGTAATGGATTGCACAGGGCAGCAAAAATTCTAGAGCCGGCCCTGAATATGTGTTCCTAATATGCCTTTGAAGAGTATTGCAGTATGAGCAATGTACACACTGAAGTGCCATTGAATTTGGGAGAATAGGAGATGCTGTACAAATTCTGTACCACAACTACTGTATTTGCTATGCATGTATAGTGGAAAATGTGGTTATACTTAGTTGTCAGCATTGGGTTCCCCAAGCATTTGTTATGAGAAGCATAATGGGAAAGGCACAGGATTTAGATGCATTTGGCAGAGGGTAGATTGTAGGTGCCCAACAAATGGGTCACTCAATATCTGAAATTGTCAGTGAACCTGGATTTTCTCATACGAGTTTCAAGAGTGTTCTGGGAATATGAAATTGCCAGCAAAAAAAAAAAAAACAAGTACCTGGACAAACCGTGAAGAGCAACCAGCCTTGAATGATCATGGGCTTTTCTGTCTAACTCAGATCGTATGGACCGATTGGGGCCAGACCAGACATTATCTCAAATCACCTCCCATCTGAATCAGGGTTCCAGCCTGAAAGTCAGTGCAAGGACTATGCAACGCTCACTTCACTATCTCAGCTTCAGGAGCTTCTGACCTACGAGAGTTTCACTTCTAATCGCACAACACTGGGCTGAATGCCTTGCCTGGGCTAAAGAACATCGAAACAATGATTAAAAATTATGGAGCTGTACAAGCTTGTGATGGCTCAGCAATGACCTTGGATGTCTTTGGCACATGTACTAACGACTCTCGATGCATCCCGGTATGTGGAACTCATTGCCAACCATTTACACCCATTTATGTCCATCATGCATCCCAGTTATTGGAGATGGCATCTACCAGCAAGACAACTGTTCATCTCAGAAGTCCATGCAGGCTACTGCTTGGCTCCATTAGCATTCTGTTGACTTTGAAATAATGAAGTGGCCATCTAGAAGCCTTGATTTTAATCCCATTGAAAATCTTTAGGATATCATTGAGCAGAGTATTCGGGCCTATGTCCCATCACCACTGAACTTGAGCAAATTGTGGACAGCTCTGGAGGAGGCATAGATCGCCATACCTGTGAAACAAATGTAAATGCAAATGTATATCGCCATATATATATATATATAATGTATAAAACGTATATTTTACAAACGTATATCGCTATACGGCGAATGCCACTGAATAAGAAGACAACCAGTACATCCTACAAAGGTGTGTCCAAAATTATTCTTTCCATATACAGTAAACCCTTGCCAAACGTGGGGGTTATGTCATTAATACAATGTGCACACAGCAAAATCGTGTTACACAAAGTTAACTTTCTATGGAAAAAAATGTGTTAGGTATAGTTCAAATTAAGAAAGTATGTATGTATAATTTAAACTAACCTAAATATTGTTGTAATTAAAAGTGAAAAATGAAACAAATGTTAATTGAAAGGATTTTTATTACTGCTTAATAGGTAGGTACATGATACAATTATTTTTTTAAAACGCTAGTGATTTTTGCTTGGGACAATGACTGACGCAACTCTTTAAAAGTTTCGCCGTAAGGAGTGCAAAGTTTTTCAATGCCTTTCATAAAGTGTCCTCTTCTTTCTTGATTTGGATCAATCTCCATTGCAAAATCAGACAGTTCCTGTGCCTCTTTTAACAATTTGTTTAACTTCTTGTAAGTTAAAGGCACTTTATCTTCTTCTTCACTATCTCTGCTTTCACTGTCGGCTGGTGTTACAAGATCATCCAATTCTTCATTCGTCATTTCTTGATCGTCATTCTCGATTAATTCTTTGACTACTTCTTCTTCCATATCTGAAAATCCTTCGCCGCCAATTGATTTTGCAATTTGTACGATTTCTTTGGCTTCATTTTCAATCAATGGAAATCCTTTAAAATTGTTGACAACTTCTGGCCAGAGCTGATGCCAGCAAGCATTCAATGTTGATGAATTCACTTGTTTCCATGCGAGTTTAATCATTTCTATGCAGTGGCTTATGTTGAATCTCTTCCAAAATGCCATTAGTGTGTTGTGCTTTCCTTCGTCTAGTGCTTTATTTGCAGAGGTGTAAACATGCCTGACATAATAGGCTTTGAATGTTTTTATGTTCCCTTGATCCATTGGTTGAATTAAGGAAGTGGTGTTAGTTGGGAGGAATAAAACCTCCACATTTGGATGCAGTGTTGTGAGGGCTTCAGCATCATGTCCTGGAACATTATCGAGAATTAGGAGAACTTTAAAGCACAAGTTTTGCTGTTCTAAGTAATGTTTGACTTCTTTAACGAATGAATTTTCAAACCAGTTATTAAAGAGGGCTTTTGTTATCCAAGCTTTTCTATTCCACTTTCACATAACGGGCAATTGCTCAAAATTTTTTTCCCTGCAATGCACGAGGCGTTTTAGATCGATAAATGAGCAGAGGCTTGCACTTGAAGTCGCCTGATGCATTTCCACAAAAAAGCAAAGTGAGTCTATCCTTAAATGCTTTAAAACCTGGGGCAACATTTTGTGTATTTGTGATGTAGGTTCATTGTCCCATTCACTTATAAAATAGGCCAGTCTCATCCACATTGAAAACTTGTTGCGAACGTAACCCCTCTCTTCAACGAATTTCAAAAATTGGGGTTTGAATTTCTCTGCTGCTTCTTTATCTGCAGAGCCAGCTTCTCCTTGAAGCGTTACATTATGCAAATTAAAACGCCACTTAAAGTTTTCAAGCCAACCTTTGCTTGAAAGTCAATTTTCTCTGACGATTGGCCATCTTTATTTAAAACGAAAGAAAACAAATCTAAAGCTTTGTTTAGAATAGCAACACCATCCACAACTGAGCCTTTTTCGTTTACTTGATTGTCAATCCAAGCTATTAACATATATTTTCCATCTTTTCCAATTGCGCAATCCTTCTTGAAACTTGAGCAACCTTTGCCGAAGTATCGCCTGAAGCTTTGACACTGGATCGAATCTTTTCTTCATTCTCCCATATTGTTCTTATGCTTGATTCGTTTATAGCTAGTTCTCTTGCAAGCGATGAAACACGTGTACCAGTTTTCAACTTATCTAAAATTTCAATTTTCTGAGATAATGTCAAAACTTTGCGTCTTTTTGTGCTTTAATATCTTCATTCTTCCTCTTAGATGTCATATTGAATTTTTGAAATTAAAAGAAATACAAATGCAAAAGGAGAAAAGGATAAACACTGATAAATACATGATTACAGCTCTGCTAAGGTGAGTGAAATGATCACAACTCAGCTTGGGTCACAGCTAGCGGGCAGTGCCAAGCAGGGTTGCCAGCCGACGCTCTGCAGATTAACCCGTATGAATGAAATTCTAGCGTCAGACAAATTAAATGGAAACAATTAAGATAATGCATATGTGCAAAATTGCATTCTGCAAATCCGTGCTCAGCAAGAGTTTACTGTATTCTTCATGTATCTAGCTTTAAAACATTAGTAATCCCCTAAAAATTGCATTAAAAAGCCAATAACATTATAAAAAGGGATACTCCTAAACAAAAATAGGCAAAAATGGCCATAAAAATCAACATTTTTCAAGCCTGTGGAGTCCTTGCCTCATTGTGTGGTGGCCGTTATAAGGACCAGAGGCGATCCAACATGTTACTAGGTAGCTTATTCAGTTGCACTTCAGTATATATATATATATATATATATTGCTTGCACTACAGGGAGTGGTGGACAAAAGCATGTTTCTCCACACTAGAAATCAAACTTAGTATTGACCACTTTGGGCTTACAATAAGCCAGGTGGTGATATGTTACCAAATAGTGAACGTTATCTACTACTTAGTGAGTCTGGAAGGCATTTTCTCCAAATATATCTTCCATTTCGGATGCTTGCTTGCTTAGCTAGGGCCTGTTTTTTAGGAATAGGCTGCACAAAGAAAAGACAGGATTGACTAGACAGGTAGAGGCAGTATATTGCACATCACCTACCCATTATTGGCCCATGTTTGCATTCTTTTCAAAAAAAAAATTAGGGAGAAAATGCTGTGCTAATGAAAAAGGTTCAGATTATTTATATTGAAATTGACATAGAATAATATTTTAATCTTATTGAATGAAGTTGCTGCACAACAGTTGTTGAGAAATACTATTTAGTTTCAAAAAATACTATGTAATAATACTTCTAAATATTTTTATTATTTTTATATATTCATTATTTTTTTTTTGTGAATGTCTATATAGAATTTAATATTGAAGTTTATCATTTATGTTCTGTAATGGAATAATGTTCAGACAAAGCCTCTGCTATAATTTATGGTATTCTATGTTTCTGATTATTAATTTAATTTTTCTATTGAACAGATGTTATTAAAACATTTGGTTTAGAAACTATTCTCATCTACACAGCTTTAATTATGAAAAAACGTATTGTGGTTTATCACCATCATCTGGATACCCTATTAAACTTTCTCAGGTAAGCTTACAAAAATTATTATTTATTTTGATTTTTTAATATGAGGCCTGTTCAGTTAATCTTTCCAAGTTAATTAAAATTTTCTTTTGGATTAAAGAAAATTGGTGTACATAGGGTCTTTTTCTTGCCGGCATCAGACATTTGTTTTTTTCTAATCCTTCCTTTCCATTCTCTTTAAGAGGTTTCAGAGTAGTACAGTGATTCTATTTTCCTTTTAGTGCTGGCTATTTTTTCTGACACATACAGAGATATCTCTGCACATAATAACTGATATACTGCAGACAACTGTTTAATTCTTGTCTCTGTGTTGTACTCATTCCATTACAACATAAGTTTTAACCAGCAACCGAACCTAAATACATGCTTACTCATAATTGATATAAACATCAAGCTCAATATTGATAACATCCATCTGACTTCTACCCAACTTTCTTCGCTCAGTATTCTGTAGGAAGACAAAAAAAAGTGATTACTATTTATTACAAGGATACTGCTAATTGTAGTTCTCAACAACAGGAAACATAAATGTTTTGCTGTGAAACTACTGTAATTATATTTATTTTTTATACGATTCCACCCACAAAAGGTCATAAATCCATAATTCATTCCTGCTGAAAGTTGGTTAGGTTTTTTTTATTATTATTATTTGTTTACTTATTATTTTTTAAACATAATATGGAAACCCCTAGTGTGGAGACCAAATATATAGAATTTTTTCAAGCCACTTCAGGCATTCAATAACAAGGCACTAAAACTCATTTCTTCCCTAAAAGTCATTCACAAAATTCATGCCCATAGTTAAAGGTGAATCCACAGCCTGTTGGCATCTAGGCATACTCAAGCAACTATTCCAGCAGAGAAATTAGAATACTCAGGGTGGATGGTAGGAGTGATAGCCTCCTGTGGGAATGGGTGCTTGGGAGAAGGGGGGACGACATCAGGTAACTCTGAGCCCAGTGGAGTCTAGAGGGGATAATTCTAGGTATAGAAACCGTGCATTTTTATGCTTTATACTATTGCCAGGAGTATCTGGAATAAAGGAGAGGAATTGATGGTGCTGATAGTATCAGCCTGGCCAAAGATTATTGGGCTCACTGAGATGTGGTTGACAGAAGAGGATATAATAACAGGAATAGAAGTAGCAAGGTATTTTTTGGCAGGATACGAAGGGAAAGCTTGGTGGTTGTGGAGTACTGCTTATGATAAGTGACAACTTATGTCCTCTAAGAGTGGAGGCTTTGGAAGGCAGTGACACTAATGATTTTGAAAGCATATTGTGTGAGGAAGACAGGATATTTAGTGGGGGTGTTGCTACAAACCAAGGAGCACAGAGGATGGGGACCAGGAGATGTTTAGACAGTTGAGCTTGGCAAGTGCAAAAAGAATGATTGTTATGGGAGATTTAAACTACAGCAGTATAAATTGGGGAGAGGAAGATGCATGTAGAAATAAGGGAATGGAATTTCTAGAATTCTTGAGGGACAAATATCTTAGGCAACATGAAATAGAGGGAACAATAGGTTCAAGAGTTTTGGATTTAGTCATAGCATCAGAAGAGTTGATAATAACTGAGATGACATCTCTCCCACTAGTTGGAGAGAGTGACCATGTGGTTTTGACTTGGAAGATGAATAGACATGCAGGAGTATCAAAGAGACGGGAACGTATGTGGAATTATAAGACAAGTGATTATAATAGTCGTAGATATCAACTCGGGGCAGTTCCATGAAGGGCGGAAATGGAAGGTCAGGATATCATTAATGCTTGAGAAATTCTGAAGGAATATTTGTTAACAGTAATAGTAAGCTGTATTCCACTAGTGAAGAAGAGGTCACAATTTTGTGTAAACTGGATGACAAACAATACTAAACTGCATGTGAAAAAGAGACTATGAAAGAGATATAAGGAGACAGGCGAAGAGCAGGTGCATGAAGAATATAAGATACAGGCCAGGAGAGTGACTAGTATGGTAAGGAAGGTGAAAGTGGAATGTGAGAAGAGATTGGGCATATGATCCAAAGAAAATCCTAGGGAATTTTTAGCTATGTGGCCAGTAGGAGGAGAAATGATTGTGGAAGAATGACACTGTGGGATAAAAATGGGAATAGAGTGACTGATGCAGAAGACATAGTGAAATTGTTCAATGAACACTTTATTGGAGTATTACTCCTGGAGGAGTAAATTTTAATACTAGAGGGATAGGGCACTTCGAGGTTTAGAGGTGCAGGAGGAGAGTGTGTTCCAAATACTGAGTACTCTGGATGTCAGTATTTGGGACTGTGGGACTGCATGGTATTTCACTGCGAGTTTTGAGAGAATGTGCTAAAGAACTGACAACTCCTTTGATCTGGCATTTCAATGAACATCTGGCTACGGGAGAGGTGCCTAGGGAATGGAAGGAAGGTAAGACAGTTCCATTGCATAAGGGCGGTAACAGACTGGAAGTGTCTAATTATAGGCCAGTTTGTGTATCATCAGTAGTTGTTAAGATTTCGGAGAAATTAGTGGGTGACCATATACAGCAGTGGGCAGATGAGGGTAAGGTAATGTTATCTGTGAGAGTCAACATGGGTTTGTTAAGGAGTGCTCTTGTTTTAGTAATATGCTAGCCTTTTATAATAAAGTTACAAGAGCAGTTGATGAGGGAAAGGCATATACTGCCATTTTCTTGGATTTAGCGAAGGCAACAGGTTGCCACATGATAAGCTGATATTTAAGTTGCAGCACATGGGTTTGTATGTCAGGTTGGTCAATTGGATTCAGAATTGGCTGTCCGATAGGTATCAGAGAGTTGTGTATGGTGGTATAGTTTCAAGGAGGTAGAAGGTTACAGGTTGGCTTCCACAGGGCTCAGTACTGGGACCTATATTGTTTAACCTTTATATCAATGACATTGTCAGTGGATTGCAGGGGGATATTCAGTTGTTTGCGGATGAGGTGACGCTGAGAAAGGTTATTAGTAATAGTGCAGATGTGGTAGCCCTGCAAGAGGATTGGAATAAACTAGACAGATGGGCAAATGAATGCGGTGTCAGTTAATGCAGCAAAATGTAAGGTCTTGAGGTTTGGGACACTTCATACTCTATTGGAGGAGTTGTACTGGAGGAAGTAGGGGAGACAAGAGATCTGGGCTTGATGATTGATAGAAACCTGAAATTCAGGGGACATATTGCAAAGGTGGTGAAGGTAACACAGAGGATTGCTGCAATACTGAGAAGGACACTGACCTGCAGAGATAAAAGAGTTATTATTCCTTCGTATAAGACCTGATCAGACCACCGGAGACGATTGTTCTCAAATTTTGTCCCCAAGATTTGAAGGGGATAAATTAACGGTGGAAAGGGTACAGAGGCAGATAACAAAGATGGTTTCGTGACTGTACAATGTTAGTTATGAGGATCTGCTGAGGGAATGTGGACTGCAGAGTTTGTTAGATAGAAGAAGGAGAGGTGATATGATTGAGACTTTTAAACTGTTGAGAGGTGGTTACAGGGTTGACACTGGTGAGTTCTTTTGCTTGGTTGAACAGCAGGAAGAAGATACGACAAGGGGCCATCCCTGGAAGTTACAAGAGAGCTGTGAGCAAGAGAGTGAGGAGTGGTTTCTTTGCATGGAGGGTGGTGGAACCATGGAATGCATTACCTGATAGAGTGGTGAGAGCGAGAACAGTCAATGAGTTCAAGGAGCAGTATGATAGGCATTGTGTTTCCTAGGAATGACTTCCTGTGATAAGTCTTTTGACTCCATGGAAGCCTGAATAATAATAATAACTCTCAGATAAGATTGCTCAAAATAGTGACTTCTTTGCTACAAGTAACTAAAAATAGAATCACCTAGTTGGCCACATGGATGAAATATATCAACCATTGTACACTCTGCATCCATGTTTTGGTCAACCTCCACACCAATTATATTCTGTAGGATGGTTAAACTTTTTAGTCCTCTCTTCAAGATATGTGAAGTTTAATAATCCTCTCCAACCCATTGTGGATTGCACTACTTCTCCCTCTTATAGGAAATTAGTTTATCACTTGTCAGAACTCAATTATTGTGAGATCATCTTATATTTCTTTTAGGTCACTTCTGACTGCATCAGTCCACTCAGATCTTGGTGTTCATAGGGACTTTTTCTTGCCAGCTTACCATCAGACATCTGTTTTGCTAACCTTTCTTTTCCCATTCTCTTTAAGTAACCTTACAATTAGCCCTGCTCACACATTCCTGAATGGTAAAAGGTTAATTTACTTCCTAAAATATTTTTTTTATATGATTCAGTTATTCATGCCAACTGTTCACTCCCCTAATTTTTCTTAGTACTCTCATATTTGTGTTCTCCAGTCTTTGGTCAGCTGATTTATTTCTAATCTAACTCTGAGATTGTTAAAATTCATTTGAACAACATCTTGTATACTGCTAGTTTAGCATTTTGATTAATTTCTCTCTAATTCCACATAAATGTATTATTATTTTATTCACATAATTGATACACAGTCAAAACATGATATCATTGAAACAACAATTTGACTGGTGATACAGAACAGTTCAGATTCTACCCAAGAATCTAAGAATAGTCCGTCAGGTAGCATCATAAAATATGGACTGTTCTAAGTAATACTATTTTCTGTAGGTCATAATGGGTCACTTTGTTTAATTGCCTTAAATAGTTGGATAGCTTCTTTGAAGTTACACCGTGCACAGATAACTATTTGGATCACTTTGGTGTGTTTAGGCCACAGACAGCCAACGTCGATTACCAGATCTCGATATTTAGTATTTTTTTTCCATTTCTTTGTTATTAATATTGTTATCACTGGGTACTGCGATATCAATAATCCAAACTTGTCAGTGTTCAATAATTGTGATGTTAGATCTACTTGTGTTCCAAGTGCCGATCAGTTTGTATTCTGAAGTCCCAGAGAATTTTTGCTGTTTTGTTTTCCATTACTGTCTCTGTTTTATGCTTCCACCAGTTATCAGAAGTAGAAAAGCCATATTTTTTGCATACATGGCAATGAATTATTTTGGCCACTTCGTGGCAGTATTTATAGTCAGTTTGAGCTATCTTGTTGCAGGCACTGAGTAGATGTTCTACAGTCTCATCTTTCTGATCACATAATCTGCATTTTCTGTTATTATTGATGTTGAAAATTTTTGTTTTCATTGCATTAGTTTGTAATGCCTGTTCTTCAACTGCTATAATAAATCCTCCTGTTTCTTTTTAATATATCCATATTGTAGCTATTGCTACATTTTGTTTTGTTAGATCCTGAATGAAGAATTTTTGTAAAGAAACTATTCATTCAGGATTTAACAAGTTTAATATAACAGCTGAAAGGGAAACTTGTACTCTAACAGAAGATAAGGAAATTATTTACTGTAAGAATAAATGTATCTCTTTATGTAGATTTATAAGATTCAATGTTGTCTATCCAAAAATCATATAGAGGATTTGTGTGTTAATTATGGTTATATTAAGACATTCTGTATACAGTGAATGGCTAAGTAAGGTTGTAAACAATAGTCCAAAGGTAGCGTGCAAGCCATCCTGCTTGAGCATAAAGCTTGAAGCAAGGGCTTACGCGGAAGGCGACTCTAGCTCACTTTCCTTGCAAAGAGCACTCAAAGAGGAGAAGGAGCATAACAGATCAGCCAAGGGCCACTGAGGACAACTGCGATGTGGAAAAGGATAGCAGAAAAGAGGGTGCAAGGAAGAGAGAATAAAAGGGAATTCGCACCGTTTCTCAGGGCTTTTTTTCCGTCTCCTTTGAACCTGCTTGTTCTTGATCGATTCAAAAGTGGCACGACTATGTCGGACGGTGAGCCCTTTCCTTTGGATGCTTGATAGATTCTGAATGGTGCCAAACGAGAGATGTTGGCATCTATAGTTTTGAGCTTTCGCTAAGTGTCCCTTCGGAAGGAAGCAGCAGAGCGTTTCCTACAACCGGCAACTTGGGAAGGACAAGACGATCTTAACCCTGCAAGTGGTAAAGAGAAAATTAAAAAGTCAGAAGGGGTGCAGAGCATGCTTCCTTACCTAAGTGTAAGTCAAAGGTTAGACCCAGGCAATGCGGGATGGAAAGGTCATTCCCAGAGGATTGAGGGAGGTCTAAGAAAGAATTTTCTGAAAGAAGGAAAATTATTTTTTTTTTTAGGAGGAGAGGACCTTTGTTAGATCCTCAGTGAAGAACTTTTGTAAAGAAACTATTCATTCAGGATTTAACAAGTTTAACATAACAGCTGAGAGAGAAACTTGTACTCCAGCAGAAGATAAGGAAATTATTTACTGTATATAAGAATAAATGTATCTCTTTATGTAGATTTATAAGATTCAATGTTGTCTATCCAAAAATCATGTAGAGGATTTGTGTGTTAATTATAGTTGTATTAAGGCATTCTGTATATAGTGAATGTAAGTCAGGGTTGTGAACAATAGTCCAAAGGTTGCATGCGAGCCGTCCTGCTTAAGCATAAGGCTTGAAGCAAGGGCTTATGCAGAAGGTGACTAGCTCGCTTTCCTGGAAAAGAGCACTTGAAGACGAGGAGTATAATGGATCAGCCAAGGGGCATTGAGGACAAGTGCCATGTGAAAAAGAACAGCGGAAAAGAGGGCACAAGGAAGAGAGAATAAAAGGGGATTCGCACCGTTTCTTGTGGCTTTTTTCATCTCCTTTGAACCTGCTTGTTCTTGATCGATTCAAGGTGGCACGACGATGTCGACAGTGAGCCCTTTCCTTTGGATGCTTGATAGATTCCGAATGGTGCCAAACGTGAGATATCGGCATCTATAGTTTCGAGCTTTCGCTGAGTGTCCCATCGGAAGGAAGCAGCAGAGCGTTTCCTTGCAACCGGCAGAACAGGCGAGAATGATCGGCAGCGGATCTAGATAGACGGAAGCACGATGTCGGGTACAGAGTAAAGCCTAATCAGATGACTACAGTGACCCTCCACGTGGACATGATCTGATGGAAGTACCGAACTGAGTTCAACAAAGGTGAACGGATCTAATGGACCAGGTATCCCGGTCAAGAAATGGTAAAATACAGAACTTTGTTATCTACTTCCCATTTTTGTTAGAGGAAAGAAAATCATTATGTATTGGTCTAATGTGGACAGATTATTAGAGAACTTTAAGTGATCATCTAAATCTTTTATAAGCAGATTTCCATTAGACAGGTTGTCTGGAAACGTGTATAGATGAATATGACAAATTTTAATGTGTGAGACTAAGATTGTAGACAGAATTGATTAGAAGTTTATAGCATTTATATTATGTGTATTTATGTTTATCTTAAGGGAAAGTGTTATTGCTCATATGCCATAGGGTTTACTTATTTCTCCTAGTTTGATTTAGTATGATATTGAATTAATTGAGTGTGTGATATTTAAAAATTGTAAAATGTTTAAGGTCTCAATAAACATGTTTTGTGTCTTATACCTGAGCCTTGCCTGAATATGAAATCAAACTACCACTCATAAACTTGAACCTAAGTGGGAGGGAATAGAAAGTATATTGTGTTAGATTAGAGGTGATGAAGGTAAGCTGAGTTTTACATAGCTGTAGTTGAGTGTTTGTTTAATGAGTATGAGCGTAAAGTTCTGGGAAGGTCTCTCTGAATAAGAGTCCCTTCTATCCTAGGATATTGGTTGGCACAGCTTTAAAAAATAAATTTGTCAATATCTGAAAAGGAGGCTGCCCCAGATCGAAATTTTAAAGGATTCGTTCTTAATTATGGAATAACCTTTAGTAGTGAGAATGAAAACGTGACAAAGTTTTAGAAATTGACCTGTGACACAGTTTAGCTTTCCCTATAAGAGTGAGTGCACAAGAAGTGAGTTGAGAGTCAAAGTTTGTTGTAATTGGAGGGTCTAGGTCTTGTATTAAAAGAAAAATATATATTAAGGACAACAACTAAAATATATAAGAAAAAACAACCACATAACAGTTCAGGTCAATTTTGTTCTCAGTATCTCGAAGAAATTAGCCATGCTAGGGTTTATTTTTCCAGCACACATATCGGTTATTTTGTTTTTCGTTTTTGTAATCGGATTTGTTTCCTATTGCTTTTAGAAGGCCCTCTTGTGTAATTGCTTGAATCATTGGCTCAGAGCTATTGTCAATGTAACTTCTTAAACTAATTTCTTCTTCCACAGTCTGTCTCACTTGTAGCAGAACCCGTCCACCTATTCTCCTTGGTAGGTACAACCGATCAACATCACTTCATGGCTGTAATACATGATGCATAGTCATTAGTAAAATATTTTTTTTTTATATGTTTCAGTTATTCATGCCAACTGTTCACTCCCCTAATTTTTCTTAGCACTCTCATATCTGTGTTCTCCAGTCTTTGGTCAACTTTTTTATTTCTAATCTAACTGTCAGAATCATTAAAATTCATTTGAGCAACATCTTGTATACTGCTAGTTTAGCATTTTGGCTAATTTCTCTCTAATTTCACATAAATTTATTATTATTATTATTGTTGTTGTTAACACCATATCGCTATTTAGGTGGAAGGTGAATTTCATCATCAAGTGTGAGACCACCACCCTGCTTATTGGAGGGCTGGAGTGACTAGAAAAATGTCCATGTTTGGTCTCTAGAGCAGGGTTTACAGATTATGTAACAAAATAAATAAATAAATTATAAAATTTAAAAAAAATAGAGAAAATCCGTAGCTCATCACAGTGCTAATGTGCTATAGGCTTTCATAACCTTTTGTAAGTGGGAATTACAAAAAAAAAAAAAAAGTCAAAAGACTCATTGCAGGAGGTACACACAAAGCTCATTCAATATATTTACACTCACCACACACTGTCAAGCAATGGTTTCCACTTGCTTACAACTCTCCAAAAGAATCCAGAATGGCCTCTTGTTCTCTCCCATTCTGTGAAAAATTTCTTCCATATTAACCTGGTAATGACCCCCTACCAAATGATGTCTCAATCATAACCCCCTCTCCTCTTCCTGTTGACAAGGCTTTGCAAATTGCATTCCCTCAGTCTGCTTTTCATTTATTACATTCCAGTGACCGTTGCCACTTGAGTCGATCTTCTCTGGAGCCTTTCATATATCCTCATCACCATGAATACCCAGTGATCAAATCTGTGCACAATAATCCATATGAGTCCTGATCAAGGCCTTTTCATTTCTGCATGTTTAGGTCCTCACATCAATGCCATATTCAATGACTTCACATCTTGTGCATTGTAACCCTTGAATTATAGTTCTTTGTTTACCACCACTCTCAATCTCTTGTCTCCTCAGCCTCCTTCAAAATTTTTCCACTGGGTGTGTTCTTTGTATCCTATCACATTTCATAACCTTTCACTTTGCAACTGAACAGATAGTTCCACTCACTTGCACACTCTAACAATGTCTTCAAGTCCTCCTGTTACACCACATCTGTTTGACTCCTCATCATTCTTTCCAATAAAAATTGGGAATAAAGTTGAGGATTATTCACTTGGCTCCCCACTACACCATGTTTGATTATTCTGTTATCTATTTCCATATTTAATTTGCCGTCTTCACTAAAAATTTGCTAGCCTGGTTGGCTGAGTGGATGGCATACCTGCTCTCCAATCAACAGGTTGTGGGTTCCCACTGCAGACATGGAATTTTGTAAAATCCATAGCTCCTTAAGTTTATTATGTCAAAATAGCTGAAATATTTTACTTTTTCTATAGGCTCTCTATTAAGAATGCAATTGAAGTGTGCTATATTCCTGCCTGTTTTTCATGGTTTTGGTCTTTTAATTGCTAATTTCACACCAAAATTGTTAAAGCTGTTATTCACTTTTGTTAAAGGATACTGGAGACTTGCACTGGATTTGTTTAGGAATACATCATCTGCATCATCATTGAACTCAGCAAACAGCTAAGTTTGTTATATCTGATTTTGATATCTGGTTTAATGCCACTTTCTTTCTTTCATAATTTGTTCCATATAGATGATGAAAAAGGGGTGGAGATAGTGTGCACCCTTGTTTCACTTGATTTTACATCAAACCAACTTCCTGTATTTCCTTCATTTCTAACTGCTGACATATAATTTAAAAATATATTATGTATAACTATATAATGTTCCATTTACCTCCATGTAAAGTAGCATTCTGAACAGCTGTCCTCTTTGCACTTTATCACATGCTTTTTTTTCCTCATCTACAAAACTTAAATACAAATCTTTATTATATATCCTGTTTCTCAACTGTTAGTTGTAGAGTGAAAATCTGATCTTGACAACCTTTATTTAAACCTAAACCGGAATTGTTATTCAAGTTTTTCTTCCACAATTTTTATTAGTCTCTCTCTTTTTTTTTTCCAAATATGCTTGTGCAAATCTTACCTGAAGCACTTAATATTAAGAAAATACATTTCTTACCATACATTTTCTTACATTAAAGAAATTAAAGAATATACCTCTATATTCTACTCATTTTAAATGTTCTGAAAATTTAATTTTACATAATTATGATATTACAGCCAGTTTTGACTTTATTGCTTATAAAAAAAAAAAATTCCCTGACATCTCAGATCTCTACTTATGCCAGTTCTGTTGGTTATTTCACTTTGAAGAAGAAAATATAGAGATGCAGAGTTTAAAAAACATGCCCTTCACACAGCCTCAGATATATTCCTCCTCTGCTCAACATTTGATGTAAAAGTATCCATTTTAACATGAAAAAGAAAATAACAATAGTCTGGTCTTTGTAGTCACTTTAGTAACATATCGTCTCAGCATAAACCTTTCTTTTACAGTATACAGAAAACTGGTATACATACACACACAACCATGGCTCCAATTTTAACAGCATTAACAAATTCTTCCAGTCCTTCCTCGATCTGACTCTCTTTTTATGTACAGATCATAGTAGTGTTGTCAACTTTTCCTATCTAGGGTTCATTCGAAAAAATTAAATTTTAAGCAAATCCAATCCAATACTGCTTTCAAATCCATTGGAAACTGGCTACTCTTATCTCCTCTCCTGATGACCAGCTCCTTTCTTTTTCACTTCCTGCTATATCTATAATTAAAGTTCCTTGCTCAAATTAGTCTGTTATGGGTAAACTGGAAGGTCAACCTATTTCTAATTACATATATAAGAAATAGCTTCACCACAACTGTGGACAGTCAGGTCTGTTGGGCCATGTACGAAAGGGGTGGGTGGGTCTGGAGAGTTCTGATAAACACCTAGATAAACTTGTACATTGGTTATACATGCCTTTAAATTTTTCAAAAGCAAGTTGCAAAAACATGACCTTCCTTTAGTAAACCCATGTTGCTCATTGCAAAGTAGAGAATCACTGTCAACCCATTTCTGAATGCGAGCCCTAACCAATTTTTCCAAAATCTTCACCACCATTCCTGAGATACTAATTGTTCGATAGTTCAATACATCGGTCTTTACCCCACCCTTGTGCAATGGAATTATCATACATTCTTTCCCTTCCTGTAGAATCTTCCCTATTCTGAGACTCATATTAAACAGCCTAGTCAAAGGAATAGCCAGTTCAGCTGAATACTCTTTTAGCGCAAGTGCTGATATTTCATCAGTCTCTATTGCTGAATTCTTATTCAGTTTGTGCAACAGCTCTAATACCTCGGCCTCGTGCACCTGAGCTTCTTCATCCTGTGAACAGGTAGCAGTGAGCTCAATGTCGCGTACACCAGGTTGATAGCTTTTAACAAAATGGGCACTCATTAGTTGAGCAACCTCTTTTGCATCTATAACCGTCATACTATCTATCTTTAGAAGAGTTATTCTTTTATATTCTTTCTTTCTTTTACTTGCAGTATATTAATAGAATTCTTGTGGGTTATCTTTAGCATGCAGAGCCAGTTTCTTTTCATACTCAGACTTTACTTTCCTTATGCACTTGGTATTCCTTCCACATCATCCTTTTCTAATGAATCTCTTGCTTAATAAGATTACACAACCATTTGACTCCTACCCATTTATTCTTGGAACTCTCAGGACACATTCTAATATCGCATCATTTAAGTATTTTTTAAATGCTTCCCATGCACTGTCGATATTCTTCCCATCCATCAATGGATCTCATTCCACTGAACTCAGTATACTTTTTAGTTGGTCATAATTTCCTTCTTTGTAGTTCAGCATGTAACCTTTTCCAAATGGAAGATCATTCATAAACTTAATCACTTCCTAGGTGAATACCGTATGATCACTGAAACGCCCTCTGACACTATAATCAAATCTAACACTCTTTGATCTCGAGTTCCTTTTGTCACATGCTACTTCAGGAAGTTGTCCTGCAACAACTCAATAAATGCATTTTCATTCTTCTCTTGAGATTTTACTGCTACGCAATCAATATTTGGATAATTAAAGTCTTCCATTATGATTATTCTTTTCTCACTCATCTTGTCTATTTGGTGCTACATTTCTTCATCACTAGCAACCGATACACCGGGTGTGTAACAACACCCCACTATGTAATTGATCTTGTTAGATTCCACCTCACACCAGATGGCTTCAAACTCACTGCCACATGATATACTACGATTGTAGTAGTACTACAACCGTAGGTCTCAATTCTGACTGGATTCAAGTCATCCAGTATCATCAGCAGTACACCCCTCCTCTCCTATTCTCACTATCCTTCCTAAAAATAGTGTATCCTTTACACTTGATACCAGTTAGTGTCTGATTCTGATAGCCAGATCTCACTGATGCCTACAATCTGAGTTCCCAACATATTGACTTAAGGCAACAAACTCTACCCCTTTGTTTCTGATACTCCTAGCACTTGTGTAATAATAATATCCTTGCATGTTCTTTTGTACACTCTTGTCTGCAGTCTGCATGACACAGTTGGACAACTTGTAGATCTCTATTCTTCTCTAGTACCTTATTCATGTAGACATTTTTGCACACGTTTTATCGGTCTGAACCAGACAAATACAAAGTCAAAATCATTCTCTCCTCATCAACATTTCCATGACAAAGCCAATTCCCGTCATTAGCACAGTTATAGAACATTGTTGCTCTTACACTCACATTCTCACCATTCCTCCCTTTATAGTTTAGTTTCCCTGACTCTCTGTGTTAGGTCTCGTACCAGATATTAGTTTTTTCTAGACTCCTGATACCAAAAGCATTTATGCAGAGTAACTGTTCTACAGATAAGTACGATAAGTACTCTTGAGCAGAAAAGGAATGCAATTTTTTTTTAAACTGATGATGCTATAGAAGTGATATGATTGTGCCTGGAAAGGTTTGGATTAAAATTCCATTCTAAAAGAGAGATTTGGTCTTGACTGTTGAGCTGAGTATTATGAGAAGTAAATGGAGAAGATCTGGAGGTATTTTTTTTTTATACAAGAAAACGAGCAAAATTGCATTTTGGAAGCATTGAAGTTGAGTAGGTTGCTTCTGAAAGAAAGGAAATAATGAAAACATGTGAAGACTTTTATATCAAGTGTATGAAGATATCTATCTTGGGCCTACTGAAAATGAAGAATGAACAAGCCCAGATGATACCAGAAAAAATGATGGAAGAAGTAGAGAAAGTAATTGCAGAAATGAAATTTAATAAAGCCCAAGATGGAATATGGTCTGAACATTTAAAGGCAGTAGGATGGACATTATGGAAAGAACTGAATTTGTTATTTAATGACATCAGCAAACAAGAAAAATATCCTGAACAAATGGAATAATGCAATTATGGTCTTAATCCACAGAAAAGGAAATAGAGAAATAAATAATTACAGACCAATAATAAAATTATCACAAGTATATAAACTGTTTTCAAAAATATTGCTGAATAGATTAATGATGAAGTTGGATGAAGCTCAACCAGTAGAACAAGCTGGTTTTCTACAATAGACCATATTCATACTATAAACCAATTAATAGAAAAAACTAATGAATACCAAATAAATAAAGGACATTATTCAACATCTGTGTGAAACCAGTGTTTAAATATGATAGCAAGACATAGAGCATAACAGAGATTTAGTGTGAAGATGTGAGGATGGCACAGAGAAAACTGGAAAGAAGAATGCTGAAAATCACTAAAAATGATAAAATTAGGAATGAATAAGAAGGTAAACAGCAGTAAGAGATATAATAGAAGTGATAAAAAATTCAATATGGAGATGGGCTGGTCATATGGAAAATGAGAGACGAAAGATGAACAAGGTTGATAATTGAATGTCAACCAAGAGAGAGGAAAAGGGGTAGACAGAGAAAATGATGGAGAGATTATATACACACATAGAAAGGAGTGAAATAATAGTCAGAAACAAAAGAGAAGAAAAAATGGAAGAAGTTGGGGGGAGAGGCCTATGTTCTGCAGTGAACAAAGAAAGGCTGTGAGAAGAAGGTTGCTTTCACCCCAGTCAAGGATACTGTGGAGATCAGTGTTCAGGACACTTATTATAGATGATCTTGAATCTTGAACTGTTTGAGCACTGCAAGGCTTGTCAATGAGTAGGATGAGTGGAGTGTGCTGTCATCAGCCAAACTATGGGTTTGCACCTATTGAGAGCAGGTCATTTATTGGCTAAGTGGTTAGTGTACCCACCCTCCAACCAAAAGGTCACAGGTTCGAATTCTGCCATGAGCATGGACATTTGTGATTGTCTTTAGGTGGGAGACCACCATCCTGCTTATTTGGAGGCCTTAGGGGTAGACAGAGACCAAACATGAAATGTTTGGTCTCTACAGTAGGGTTTCCTGACTATGTAAAGATAATTGAAAAAATTATTTAAAAAATATTAAAAAAATTCAATAAAAACGGGGGGCAGGGGGGAGGAAATCCTTAACTCACAAATATATTACTGGTTTACTAATAACTTTTTGTGGGAGCAACCACATAAAAATTTAAAAAAATAAAAAATAAAAAATTGAAATATATATATAAATCAGGAAGAGGGGAGGTGAAATGACAGAGCTCTGAGGGACACTGGCATTGACAGGACAGTCTGTGAAGAGAACACCATCCACCATTATAGAGATTTATCTGAGAGAAAATTGACAATCTATTTACATAACGGAAAAGGCAGTCCAAATGATGGTAACTTGTTGAGAAGCTGTCGATGTCAAACCCTATCCAAACCTTGGAGATGTCAAAGGAATTCCATAGGTTTCTCCAAACCTTTCCATAGAATGGTCCAGAGGAGTGAGACATAAGCTAGCAGATCTCCTGTGGATCTAGAATTGCAAAATCCATAGTAGTGGTCACTAATTATGTAGCAGCTCTCAAGGTGTTGAAGACGTTGAACATTGATAACTTCTCCACTTTAGAGAAAATTGATGTGGGAGCAATTGATCAATAGGTTGATGGCAAGCATTTGTCTCCTTTTTTTGGGAATTGGTTGTATATCAGCTTTCTTCCATGCTGAAGGGTGGATGCCAGCTGAGTGCAGTTTAGTGAATAGATGATAGAGAACAAGTGTTAGTTCAGGAGCACATCTCTTGTGCACAATGGGTAGAATTCCATTGGGATTGGCTGCCTTTGTGGTATCCAAGTTATTGAAGATTCTTCTGATGTCTTTCTGGCAGACATTCACAGGCGGCATGAGATGCAATGTTTTAGGCAAGAAGGGGGATAATTTGCCATGGTCATATAGGAGCAGTTGGAATAGTAGAATGAAGCCAAGACATCAGGCATTAGTTCAGGCCTTATCTTTAGGTAATGTTACAATGCCACCATTAAGGTGAGATAGAGGAGGTTGCACAGATGGACAGAAGTTGCACCCAACATCTTTGGTGAGGGATCAGGAGGAGCAAGTTTTCTACATTTATCCTTGTTTTGTGGGCAACTCTGTAGGCTGTGAATGAAGCTTGTGTTTCAGTCTCAAGCCACTTGTGAAAAGCTCTTTTTTCTTCTCTTGGTCAGCCTTGGTACGTTTTTTGTAGAACCATAGTTTAGATACGGGTTGGGAATTTGAAGAGTTGAGAATGAAAATTTCCATTCTGGTATGGATTATTTCTTTAACAAGATTCCAGTAGGTATCTGAATATGAAGAATGTAAATAGTAGTCTGACCATAGAAAGGAGGTGTGAAAAAGTCAAGTCACGGAAGTCCTACCACTTGGCATTGTAGTAATGCCAAAGCATGTGAGATTATGAAAGGCTGAAGGAAGGACATTCCACCAGAGATGAAACTTGGATGAAATTGTGGTCTGAATTGGCAGGGAATATCAGCAGTGCCTAGAAGGAGAACTTCTTAAGAAAAAGATCTTAAGTTGGGTGAGTGAAGAGCAGTGTCAGGAATTCTGGTAGGAAGATGAATGATCTGTTTTAAGTCATTCTAATAGCAAAAATCTGTGCCTCTCTTGGGAAGAGAGGTAAAGAAAAAGGGAGCCAGTTAGAATTGTGGACATTGAAATCAATGACTTCACTGTTTGGAAATTTTGACTGTGTAAAATTGAGCTTTCAAGATAGGAAGTCAAAAAGGTCAGAATGATTTTCAGAACTGGGAGAATAGTAGAGGCAGCTGACGAATGAAACAAAATATGGTGAAGAAATTTTAAGCTGCAGGAGATCAAAAAGGTGAGATTCTGGGTTAGGTATCCTTTGGCAATGAATATCAGAATACACAAAAGCACAAATACCTCCCTTTTGGAAGGAGTCACGGGAGCAATTACAATTAAGATGAGCTTTGGTTGATTTAGTAGAAATTTGAGGTCCATGCAGAAACAGAACATCAAGTTTGAATGACTGAAGAGTTTAAGTTACTGTTGGCAAAGTGAATGTGAAAGATTTATTTTTGTGTGATTTTTATTTAATTTTTTATTATTATTATTATTATTTTTGAATATGTAAAATGATCTTGTAGAATATTATGCATTTGGTTTCATAATTTGTTTGTTTCATTATAACAGTAGCATTGCCATTATCAGTTTTGGTTATAACAGTTTTCTCAGTACCATATGTATTTTTTTTAAGGCTGTAATTTCTTTATGTGGAATATTGCTTTGTGGAGTTTGGATTCAGTTAGGATGTTCGCTACTTCCAAACAAATGTTATTGGTGGCTGCTACAGGATGTAGGTCATATATCCCACTTTTAACAGACGTCATTATTTTCAATTTTGGTACTTGGCTTGGTGTAATGCCACCCTGGATGGCCAAGTGGTTAGCATATCTGCCCTCCAGCTAACAGTTTGCAAGTTCAAATCCCGCTGCAACTATGGGGATGCTTGTGATTGTCTTTAGGTGGAAGAGGAACTTCATTACCTAGTATGAAACTGCTACCCCACTTATTAGAGGCCTGTAAGTGGCTTGAAGACATTTAATGTTTAGTCTCTAGAGTGGGATTTCTGCACTATGTAAAAAAATAAATAAAAAATATAAAATATCCTTAACTCCTCCACGATATAAATGTACTATAGATTTACAAAAACCTTCTGTGGGTTGGATCCCATAAAAAAAAAAGTTAAAAAGTTATGACCTTTGACATTGATATCTTCTTCTGGTAAAGTTACTGATGAGTTCACAACAGTGCATCCTTGACATGGTTGTTATTAATCTGTTTTGCAGTGTTGGAGGATTTCAAATTTCATTCAATTTGGAATGGAGAGTATCAATATTTTTGTTTGTATATGTACATAAACATGGGGGGACTGATTACATAAATAATGAAGGGGACTGTAGGAGGAAAGAGGCCATGAGGCAGACCAAGTATTTCATATATAAATTACATAATGATGTTAACCGTCACTAAGAGATAGAAAGGAGGTCACAAGACAGGATGTTATGACGTGCTACTATAACCAACCAATCTTCGGATTAATGCACCAGAGAAGAAGAAGATATACATAAACAATCACATCATCATCTACTTCAACAGTTTGGTATCCTAAAAACCTCTTGCTCCCTAATTTCACTGCACATTTTTAGCTAATGGTTATAACTCCAAAAAAAAAAAAAAAAAAAGGATAAAATATTAAGTACTCTCCAGTTCTATCCCTTTTTTCTCCTTACACACAAAACTCTTATGGTCCCATCTATTTAAGATCTGAAAAAGATATCCAGAGTGCTTAATAAATGTTATCTCCATGCCACATTCAAATCATATATCTGATTAGCAACTTCCATCCATTCATTTAAGGACTGTCTTTTATCACATTCAAGAATATATGAAATGCCCATACTTTTGACCTGCCTTTCTGTTGACAGACAGGAAGATCTCTTGTCAGCTGCCTCAGAGAAAATAAGAACTATATTTGCATCATGACAAATCAGGACTGGCAGACTATGCAAGAGCTTTCATGCTGGATTAGATGGAAAAAAGCCCAAGTGCTAAGC
This sequence comes from Typopeltis vanoorti, assembly GCF_054136105.1. Taxonomy (NCBI): domain Eukaryota; kingdom Metazoa; phylum Arthropoda; class Arachnida; order Uropygi; family Thelyphonidae; genus Typopeltis; species Typopeltis vanoorti. The sequence continues at coordinate 262,224 of NC_143553.1, forward strand.
AAAAGTCTGTGGAACAATCTCAGAATCTCTACAAATATAGGGTTGTATTAATTTGCCAAAAATCTGGAAGACAGTCATTTTAAGACTGAATAAATACTTGTAAAACTTCTTTATCCAAAAATAGATAGTCCAAATTAGGACTTCAGTTCTTTGTGGTTATCAATTACAATTTTAAACTGTTTATGCTCTGAAGATGCTAGGTATATACCAGTGAAATGTTAGTAGTGAAATAATTAAATAAATATTTGTGATGAATATGTTGACCAAAAAACGAATGTAATAAAAATATAACTGATACTGGGTTTATAGGCTGTAATAATTATTTAATAAACTTACTAGTTTTGCCACTTAAACTAATGACTTTGTCTGGGTTAGGATAAATGTGCAAATAAATATACATTAAAAGCATTAAATATGAATCATTATATAACTAAAAACACTGAATGTTTAAGAACCATTATACAAGTAAAACAGAAACATGTGGAGCATGGAAGCTGGCACATGGTCAGTCATTATTCAATAGGCGTGCCCGATAATTTGCAGAAAAATTAAAGTCCAGTGTGTTTAAAGATCTAATTAGTGACTTCCAGATGTCACACAAAATGATCCCTTGGTTTCTGTTGAGAGTGCCTTATGTGAATTGATTACCATTGTATCTACTTTGATGTTGCGGGCACTGAAGTTGTTCTATGTACGGCATGGAGCTCTTATCCCATTCAATTGCGGTGAGTGTGAGAGAAATGGAATGCCAGACCTGAGCTGTCTTCTCTGTTGTTATTGACATCTCCAATATGCTCTATTCATCTTATTTCAAAACTTTTTGATGTTTGCCCCACAAGAACCTGGAATATTGTAAACTCTGGGATGTTTGTTGAAAGGGTTGTGGTCCTTGGGCGAGCATAACAGATTTCATACTGTCATAATGAGTTTGAAATCCACTCTAATGTCGTGAGATTTCAGGAGATTTATGATTTTTAGCATAAGTTTACCAATAAAAGAGATGGAAACTGAGGTTTTGTAACGAATGTTATTGATCTGTTCTGGAGAGGGATTAGAGAATAGTATTCTTTGTGCTATTTTTTTAGGATAACCATTGCTGATCATTAGTTGGAGAATAGAATGTAATCCTACTGTTAGTGTTCCTTGATCTCTTATAATAGAGATCAAGGAACAGCTTATGTACAATACCTAATCTTTGTGAATATGGTGCAATGAGGAGAAATGTAGATAACGACCTGTATGAGTTGGCTTATAGTACACTCTTAGAGAAAGGCATCTGTCTGCATTTTTTCTTTTTTTTTTTTCATAATTAGAATGTCTAGAAAAGGTAATTTTCCTTTATTTTCAAGTTCTCAAGTGAATTTGATTTATGATGGAAGGAGTTAATAGATGTCAGAAACTTGTGTAATTCAGCCACACTGTGTTTCCTTATTATGAATATGTCACTACATATCTCCTCCAAAGTGACCGTTTAGGATATGTAGATAACATGACATCTTTTTCGAAGTTTTCCATGAATAAGTTCCCACAAGGAGGAGATAGGGGACTTCCCATTGCAAGGCTCCGAAAGTTGTTTGTAGATTTTCCCATTCCATTGGAAAAAATTGAGTTGAGACAGTGTTTAAATAGTTGAGAGATGTCCTGAGAGAACAGATTATCTATAAGTACCATAACTTCCTCTACATTAACATTTGTGAATAATGATACAATATCCAGACTAGCTAGAATGTCTGTTGGTGAGATAGAAATTTCTCCTAGTTTTTCTACAAAGTGTTGTGTATTTTTATTAGTTATGTAATGATTCATATTTAACAGTTGTATATTTATTTGTGTGTTTATCCTAACCCAGATGAAACCACTAGCTTAAGTGACAAAACTAATAGGTTTATTAAGTAATTATTATGACCTATAAAACCAGTGTTAGTGTTATTAAATAAATATTTATTTTCTCTGCATTCTGAATTAAACTGCAAAAAATCAAAGATGAACAAAAATGAAATGGTTGGGAAATGAAAGTAATGTTTTCAACCATTTAAGGACTGATTCCAGATTTGCTTAAAAATCATTAGTTTTTAAAATTTTCTTTAGTCAAAAATGAAATCTGTTATATTACTTATATTGAGTGATCAGTTTTTGAACATTTTTTAACTCCAGGCTTTTGTTGCAGGCCATTTGCTTCAACTATTTGAAATATAAAAAGGATAGTAATATCCATTTTCTATTTCTAATATCTTATAATAATAATAATAATAATATATATATATTGATATATCTGTATTTTTTTTCCAGAGCACTTCCAGCATTAGTGTGGCATCGTCAGAATTGGAATGTATTGTATCCCTATATGGAACTTGTTGATTTTGAAATTTCCGAGTTAATGTCACTTCCAACATATATTGCTGGATTCCGTGATGCTGCAGTTGAAAGTCAGAAGGATTTGTATGATGTATTTGTAAACTTAGCTGCTACAGAAATTAATGTTGCTCCTCATGCCAAAGGTAATGGGAACATGAGTAGGTGTTACAAAGTAAGAGAGTAATAACTAAAACAATTAGTGTGAACATTATAGCTGTGTATGTGTGTTTTCAGATAACTGAATTTCCTTGTTAAAGGACAAATTTAAAATCAGTGACTATATTATATATATTGAACCCTGTAATTCAGCCATTTGGGATCTGGCCATTTCACTGATTGCAGAGTGATTAGTCATTTCAAGGCTATTTAACTAAAAAAAAAAAAGCTTCATTTGATAGGCCAGGAGCAGAAATAACTTATAGAATGTACTAGTTTATGCAGACTGTTTGGCCATACCAGGCTACATTTTGATTAGATATTCCAACTAAAATGGTAATTTGGACATTTTTGGAAATTTTTGTGGATAACATGGCCCTGATAGCCTCCTCTGCCTGTTGGATTAATGACTGAAAAATCTTTAAAGATCTTTTAGTCATTAATTAATAGATATAGAATGTGATCACAGAACAACTTGAGAGAAAATAACTAGAGTATCAGATTAACAGGATGATAATGAATAAAGCAAAACCTATAAAGATAAATAACGATTGTTAATAAACAGAAAACTATCTTTTATAATCTGGATCAGTCCTTTCTCATCATTGCATTCCATCTGTCATCACAATTTCATCTTGCCCTCTCTTTCATTCTCTTCCTCTTTGCCTACTGCAATCCATAGGGCTCATTTCTGTTAATAATTTAGCCTATTTGTGTTGTTATATCTTGCACTGTGTCTGGTTCATCTCCATTTTGAACACCCTTTCTTGATTTCAAATGGAAGCGTGTCCTGCCTTTTAAGTGTCACACTGTGCATAATCCTTTCCATTCTGTAGGTAACTTTCAATTTATGATCCATATCTTTAGTGATCATGCTGTGCTTTCTTGGGAAGTATCAAATAATTGCATTGATGCTCCAATTAAAACAGGTTATATGCTGAACTACAAAGCTGGAAATTATGATCAACTTAGGAGAATACTATCTTTGGTCCCATGGTATCAGCTGCTGAATGGGAATCTTTGAAAAAGTGCTTAAATGAGGTGGCATCTGAATGTATCCCTAGTGTTTGAAGAATAAATAGGTTGGGAGTGAAATGGATGTGCAACCTTATTAAGCAAGAGATCCACCAGAAGAAGATGATGTGGAAAGGTGATTGTAAGAATAACAGTGAGAGGAGTTATGAAATATATAGAGCTCAGGCCAGAAAGGTAATGAGTATTGTGCAGAAAGCTAAATGGAAGTATGAAAAGAAATTGGCCTTGCACGCTAAAGGCAATCCAGAAGAATTATATTGTTATGCCGCAAGAAAAAAGAAAGAATGAATGTGAAAGAATAACTTTATTGAATGCAGATAGTACTCGAGTACCGGAAGCTAATGAGATTGTTCAGTTATGAGTGCTCACTTTGCTAAGATATATCAACCAGGTATATGTAACATGGTGCACAGTACTACTGCTACATTGAATGCAGAGTTAGAGGTTCATGAAAATGAGGTTGAAGAGGTGTTGCATAACCTGGATAAGAATTTGTCTATAGAGACAGACGGAATATCAGTTCATTTGCTATAGGGATGTTCAGCCAAATTGGCTAGGCCTTTTAATGTTTATATAACTTGAGTCTCAGCTCAGGAAGGATACCACAGGAATGGAAGGAATGTATGATAGTTCTATTGTACAAGAGTGGTGCAAAAACTGATGTGTCTAACTACTGGCCCATCAGTATCTCTGGTGTGGTAGTGAAGATTTTAGAGAAGTTAGTAAGAACTCGCATACAGAAATGGGTAGACAAACAAGGCTATACTCTGCAAGGAGCAGCATCAGTTTACTAAAGGAAGGTCATGCTTGAGCAATTTGCTTATATTTCATAACAATGTTATGGCAAAGTTGGATAAAGGGAATGGATACACTATGATAATTTGATTTTTCTAAAGCATTTGATAGGATACCACATAAAAGGCTGCCATAAACTGGAGAATGTGGTATTAGAATATAAACTCTTGACTTGGATCAGGGAATGGTTGACAAATAGATAACAAAAAATAGCATACAGTGAGTGTGAATCTGCTAGATTTAAGGTGACCAGTGGCGTACCTCAGGGTTCGGTCCTTGGGCCATTATTGTTCAAGCTGTACATTAATGACATCAGGCAGGGTCTAACGTGAGATTTGCAATTGTTTGCTGATGATGTAAAGATAGTCATGGCAATCAGGGATGCTGCTGATATTCAGCACTTACAAAATGATTTGAATAGGCTGGAAATTTGGGCAAATGAAAAATGGCTGTCAGTTTAATGTTAGTAAGTGTAAAGTTATTCACTTTGGTATGATTAGAGTTCCACCAGCATATTATATCAGTGGGGTTATGCTACAAGAAATTGAAGAGGCAAGGGATCTTGATGTATTGGTGGATAGGAATTTAAAGTTCAAAGGTCACATAGCAAAAGTTGCAAATACAACTCAGAGGATAATTGCGATATTGAAGCGAACCTTGACATGTAAGGATAAGGAAGTCATTTTGTCTCTTTATAAGGCTTTGATAAGATCACACTTGGATTATTGTGTGCAGATTTCGTCTCCCAGGTTACAAGGGGATAAAGAAGCTGTGGAAAGGTTGCAAAGAAGAGTTAAAAAAAAGATTATATCTGGATTATGGGATTTAGATTATGAGGACAGATTGTGAGTATGTGGATTGCAGACTCTGCTTAACAGGAGAAAGAGAGGTGATAGGATAGAGGTCTATAAACTTTTGAATGGGTGTTATAGGATATCATCTGATGAAATTTTTGTTATATGGAAGTTGGGTAGAGAACACGGGGGCATCCATGGAAGTTAAATTTATTTGCAGCCAAGAAAGGGGGGGGGGTAAGAGCTAGGTTTTTCTCCAGAGAGCAATGAGTGAGTGGAATAGTTAGCCTTTAGGGGTAGTGAGTGCATCTATTGTTGAATGAATTTAAAGGAAGACAGCTGGTTTGGGTGATTTATAGCTTCCCTCGATGAGTCCCTGACTCCCTGGAAGTTTCTAATAATAATAATAATAATAATAATAAAAAATCGTGTAACTTTCAATGCACTAGTCAAAAGCTCGCCTTTGAAGATATCTTTCATCTTTTCATGAGCAATCCAACCTAGTTATATCCTTCTTTTTCATTTTTTTTTATATGTCCATCTTTCTTTTTTATAATTTGTCCCAGATAAACCTTTGAATCAGTTGGCTTCATATTCCAGTATGTTTCTTTTTAAAGTAAAATTTCATTTAGCATTACTTTTGTTTTGTATAAATTTGTTTTCAACCCCATTTGACTGAACACTTCAGCTGATTCTCTTAATTTTATGTCTAGATTTTCTGCCAAGAGTACTATACCATCAGTAAGACACAGATGAGTCGGAATATTTCCATTAATTTAAACTTCTCCATTCTTTCAGTTCAATTCATGAAAAACTTCCTCTAAGTAGCTGTAAAGAGTTCTGGAGATACTGAATCAACTTGTCTTATTGCCCTATTTATCAGAAAAATTTCACTTTTCTTATGCACTTTAAAAACAGGTGGCATTACTATATATATATATACACACACACACACACACACCACAGGGTGGCTATAATTAAAGCACAGGTGTTCACAGCCCTGTAGAGAAAAAGGTATTGAACAAAATTCAACCAAACTTGATGTAATTATACACTCTGGAACGTGGGGTTTTGATTTACAGGGAGAGACTTACAAAATTCTGTTGCCAGCAGACAATTGGCGCTAGAATCATTTGATATTTATATTAAATTAAAGATGCCAAGGAATGGGGAACTGGACAATGAAACTTATTTGTACCTATGGTCCCACAGAAGATTCTACTAAGGTAGAAGTGGAGGAATTTTTTGAGTCTTTAGAGAAAGCAACTGACAATGAAAAAGGAAAAGTTGGTCCTTGTTGGAGATCTAAATAGCAGAGTAGGAAATGATTGTCAGACATACAAAAAATTATTTTGGAAAAATTTGGAGAAAAGAGCAAAGCTAATAATAATGGCAAATATCTGTTGGATTTCTGCTCAGGACAAGGACTGGTTATTACTAACACCATGTTCCAACATAAAAATGTGCACAAATTCACATTGAGAGAAGAGGCAAGGAATAAGAAAAGTCTCATTAACTATGTTACTGTTGATAGTGATGTTTTCTCCCTGGTGCAGAACACCAGAGTGTACCAAGGATTTGAAATTGGAAGTGATCACTATTTAGTCTCGAGCAGGATGAAATTGAATTTCATATTGAAAAGAATGACATGTAAGAAAGTTTTAAAGCGAATGAAAGTTGAGCAGCTCTCAGATGTAAGCTGTAGACTAAAATACGCAAAGAAAAAATGAAAGAGTTTGAGAACAGGAACCAAACCTTGGAGATTCAGTGGCAAGCCTTGAAGAAAACTCTGATTTATTCAGCCAGAGAAGCATGTGGTAAGGTTGTCTGCAAGGATAGAAAAATCAGAACTCCATGGTGGACACAGGAAGTTAAAGAAGCGGTTAAGGAAAAGAAGAAAGCATATCAAAAGTTCCTGGCAAATAAATCAGCTTGTTCTCTTAGAGAATACAGAGACAAATGTAAGAAAGCTAAACACGTTGTAAAACTAGCTAAACAAAAATAATGGGAAGACTTTAGCAAGAACATTGAAAATAAATATCAAGAAGGTGGCAAAATATTCTGGAGGTTGTTGAAGAAGCTTAGAAATGGGCGAAAGAGTGCTGTAAAAGGAGTTAGAGATGATAAAGGTGACAAAAACGGGAGAAAAAGATATCCTTGAAGTATGGAGTAATTACTTCGAAAAATTGCTAAATTCTTATACTCAACAGGCATACAGTCAGGTATGCATATCCATACTTGAAGTAGAAAAAGCCATCAAAGGCTTGAAATGTGGAAAGGCAGCCGGAATAGATGATATTTGTCCAGAAACGATGAAGTATGGTGGGATAAAAGTGTTATAGTGGCTGCACTGTATAGTTCAGAAGGCCTGGACAGAGGGACAAATTCTCAATCATTGCAGTAGGGCTCTCATAGTACCCATATATAAAAAGGGAAATAAAACTGAATGTGAGAATTACAGAGGTATTTCCCTACTGAGTGTTCCTGGTAAGATTTATGCCAGTATACTTGAGAAACAGTTGAGTAGAATTTTGGAAGAAAAGCCTGGTGAAGAACAAGCTGAATTCAGGCTAAATAGCGGCTGTCAGGATCAGATCTTCACTGTACGACAAATAGTGGTGAAATCATGGGAATATAACAAAGATCTGTATTTATGTTTTGTTGATCGGGAAAAGGCATATGACAAGGTGCCAAGAGAGAAGAAGCTATTCAATACGCTACAGTTATATGGGGTATTATATCAAGCAATACTTAGTCTTTATTTGAGTTGGAAGTCAGCAGTTAGAATTGAAGGAAGTACATTCATGTTGGAGTTTTAATGGAATAATTATCTGCACTGAGAAAGGATTAAAAATAATTTTAATACTTCCAGTATTTCGTCTCTATCACAGAGACATCTTCGGGGATTACTAAAAACGTTTTGTAACAACACACACACATACACAAAAGCAGTACAGTAGTGAGTGAAACTAAATTCCTATCTAGGTGGTGCGCCCTCTATGGGCATTTGCAGGTGGCCTAGAATGTAAAGAGGGATATCTAATAATTAATGTTTCCCAAATTTTGGGAAGTTCAATGCAACCATATTTGTTTAAATTAGTTTGATTCCTGAGTGCCGATGCAGATTCAAAAAACAGTCTTTGTCTTTTGAATTTACTATGGTGAAGCATGGTCGTTTTTTTCCAGGAGATCCTGTGGGTAGTATCCAAAACATGGTCTGCAAGGCCAGATTGACCATAATCGTGATTGCAGATGTAAGATCTGTGTTCTTCTAACCGAATGGATGCTGACCTGCCTGTCTGTCTGAAGTAAGCCAGTTTACAGGCACAAGGTACTCTTCAGGCACTGAGAGAGGAGGGAGCTGGTCTTTGGTGGAACGGATAAGGGTAGCAAGTTTACGGTAGGGCTTAAAAGCTGTATGGAGGTTGTACTTTTTTAATGATCTGGCTATTTTTTCTGATGTACTGTGGATTTAAGGTATGGTGATGGCATTTCTGTAGTCCTTCTGAAGAGGTGGTCAGGGAATAGGGAAGGATTTGATTATTTTTTTTAATCCTGTGGTCATTGTAGCCATTGGAAAGGAAGGTGTTGTGTATGTGTGTGTGTGAGTTCAGTTGAAAGGGCAGTTTTACTGGAACAAAGATCGTGGGTTCTATTGGTTAGAGTTTTAATAATGCCATATTGCTGAGAGGGGTGGAGGTGGGAGAGTTTGTGAATATATCTGCCTGTATGAGTAAGTTTTCTATATACCGAGAAAGAAAGGTTACCATTAGGAAGGCATGTTACTAAGGTGTCCAGGAAGGGTAAACTATTGTTATTTTTCTTTTCCATCGTAAACTGGATTCTTGGATGTACTATTGAGGTGACTGAGGAAGGAATCTAACGTGTCTGGACCATGAGGCCAAATAGAGAACACATCATCTACATATCTTAGCCAGATATAAGGTTTTAGAGGGGAAGAGTCTATGGCTCATTTTTCAAAATTTTCCATGTAAAAATTAGCAAGTGGGGGAAACCCCTCTCACCCCCCCCCCTTAGATCTCTTTTCCTTTTCCATCAACTCTGATTATTTTTCTTGGAAGAATAAAATCTACAAATAGATAGAGGGAACAGCTATGGGTTTCCCCCCCCCTCACCAATTTTTAGGGAATGGAGACCTATAGAAGAAGTAAAACATTTCAGTTACCTGGCAAAGTTTTTAGGGAAGATGGCAAATTAAATATGGAAATAGACAATAGAATTAACAAAGCTGGTATGGTAGGAAGTCAACTGAATAAATTTATATGGAATAACAGAGAAATTAGTCAAAACACTAAATTAGCTGTATACAAGTGTTCAAACCAATTTTAACTTAAGATGAAAAGCCAAACGGCTATATTTTCTGGCGAAGTTAGTTAAATTAAGGGGATAAAAATCCCTTATTATTTTACAGCCAGTATGCGAAACTCTAAGATCAAAAACTACGATCTACGAGTTTCATGCCGAAGAACTATCGGCAAATCCAAGCGCAAGTGACCACTTGGTAGTACCACACCAAGGCAACTCGAAGCAAAGGTGGAGCAAGCTCCCTCACCATCCTTGGTATTTTCTCATAATGTGAAAACACAGCTCCTAGGAGATGTAATACTGCTTTACATTATGAGGAGAGGTCACTACCCAGACCAGATTAATTATATAATATAATATATATGGGTACACCACTCTGGCATTCATATAGTGAAGGTATGTAAGTTCTTTTCACTTAAACTTGAATATCATCCAAGTCTACCTACTCAGTGATGAGACCTCAAAAAAGGTTGAAAACGGTCTAGGTAGTGACCTGTCCTCATAATGTAAAGCAGTATTACATCTCCTAGGAGCTGTGGTTTCACATTATGAGAAAATATCAAGAACAGTGAGGGTGCTTGCTCCACCTTTGCTTCGAGTTGCCTTGGTGTGGTACTACCAAGTGGTCACTTACGCTTGGATTTGCCGATAGTTCTTCGGCATGAAACTCATAGTTTTCAATCTTAGAGTTTCACATACTGGCTGTAAAATAATAAGGGATTTTTATCCCCTTAATTCAATTTAATCTGTTTTATTTCTTATCGATCTAAGATCTGGATAAGAAATAAAACACTGGAGACCACAGATATGAGATTTCTGAGAAAGATTAGTGGACTGAACAGATGGCATCAATGACAATATCCTATTAAAGATGACGATATTAGGAGTGTGTCGGTTGAACTAATCTCAGGTGATATGGTCACTTAAACAGAATGGGAGAGGAAAGATTAACAAAACAAGTGTTTTTTGCCAGGTTGGCTGAAAAAAAAAATAGTCCCAGAGAAAGACCAAGATGTTAAGTGGATCAATACAGTAAAAAGTGCCTTAGAAGAGAGAAATATAAGATCTGATGATGTTGGAATCTTGACAGATATCAGATTAATTTGGAGGAAAATTGTTGATAGGAAGTTAGTAATGATGTTTGTTTTTTATGTAGTACTATCATAATATCCTGTATAACCCTTGAGGATACATGTCAGGAATTTGATGATGATGACAATGGGTGGGTGGTTCCAAGGAACTCTGTGCCTAGTGTCACTAGTGTGAGAAACAAGGCCCGACTTTTGTAGTCCAAAAATGAATAGTGTTGTTGTTCTTCAATTACAAGTAAGGCAGAATTGTCAGTCTGTCCAGAATAGCAAAAATGACGTGAGCACGGAGACTTGATAGACACGTAATAAGGAAAGCAGTGGTATTGTGTTCTTTTTAGATGATAAAAAGGAAGGCAAACAAAATTATCATCAATCTACGAGCCTACAATCTGATGTGAAAAGAATCGATACCCTAACTTATAGAAACCTCAGAATGAACAGTAAGGATTTTTTATAAATTTAATATATATGCTTCCTTCAAGCCAGCTTGGAAACTGTGAAGATTAATGTTGGAAGTTTTTCCACTTGGATATACTATAAATCAGTGATTTTCAACCTTTTCCATAATATGGCACACCTAGACTAATTATTAAAATTCTGCGGCACACTAAAAATATATTCTTTTAATTTTTTTGATGATCTGGCCAAAAATAGGCATAATTTTGATTGATTTACACACACAAGAAGAGGGAAGACCAGACACTAATAAATAAATTCGCAAATTACAACATTATTTCTTTCAATTAATTTGTTTTCATAAATCTCACGGTACACCTGAGGACCTCTCGGCACACCAGTTAAAAATCGCTGCTATAAATTAAAGATACCAAGAAATTATATGCTAGGTTTAGTCCTTTATCCAAGTGTAAGCAAACAAGTTTGTGCCTGAACTATTTTCAGGACTGAGGTAACTCCCATAATGCAAAGCACATCTCCTTCCAGAGATGTGACTCCACAAGAAAATATGAAACGAAAATATGACTTCTGCATTACTTCAAGCTTAATATCACCTCTTGTTCTTGCTCCCACTGATGAGACCTAAATAAAGATTGAAACAGGTCTGGGTAGTGACCCTTCCCATAATGCATAGCATTATACATGTCTGCAAGGAGATGTGCTTTGTATTATGGTATACTAAGGCAAGTGATGCAAAGTCATTAGCTTCTTTATACGAGTTGCCTCAGTCCTGAAAGTAGTCCAGGCACAAACTTGTTTGCTTACACTTGGATAAAGGATTAAACCAAGTATATAATTTCTTGGTGTCTCTAATTTAAAGTTAAGACTATATTTCATTTTTGGAATCGGACAAGTCTAGTCTTGTTTCTCATGCTATTGACACTAGGCATAGAGTTCTTTGGAACCAGACAAAACCTCTTCACCGCAGCAAGTTCAGATTTGATTGATTGTTGTGATCACTAGTAATTGCACAGAAGTTTTTTCTCTTTTTTTTTAAATTAATAATTATGTTTAAATTATTTTTTATCTACACAACTTTCTATAATTGTTCCTTTGAACTCTAATAGTGTAATCACATACTTTAGTTATGTGCATATAGTAGACATGAGCTACTATATGCACAATTTGACCCATCATTGTGATTCATGTTTTGAATGTAGTTAGCAGTCTGTCTCCATAACTGTGTCCACATAACATTGAATGAAATATATTGGAGTTTTTAAATTAAATGCTATGTAATTTTTGTTACATGTGTAAGCTGTGAAAGTTATTTAAATAAAAGACTCAAGTTGCTAAAGATGTCATGTAGGTCATATCTGTCAAAGTTACAGTAGAAATACCTATAACTGTTTTCTTGATTTTGCAATGGTGTTGAATAGAATACCACATGACAGAATACTACTAAAACTGAGTCGGATGTCTATGAGATAGCTGGTAGCAGGAATTGTTGGTCGATAGGAGCCACAAATCATCTATGACGTCTTGATAGAGAAAAGTGACAAGGAAGTTGTCACAAGATTTTGTTTTGGGATTGTTGCTGTTTAATCTGTATATCAGGCATATAGCTAATATAGCTTGATAAGATATGTAATTGTTTGCTGATTATAGTAAATTTGGATGAGCAATTTCAGGTGTGATGTTGCAAAACAATTAAATCGACCAATGCTTTGAGTAGATGAATGGGGCAGTTAGCTCAGTGTTCATAGTTGCTAAATTATTTTTTTAGCAAAACTAAACTCTGACCAAAGTGCATAAAGTTTTGCACTTTGGCCAGAGATGATGGAGTTTGTGTTGTATTGGAAGAGCTCCTGGAAGCAGTTGATCTGCCAGTGTTGGTGGATAAGGAGCTGAAGTTCATTGGACACATAAACATGACAAAAGTTGTAAAGGTTACTAAGAAAATTGCTACCATAATGAGAAGTACAAGTAAGGATAAAGAAAGCATAGTCGCACAGTATAATGTCCTGATCATCTGGGTTGATCTGGATTGCTGTGTATGTTCATATCTAGTCACCTGAACTAAATCTGCATATCCATGTGATTAGAAAACATTTAAGAGAGAGAGAGAGTGCAAAAGCAAGTTATAAATATTGTCTCAGGACTCTCTGATGTTGAGCACAATGACAGATTAAGAGAACATGGCAGATAAGAGGAAATGTGATGGAGACTTACAAGTTGATGAGAGGAGCCTATTATTTATATATAAGGGAAATATTGAGTAGGGACAAGAGGTTGTCATCCATGGGAACTGATATTCATTTGAATATGAAAGTCATTGCAAATAATGAATGAATAGAATAAATTGCTATTTTGGTGATTAATGTTTTCAAGTCTAAGTATGATATGTATTCTTAAGAGTTTAAAGGCTCATGGAAACCCAGACATAACAATAATAATGCCATTACCAGATTTAATGTCTTTGAACTGGGAGTCTCTTCCATTATTTGTTGCTTAAGAAAGTTATCTCTCATAACTCTATAAATTCTCTTTCCATGCATTCTCCACCCCTTCCCTCCAGTCTATATCTCTCCATAGTTGAAATCTTATTCACATGGTGATTTCAACTAGAATACAATAGTCCCCCCCCCCTCCTCTATTCACATAGGATGCAATGCAGTACAATAACCTTTATCTTTATCCATATGGTTAACATGGCAATTCAGTTCACTGTCCTCCTCAAATGATCCCCTGGTGAATTCAGAGAATTCAACTGGATAAGATCAGCTCCTCTAGTTTGATTCAGTTAGTCTGCAGCCATCCTTCCCCTCTGGAATATGCCATGCATATGTTTTATTCCTGTAAGGATATCCTCTTCTGTCAACCAGAACTAATGTCAATAATTTTTGATGCATTTGTTTTTACCAATAATAAGAATTCATTACCTCTATATCTGCTGCTTCTAGCATGAATGCTAGATAATTTACATGCATGATAATTTACCACCAATCTGATAGATATTCAAGCAACTCTTAAAACTTATTCAAATAAGTATTCTCCACTGTTGCAGTTGAGGAATCAACTGCAACAATGTGGTATTCTCTTCCCCACTGCTTCTGTTGCCACTTTTTGTGTCTGACAAATACTGCTTTCTCTGGGAATTATCTGATGTACTTGACCAAACTCTCATGTAACCACTCTGGCATATCTAGTTTCCCTATTTATATTTATTCTTTCACTTCACAACAATTTTTCAAGACTCCTAATACCAAATCCATTATAGTTCAAATTTCTTCCTGTTATCAAAATCTCCCCAGACACACACACACACATCGACATGCTGCACATTATTTCTCCTACACAGTCTCTGCTTATTGAATAATTTGCAATCACAGCTCTCCTCTCCTCTCCTCATTTTACTCCTATAATATCTTGACAAGCTTGCAGTCTTGGCTCCACTCTTTCTTCTTTTTCTTCTTTCTCTCAAATGGAATTGGCAAGGTCTTTCTTCCTGCAAAACAGAGAAAACAGCAAACACACTCATACTGTTGATAAATATGCTGAGTTTTTAAGTGCCTTATGACTTCATAGCACTAAAATTATTTTGTCCAGTTGCATATACTGCTTATATTCACTTCATTGTTTTATCTTCTCTTTAATGTTTCTAAGATATAAAAGAAACTAATATTAAATATCAGTGTTGAATGTGTTTTTAATATCTTGCTCTGTTTTGATGTCATGAGTTATAGATGGTTTTGCAATCTACCAAAAAGTTGGAAAGTATTATAATACTGTATATAAAATGTAAATGTTGGTATAAATAAATTTTATTTATTTATGTATATTTATTGGCCTGGTTGGCCAAGTGGTTAGTGTATCCACTCTCTAGCCAAAAGGCTGTGGGTTAAAATCCTGCCATGGATATCTGTGATTGTCCTAACTGTGTGGAAAGGGCATCTGCAACCCTACCACTTCTTCTCGCAGAAAGCTTCACTCCCAAAACCCTATGAGGTATGGGAGTGACCATATGGCATCAATTGACATCACATATGAATCACTAACTAACAATCTATATATTTCATGTAAAGAGTATTAGTTTTACTTATAATTTAAAATCCATAGTTGTTTTAGATTATTACTTTCATTTTACTTTAGTTTAAATTCTCTTTCTTTACTTATAATTTTCAGAAAGCTTTGCAATGACTAAAACCCACAAAGACATTGCTGTATTTATGGTACGTCAAGCTGAAAATGATGAACTGTCTGATCAACAAGTAATTAAGGTATTTTTAATTTATTGTTAATAATAACAATTCTCTGTGGAATCAACAGACTAATCTTAAGAGACCTCACTGAACCAACCACATATCTATCGTATATTGACTCTTAAAGACAACTCTCTGGTAATGCATTTTACTTCCCACTACTCTCCATGGAAGAAAATCTTCTCACTCCCTTCTTCACCACACCCATATACATCTTCCAAGGATAGCCTCACACTCTTCACTTTATATATAATTCCTACTGTATTAATTGTTTAAAATCCCTCTACCACTATAAAGGCTTCTATCTTATTGCCTCTTTCCTGCCTGTTCCTTAAATTATGCAATTTATGTTTCCTCCAACCTCACCCCACAATTGACATTCCAGAGTTCCAATATGCTTTAGTCACTCATCTCCGAACCCTCTCCAGTTTTCTCATCATGTAGGAAATTATATTATAGGAACATATTATTACTAAATTTGCACAAATGTACAAATTTGGTAATCATTTGGTTTCCTACATGATTATCCATGTAGGTCACAAGTATGTAGACAAGATCTTGGTCACAGAGGCTACACATAGCTTACATGTGTTCTCTGATTACGGTCTTGGGTAGTGGTACAATCATCTTCTTATCTATATGTCATTGTAATTCTTATTAGAGCATCATTGCACTCTGTCTTTTTCATTAAATTATATTAAATGCATGTAATGCGAGTTTTTAGAATGGGTTTTTTTTTAATCTCCAAGATAATCAACTATTTCTAGGAAGCCCATTCCATCTTATACAAAGCTGGTCAATGTATTCATTTACCACTTTCTCATGTAGCATATCCGCTCGCTTATCATTAGAAAAATCTTATCCTCTCTCTCTCACTAACTACACTCTTACTCTACTTCCATATGTGGATGATCCCTCATTTCTTCTCTTCCTAACATATATTAAAAAATCCTCCCTATATATTGTTTAAAATCCTATAAATAATTGACATGTCTCTCTAATTACTTAACTTTTCTATCTATTTACCAAACTCAGTAATATACCCCTAATGTGTCCTTATATTCAGCATTTTATATTTATTAATACTCTTTCTCTCCAAGAATGTCACATCTCCTTAAAGGAAAATATAAATCCAAAATCCAATTGTTTACAGAATATATCATAATTTTGTAGCAAAGCATAAATATCCTACAACCATGAAGCTGCAAACTCACCTGCTGCATATTCCTTTTTGAAACCATTATTATTGCTCAACAGGCATCCATGAGCTGAAGTTTTATGGGAATTCCACACCAACCATTACTGATTCAATGCCTCATCCTCTCATAGAAGTCATTCACTAACAAAGCGATCACAACACCTCTGCCAAACCACTCCATACATTTAACATTCTCTAGGTGAAGAAAACTAATCTTTACACCTTTGTTAACCCACTCTCATACACTTCCATGGGTAACTGCTTGGTCACTCTCCTCAGTCATCCGTTAGAAAATTTCTTTAACATTTACTCTGTTAACCTCTTCAGTAATGTCAAGGTTTGTAGTATATCTGCTCTTTTCCACTCATCAGCTAAACATTATAACCCACAAATCTTCAGTCTCTCTTCATACGGAGCATCCCATAAACTATTCTCCATTTTTGTCACTTACCATGTCAAAGAGAAACCCAGGCAATCAAATTTGTGTATAGTAGTCCAGATGCGATTGTATTATCAAAACATTGTAAGGGGGATAACTTACTTTTCCTTATTTGTCAGTATTTTTTTTCACATTCAAGTGATCCATTGATATATGTTGCCTATTTTTGCAATATATCCTTTGAACTTCAACGCTCTGTCCACTTCTTCTTCTGCAGCTTTTTCCACTTAAGTAGAGTCGCTGTTTGTGGTGAGTCTCCTCCACAACCTCCTGTCTTGGACTGTAGCCACATCCAAGTTCTTCATCCTCAAGTCCTCCTCCACCATCTTCCTCCATCTCTTCTTTGGCCATCTGTGCTTCCTCCTCCCCTGCACATCCATCTGCATGACCTTTCTTCCCACATATTCTTGAGCCCTCCTCATCACATGGCCAAACCATCTCAACATTGCCTCCTGTATCTTTGCTCCTAAGTTCGTAACTTTCATCGTTCACCTTACATAGTCATTTCTCAGACGATCCTTTCTGGTCACACTGCACATCCACCTAAGCATTCTCATCTCTGCTACCTCCATCCTGCTGATGTTATTTTTCCTCAGGTCCACAGTTTCCATAGCATACGTCATAGCTAGTCTCACTACTGTCCTGCAGATTTGGCATTTTAGATTGATCGGCACCCTCTTATCGCATAGCACTCCAGCCATCTCTCTCCATTTCCTCCATCCTGCATCCTACTTCCTTCTCAGCCTCACCATCCGCTTTCATTGTTGAACCTAAGTATCTAAAGTCACTGACCTTCCTGATGGCATTTCCTTCCAGATCTGTATCATGGCTTCCATTCCCCTTTGCAACACACAGTCTCATGCCTCTCTTCCAGTACTTTCCTCCAACTTTCCAGTTTAGCTGCCACTTCTTCTCTTGATTCTGCACACAGCACGATGTCATCTGCATACAACATAGTCCAAGGTGCATCTTCTCTCACCTCCTCCATCACCACCTCCACAGTATTAAACAGGAACGGACATAATGCTGACCCTTGATGCAAGCCAACTGTCGCTGGAAAACTTTCTGTCTCTCCCAGGCAGGTTTGAACTCTTGTCTTCACATTTCTGTATACATCTCCTGCACCAACCTGACACATTTCTCCGGAACTTCTTCTCCCTCAGACACCTCCAGACTTCTTGCCTTGCACTCTATCATATGCTTTGTCCAGATCAATAAATGACCAGATGTAGCTCCCGTTGCTTCTCTCGAAACTTTTCCATCATCTGTCGTCGATCTACCAGGCATGAAGCCAGATTGCTCCTTTGCAATCTCCACCTCCTTCCTCAGTCTTCCATCAAGAACCCTCTCTAGGATTGTCATTGTGTGGGATATCCACTTTATTCCTCTGTAATTCTTACAGTCTTGGGCACATCCCCTTTACTCTTGTAGATAGGGACAAGAGTACTTTCCCTTCATTCCTCAGGTATATTTTCCTGTTGACAAACTTTTATTAACAGGTCCCACAGAAGATCAATTCTCTATTCCCCCAAGGCCCACCGATTTTCCATTCTTCATCCTCTTTATGGCTTCCTTCACTTCCACTCTACTAATGTTCTGCACCATCCCCTCATAAGGTGACCCATCTTCTCTGAATCCTTGCATTTTCTTCATTCAAAAGCCCTTCAAAGTATAGTCTCCATCTGTTTCTTATATCCACATCCCTCCTTAATACCCTTCCTCCAGAGTCTTTGATGTACCTCACATGTACAATGTCCTTTGATGCCTTATTTCTACATTTTGCCAATCGATAAATCTTTCTCTGTCCTTCCTTTGTTTCTAATTGATATAAAGTTCTTGATATGCCATGGCCTTCGCCTGTGCAACAACTCTCTTGGCTTCTCGCTTTTTTCTCTCTGTCCTCTTCCACTCTTGACTCATCCCACTTCTGCTTTGCCTTCCTCTTAGCCGTCACTGCTTCTTGTACATTATTATTCCACCACCAACCCTCCTTCTGCTCTCTAATCGTTCCGGATGTTTCATCAAGCACTTGAATTGCACAGCTTAGAATTACTTTTGAATTATGTCTCTACCAGTCTTGTACACTTTCTAGTCCATCCGAAATCCTCTCTAACACCTTCCCCCTAAAACGGTTCCTCACACTCTCTTCTTTTAAGCGAAACCACTTAATTTTCTTCCTCCCATGCCTTCCAAAAGTTCTTATTTTGAACTTTATTTTAAAGTTTGCGCACAACAGCCAGTGTTGCTGCACCACTTGATCTGTTGGGATTACCTTACAATTTGTTACTGCCTTAAAATGTTTCCTTCTAGTCAAAATGTAGTCAGTCTGTGAATTATTGTTGCCACTTCTAAATGTTATCAAATGCTCTTCCCTCTTACAGAAAAAGGAGTTCACAATTGCCAGATCAAATGCTACTGCAAAGTCCAAAATCCTCTCTCCTTTCTGGTTCATCATTTCCACTCCATGGCCACCATGCAACCTTTCACAGTCCCTATTCTGTCTCCCTATGTGTCCGTTCAAGTCTCCTCCAACAATCACCATCTTGTTTTCTTCCAGTTCCCTCATTTCTTCATCTAGCACATTCCAGAATTCATCTTTCTCTTCTGCTGTACCACCAACTTGTGGGGTGTATACACATAAGAGGACCAGTTGCTCTTCTCCAAGACCCAGTTTCATTTGCATGATCCTGTCGTTCCTCCGACCCACTTCCAGTACTTCGCCCTTCATACTGCCACACATCACAATTCCGACACCATTTCTTCCCTCTTTATTTTCTCCAGAGTAAACAATTTATACCCTTCTCTTAGTTCCTTCGCCTTTTCTCCCTTCCACCTTGTCTCCTGCACGCATAAAATGTCCAACTTCCTCTTCCTCATCATGTCTGCAACTTCTCTTCCCCTTCCAGTCATGCTTCCAACATTCAGTGTTCCCAGTCGCAACATTCTCTCCACTTGCTGGGCTCACTTCTTTAACTGCACCCACCCTTGATATGGTAGCCCTTGTCCACTTCTCGCAGTTGTGGGGCAATGTGGCTGTGCTTTGCTTAAGGGTATGTCCTAGCCCTTGTATCACTTTCTTTTCGACTCATTTGATCATACCTAGAGCTGGCAGCGAAGTTTTATGACTGGATGCCCTTCCTCACGTCAACCCCTCGCCATTTATCCAGGCTTGGGACTTTGGGGCTAGCTTGCCCCCTTCGGTGGCTGCAATAGGCGAAATATCAGCAAGATAGGATAGATTCACCCCTAGCCCTGTCCACTATTACTTCTAAATCCTTATTCCTCATCAACTTCTTGTAGTCCCATGTATAACTTGATTTATTGACACATTATCCTTTTCCCAAACTACCAGACTGTTTTTATCATCCTGTAGGAAAGCTACATCACCTTTATTGTTCTTTTCAGTTTAGCATAACTGAAAAACAGTTGGATATGCCTATGAAATCATGCCTCACATTATTGATGTACTAATTGAACACCAGTGACTCAAGTACAGAGCTGTGGAATGCCACTGGTTCTCTGCCTTCTCTTTGATCCATCTCCACCATGTACTATACTCGAATGTCTGTCCATCAGCTGCCAACCCACTCCATGTCACCAGCTTCATGTCCAACACTGTTTGCTCCAATTTAAGGATTCCATGCAGCATCTGTCAAATGCTTTTATAGAGTTCAACAGTATCATTTTGTAGCTATTTCTCTTATTCAACTTTCATGTCCCTTGAAAGTGAGTAAATTACCAAGAGAAGACCTGCCTTTCACAAAATCATATCCCATAGAGTATTATATTCCTTTGTATCCATTCCTGAATTTAGCCCTAACCAACTTTTCAAATACCTCAGTTACCAATCCCGAGACACCATACGGTCTAAAATTTGCTATCTTGTTCTTTTTTCCTTTCTTTTAGGCTTGCACGGTGATCCGAATGCATTTTTGGAAATTATGGAGACAACTACCGTGTTTGAATAAAAACTTTAGTTTAATATTACTAAAATTTACAATTCGAAGTTTTGACCTTTATGTCAAGGTCATCTTCTGGAGCGTACAAATATACACAAGAAACAAGCTATACTACAATCAGACTGGTTTGTTAAAGACACTGACCAACCGCTATCACAATTGTTGGCCTGACCTCTGGTGGAAAAAAAAAAAAAAAAAAAATTATACATCAACGCTAGAGTCCTATTATTTGTGTTGTCTACTATATACATATATTAACATCATTCCAGCCAGTTGGAGTGGAATGATTTCTAATACTAGCAGATTGGCTGGAGTCCAGACTTATGTTGAATCTTTCATGTTAGGTTGGCTGAATGTATGCCATCCAGATCCTTGGAATTTTCATACCATCTTTATTGTTGATATTTGGGTGGTTTATCAGGATTTTGCAGGATTCTTTAAATTTTCTTTCGTACCATGTTTTTGTGCGGTGTAAGGAGCAGGTGCTTTTCCAGTTGATTTGAATCAGTGAGTCAGCAGGTGCTTTTCCAGTTGATCCAGTTGAATTTTTTTTTTTTTTTTTTTTTCACCAGAGGTCAGGCCAACAATTGTGATAGCGGTTGGTCAGTGTCTTTAACAAACCAGTCTGATTGTCGTATAGCTTGTTTCTTGTGTATATTTGTACGCTCCAGAAGATGACCTTGACATAAAGGTCAAAATGTCGAATTGTAAATTTTAGTAATATTAAACTAAAGTTTTTATTCAAACACGGTAGTCGTCTCCATAATTTCCAAAAATGCATTGCTATCTTGTTCTTGGAGCTTTCTGTATCTAATGTTTTGAACTGTTTTGTTCCTTTTCCACTCCTTTGGCACTCTGTCAGTGCTGAGACTTAGTCTGGTTAGGAAAATTGCCATTTCTCTTGCACTTTCATATAATATGCCAGCTGTTTATGCACTTTCATATAATATAATATGCCACATTAAGAGATTTTTTAATAACTTGTAGCATAAACACCTCATCCCTCTCTAATGAATAGAATAGAGATCTATCCATCACTGGATTATCACCACTTGGATGTAACACTTGCAAAGTGATGACTCAGTGATTCAACTATTGCTTCTTGTGTTATCCCTTCCTGCCATCAATGTTCATTAAAATTATCCTTCCATAATCAATTTTCCATTTGCTTGCCACATAGCTAAAAGTTCCCGCAATTTCTTTTGTCTCACTTTACTGATTTTCTCTCATAATTTGATTATCTTTTTCCCCATAATAGCCATCCCTCTTGCCAGTGTTTTATATTGCTCATGAGCTAGCTGATCCCCTTTTTCCTTATGTAACTTCCATAATTTTTTTTCCCCCAGCTTCTACTTCGTAATCCACTTATCTATTTAATTTTCTCATAATTTCATCTTCCAAACTAGGTACACAGCTGATACTGGGGTGCAATTCTAGCTCGCTTCCTCATGGTGCACCCTGGGTCATGCTAAAGAGCTAGAGCAACTGGCGGCCAGACCATTGTGCAATCTCCTGACCATACTTACACATCAATATTCCTTATCAACACCAATTACTTACAACACCAATATTCCTTATCAGCTGGTTCTTCGAACCAGCTGATAAGGAATATTGGGCATAACATCCGTATCTTCCAGTTAAATGTTGAGGGTATTAGCGCATCAAAATGTCAATGTCTTTCTAAACATGTACGAGAAAAAAACATATCAAATCGCATATCGAAACTGAAGATCAAGTTAAATCTAGAGCAATAATCCCTGGCTATGACATTCTTGGGATTACTTACAGACATAGCTACGGCAACATAACATATGTCCGAAATGGTATTGAGAATGCTGTGCTGATATCTTCGACTGATGACGAAATCCATAAGATCACGTTAAAATAGCGGATATTACGATTGTGAATGTATATAAACCACCTGTAACTGTTTGGCCAAATGATATTCTGCAGACATACTTCCACCCAACGGTGTACTCTTGGGACTTCACCAGTCATCATACTTCTTGGAAATACGATCGGAATTATCAAAACGGGGAAATATTAGCTGAATGGGCAGATCAACACCGTCTTCACTTGGTTTTTGATGCCAAGGAAAAATGCATCTTTAAATCAATAGCCTGGAATAAGGAATATAACCCAGATTTGACATTCGTCTCCACTGATAGTGAAAATCAGCCTATACAGACTTTCAGACATATTCTTGAGGTTTTTCCAAATAGCCAGCACCGTCCTATCTCTATGGAATTAGGAGCCCAAATTCCAGTGATAATATCATATCCTTGACCAAGATGGAATTTACAAAAAGCCGACTGGGAAAACTTCACTGTGGATCTAGATGCATGCCTTAGAAGAATTCCCCCAACTTACAAACTCTATACACGGTTCACTGGAGTAGTTAGAGCGGTGGCAAAAATACACATTCCTCGAGGCTACTGAAAAGAATACGTGCCTGGATGGACCAATGAAAGCGAATCCCTGTATCGGGAATTCCTTGAAAGTAACAATCCTGAGATAGGAGAAGAACTGCTCCATAGTCTCAATGCTGCTCGTAGGGAAAAGTGGATTCAAATAACTGAAAACATAGATTTCAAACACTCTAATAGGAAATCCTGGTTGATACTTAAAAAGCTTGGTTCAAGTCCCTCTGTACCAAAGAAAAATCCTCTTGTCGATCCGAATCAGATAGCTGCTCATATTGTTTTGATTTCTAGAGCTCTAGAAAGAGCTTTAGTATGTTCTTTCTAGATAAAGAACATACTAAAGAGGTAAAATGCAAACTAAAGGCTATGAAGTCTGTAACTCAAAAGAATCAACAATTCTCTTTGCTTTTTCCCGTGAGGAAATATCCTCGGTGCTTCAAAATATCAAAACAGGGAAGGCTCCTGGATTTGACAATGTTCATAATGAATTCCTGACGCACTGTGGACCTTATGCAAGATCGTGGCTGGCTTTCTTTAACGATATACTTGAAAGTGGTTGCGTTCCTAAAGAATTTAAAAGGACAAAAATCATTGCTGTGTTAAAACCAGGTAAGCCAGCAGACAGAACTGAAAGCTATTGCCCCATAGCCCTTTTAAGTGCAACCTGCAAGTTGTTGGAGAGACTAATATTGAACAGGATCAGTGATAAAATTTTGGAACGTGTTCCAATAGAACAAGCAGGGTTCCAAAGAGATCGCAGCTGCACAGATCAAGTTCTCAGCTTAACAACCTTTATTGAAGCAGGATTTCAAAGATGCCTGAAAACTACTGCAGTCTTTATTGACTTAACAGTGGTCTACGATACTGTTTGGAGGGTGGGACTCATATATAAATTTCTTAAGGTCATCTCATGTAAAATATTGGGTCATCTCCTAAACAACTTACTGTTGATCAGTATTTCAGGGTAGTCACCAGAGGAAGCATCAGTAAACAGAGAGTGCTTAAGAATGGATTACCTCTCAGGGCTCAAGGCTCAGTACTCGCACCACTGCTTTTTAGCCTTTACATCGCAGATATTCCTGAAACAGCCAGCAGGAAGTTTGCTTATGCAGATGATCTAGCTTTGACAATCACCGACAAGTCTATCAAAAGAACTGAAGAAATATTGACAAATGATCTGTCAGCTTTATGGCAGTTCTATAAAAAAAATGGAGATTAACACCAAATTCTGGTAAAACCAAATGTTCTTGCTTTCACCTGAACAATAGTCTTGTAAATCAAAAACCAGAGATATATGCTGATGAAACATTAGTTTCGTTTAATCCAACACCTAAATATCTGGGAATAACTCTGGATAGAACTCCGACATATAAACAGCATATGATTATTATCGCTGCTAAAGTTCGCACCAGAAATAACATAGTTCAGAAGATTTGTGGTACTATATGGGGCTCAAGTGCCGCAATTCTGCAGTGCACTGCAATGGGTCTAGTTTACAGTGCAGCAGAGTGTGGTGCTCTTGTCTGGCTGAATAGTTACCATGTCAATAAACTAGATACTCAACTTAACTCCACTCTGCGTTTAATAACAGGTTGCATTAGGAGTACACCCTTATAATGGCTCCCCACTTTGAGCCATATTGCTCCTCCAAAACTGCGACGACAGGAAGCTTTGCTTCATGAATATAAAAGAATTTTAAATAACCAAAATCTCCCATTACATGAATTTATTTCAGATGCTTTATCCAATAGACTAAAATCCAGAAGACCTACCATAAAAACCTCCGTAATCTCCTTAGCCAGAATGACGGTATGGTGAGTAGGTGGGATGTACTGTGGTCCCAAGTAGTATCACCTGAAGTTCACAATCACATAAACATCTTCAAAAAAACCATCCGGATTTGACCTGCCCAGGAAAATGGACGACGGCTAACAGGATTCGTACAGGCCATGGTGTATGTGGAGACTTACTTTCAAAGTGGAGTGAGATACCAAATCCCCACTGTCCCTGTGGAGCTGAGACCCAGACCATTTACCATATAGTGCAGGAATCCAGGTGACTTTAAGGATATCTTTGACCTATCCCCAGAAGCGATCAACTGGATCAAAAACCTAAATGCTAAAATATGACTAATCTTCTGTCTGATGCTTGTCATAAATTTCATATGTATATTTGCCTGAATGTAGACTTTTATTTTATTTTATTTTTTTATCATATATGTATATCTTATCTATACTCATGTGTATTATATCTTATTGTTTTTTAACCATGTGTACAATCGATACAATAAATAAATATAAGTACAGTTGATACTGTGTCCTTCCATCCCCCCCCTCCCAGTTATATCCCATGTAAATTTTCTTAAACCATGGCACAGCTGCAAGTTACTTCCTGAGTTTAACATAATCTCTAGTTTTGTAGTTCCACATATACCCCTTCTTAATTGAAGATTTCACATTTCTAACTTCCTCCAAGTTCAAGACTGGATGATTATTCTCTCCAAACAATGGCCAAGTGTTTACTTTGGCTACAGAAAAATTCCCTGATTTTATTACTAGATCCAGTATTCTCCAATCCTGGTTACTTTCCATCACATGCTATTTCAGGTAATTATCTCTCAACAGCTGCATAAATTCAATTTCTTTCCTACCCATGTGTCATTTTTTTATTCCATTCTTTGTTGCCATGGTTCAAGTAATAAAGATTACTCAACCTGTGCTCATTGAGCTAATTTATTATTGCCTAATTTAACCAGCCTGATTGGCTGCATGGTTAACATACCTGCTTTCCATCTCAGAATATGGTTTCAATTTATGATTTTCTTTAGGTGGGAAATGAATTTCATTTCTCAGTATGAGTCCACTATCCTGTGTAATGGAGGCCAGAAGTTGCACAAGAAAGTTTCACATTTGGTCTCTACATCGGGTTTTCCAGATTATATAAAAAAAAATTAATTCATTCATTCATTCATGGCCCACCCACTCATGGCATGAATATGCATACTGTAAGTTTCCAGCCTTTCATGGGTGTGGAGCAGCATGAGAAAAAATAAAATAAAAATAAAAAAATTGAAACCATCCACATCTCTTTTTACTCTCCCTCTCCTATAGTCAGTAACATGATGTGTGTGTGTATATTACATTCTTTGGTTTTTAACTCCTCCCAAATAGTTCAAATTCAGTGCTCTACCTTCCTGTTGAACTTCTACTTTGCTTTTTGCACTCATTTCTATTATTATTAGCATTATCCTTCTCATAGTTCTGTGATCTCTATCCTTTTTGAAAATACAATATCCTTGACATTCTGTCCATATTAAAATATTTTCCTTTTTGTCCACTTCTCACTAATGCTTATAATTTTTGGCCAATTCAAGCTGTCAATGACCAAAACTCCACTCTTGTTCCTGATGCTTCTAGCATTAGTGTGTATGTGTATTGAAATGTTTAATTTTCGGCCAATTCAATCTGTCAATGACTAAAACTCCTCACTCTTGTTCCTGATGCTTCTAGCATTAGTGTGTATTGAAATGTACCATTGAATATTTTAATGAGTATCCCATTTAGATTTAAGATCCAAGAAACTACATTTTTAGCATTGTATGATCTTCATCATTCTCACTATTGCTCTTCATCTTAAGGAAGGCAGCAAACATGCTCACTTTCATCTTTCCTAATAACTTTAGTTCTGCACATCTGTTCTCCCATCCCATCTTCTTTTCATGGTAGACTTAATGGCCTGTCACAGCCAACTGATTCAGCTTCTAACAAGCCTAATTACTGCTTATGATAGGGTGATTAATCCTGTCTACATTATTTGCAATGTCTGGAGATTGCATGTGTTCTTATAAGTGTCAGGAGGAGGAACCCTGCTACATCCATATCATGTGGAGGTCCTTCAGTTCTTCATATATTAGATGGGATTTTTTAACTTAGGGCTTTCTGTGCAAAGGGCTCTGGTCGAAGTTTTTTCTGACACCTTACTCCAAATCTGTTTAAGTGCAATCCACCAGGCATATACAAGTCCTTTCATCCATCAGATTCACTGTGGTTGCTGTTTTTGTATGCCTTCTGATCATTTTCACCATTTAGTGATCTTGCTCATCTTTTGTCTCTTCTTTCAGCTGTTGCAGTTTCAAGTTAGTAAGTTCCTTTATGTTATCCATCCAACTCTTTCTCTGTCTACCTTCTTTTCTTGTGTTCTCAACCTTTCTTTGCACATAACTGCTGTTTTTATCATACATCTTCTACCAACATCTAATGTACATGAACTTCTTTATAGCAATCAGTGCATCCAAAGTGTGTTATGTCTTTATGTTCTCTAAAACCTTATTAGTCTTTCTTGCTGTTAATAGGATTCATAATCGAGTGCTCCATGTCTATAATTTGAATGAATCAATTATCTTTCCATCTTTCTTCCTAATAATCCAGATTTCACTTCCATACGTCTATTCTGGAAGGGCCATTTATTTAATCATTTTAATTGTCATTGCCTTGCTAATATCTTTATCTTTGATTACTTTTGTTGAGTTTAACATAGCATTTTTTCCTCCTTATAGATATCCTTCTTTTAATTTTACATTTAAATATTGTCCATCATTTTTTGTTCTCACTACCAGTAAATCATAACATTAAACACCTATTTTATTTCCCTGAATCATAAATTCATCCAGATTGCCAGAAGCCAGCACTTTTATTTTACTGATATTTAAATTAAGCTCAGCTTTTTTAATTTCTCTCTTAGCTAACAATCAGCTAAAAGATCTTTCTCCAGATCTTCAAATTCATTATAAGAATCTAAAATTTTCATACCATCCACCTACACAATCTGTGCATTGATTCAGTTACAGTTATGATCCTCTTTCAAATTTCACTCCTTATCATACCTTGGTAAGACACTTATAAACTTGATTTACACATGCTTATAACCTTTTGCAAGAAATTCTTTCATATTACATTACTTAAAGAAAAGAAAAAGAAAAAAAAAAACCTCGCCACTCTCTATATTTGACTTTTATTCTTGCTTTCAATTAAGGGTTCTAATGATCTTACTGTATATAACCTAGTAATATGTTTAATTAATCTTGAAAATGATTACACAAAATATTTTAACTTGTAAATTGAAATAATAATATTCAAGATCTCCAGAGATTCAAAGACTCATTGAAGGAGGCATACATAATCACCCTTACTAGCTTTCATACCCTCTCTTAAACTCATTCATACTACTGCAGTCATCACGTCAACAGGCAAACTGTTCCTCTCATTTACTGCTCTGTGAGAGAAAAATCTTAGTTCTCTTAACTGTGCTCTTGTATCCCACAGATTTCTATCATGTAACCCCCCTTTTCTCCTGCTTACCAGTGTCTGTAGTCCAAATGCTCTGAATCTGTCCTCATAATCTATATTCTATAATTTCATTTCAATGTACTCTTTGTAACCCTTTATTATTATTATTATAATGGTGTTTCCATGGAGTCAGAAGACTCTTCTTTGCACTCGTTCCACAGTTTCATTATTCCCTCCAAACTTAGGAAACCAAATCTGCATACAGCAGTAAAGGTGCAGTTGTAGCAAAGCAATTGCAAATACTCTCTGGGTTGTATTTGCAATTTTTGTTATGTGATCTTTGAACCTCAAACTCTTATCCACCATAACTCCAAGATCCCTAGCTTCATCAGTTTCTTGTAGCATAATCTCAATATAATATGATGCTGGAAATCTCATCATTCCAAAGTCATAACTTTACACTTACTAACATAGAATCAACATCCATTATTATTATTAGCTCACATTTCCAGCCTATTCAAATCATTCTAAGTTCTGAATATCAGTAGCATCCCTGAATGCCTTATCTATCTCTGCATCATCAGCAAACAATTGAACATCTCCTGTTAGATCCTTCCTAATATGAGGATTGTTTGAAAAGTTTGGTAAAAAAAATAATTTAAACACTTTTTTTTTTGGAAAAAATCACCTTATTTCTCAACATAGTCTGCATCGAGGTATACACATTTGGTCCAGCGAGTTTCCAATTTTTTCATCCACTCTAATGTGTAGGATTTGTCAAATTGTGCAAAATAGTTATTGACAGCCTTGGTGACATCCTTGTTAGAAGGAAATTTTTTCCCACCAAATCAAATTTTTAAGTTTCAGAACAAGAAGTCACACTTGGCCAAATCCAGAGAATATGGTGGATGTGGAACCAATTCGAACCTCAGTTTTTGTAATTGCGACAGCCAACATGTGGGACGTTGCATTGTCTTGATGAAAGAGCACTTTTTTTGTGTGCCAGTCTTGGCCGTTTTTTTCTTCTGTACTTCTTTTAAACGGTCCAACAATGATGCATAATAGACTCCTGTTATTGTCTTACCCTTTGCCAAATAGTCTATCATGATAATTCCTTGGGAATCCAAAAAACAATGGCCATCACCTTCCCAGCCGACAAAACGGTCTTCACTTTTTTTTGGTGCTCTTTCACCGGGCATTGGACTCAGGTGTGTAGTGGTGGATCCAAGTTTCGTCTATAGTCACGAATCAATGCAAAATGTCCTGCGAATTTTGATTATGCATCGCCAAATACTGCGCTGAAATGGTGCAACACTTGTAGCACCAATCGCGCACACAGTTTTTTCATGTGCAATTTTTGTGCAGGATATTACACACCCATTCAGTTGAGATGCCTACAATCTCATGCACTTTCACTGGGTGGGCTTCCATAACAATACCATGGATTTTGTTAATCATTTCCTTCATAGTGACCTCAGTCAGGCGTCCGGAGCATGCTTCATCTTTGATGGACTTACGACTACGTTTAAACTCATTTATCCAAAAATAAATAGTCTTTAATGCTGGTGCAGAGTCCCCATGAACTGCATCTAACTTGGCTTTAATCTGCGTGGTCGTCCACTTCTTCAAATAAAAGGGTTTTATCACTGCACGAAAAAATAGAGAAAAACTCGTTTTTCTCTATTTTTATGAAAAATGCAAACACAGTCATTTTAAATGTTTGCCAAACAAGACCCACACGTCACACGTGGCTAAAAGTTTGCCAGTGGGTCATGAAAAAGATATGTGCCGACACTGCTATGAATGAACGAATTGTGTCGCCGTCTATTGGAAATTTACCAAACTTTTCAAACAAGCCTCGTATTATTAATGCATAGAATTGAGCAACAATAGGCCAAGGACTGATCCCTGAGAAATAAGACTGGTCATCTTAAATCTGTTAGATTCCCACCCATCATATACCACTCTTTGTTACCTGTCTATCAGCCACCTTCTTATCTATGTGAATAGTTTATATTTCAATCCCATATTCTTCAATTTAATACAACAGTTGTTCATGTGGTATTCTATCAGATGTGTTAACAAAGTCCAACTGTATCATCATTTATCCATTCTCATAATTCGACTCTGTAACATTATTATAAAATATGAGCCTTTAGTAAACCCATTCTCTTTGCAAAGTCTAGCTTATCTATTAATGCATTTTTCTATATGCATTCTTACCAACCTTCCACCATTCCAGAGATGCTGATAGGTTGATAGTTAGATATGTCGGTTTTTGCATCACGATTGTATAACAGAATTATCATACATGCCACATCCATTCGAGTGCAGGTTATCCCTCTTATACAGTCTTCTCTACCTAGATTTTTCTTATATTTACACATTCAAAAACTCGCTCATTTCTTCTGCATAACCTGCACACTGAATCATTTGCTATCATAGTCCTCCTTCATAACTTAGTACTGTCATATCTGAGTAATAAACCAACAGTTTTCTTTCTCTCACTTTTTCAATTCTTCCAGTTGTCCTTTTATATCTTTTCTTATACTGTATTTGTTACTTCTTAAATCATTAGCATATCTTTTCTTTTCTATTTCCCTGTTACATGTGTCACATCTTTAATTCCCCAGGAAGCTTGGAGTAATATAAATTACAGAATATTTGGCATCTAGATATATAAATCAAAGAGAATAGAAATTTCATTACTTAATAAATGTTTCATTGATCATGAAACATTTATTATAGAGGCATCCACACACCATTCATCGCTTTTAATAACTACTCTCGTTTATTTGCTATGTGTTGCTATTTAAGAAATTTATAATTGCATCTGCTAACTTTTTAACTCGATTTACAATTGGCTTTTTGAATTTAGAAAAAACTTATAGCATGTTAGTACATTGGGTGAGTTAAGGATAAGATTATTATATAGTCAAAAAGCTTGAAGTGATATAAATTATTATTATTTAGTCGAAAGATTTACCATGAAAGCTACCACTGTCCCACTTAAAACCCATCAAATCATTATTATTATTATTTGACACCTCCAGGGAGTCCAAGGACTCATCGAGGGAAGACACCTGCTCTATAACTCCGTCTCCACCATTCAATCACCAACTGACTGCAACTACATCAACACCATCTACCGCCGACCACTGGTATTTCCACAGATAATCACAAACATCAATGCCCACAGCAGGATTCTAACCTGCAGCCTTTTGGCTAGAGAGTGGATATGCTATCCGCTTGGTCAACCAGGCTGGGTAATCATGGCTTAAACTTGTTTTCACTGTTTCCCTATCTACCCACTATACTCTTTCTCAGGGAATGCATTCTGTTTATCCTTGCCCATGCAAAAAAAAAAAAAAAAAAAAAAATCTGTTCTTTTCATCTCTATACAGGTTCCAAGAATGGCCTCTTGTTCTAAACATGTTATCTTTCTTCCCCCACACACATACACACTCCTTGAGAAATTTCCTCTACATTAATCCTATAACAATTACTTACCAATTTACAGTCTGAGTAAGGAAAGAAGTCATCATCATCAATTCCATATGCGCCTGCAAAGAGTGTATGGAATAATATGTTAGTACTAGGTAATTAAGATTACATTATTGCTAGTTCCCTATTAGTAATTTTCTTATACATCTCTTATTTGTTGGCTCTCCAATATTATTAGATTAATTAACAGATTAAATAATTACAATAAAATTAAAGTTTCTTATTTTTGTCTTAATTTCATCATTATCTTACTCTTTCTCATCATTTTCCTTGCAAATTCATTTCTACTGTGCTTACTCTTGGCTTTGCTTATTTATTTAATTTGGTGACTCTGTTTATTTAACAAATTTGATTTGTGTTTTAGTTTGTATTCATATATGGACCAAGCATATACAGGTATCCCTTGATATATGCGGCTTTGATTAATGCAGTTTTGATTCGTGCAAAAAAAATTATTGTGACCATAAACTTGATATATGCAGTATCAAATTTGATTAGTGCAGCCCAAAAAGTTAGAAAATAAGCAAAGCATTAGACTTGGTCAATGAAAGCGATCAGATCACGTGGTATGAGTCATGCTCCAACGTTAGTAACTCACTCTCAGTGCTTCAATTTATCAACAGAGCGTGGCGCATACAGATGTACATGTCTATGTATTACAGTGTGCGCTTACGGCCTAATCGCATATCACGTAATTTTCAAATTATGTAAAGCATTACCCTTCGTAACCATGTTCTCGAAAAGAGTAATAAACGAAAAGTTATTACTTTGGATACTAAAATTGACATTATTAAAAGGTCTGATAATGGAGAAAGCAAAGCAAACATCGGAAGAGCTCTAGGCTTTGGTGAATCTACTATATGAGCTATTTTAAATAAAGCGACTGAATACTGCGAAGAAGGCAAAGTGGCATCTGCATCTTCGAGTATGCAGTGTACTAGGAACAGAAGCCCATTAATGATCAGAATGGAAGATTTACTATTTCTTTGGCTAGAAGATTGTAATCAGAAGCGTATTGCCATTGACAGTAATAATCTTAGGCTCAAGGCTTTAAGCCTTTTTTCTACACTTAAAGAAAACAAATATCAAGATGTGACTGCAACATTTTCTGCAAGCAAAGGCTGGTTAGAAAATTTCAAATCTTGATCCAGAATGAAAATTGTAAAATGAACAGGCAAAGCAGCAAGTGCTGATAAAGATGTTGCAGCCAGATATCCAGCTGAATTAAGGAAAATAATCGAAGAAAATGGGTACGATGATCATCAAATATTCAACGTAGATGAAACTGGCCTGTTTTGGAAGAAAATGCCAACAAAAACATTTTTAGTAAGAAAAGAACGAATCACGCCTGGTTATAAAGCATCCAAAGACTGCTTAACTGATTTCAAATTAAAGCCAATGCTAATTTATCAAACAATGAACCCAAGAGCTTTTAAAGGCTGTAACAAACAATCTCTTCCAGTAATATCAAATAAAAAGAATCAAATAAAAAGGCATGGCTTACCAAACAGTTGTTTGAAGAATGGTTCACTTCGCATTTTTGTCCCGCAGTTGAAAAATACTGCAATGAAAATAATTTAGCTTTAAAAGTTCTTTTAGTATTGGATAATGCCCCTGGACATCCCACCTCACTTAATGATTTAAATAGTAATATGCAGGTTGTATTTTTACCACTGAATACAACATCTTTGATACAGCCCATGGACCAGGGAGTCATTTCTGCATTCAGGGTTTACTATATTAGAAAAACTTTCGCCCAGGCAATTCAAGCTACAACTGGAGACGATCCAATCACTCTAGAGGAATTTTGGAAAAAATACGATATTAAACAAGCAGTTATAAACATTCACGAGTCTTGGGAAGAAGTGACAGCCAACTGTATGAGAGCAGTCTGGAAGAATCTTTGCCTGAATCTGCAAATAATTTTGGTAGTTCTATTAATCTCGTCAACGAAGTTATCGATAATATTGTTTTGATTGGAAGTGCTCTTGACATTGAGAATGTCGATTCAGAAAATATTCAGCAATTATTGGGATCGCATTCAAAAGACCTAAGTAACAAAGATCTTGGAATCGAATATCAACAGGCATACAAAGAGGAAGAAGAAAAGGAAATTGAAGAAATGGAAGATATATCTAAAGAAATCACTATCAAAGAACTTGAAGAATTTTTTAGGACAATTGAGAAAGCAAAAGGACTTATACTAGACATAGATCCAAATGTAGAGAGAAGCATGAATGTTAGTCACGGTTTAGATAAACAAATTGATTGTTATCACAAAATCATGGAGGAGAAAAAAAAGCTACCACTGTTCAATTTATGTTAGATAAGTTTTTTTTATAAAAAATAAATATTTAGATAAATTTTTATGTAACAAATAATGTCACCTTAAAAAATAAATTATGTTTAAATTTTTATATCTTGCAG
Organism: Typopeltis vanoorti; assembly: GCF_054136105.1. NCBI lineage: Eukaryota > Metazoa > Arthropoda > Arachnida > Uropygi > Thelyphonidae > Typopeltis > Typopeltis vanoorti. Next base: position 296,669 of record NC_143553.1, read on the forward strand.
GATTCATTATAATTATTCCCATTAATTCTTAACATTGAATAATGTTGTTTTGATATATGCGTGTCCATTGAGGATTAATTAACTGCATATATCAAGGGATAGCTGTATTCTGAACAGTGAGCTGCAAGTTATGATGTGCTTTGCAGTCTGCCTTGGAATATTTGAAACTTGTGTAGTGGGAAAAAAAGCTTAGCATGAAGTCTGGTATAGATAATATTTACATCTTAAAACAAATTATTAAAAAAAAAAAAAAAAAAGATGCGAATTTAATTTAGTGATGCATTAACCCTGTATATGCAGATCTTTGAAAACGAAATTCATAGAGAAGTCTTTGGACCTGTAAGAGATAACACAACAGGTGAATGGAGAAGTAAACATAATCAAGAATTATATGAACTCTGTAGATCTCTACTACTAACCGATGGAATCACAGCTTGCAGATTGAGATACTTGGACATGAGGAAGGAACTAGAGAGGAGAAAATGGCTAAACAAGCATCTTGAATGCTTGTTTAGCCATTCAAGTTGAGGCTACATTGAAAGTGTCATACAGGAAGATCATGACAATGTTGGGAAGATAACATCCAAAAGAACTTCAGAATCATGGACTAGAAGAGTTCAAGTAAAAAAGTAGAAGTTTGTACTTGCAGTAAAGAACTTTAAAGCTTCAGTAAGATAGAAGAAGAAGAATGCAATTTAGCCTGTAGAGATTACGAGAAAGCATGTATAAAATTCACAGAGAAAAATTGTAGAATATGATTTAAAAAAAAGAAGAAGAATCATTACATGTAATGATTACTCTTGTAGTACAAGCTATCCAAAATTTACATAAAGTTACAAAAATAAATATAATTAGGTAATAAATAACAGAAGAAATTGAAATTAATCAAGGTATAAGACAGTGATGTAGTTGGTTTCTAATCCTATTCAGTATATCATTAGCCATTATTCTCTCTCTGTGGGGTGCCTGTAATGTGCCCCAGATGGAGGAGATAATGGTGGAGGAGACCTCCCAGTAATGGAACTGGCTCTTATCATTCTTTCTCTTTTTCTTCCTGAGTCTTTTTTGCTATCCTTTCTTCAAGACCACCATCAATGGAATACACCCCACCTCTCCTGCTGCATTTGCCATGTGGTGTGATTTGTGGACATCCAGAAAGGGGAACCTGGTAGTCTTGCTAGTTTGGCCTCTTCTTTGGCAAGATGGGTCCTGTATGATCAGCCGACTAGTTGGTTGGCTTACCTGCAATCGACCAATGGTGTTGCAGCAAGTCTCTCATTCTCATGGTCTGCAGTTGGGACCCTAGGTCCCAATTGCAGACTGTTCCACTCCCAAGTGCAGTCATTGCTTGCTGGTCATTGGGCATCCATGTTTGGAATGTTGGGAGTTCTGGTGCTAAATAAAATAAATAAAAAAACTTGGAGCATGAATTCTTCATCCTCAAATGTTTCAGGGACCCCCGACAAGATTCCAACTGAGTAAGTATATGTGTACCAATGTTTCTGATCATCCATATAGCAGGTGAAAAGCCAAGAGAAAAAATGTCACCCTTCTTTATCAGAATGGTTTAGTACTGGCACGATCATCCAACACTGTTAAGAAACTGTCTTCTGGTGATATCCTTGTGGATACATCATGTCAGCAACATTCTGAAAAGCTTCTAAGAGCAACATCAGTTGGTGGAATACCATTCACAGTAATAACACCTCATAAAACACTCCATTCTTGTAGAGAAATGATATCAGAATGGGATCTCCTTGATTTTCCTGATTAGGAGATGCATTCAGAGCTTAAAGATAAGGGAGTGACAGGTATGAGATGTACCTGATATATAGGGATAATCATCTGGTTCCAGCCTGGAACATCATCCTTACTTTTGATACACCTAAAACATATGTAAAACCAGGGTGTCTCGAATGTCTTATTAGACTAAATGTTTAATCTGCTAAGATGTATTAAATGTCAGAAATATGGACATTCCCTAACTGCCTTAGCAAAATCTCACTCTGCAAAGAAAGCCAAATGTGTCAACTGTCAGAGAGAGATCATCCAGCTTAGTCCCATGCATATCAGAAGTCGAAAGATGAAAAGAAACACAAATGATTAAAGCTGAACAAAATATATCGTATCAGGATGAAAAAAAAAGGAAGTTAGCCCCCACTACACTTATTCTGAGATCCTCTTATGCTGAGAAGGTGGCAGCTAAGAAAATGTCAGTACTACTTAAATATGCACTCCCATGACACATCGTTCCAAGCTGCCTCAATGTTGTTAATGCCCTTCAAAATATCCAATGACCGCAAGTAGTCTTTAATAGTTTTTCCTGAAGTGTCCAAGACTCTTACCATTTCCATAAATGTTATATGGAGGTAATAGGCTTTGAAGATTGATATAATCCCCTGATCCATCAGTTGCAAAAGCGATGTTGTGTTTGGAGGCATGTAAACAACCTTGACATCCAGGAGCATTATCCAAGAGAAACAATGCCTTGGCTAGTGAATCATTTTCTTTACAGAAGCGAAGCACGGTAGGACAAAAATAATTTGTGTACCAATCTATAAAAATGTCTTGTCTAACCCAAGCCTTCTTGTTCCATTTCCAATAGACTGGCAGCATGGCGTTTAGACCCTTGAAGGCACGTGGTGTCTGTGAATGGTACACCAACATTGCTTTAAGCTTCAAAGTTCCGGAGACATTTGCACCCAAGAAAATCGTAAGTCTATCTTTTGCAGCTTTAAAACCTGGAGTGGAACGTTCTTCACAGGAAATGAAGGTGTGTGATGGCCATTTTTCCAGTAGAGCCCAGTCTCATCAACATTAAAAATGAGATCAGGAGGATAACTTCCTTGTTCTACACAGTCTTAAAATTCTTTACGAAAAGCAGCTGCTGCTGCAACATCTGCACTTGCTACCTCACCACATAATTTGACACTATGACACTTACTTCGAGACTAATCTCATGAACCAACCTTTGCTTCGTAAAAGTGCTTCTTTGCCTCCGTCTTTTTTAAGATACGCAGAAATTGTTTTTGCTTTCTCAGTTATAACAGCCTGTGTCAGAGGAAAGTTTTTCTGATTCAAGTCATCCACCCATAATGATAATAATTTTTCCATTTTTTCATGAAGTTTACCCCTGCTATAACATGCATGTTTTGTGCGTTATAGCAGGGATAAACAATCTACGGCAGCACTAAATGCTGCTGTAGATTGTTGCGCAGACTGTTTTATTCTATCTACATTTTTCATAATTGTAGTAACAGTCGATGGAGGTAAGTTCATACTTCTACAGACATTAGCACATGTCTGCCCATCTTCCATTCTTCGAATCACCTTCTTCTTTTCAAGTGTGATTGATTTCTGCGCCTTCTTAAGATTAGCAGAACTCCACCGAGTTCTGCTAATTTTTCTGCACTTCTATTATCAGACATGATATGTAATTACATACTTTATCAATTTAAAAAAATTAAATAGAACAATTAGGTAGATTCAACATTAAAACTAGGTTTGATACATATACGTCGTAGTAGCTCGGTAAACACTCAAACACTAGAGTGCCTATTAGCGTCGTTTCTCGGTCAACCACACTACAGTAAGAAAGCACGCGCAGGCAACCACCATTATTGTGAATCAGCATAAACCGAGGGCCGCCTGTATACTGCATATCAGCAGCATTCCTGATTACCCTACCTACCTATCTATCTTTGCATCATCAGCAAACAGCTGTATATCACCTGTCAAATCTGTCAATCAGCCATCCTCTTATGCATGCTAATATTGTATAACCCAAACCCATATTCTTCAATTTACAACAGTCTACCATGCTATATTCTGTTAAAAACTTTAGCAAAATCCAAAAGTATCATGGTGTATCCGTTCCCCTTGTCTAGTTCAGTGGTAGAATTGTTACAGAATGTGAGCAAGTTGCTAAAACAGACCTTCCTTTAGTAAATCCATGTTGTTCATTGCAAAGTAAAGATTCACTCTCAACCCATTTCTGAATGCAGGCCCTAACTAATTTTTCCAAAATCTTCACCACCATTCCTGAGATACTAATTGGTCGATAGTTAGATACATCAGTCTTGGCACCACCCTTGTGCAATGGAATTATCATACATTCCTTCCATTCCTGCGGAGTCTTCCCTGTTCTGAGACTCATATTAAACATCCTGGTCAAAGGAATGTCAAGTTCAGCTGAACACTCTTTTAGCACATGTGCTGATATCCCATCAGTCGCTATTGCTGAATTCTTATTCAATTTGTGCAAAAACTCTAATACCTCGGCCTCACACCTGAGTTTCTTCATCTAGCGAAGAGGTAACAGCGAGCTCAATGTTGCGTTCACCAGATTGATAGCTTTTAACAAAAGGCACTCATTAACTGAACAACCTCTTCTACATCTGTAATCCTCACGCCATCTGGATTCAGAAGAGTTAATCTTTCATATTCATTCTTTCTTTTACTTTCAGCATATTGAAAGAATTCTTGTGGGTTGTCTTTAGCATGTAGAGCCAGTTTCTTTTCATACTCAGACTTTGCTTTCCATAGAACAGTTGTGACTATTCTAGCCTGCTGCTTATAACGTTCATAACGGAAGTCATCCTTATACGAACAGTATTCCTTCCACATCATCCTTTTCTTATGACTCTCTTGCTTAATAAGATTACACATCTATTTGACTCCTACTTATAACACATCATTAAATGCTTCCCATGCACTGTCGATGTTCTTTCCATCCAGCACCCAATCCCATTCCATTGAACTCAGTATACTTCTCAGTTGGTCATAATTTCCTGCTTTGTAGTTCAGCATGTAACCTTTTCTGAATAGAACATTCATAAACTTAGTCACTTCCCAAGTGAGTATCGCACGATCACTGTCACCAACCAGAGGTAGAATAGTTATGTCTTTAACTGAAATTGGATTAATGTTGCTGGTTCAGTTTCATTTCAAATTCATCACTTATTTTTTTTGAAGAGGAAGATGTCAAATCAGCTTTGTTTTCATCCTCATTGTTACTAATATTGGCATTACTGGGATCGCAGTTAGAAGTACTTACCATAAGCTCAGGAATTTTGGTTTCGGTCCTTTCGCTTATTTTCTCTTGTACTACATTAGCTGTTTCAGTTTTTAGATATTTATGCAAAGCCCTGCTTTGTTTCTGAATATTGTGTTCTTTTTCCGATTTTCGTTTACAATATTCTGCACCTGATGGTTTTTTCTTTTATCAGACATGTTGGAACGTTAAAATTATTTTAAAAGCCAAATCTTAATAACTGCATCAAAAAAGTATTATTAACAATCACTGCACAACTATTTTTATGTATTTTGATTCTATTTCTTTAATTGGTTTACTCTTAACCAATTATCTCATTAGGATCATTTGGTCTCATTGGTTAAATGACATTTATCCTCAGGTCAAAGTCAACTCATGGCCAACAATGGAATCAGAAATAAATACAAGATAGAAGGTGTTCTGCTATTGTCATGTTGTCTGATATTAACTCTGACAGTGTGATAATAAATGCAACATAATAATGCATTAATTTAAATGATTATGATTTTAAAAAAATATACGGTACAATGAAGTTTTATTAAGTAAAAATTTAACTAACAACATCCTAAAGTCTAATTTCAACAGAGAAGGAATAAATGACTTTTTTATAATTTCTTTTTTGTATATTTTATGCCAATTTTGCTGCCCCAAAAAAGTTGCCGCCTGGTGCAAATGCATGTGTTATACCATCGGTAGAGCCGGCCCTGGGTGCAGATGTTTGAGTTCTGTGGACAGAGCCATATCGTTAGAACAAATGGCTCTGGCTCTCTTCATGATATTTATCTTGCATCTTTTCCTTCATGCTTACACGATGATCAGAATACATCTTCAAAAATTATGGAAACAACTACTGTGTTATAGTAAAACTTAGTTTAATATAAACTAAAATAATCCCTTGACATTTCGACCTTCACGTTAAGGTCATCATCTGGAGTATACAAGTATATACAAAGAAACAAGCTGCACTACAGTCTACATGGTATGCTGAAGTTACATTGATTTGGTCAACCATTAAACTACTGGCTTGATCTCTGGATAAAAAAAAAAAAAGAAAAAAACTTACTACATCAAAGCTAGAGTCCTGTTATTATGTTGTTATCTGTTATCTATTAGGTTAAAAAATTAAATTAAATTAAGCTAGACAGCAACATGTTCACACAAAAAATTTTGTACTTATATAACTATACATATAAATTAGAACAAACCACTATTCATTGTGGCCAATAAAAGCAAAAATTGCTTAAGTTAGAGTTTGCTGGAAAACTTGAACTAAATGGACTGAATGTGTGCCAAGCAAATTTTTGGGATTTTTAAGCCACCATTTTATTAATTTCGATGGCATGCATTCCACCCACTTAGTTCAAGTTTTCCAGCAAACCCTGACTCTAAGCAGTTTTTCAGCTTTTGTTGGCCACCATCCACACTATTCATATATAACTAATTTATATGTATAGTTATATAAGTAAAACTTTTTGTGTGAACATGTTGCTCTCTAGCTTAATTTAATTTAATTTTGTAACCTAATAGATAACAGATAATAACATAATAACAGGACTTTAGCTTTGATGTTGTAAGGTTTTTTTTCACCAGAGGTCAGGCCAATAGTTTAATGGTTGATTCAATGTAACTTCAGCATATCATATAGATTGTAGTACAGCTGGTTTCTTTGTATATACATGTATACTCCAGATGATGACATTAATGTGAAGGTCGAAATGTCGAGTGATTATTTTGGTTTATGTTAAGCTGTAGTTTTACTCTAACACAGTAGCTGTTTCCATAATTTTTGAAGAATAATCTTGTATCTTCTATCATGTTGTACCATCATCTAATATAACAAAGATCTGTATTTAAGTTTTATAGATCTGGAAAAAGCATATGAGGTGCCAACAGAGAAGCTATTCAAAACGCTACAGTTGTATGGTGTCAGTGGATCATTATATCAAGCAATGCTTAGTCTTTATTTGAGTTTAAGTCAGCAGTTAGAATTGAAGGAAGTACAAGAAGATGGTTTAATGTTAAATCTGATGTGAGACAAGGATATACATTATCTCCTTTGTTATTCATTATCTATATGGATCACATTATGAAGGAAAGTGGTATTAAACATGATATCAGAATTGGAGATGTTAATGTCAGCTCTTTGCTTTATGCAGATGATGTTATACTTCTAAATAAATCCGCTACAAGCCTGCAAGATTCCCTGACTAAATTGAATAACTGTTGTGATAGATATGGGCAGAAGCATTGTGAATGGAGAACCTATAGAATAAGTAAAACATTTGATGTTATACTTCTAAATAAATCCGCTACAAGCCTGCAAGATTCCCTGACTAAATTGAATAACTGTTGTGATAGATATGGGCAGAAGCATTGTGAATGGAGAACCTATAGAATAAGTAAAACATTTGATGTTATACTTCTAAATAAATCCGCTACAAGCCTGCAAGATTCCCTGACTAAATTGAATAACTGTTGTGATAGATATGGGCAGAAGCATTGTGAATGGAGAACCTATAGAATAAGTAAAACATTTCAGCTACTTAGGCACAAGTTTTAGTGAAGATGGTAAATTAAATATGGAAATAGATAACAGAATCAACAAATAGATAACAGAATCAACAAAGCTGGTATCGTAGGAATTCAACTGAATAAATTTATATGGAATAAGAGAGAAATTAGTCAAAACACTAAATTAGCTGTATACAAGACACTGTTCGAACCAATTTTAACTTATGGATCTGAGAGCTGTGTCAGAAGTAAAACACTTGACCAAAGACTAGAGGCCGCAGATATGAGAGTTCTGAGAAAGATTAGAGGTGTGAACAGATGGTATCAATGGCAATATCATATTAAAAATGAGGATATTTGGAAAGAACTTGACATTGTCAGCATCCAGGAATGCATTAGCAGAGATAATCTCAGGTGGTATATCAACTTAAACAAAATGGGAGAGTAAAGATTAGCAAAACAAGTGTTCTCTGCCAGGTTGGCAGGAAAATGACCCAGAGGAAGACCAATATATAGGTGGATTGAAACGGTAAAAAGTGCCTTAGAAGATAGATATATATATATAAGATCTGACAATGTTGTAGCTTTGACAGGTAATAGATTGATTTTTCAGAAAATTGTAGGTATGAAGTTAGTAATGATGTAAATTTTTCATGTAGTACTATCATATCCTGTACACCCCTTGAGGGCAAATGTCAGGAATTTGATGATGATGATGATGATCTTGTTTCTTCTTACAAGTCTTCCCTTGTGTAGCTACTTTTACACATAGCTTTACTTTCTTACATTTTCTCTGTATTTTCTCAGAGCACAAGCTGACTTGATAGGAATTATATCTTTCTTCTTTTCGAAAACTGTGTCATGGAGTTCTGATTTTACTATACTTGCTGTCTTCATCACAAGCCTACCTGGCTAAATCAATGTTTTCTTCTCTGCCACTTAATCTCTAAGTTTGGTTCAGTTTTCAAACACTTTATTTTCTCATGTCAGTGATATTTTTTTTAATTCTTCTGTCAGTGCAACTTCTTTTTATTGATATTTCGAAAGAATTCTGATTTTACTATCCTTGCTGACTTCATCACAAGCTTTCCTGGCTAAATCAATGGTTTCTTCTCTGCCACTTAGTCTCTAAGTTTGGTTCAGTTTTCAAACACTTTCTTTTCTCATGTCAGTTATGCTTTTTATAATTCTTCTGTCAGTTTGACTTCTTTTCATTGATATTTTGAAAGAATGAATGAGAGTGAAAGTGTGACACAAGGTTTGAAAATTCAAAAAAATGAAAGACAGCAAAAATGTGATGCACGATTCAAAAGTTGAGTTTGGTTAACATGAGACAGGAGATGAAATGAATGAAGTTAAGAGAATTCAAGAGATATATGGAAAAGTGAAAATGATGAAAACAAATAATGTTGGTATAAAAGAGGTAACGAAAGATCCGCAAATGGCATTGTATGGTTATTCAATTATTAAAGGTGTGCTGGACGACAGGATTCCTAAAGTATGTTTTGTTGGAGGTAGAATGAGTAGAGTGATTGTGGCATTAGATATGAGAAGACAAGCAAAAGAGTTGTAGTTGTAATAGGTACAAATAACTTAACCACAAACAAAGAATACATCAGATTGGATATCAGGAGGTTGTTGAGACAGATAAAAGAGAATAGCGTGATAGGAAAGGTAGTAAGCATGTTGCTCAGGTATGACAGTGGTGAGATAAGGTGAAGAGCAAGGATTATGAATGATATTATTATTATTATTTGTCACCTCCAGGGAGTCCAAAGACTCATCGAGGGAGGGCATCTACTCTACAACTCTGCTTCCACCACTCACAATCCACCACTGACTGCAACTAACTACACCAACGCCATCTACCGCCGACCACCACCACTAGTATTTCCACAGACAATCACAAACATCCATGCCCATGGCGGGATTCGAACCCGCAGCCTCTTGACTGGAAAGCGGATACGCTAACCACTCGGCAGCGGAAATGTGTGAGGAGAAAGGAGTGCAGTTTGTTAATGTGTGGAACGAGTTTGAAGGACAAAGCGAACTGTATAGGGGCGATGGACTGCAATTGAGTGGTTTTGGTGTGAGTCACTTGGAGAGAATGCTGCTGGAAGGTAGAGCAGTGGAGAGAATGAATCTGATCAAGTGGGAAGCAGTGTGGAAGAAAGGAAGCGTAAAATAGGATAAATTGAAGAGGTGGTTGTGAATAAAGAAATGAGCGGCATGAGTACAGAGAATGTGAGAACAGGTGTGCAAGACAGACAAGAAAATGGGGAGGCTCAGGGCAGACAGAGGAACACAGCTTGAGAAAGGTAGGTGCTCAAAGAGAATGTGAATGCATGTATAGACAAAAAGGGATATGGGTGACCTGGAATCAAGGGAAAACAGTTGGATCTGAAGAAGTTCTAAGATAAATAAGAAGAAAAAGAAATGACTCGAGTTAAACATAGAGAAGTCACATCAAATAAGTGGTTTCAGTGGAACTAGCTAGAGATCCAAGAATAAGCTGCTGTGTTTGTATATAAATGCTAGAAGTGTAAGAAACAAGGCTTGAATCTTTTCACCCAAAAGTTGTTGGAATAAGTGAGACGTGGTTGGATGAGGACGACATCCTGACAGGAATAGAGATGGAAGGGTATGATATGTTTCATGAGAATAGAAAGGGTAAAAAAAGTGGGGTGGGGGGGGGCTATTGATAATAGAAAAAGAGTTATGTCCACACAAAGTACAGATGCAAGAGAGAAATAGTGCCAATGGTTTTGAGGCAGTATAGTGTGAGATAGAGGTGAATAGAAACTCTTATAGAAAGGCTTATACGTTGGTAACACGACTATTAAATTATTTAAGGAATTTGCAATATAATGGAATATTAATTGAAAGAAACTTTAATGAATACTTCCTATATTTTGGCAATATCACATTGCCATCTTCATGGGAACATACAAATATGACACATGCATGCAGGAACTACAAAAAACAAATGAGGCAGAAGATAAGAAACTGCTCTTGTTCCTAAAGTCCTATTGGTGCCTCCTAGCAGTATATTGGATTGTCTTGGCTGTTGGGCTGATGTTCTCATGATGAAAGTCTCCCAAATTTGGGGCTGTCTCATGCACCCAAATTTCTTGAGGTTTGGAACGTTTTTTAGAGCAGGCTGATTCTATGAATAGTCTTTTGTACTTTAACTTGATGCAGTGTATTACTTTGGCTTCCTTCTAACGTATTCTGTGGTGGGTATCTAGAGCATGGTCTGCAAGCCCAGAGTGGCTGTACTGGTGAAACTGGATGTAGTCTTTGTGTTCTGAAATCCTGATATTCACTGTCCTGCCTGTTTAGCCAAAGTAGGACAGTTTACAGCTGCAAGGGACCTAGTATACCCCCAGGTAGATCCAGGGGAAGTGGTTGGTCTTTGGTAGAGCAGATAAGGGATGCCAACTTTTTATATGGTTTGTAACAAGAAGCCAGATCATATTTTTTAAGGATTTTGGTTATTTTTACCAAGGTGCCCTGGATAAGGAATAGTGATAGATTTAGTGTAATCTTTACAACTGCCAGGATAATGAGTTATCCCAAATTGTGTTAAATTTAAGCACCGTTTCTCTTCACAGAAGGCTTTCCGGATATAACCACACTAGCTTTGCCCTACTACGAGAACAAATTACTGTACGTGCGTTCTCCTAGCCGACAGAAACAAAGCTCTATGGGCTCTAGAGGAGGAGCTTTCAAGCATACTTTTGTTGCCGAAGCACATGCCATCTCATGTGCTTCGGCAACAAAAGAATTTGATAAAATACGTAGTCGGCACATCAAGAAATTTGATAACCTGAAAAAGAACTCTGCCTCCATACCACAGCAACCACTCAACACGGTAGTCAACCTCTCTTCCGTTATTTTGAATCTTGAAGCACTCACTGCTCTTGCACGTGGCCACAGTTTCGTCTTATCGCCTAAAAATATACCTGCCAAGGACATAATGATCCAAATAGAAAGTGGTATCCACAGCCTTCCGAACCATATCGCCAAGAATGTAAGACTGGATGTAGCTGGTGTTCTCACTAAACCAAGACCACCAAAAACCAACATATCCAAAGATGAATATACAGCTTTACTAGAAATTAAGAAAAACAAGGAAATAGTAATCACCAAAGCGGATAAGGGTAACACCATTGTGGTTCTCAACCATAAGGACTACACAGGTAAGCTTAATGCTTTATTAGATCGGGCTATCTACCTCCCTATCTTTATTATTAGATCGGGCTGTCTACCAGCTCTCAAATTAGAACACTCCATAGGCTCCTTAAGAAGGTCATTTCTTGGCCTGTGGAAGCTTATTTTCACATGGTTAGACTATAATAAATTTAGTTTAATCCTTTATCCAAGTCTGAGCAAACAAAGTTTGTGCCTGAAAGTATCTTCAGGACTGGGGTAAGGTGGTACAACACCGGGCAACTCGTTGCAAAAGTGGAGTAAGCTAACATCACTCCTATCTCAGTATCTCCCATAATGCAAAACACATCTCCTTGCAGATGTGTCTAATGTTATGCATTAAGGGAAGGGATCAGCAAGGAGATGTGTTTTGCATTATGGGAGATACTGAGATAGGAGTGATGTTAGCTTGCTCCACCTTTGCAACAAGTTGCCGGTGTTGTACCACCTTACCCCAGTCCTGAAGATACTTTCAGGCGCAAACGTTGTTTGCTCACACTTGGATAAAGGATTAAACTAAATTTATTATAGTCTTACCAAGTGAAAAATAAACTTTCAATATCTTTCTCTAAATCTGGAGTAATTTATTAAAAAGGTGGCACACCATTTGGCAACTCCTATAGGTAGAGATGACCTTGCTAATGCTTCTGCCTGGTATCTCCACTTGGGCCTGGCTCCCACTGAAGAGACCTCAATAAAGGTTGAAACTAGTCTGGGTAGTGACCCTTCCCTTGATGCATAACATTAAGGGAAGGGTCACCAACATTAGACCAGTGATTCTCAACCGCTATGCCGCGGCACTTTAGTGTGCCGCCGCTGCGAATACCCATACATAAGTGGCGTCAGACAAGTGGTTCAATCAGTTCTACCTTCCTAGTGGGGACTGGCTGAACCAATACGCATGGCTATTATAGTTCTGGCTACTTTATTTTCAATGAACCCCCTAAAATGGATAAATGGATAAAAAATAAAGAAAGCTTAATGACGATAATGATGATGATGCTAGCGATCATGCTAACGAGCCCATTACAAGTAAAGATGTTTCCTCCGCCAAAAAATGTAATGTTCATCGTAAGTACAATGATGACTTCTTAAAATTTGGATTTACATCTACAATGGAAAATGATAAAACTGTTCCCGAGCGTGTGGTATTTGGTTGTAAATTATCAAACAGTGCTATGGTTCAGAGCAAGCTCCAACGTCACCTGCTCACTAATCATCCTTCGCTAGCATCAAAAGACAAAGCCTACTTTCAAAATCCATTATCTGCAAGATCCAAACAATTAAAGATTTTTAAAAAGCAAATTAGTGTGTCTGAAAAAGCTCAGATAGCTTCTTATGAAGTGGCTGAATTAATTGCTCTCAAATTAAAATCTCATAATTTGGCTGAAGAAATTATATTACCTGCTTGTTGTAAAATTGTAAAAAGAATGATCGGTGAATCAGCAGAAATTGATGTTTGTAAAATACCACTTTCAAATGACACAATTCATCGCAGAATTATAGACTTGTCTCGAAATATTGAAGAAAATACTGCTGAAACTCTTGCAAATTCAAATTTTGCTTTACAAATCGACAAAACAACTGATATTATGGGAAAAGCACACTTAATTGCATTCATTCGATTCATTCACAAAAATGATATAATTAATCAATTTTTATGTTGTTGTGAATTATCTGATTTCACAACAGGAAAACATATTTTAGATGAAATTAATTCTTATTTACAAGAAATTAAAATTTCGTGGAATTTGTGCATTGGCATTTGTACAGATGGTGCTCCAGCTATGACAGGATCTATAAAAGGATTTGTAGCACATGTAAGAGAACATAATGCACATATATTAGTTACCCTTTGTTATTTGCATCAGGAAACACTCATTACAAAACAATTACCATCAGAATTGAAAGTAGTGCTGGAACAATGTGTTAAAATGATTAATTATATAAAATCAAGACCATTAAAAAGTCGCCTGTTTAGTCAGTTATGCCAGGCTATGGAGTCTAAATCGGAATCATTGTTACTACACACGGAAATCAGGTGGTTATCCAGAGGGAAAGTTTTGTCTCACGTGCTTGAATTAAAAAACGAGATAAAGATATTTTTTGAACAAGATAATAATGATTTAGAACCCCCCCCCCCCCCCCCGTTTATATGGACTTCCAACAGTACATAAACTAAATGTGCCATTATATCCCATAGTGGATGGCATTGATTCCCCCACATATAAATTAGCCAAAGCACTCGCACACTATACTGGCAAAACACCATCATACATAAAAAAAACTCAGCCCACTTCAAAGTCACTATAGAAAACCTCTCACTCCAACATACTGACATAATGGTGAGTTTTGAAGTCTCCTCCCTATTCACAAATGTCCCATTCAAGGACACCTTTCAGCTCATCCAAGCCAAATTTTCTCCCAATATCTCAGCCTTATTTCAGTTCACAATGAATTCAGGCTGTTTTGTTTGGGAAGGAAAATTCTATAAACAGATAGAGGGGGGACAGCCATGGGCTCAACATTATCTCCCCCTATTGCTAACTTTTACATAGAACATTTTGAGCAATGTGCTCTAGATTCCAAACCCAAAGTCTGGCTTAGATACGTTGACAATGTTTTCCCTATCTGGTCCCATGGCCGCTAGACCGTTTCCTCAGCAACCTAAACAAACAACACAAATGCATACCATTCACAATCAAGAATGAAAAGCAGAACACACTTCCATTTCTAGATATGCTTGTCACTTGTCTTCCTTCTGATAGTCTTTCCTTCACTGTTTGCTGGAAACCAACACATACTGGCCAATATATATACACAAAAATTCCTACCACCACCACCCAACACAAACACTAGGGGTCATTGATACACTTCAAAACAGGGTTTTGAAGATTTGCTCCAATGAACAAGCACTTAAAGGTGAATTAAAAGTTATCAGCAATACCTTCCTAAAAAATGGTTACATCCAAAATACTATCAACAAAATTCTGTACAAGACCTCACTTAAAAACAAAAATAAACAAGACTGTAATGAAACTGTAACCTACATTAAAGGGATATCAGACAAAATAAAAAGAATACTACAAAAATACAACCTTAAAGCCACCTTTAAACTTGCAAAATTAAAGAACATACTCAGCACATCGAAGGATTCACTCCCTCCACTGGCCCACCCTGGGGTATACATATTCATTGCACCTGTAATTTGCCCTATATAGGGGGGGAAAACAGGACTCACAATTCCTATCAGAAAAAGGGAACATAAACGACACTTTAAATATAATAACTATGGTCAAGCTGGTCTTTCTGATCATGTCCTGAACACTTTACATAGAATTGACTGGAAAAGAACCTGCTGTTTACGTCACGCCAAAACATGGTATGAACGTAAATTTAAGGAGGCCTGTAAGATTCTTATCAATCAACCTAATCTTAACAATAATGATGGTCTAAAAATCCCAAACATATCAAAGGCACATATTCTACCCACTTAACTTTTTTCCCAAAGTGTTAATTTTAAATAGAACCATAGGTAATCCAGTGGATGGAATTGATATAGAAAATGTAGAACAATTCACATATTTAGGAGGTAAAATGACGTATGATTTGGACTGTAGAAAAGAAATAAAGTTCAGAATTTCAAAGGGAAGAACAAATCTGAAGGCCATGGATAAATCCGGAAAAGTAAACTGATCAGCCTACAAATTAAACTAAGAGTACTGGAAACATGCATCTTTAGCAGTGTACTGTATAGATCTGAAACGTGGGTAATAAATAAGGAATCACGGAAAAGAATTTTGTCATTTGAAAGAACTTGTTACAGGAAGATTCTAAGAATAGGATGGGTACAGAAAGTCACAAATGAAGAGCTCTATCGGAAGATACACCCAAAGGAGAATCTCATATAGAAGATTATAAAACACAAGATGCAATTATTTGGACACATCTGCAGAATGAGCGAGGACCGGAAGATAAAGACATTCATGTTTGGTGTTATGGATGGTGTAAACAGAAAAGGTAGACCATACCGAGAATGGGTAGACGACATAAAGGACTGATGTGAAATGGGCGTACAGAGCCCATGGTTCGTGATGATGATGATAGGTAATCCAGGATCCTAAATCTAATATAACAATTGTTATGTTAAATTAGGACATAATTTTTGCTGTAACAAAACTGTCTATATGAAAGAATGTTTCTCTGATGTTGTCTTACATAGAATATAACTTTGATGTAGTTAATTTATTTTATTTCATTTCATTTATTTATTGTAATTTCATTTTATTTTCACTAGAGGTCAGGCCAGTAGAATAACCATTGATCAAATCATTGTCTCTTGAACATACTCTGTGAAATGTAATTTAGCTTGTGTCTGTATATATATATATCTGTATACTTCAGATGATGACCTTTATATGAAAGTCGAAATGTTGGGAAATTAAAATAATTATTTATAACACGGTTGTAGAGTCCATAATTTGTGTAAAATGAATCTCCGTGACAGTTTACATATTTAACTTTCTTGGCAGAGGAAGATTGGTTATCATGCTCTTTACTATAACATCAAACACAGGTGGCAGAGCCACAACAGACAGTTTGGGCATGTCCACATTCTGGCTTTTGAAGCATCTAAGTGGATTAGAAATGTAGTCTAACAGGACATTTGAGACAACCTGCTTTAACAGATGCATGAAGCTTGGAGGTATCAAAAGTAAGGATAATTTTTCTGGTTGGAACCAGGTGACTATCCCTATGGATCAGAATGCACCTCATACTTGTTGCCCCCCCCCCCCGATCTTTCAGCTCTGAACATATCTCCTCATCAGGAACATCTAGAAGATTCCATTCTTAATGACAGAAGTTTTTTTGTCATTAACTGTTTTGGGAGAACCTACCAATCCATCTAGAACCTTTTTAATGCTGAAGGGTTATATTTTTTTCCTATTGGCTTTTCACCTGTTGCACGGATGATTAGAAAAACTGGTATTACACAATTACACATATTTTATTTTTTTATTTCTATTATTGAAAGGTGTATGAGTAGCATTGTTACTTGGTTGGGACTTTTTAGGACACTGAAACAATTGACGATGAAGGATTCATGCTTGAGAAGTTTTTCTGGTTTGGCACTAGAGCCATTTTCATGGTGTTCCACTACTGAATGGAATGCCAGGATTACCCCTGATGCTATACAAGCACCACAGCAAGTCTTGGGCTCTGTTCCCAGACCATGGGGAAGGAGACTTACTGCAACACTCTTGACCCTTACAGGCAAGCCCACTAGTCAATTGATCCTATCCAGGCCTACCCATTCTGCCTAAGCAGAGGCCAAAGTGCAAGACTATCAGGATTCCCCCCCCCCTTTCCAGATGTCCATGGGTCACACCACACAGCAAATACAGCAGCAGCAAGGCATTGAATTCCAGTGATAGTAGTCTTGAAGAGAGGATTGTGAAAAAGATTCAGGAGAAGTACACTGAAGAATATGTGACGAAAAGCAAAGAAAAAAGAGGAAGAATTAAAAAGGCCAGTGCTATAACTGGGAGGTCTCCTCCACCATGAACAGGTGCCTCACATTGTGGCAACTGACAGGGAGTGGCTGTATACATAACCCACCCATTAATGGTACATGTATGCAAACAAAATAAAACTGAAATGGACATATAAAAATAAGGGGATGGGGGAGAAAAGATAAGCTGTAAATTTGTGAATATCCAGAGGTCAACCTGAACATTGATGAACCTCATGTTACACATATCAGTTTGACTACAGTGTGGTTGTGGAGTTGTTTATCATAGTTTTCTCCTAACAAACATAAAACCAACCTGAGAATCACATCTAAGAGTGTAAAGGTATGAACTAATTCCTGAGTTTGTGCCATTTCTGCGCTAAATGAACTTAAATCTCCTGGTGGAAAGCTTATAATACAATAAAATAGTTATAAAATGCTATTTACTTTTGAGAGAAACTTGTGACATGAAATTAAGAATTATTTATTACACATTAGCACAAGAAAAGTATATTTAATATACTACCAGATATTTCAGTTTGAAAATAACAAACTATCATCAGCGGCTTGACAGAAAACAGTTTTTTACAAGATAGAATACAAACAAAATGTCTCCATGCAACCTACTGATCTTATGGTGAGCTTCGGTGCAGAATCTGTTTCCAAAAAAATGTGAGGTTTTTTTAACCAAACTTTTCATACAGATATGTATGAAAAGTTTTACCAAACTTTTCATACATATACACATACACACATATCCATGTATGTGTGTATGTGTGTGGGGAGGGGGCCTTTTTCTCCATTCTAACATCAAACACTTGTTTTGTTAGCCTTTCTTCTTCAGTTCTGTTTAAATGACCATACCTCACATATTCTTGAATGCTAACTGTATCACATTCCTTTTTTATTATTATTATTATTTTTTTTTAGTATGTTTCTTCTACTGATGCCATCTATTCACTTCGTTAATTTTTTTCAGAATTCTCAGGTCTGTGGATGTGAAAGTTTTCTGTTCATATAACTGGTGTTGCTAAAGCATATGAAATACTGCTAAATAATAATTATAAGATATTATATTGCAGAGTAATCAGGAAAAGGAAGGAGCGGTCATAGTAATTAATGCTAAACACAAAGATAAACTTCTTGAATGGTGAGTAGTTTCAAATAGTCATGTGGGCAAACTTCATAATGGGAAATTGGATGTTGGAATTTATTTGTGATGAGACTGATTTATGCCTGTGGGCCCACCTAAGGTTCTACTAAGGAAGAAGTAGAAGAGTTTCCAAGTCACTGGAGACTGACTTGTAGTGCTGATTTAAAAGCTGGTTCTTGTTGAAGATCTAAAACAGCAGAGTAGGAAACAATACCAGGCATGTAGAAAGCTGAGAAAATTTGGTGAAAAATACTAAGCTAATAATAATGGCAAGCACCTGCAGGATTTCTGTTCACACTGTGATTGCTGTAATCTTTAGATCACATTGTGAACAGAAATTCACATTTTTTTAGATTTCTATCATGTCTGGTATTTGTTTCCTACTCTGCTGTTTTAGATCTCCAACAAGAACCAATTTAAGTCAGTGTTATCCTTTCCAGTGACTTGAAACTATTTTACTTCTTCCAATATATAGAAATACATGAATACACACGAAGAGAATGAAAAGAAAAATAAATAAGAAAAGTCTTATTGACTATGTTATTATTGCTTATGTCTTCACACTTGTTCAGGATGTATGAATACTCAGAATATTTGAAATAGGAAGTGATTATCATTTAGTTTTTAGGATAAAAATGAATTTTTGAAAAGAAAAATATGTAAGGAAGTTTTGAAAAGAGTCAGTTGAGCAGCTTTCAGAGATAAACTGTAGGGACAAATATATGAATATTGGAGAAAAATACAAGCATTTTCTTCATCCAAGCCTAATCATTAAACCATGTTAACTCTTATAAAGTATCATATTCCTATCCACCTAGTCTTCAATTCTTTCTTTCACCAAGTCCTCAAATATCTTAACTACCACTCTTGAGATGCTGATTGGCCTTTAATTTGCACCTTCCCAGTACTGAGGCTTAAATGAAATAGTTTGGGCAGAGGAGCTGTTAATGTCCTTGCACATTTTCACATGGGTCAATATGCCATCTAATCTCATGACTGTGTTCTGCAATATCCTAAGAACCTCCATTTCTTTATCCTCTATTCTCCCATTAATCAATGTCACCTTTAGCATTGCAACATCACTACCTAGATGGTACACCTTTACAAAATAATCACTCAGTAATTCAACTATTTGGTTTGCTGCTATTAACTTCCTGCCATCAGCACTATTCAAAGTCATCCTTCCATAGCCATTTCTCCTTTTTATGCAGTGAAAGAACTTTCTATTATTCCTTTTCTCCTCATCAGCTAGCTTTCTCTCATAATTAACTTTGTCCTTCCTTAATTTCTTTATATTCCCTCTGCTGTTCCTGCTTTATGTTACTATTCATTCAACTCCTACCTGATTTATCCTTCTCTCTCTGTATACAGTCTGATACTGCTTTTATCAAGCATCCCTTAACCACCTCCAAATGCTTGTGCCATGGCACTGCTAAAATATGACTCTTCAGCATGTCATAATCACATGCTTGGTAATTCCACAGATATCACTTCTTGACAGAAAATTCTGAATTCTGTTAATCTCCCAGGTCAAGCTTACATGATCACTTTCTCCAATCAGAGGCAGCCTAGCTAGATTGATGTTATGACCAGATCCACCCTTGAACCTCAGGTCTCTTCCATTACATGCTGTCTCAAGTAATTGTCTCTCAGCAGCTGTATAAATTTCGTCTATAGGGACATAGACGAAATCCCCATAATAATTACTCCACCTGCACTCATTGTGCAGGTGCACAAGGGGTGAGTTTGATTGATGGAAGGATTTATATAAGGTGGCATTTGAATGGATTTGTGCTATCTTTTAAATTACCATCTGGTCGTTCTGTTCATTTCCCACCATTTTATTGTTATAGTCGCTTATACTGTTTACAACATCAACCTCACCAGTTGCATTTTCATGCATTTCCTTACACTTCTGGCATTCACTCTCAAAAAAATATAGAAGATAAATATCAAGAAGATGGTACAGTGAAGGTAATGGCTACTGAAAAAGTTTAGAAGTGGCAGAATCAGAGATAATAAAGATGACATAAATTATTGGTTTTTTCCTTTCAGTCATTTCCGACCATAGGTGACATTGCCCACGAAGTATTGCTGATGAGATTTTTACAGAGTTGCTTTCCCCAACCCCCCAATTTTAACCAGTCATTTGACTGGGACATATTCATGACTGTAATCCATGTGTATTCACGGGGGCTGGTTTGCCTGTTCTGGGAGATGAAAATCCCTAGTTTCTGGGTGAAAAAAAGCCCTACCTCCATATGAGACCAGCTAACTCACCTTTAGTTGAAAGATACCAGAGATAAAGGTTCCTTATGTCACCAACAGGAATCAAATTCTGGTCTTTCCGACCAAAGGGCTTCGTCTAAACTGACTGAGCTACAGAGGCTCCATGACATAAAAACTGAGGATAAAGATATTTTAGATGTTTTGCATAATTACTTTGAAAGATTATTAAGTGTGATAAGATTTGAGAGAAAAGTAGTGGTAAATATGATAATGTGATAATTATATGATTATTGTACAAAGGGTGTACGAAAGCTAGTATGCTAACTGCTACTCATTCAGTATCTGTGGAATGTTAGTGGTAAAGATTTTAGAGAAGTTGGTAAAAACTCACATACAGAAATGGGTTGACAGACAATATATATTCCGCAAGAAACAGCATGGGTTTACTAAATGGATATTTCTGTTTTAGTAATTTTCTCATATTTTATAACAATATTACAGCTGACTTGGATACAGGGAATGGTTCCACTGTAATACTATTAGACTTTGCATTTGATAGAATACCACCTGAAAAGCTGTTGAAAGTTTATTTTTCACTTGGTTAGAGTATAATAAATTTAGTGTAATCCTTTATCCAAGTGTGAGCAAACAAAGTTTGTGCCTGAAAGTATCTTCAGGACTGGGTTAAGGTGGTACAACACCAGGGCAATACGAGTTGCCCTGGTGTTGTACCACCTTAACCCAGTCCTGAAGATACTTTCAGGCACAAACTTTGTTTGCTCACACTTGGATAAAGGATTACACTAAATTTATTATACTCTAACCAAATGAAAAATAAATTTTCAACATCTTTCTCTAAATCCAGAGTAAATTATTAAAAAAGGGTGGCACACCAATTGGCAATTCCTATAGGTAGAGATGACCTGCTAATGCTTCTGCCTGATATCTCCACTTGGGCCTGGCTCCCACTGAAGAGACCTCAATAAAGGTCGAAACTAGTCTGGGTAGTGGCCCTTCCCTTAATGCATAACATTAGACATATTTGCAAGGAGATGTGTTTTGCATTATAGGAGATACTGAGATAGGAGTGTTGGTAGCTTGTTCCACCTTTGCAAC
Organism: Typopeltis vanoorti; assembly: GCF_054136105.1. Classification (NCBI taxonomy): domain Eukaryota; kingdom Metazoa; phylum Arthropoda; class Arachnida; order Uropygi; family Thelyphonidae; genus Typopeltis; species Typopeltis vanoorti. The sequence goes on from NC_143553.1 coordinate 318,455, forward strand.
GAGTTGCCCTAGTATTGTACCACCTTAACCCAGTCCTGAAGATACTTTCAGGCACAAACTTTGTTTGCTCACACTTGGATAAAGGATTAAACTAAATTTATTACGCCTGAAAGGCTGTTACATAAACTAGGCAGTATGGGATTGGAATATAAACTCTTCACTTGGATAAGTGGATGGTTGATGGACAGGTATCTGAAATTGGTATATGGTAGGTGTGAATCTACCAGATTTAAGGTCAGAGAGTAGTAATCTCTGGAGGGTGCAAGGAAAAGTTGCAAAGATTATATCGAGATTATAGAATGTAGAGAATGTGGACTGCAGACACTGGTAAACAGCAGAAAAACAGGTGAGATGATAGAGGTCTATAAATTCTGAATGGGTATTAAAGGATATCACTGATATACTTTTATATAGAAGTTAAGGCAAGAACACTGGGACATGAAAGTTATGTTTGTGTGTTATTAAGAAAGTGATAACAGCTAGATTTTTCCACTCACTCACAGAACAGTCAGTGAATGGAAGTTTGCCCACTGAAGTAGTGAGTGCATCTAGTGTGAGGGAGTTTAAGGAAAGGTAACATTTGGTTTGTGTGATGTTTCTCTTCCCCTCAATGAAACTCCCTGGTGGTCTCAGATAATATAGATATTAATAATATTCAAATGGAATGCAGAAGAACATGTCAATATTTGAAGGAGAAGATAACTATACAGATATATCATAACATCATAATAAAATGTGAGCAAGTTGCTCAAATTATCCTCTAGTAAATCCATCCTGTTTTTCACAGAGTATTAATTCACCATCAACCCATTTCTGTATGCAACTTTTCAAAAATCTTCACTACCACTCGAGATGCTGATAGGTCAATAGATATTATCAATCTTTGTATTATCTTTGTAATTACCCTTGTGCGCTGGGTATACCATACATTTATAACTATAGAATAACACGTATGCCAGAGTAAATCACTTTTTTATTTTTTTATTATATTAGAAAACCAACACAATGCCAAAATAAAATTTAAAGTGGAATTATTAAAAGAAGAAAGTATAAAAACATTATACTACAATAGATTAAAACAAAAGTTTCAAGACAACCCATTAAGTAGCAAACAACATGTAGAAGATAACTGGAAGATTTTTAAAACAAATTTAACTGAAATAGCAACAGAAGTATTAGGGGTAAAAAAAAAAGAATAACAAAATCAAGAAGATAGACTCCATACTTTAATGAAGAAATAAAATTATTAACAAAAGAAAAGAAAGAAAAATATCTACAAATGAAATCACCAGATAATTGGAACGAATATAAAGAAATAAGAAATAAAGTTAATCAAAATAAAATAGAAAGCAAAAATTAATTTTGGGAATCATACACAAAAGAACTTGAACATGATTTCTATGGTATACAGAAACAAATATGGAGATTTATTAATACATAAAAGAAGGAAGAAGCAGAATATATCCCAATATTAAAAGTAGAAATAGAGGAATTAGAAAATTATTTTAAAAACCTTGATAACCAAACAGTTGAAACAAAGTAGAACTAGGTAAAGACAAACAAACCAAGAAAAAGAAATAAATACAACAGAAATGAAAATTTAAATTGCAAATGCAATTAAAAAATTGAAAAATAGAAAATCACCAGGTCTAGATAATATCAATAATGAATTATTATAAAATGGTAAAGAAATTATCATTCGGAGTTTAAATATATTATATAACCAAATAATAAATACAAAAGCAATACCGGTAGAATGTAAGAAAAGTATCTTCTTCTTCTTTGAGTGCCTTCTCCTATCGGAGGTCGGCGACCACCTTGGCAAATTTTGAGCGATCCTCAGCCACTCTAAACAGTCCTTCAGAGCTCATACCAGTCCACTGTCTGATGTCTGCCAGCCAAGATTTTCTTCATGTTCCTTGTCCTCTTCAATTTATCTTCCCCTTTATAAGCAATTGAAGTTTTTTATATTTTTCATTACGAAGTAGGTGTACCGATTCATATGCAGTTTTCCTTCTTTTTATGGTATCTAAAAGTTCACGTGATTTCCCCATTTGTTCCAGTACTTCCTGATTGGACATTTTTGCTGTCCATGGGATTTTTAACATTCGTCTGTATAACCACATCTCAAAGGCTTCAAGTTATTTTATTGATGTTGTCTTCAAGGTCCAAGTTTCTGCACCGTACAGCAGTATAGACCATACATAGCATTTAACCATGTGTACTCTATAAGGTCTAAGTTTAAGTTGCGGTTACATAGTGTTGGTTTCATTAGGAGAAAATTTTTTCTTGCCATTTCAATTCTAACTTTTATTTCCCTTTCTGGATTGCATTCTTCATTTAAGCACCATCCGAGATATTTAAACTTTGTCACTCTTTCTATTTGTTTCCCATTTAAAGAAAGTGATGAATTAGTTTCTTGCTTATGACCATGAATTTAGTTTTGGTGATATTTATTTTTAATCCCATTTTTTCACTCTCTTCATTCACCAGTTCCAGAAGATTTTGAAGATCCTGAATATTGTCAGCCAGGAGAGCTGTGTCATCAGCATATCGGATGTTACTGATGATTTCACCATTTACCTTAATCCCTTCCTCTCTTCTTTTTAAGATATTTTGAAATATGGCTTCTGAGTATATGTTAAAAAGAAGAGGTGACAGCACACATCCTTGCCATGCTCCTCGTTTGATGTTAATGGGGTCTGTAATATTGTCATCAACTTGAACAGATGCCTTTTGGTTTCCAATATAAGTTTGAATGATCCTTACCATCTAATCCAATTCCCTTTAATAGTGCAATCATTTTAGTATGTTGGACTTTATCAAATGCTTTTTCAAAGTCAATGAAGTAAATGAATACTTCCTTGTTTTGATCAATACGTTTTTGGAATAAGATTTGAGAGCAGAAAAGATCCTCTCTTGTTCCCAAACCATTTCTAAAGCCAAACTGGGTATCACTGATGGTGTCTTCACATTTTCTGTATATTCTTTTTTGAATTATTTTCAGGAACATTTTGAGAACATGACTCATTAGGCTGATCATGTTATAGTCATTACAAGTTTTCGCATTTGCTTTTTAAGGTAGCATGATGAAGGTCCACTATAACCAGTCTTGTGGGAATATGCCTGTATCGTAGACTTTATTAAATAGCTTTACTAATATAGCAATGTTGTCACCTTCTAATAACTTTACTATTTCTACTGGTATTCTATCAGGGCCTAAGGCTTTATCATTTTTAGCTGAGTTCAGCGCACATTCTACCTCTGATCTTAGAATGCATGGACCGTCCATCTGTTCATAAGTATTTTCTGGGTTCTGTCTGTTATCAGAAAAGAGTTCTTCTACATATTACACCCATTCTTGTATTTTGTCATCTTTTTCGGATATTATTTCTCCCTTTTTGTTTCGAAGGACACATAGTTGTTTTTTCTTAAATATACCTGAGGTCTCTTTCAGCTTTTTGTGTAGATTAAAATTGTCATGCTTTTCTTGTTGAATTTCAATTTCTCTACATTTTTCATTCATGTGATTTCTTTTGCTTCTTTTATCTTGCCTTTAATAATTTTTTGAACCTCTTTATATTTTGTTGCAAGGTGATTTTTATATAATCTGTGTTGATCCATGAGAGAAAGAATTTCGTCAGTTATCCAATCTTTCTTTTTTACTGCTCTATCAGGACACAAGGTATTAGTACATTTCTCTATGAAGACAGATTCCTATCTCTTTCCTATCAACACTCATGACATCATCTTCTTGATAAGTGCTATTTCTTGATTCAGATCTTGACTTAATTAGTTTCTTATCGCTGGTTTTTTTTTAACTTTCCTAAATTAAATCTTTTTTGTTGATCTTTCTGAAGTATAGCTTTCAGTCTAATTTTTAACACTGTCACCAGTAGATTATGATCAGAAGCAATATCCACACTAGGATAGGTGTTTGTGCTCTTTGTGGAACATCAAAATCTTTGATTAATTAGCAAGTAATCAAGTAAAGAAGAGTATAACAATACCAATATTTAAAAAAGGAGATTAAAAAACAGAAAATTATAGAGGAATAAATTTATTAAATACCTCATTAAAAGTACTAACAAGAATCCTAAATAGATTAATTTCCAAAGGAAATTAATCTATTAGATGAAAAACAAGGTTTCACTGAAGATAAATTGTGCACAAATGCAATATTCATAATCAGACAATTGATAGAGAAAACAATAGAATACATGAAGAAACTACTTATATGCTTTATAGACCTGGAAAAAGCATTTGACAGAATATTAATTCCAGATGTAATAGAAATATTGCAGAGAAGAAAAGTAGCAGAAAACATAATACAAATAAAGAAATATATGATAATAATAGCTATATTATAAAAACTCAAGGAAAAATAAGTAAAGAGATACAAATTAGTAATGGCATTAGACAAGGAGACTCTTTTAAGTTCAACAATATTCAATATAATCATCATCATCATCAAATTCCTGACATGTACCCTCAAGGGGTGTACAGGATATGATAGTGCTACATGAAAAATTTACATCATTACTAACTTCCTATGTACAATTTTCCTCCAAATCAGTCTGTTACTTGTCAAGACTCCAACATTATCAGATCTTATATTTCTATTGTCTAAGACACTTTGTACCGTATCAATCCACCTATATCTTGGTCTTCCTCTGGGTCGTTTTCCTGCCAACCTGGCAGAGAACACTTGTTTTACCATGCCACCTGAGATTAGCTCTGCTAATGCATTCCTGGATGCTGACAATGTCAAGTTCTTTCCTAATATCCTTGTTTTTAATATGATATTGCCATTGATGCCATCTGTTCACACCTCTAATCTTTCTCAGGACTCTCATATCTGCGGTCTCTAGTCTTTGGTCAAGTGTTTTACTTCTGACCGCTCTCAGATCCAAAAGTTAAAACTGGTTTGAACACTGTCTTGTATACAGCTAATTTAGTGTTCTGACTAATTTCTCTCTTATTCCATATGAATTTATTCATTTGACTGCTTACCATACCAGCTTTGTTGATTCTGTTGTCTATTTCGATATTGAATTTACCATCTTCAGTAAAAATCGTGCCTAAGTAGCTGAAATGTTTTACAGGTTCCTCATTCACAACGAAATTGACATTTTCAACAATTCTACCTATTTTCATTGTCTTTGTCTTTTTAATGCTGACCTTCATACCATATCTACTACAATAGTTATTCAGTTTAGTCAGGGAATCTTGCAAACTTGTAGCGGATTTATTCAGAAGTATAACATCGTCCGCATAAAGCAAAGAGTTGACATTAACATCTCCAATTCTGATATCATGTTTAATACAACTTTCCTTCATAATGTGAACCATATAGATAATGACTAACAGAGGGGGATAATGTACATCCTTGTCTCACACCAGATTTAACATTGAACCATCTTCCTGTACTCCCTTCAATTCTAACTGCTGACTTACAACTCAAATAAAGACTAAGTATTGCTTGATATAATGCCCCATTGATACCATATAACTGTAGCATATTGAATAGCTTCTCTCTTGGCTCTCCCTTGTCATATGCCTTTTCCAGATCGACAAAACTCAAATACAGATCTTTGTTATATTCCCATGCTTTCTCAACTATTTGTTGTTTGAATATCTCATCCTGACTGCCTCTATTTGGCCTGAATCCAGCTTGTTCTTCACCAAGATTTTCTTCCACAATTCTTCTCAACAGTTTCTGAAGTATACTTGCATAGATCTTGCCAGGAACACTCAATAGGGAAATACCTCTGTAATTCTCACATTCAGTTTTATTTCCCTTTTTATATATGGGTACTATTAGAGCTCTACTCCAGTTATCTGGAATTCGTCCCTCTGTCCAGGCTTTCTGAACTATGCAGTGCAACCACTCTAAGACTTTTATACCACCATACTCAAGCATTTCTGATCGAATATCATCTACTCCTGCTGCCTTTCCACATTTCAAGCCTTTGATGGCTTTTTCTACTTCAAGTATGGATATGTATATCTGACTGTATGCCTGTTGAGTGTTTTTTACCACGATGCTATCACTGCTTGTTTCATTTAGCAATTTTTCGAAGTAATTACTCCATACTTCAAGGATATCTTTTTCTCCTGTTTTCATGTCACCTTTATCATCTCTAACTTCTTTTACAGCACTCTTTCCTCCATTTCTAAGCTTCTTCAACAACCTCCAGAATATCTTACCACCTTCTTGATATTTATTTTCTATGTTCTTGCCAAAGTCCTCCCATGACTTTTGTTTTGCTAGTTTTACGCAGTGCTTCGCTTTCTTGCATTTGTCTCTGTATTCTCTAAGAGCAAAAGCTGACTTATTTGCTATGGACTTTTGATATGCTTTCTTCTTTTCCTTCACTGCCTCTTTAACTTCCTGTGTCCACTGTGGAGTTCTGATTTTTCTATCCTTGCAGACAACCTCACCTCATGCATCTCTGGCTGAATCAATCAGGGTTTTCTTCAAGGCTTGCCACTGAATCTCCAAGGTTTGGTTCCTGTTCTCAGTGCACTGTGACCTATGGATATATGCATGGAGGGGGGAGGGGGAATCCTGGTATTCTAAGATTACTTTGGCCTGTGCATCAGCAAGACATCGATCCTGAATGGTATAGCCATGATCAATTGGCTAATGGTTTTTGGTGTTCCAGCAACACTCTCACCTCATAGTCCAGGATTGTGATTCAATGCTTGCTGTGGTGCTGCTATGGTGTCTTGGTTAGCCCTGGTATTCTACTTTCATGTGCATTCATTGCTTAGTATGTGTGTGTGTAGGCTCCATGTGTGGATTTGTGGTGGGTGGGAAGTTCTGGCACTGAACCAAAAACCCCTTGAGCATTAATTTTTCATCCTGAAACATTTCAGGGGCCTTAGCAAAGTTCCAAACAAGTACTGATACTGTAGATATAGTATTTGATAAAAGAAGTAAGAAACAAAGAGATATATGCTACACTATCATTTATCTTCTGTTTCTTACTTCTGTTATCAAATGCTGTATCTACGGCATCGGTTCCCAACTGTGGTACGCGTACCTCCCCCGGGGTACGTGCAGGGCCATTCAGGGGTACACAAAAAATAATCAGTAATGGCGGAAAAACAAGTAAAGTAAACAAAATGCTAAACATTAATTATGGAACAATAAATGTCAGTATTTAAAAACAGCTATTTTAAAAACAAGGAGTACAATTTATAGAAATGGGTTTAAAAGGGGTAAAGTGGAAAAAGGTTGGGAACTACTGGTACCAGTGCTTTTGATCATCCACATAACAGGTGAAAAGCCAATAAGGAAAGTGTCACCCTTCTTTATTCAGAAGGGCTCAGGACTGGCAGGGATCTCCCAAAACTGTTAAGAAATTATGTTCTGATAATATCCTTAGGAAACATCATGTCAGCAACATTCCACGAAATTACTGAGAGCAACATCAATGGATGGAATACCAATCACACTGATACCTCATGAAACACTCAACTCTTGTAGAGGAGTGATATTAGAATGGGATCTCTTTGATGTTCTTGATGAGAAGATATGTTCAGAGCTTAAAGATCAGGGAGTAACAAGTGTGAGGTGCATCCTGATACGTAGAGATGGTGACCTGGTTCCAACCAGGAACATCATCCTTACTTTTCATATACCTAAGCCTCCAACATCTGTAAAAGCACAGTATCTCAACTGTTTTTTAATGTACATCCTTAATCCATTAAGATGCTTTAAATGTCAAAAATATGGGCATGCCCAAACTGCCTGTCATGGCTAAAAAACCAACTTTGCCCAATGAAATAGTATAGAACATGATAACAAATCTGACAAAGGTAAGCCCTCAACCTCTCAAAAAACCAGACAAGTCTATCAAGCCAAAGTAATAGGAAAATTATCACATTAGAATTGTCGTGGGATTTGCCAGAATATTGATGTCAAGATTTTGCTGTAGAAATACAAACTTTTCTGTTTCTATCTACACGAAACAAATTTTACTTAAGACCCAAAGGACCCTAACTTAAAGAATTTCATTGTTGTATGCAAAGGCAGAACTGGAGGTGGTTCTACTCATGGAGCAGTAGCTATCCTAGTGGGTAGTCTTCCTCTTTTCCATCATGGCCAGCTTAATACTGTACTGGAAGCAGTAGTGATTTGCTTCCAGTAAAGTCGATCTTACAATTTTTCCACGCCTCATGTATGATGTCGAAGAGAGCATATATGGAAGTGAAAATTTTCCTATTCTTTGCACAATATCTTCACAGAAATCTACACAGATGTCTATATGGAAAATACACCAGGCTGACTAGAACACTTTTTCCAATCTTACAAACTTATACATTGATATAGTCAATCCAATCGTACAAAATTATACACCAATACAGTCAGTCAAAGACCTACATTGCCCAGGCAACAACAGCCTCCATTCCAAGAACATCATCTCGATTTACACTTTATCCAAAACTTTGGTGGAACCCAGAATGCCAGACAGCCAAAAAAAGAGCAACACATAGCATGGAGTATATTTCATAAATACCCCACCACATCAAACAATAGCGTTTAGCCAAAGTGGAATCCTTATTCCTGATCCCAAAACTATTGCAGACACTTTTGGAGAAAGTTTTGCCAGAATCTCAGCAACAGCTTCATGTCCTCCTGAATTTTTAATATTGAATAAGCAGTAAGAGAAAGAAAGAAAGAAAGGCTAAATTTTTCTACCAATGGGCTTAAGCCATACATTCAACCATTTGTTAATGAGGAACTAAAAAGAGCTCTTTTACTGTCTCATTCTAGTGCAATAGGGTCTGATGACTTCCATTTTGAAATGATAAAACATCTACCATCATCTTCTGTGGATTCCTTCTCTTAATATACAATAGAATACTTTCAGAGGAAGAGTTCTGGATTCTTGTCATAAGTCAGTTGTCATTGCTATCCCAAAACCAGGAAAGGTTATCCAACACAAGCAAATAATTATCGACCTTTTGCTCTGACCAGTTGTCTTTGTAAGATTTATAATTATTATTATTATTTGACACCTCCAGGGAGTTCATAGACTCATCAAGGGAGGGCACCTGCTCTACAACTCTGTTTTCACCAACCGACCGCAACTACACCAACGCTATCTACGCCGATCACCACCACTAGTATATCCACAGACAATCACAAACATCCATGCCCACGGCGGGATTCGAACCCACGGCCTTTTGGCAGGAGAGTGGATACGCTAACCATTTGGCCATAGAGAAAATAGTTAATGCCAGACTTCTGGTATTTAGAAAACAACAATATTCTCTCCAATATACAATATGGCTTTCATAAACATCATTCAACTTTAGATCCTTTCATCCATTTCAAAACTTTTGTAAGAGATACATTCCTGAAGCAAGACCATCTGGTTTCAGTTTTCTTTGACATGGAAAAAGCTTATGAAACAGCCTGGAGATATGGCATATTAAAAGACCTATATAGCCTAGGGCTCAGAGGACCCCCGCCCATCTGGTTTCAGTTTTCTTTGACATGGAAAAAAGCTTATGAAACAGCCTGGAGATATGGCATATTAAAAGACCTATATAGCCTAGGGCTCAGAGGACCCCCGCCCATCTGGTTTCAGTTTTCTTTGACATGGAAAAAAGCTTATGAAACAGCCTGGAGATATGGCATATTAAAAGACCTCTATAGCCTAGGGCTCAGAGGACCCCTGCCCATCTGGTTTCAGTTTTCTTTGACATGGAAAAAGCTTATGAAACAGCCTGGAGATATGGCATATTAAAATTCCTCTATTACCTAGGTCTCAGAGGACCCCTTCCTGTATTTATTAAAAACTTTCCGTCCATGCAAACTTTCCCAGTCAGAGTTAGATGTATGCTATCTCGGCCATATCATCAAGAACAGGTGTCCTAAGTGACACCTTTTGCTATCAAAGTTAATTCAATCATTGAACAACTTGCTCCCACTGTACACAGTGCTCTGTATATTGATCACATCACAATTTACTCACTCTTGTAATATTAGGGTAATTGAAAGACAACTTTAGAAAGCAGTTGATCATGTTTATCTGTGGGCTCTTAGTAATGGATTCAAGTTTTCAACTGAAAAAAAGTGTCTGTGTACACTTCTGTCAAAAATGCACTCTTCACCCAGATCCTGAATTCAGAATGTGACAAACTGTTATTTCAGTGGCAACAGAAACCGAGTTTTTGGACGCATCATTGACAGAAACTTACATTCCTTGCACACCTTCATCTAAGTTCAAGAGAGCATTGAATCTCCTTTGCACTCTATCTTCTACTGAATGGAGTGCAGATCAATATTTATTGTTTCATCTTTATCACGCACTTATACATTCAAAGTTGGATTATGGGTCTCAAGTCTATGGTTCTGCAAGGCAGAATAACCTGTGAAGATTGGATCCCATCCATCATAATGGTATATGGATAGCTACCGGTGTCTTTCACACATCACCCACTCAAAGTCTTTATGTTGAAGCAAATTAACCAACTCTATCATAAAATCTATCAGACAAAAATAGTCCTCTCTTAATTATGTCCTAAAGTCCCTTCCACATCATCCCACATGAACTGGTCTCTTTTCTTTGCATTAGGAAGCTCAATGTGACACACATCAGATTGCCATACATCCTTTTAGTATGTGTTAAAGATACTGTGCAAGCTGTTGGCATGAATGTTGACCAAACATAACAGCATCCCTCCACAGCAGGTTTGCACTTCATCCTGAAACTTCTCACCTGGTCTATTACAGAAGTCTCATATTCCATCATCTGTCTACCTGCAATTACTTAATGCACACAGAGCAGTGCACTCTTATTTCTTGCCCATCTAGACTGATGTCTCAAGAACTGACACCCCTGTTGACACAGCTTTTCTCCTTATTGCAGTAATTATACAGCAGAGTTGCATGCCATTCAGCTTACACATATGCAGATAAATGAAAATCAGTAGTAAAAGTTTGTAACTTATAGAGACTCTTTAAATTCTTTAATGTGTTTTGCTGCAGATCTCAAAAATTCTTCCACACAGAAATAGTTAAAAAAAACACAAAAAAAACATCAAGAATCCAACTAAAAAGAATAAAAGACAACAGAAATCCAACCAAACAACCCACCAACACTAATTCTTAGCAAAAAAAAAAAAAAAGCTTCCACATCCACTTCATCAACATCCATGACCTAAACTGCAATATATACGATGTGCACTACCATCTGCAACAATTATCTAAACCAGAACTATTCCTTTCAGAATCCCAGCTATGGCAACCTCAACTGCCCAAATTACACATTACACATCTCTTTCTGCCACGCTTGTGCATTCGTCAGTACTAACATACCATGCCAGAGACTTCAAATCCTTGAATCCCCACTGTTCTGCTTTGGCTCAAAATTTCTCTTCTAAATTAACCTGCCCTTTTCATATGCTCCCTCTATCACTCTCCAAACTCTGTCAACTACACTGACCTCTTCAACTTTCTGCTGTCTAAATACCCCAATAGTGAGGTCATCCTTCTTGGGGATTTCATTGTCCGCAACTCATATTGTCTCCCCTTCCCCAGTTTCATTGATCAAGCAGTCAGGGATGCTGAGGTGTCTGCCATCAGCAGTGACCTATCTCAAATCATCAGTCTTCCTACCAGAATATCAGACAACCCCCCTCCAATTTGCCAACACACAACACTTGTTCCTAACAAGCTTCCCTTCTAGGTATACAGTGGTTGTTGATTCTCCTCTTGAAAACTCAGACCACAATCTCATACAAGTCTCTTTTGTCACTGAACAACCTTCACCTACCACAATGTCTTGTGTCCTTTGTCACTACAAGGGTGCCAACTGAGAGGATCTCTATGATTTCTCCTTCTCATGGTCCTCCTTCCAATGGTCCAACTACTGCTTCAGTTCTTCTGAACTAAACACATGCTCAGAGACTGAATAACAGAAATCATCCTCACAGGAATAAAAGCTTTCATCCCTTATTCCACTGCAAATTCTCAGCCACCATCCAACCTTGGTTCTCAAAAAAGTGAGCCAACTGTAAAAGAAAAAACCTCTGCTTACCGCAGTTGGCTCAAGACCAAAACTCCAGCTGCTCTGTCTGCCTACTGCAGTTCACAACAGTTGCAAAAGAATCATCACCATCACTAAGTCCAAGTCAGACTTTGAAAGGGCTAAATGCTGCAAACTCACTTCCTGCCCAAACGGCAGTTGCTCCTGGTCCCTTGCCAAGGCCATTTGGTGCAACTTCTGCCCACCCAGCTTTCCTCCACTCTCACATCCCAATGGAACTGTAGTCACCTCACAAAAACATAAAGCCAATTTACTGGCATCACTCTTCTCTTCCAATTTCTGCATTGATGACCTGAGCAAAGTTTCCTACACTCCACAATGAATGGCTCCCTTCACAGTCTTCTCCCAGAATTTACTAACAGAAAAAGAAATCAAAAGAATCCTTAATAACCTGAACACAAACAAGGCATCTGGTCCTGATGGTATCCTATCTATTGTGTTAAAAAATTGTACCCCAGAAATAACACCTATCCTGTATCGCCTCTTCAATTTATCCTATTCAACTGGCATCAACCCTACAGCACGGAAATAGGTCCACGTCCAGCCCATCCCAAAGAAAGGCGACAAAAGTCAACCAATGAACTACCATCCAGTTGCTATCACTTCTATTCCCTCAAAAATTATGGAGATCATCAACAACCAACTCTTGAATGCCTAGAGACACACCAACTAATCAGTGACCAGCAGTATGAATTCTGACTAAACATACACATGTAACCACAGTAATAAAGTTTTTAATAAGTAAATATTTCATCCTAGGTATCATAGGACATCGTCAGTACAGTTAATTCAAACAATACTAGGAATCACATACAGTTAGGGCACATGCTTAGAATGGAATCTCTCTATGCATGCAGTAGTGTGTTAAAGAATTAAATTCAAACATGTCTGGGGGAGGAAAAAAACATTACACTAAAATGAGATAACATATATTAAAATTATTTTACACAATTTAGGATGACAATTTCCCAGACTTTAGGAATAGTAAGAACATCATTACAGTTCAAGTTAGGTCTGTGATGTAGGGCTTCAGCACTTTCTTTATATAAACATTCATGTTTATATGAAGATCTATGTAGAAGTTTGGTCTTCTTCCAATGAATCCTATGGTTAGGGTTTTCAATTCCGTGTTGTGCGAGGCCAGATTTCTGGGATTTGATAAGACAGATATGGTCTTGATGTTCCGAAATGTGTTTGCTAATGGATCTACCTGTCTGTCCATAGTAGAACAATTTACAGGCGCATGGGACCTCGACCACACCAGGTAGCATCAGAGATGAGAGTTTGTCTTTAGGAGAAGGTAACCAATTGTGATTGGTTTGTATGTAGCAGCCAATTTATATTTCTTCATAATTTTTGAGATATATTCGGAGATGCCTTTGACATAAGGTATGGGAATCCTATGGGTTTGTTCTTGTCTAGATTGATGTGTGAGGAAGTGACTGATTTTTTGAGTTGTTTTTGGATTGTATCCATTTTGTATGGCTGTATTTTTGATTATTTCCAATTCTTATGGTTTAAAGATTCTTCGGAGGAGCAGAATCAGTGTGCGCTGTTTACTAATGATTTAATGATGCCAAATTTTTGAGATGGATGATGAGCCGAAGAATTGTAAATGTAACATCCTGATAAAGTTGGCTTCCAATAGACAGAAGTGGAGATGGAATCATTTTCTTTTCTTTGGATGTGTACATCCAGGAAGGAGATACCCTGTGGAGATGTCTTTTTCTAGCATGAACAACAAAGTATGAATTCTGTCATTCATGATCTACAGCTGATCTTCTTGCTTTCACCACCCACCTATGGACTTAGGCTATAGAGAAATTTGGAGAAACTCACGTGGTTGCCCATGACATTTTAAAGGCATTTGATCGGGTTTGGCACAGTGGCCTACTCACCAAACTGCCTTCCTCACTCTGCAACTGGATCATCAACTTTCCCACTGATCACTCACTACATGTCATGGTGGATGGCTTTCTCTCCTCAGATTTTCCCACCAATGCAGAAGTACCCCAGGGTTCTGTTCTTTTACCCACTCTCTTCCTCTTGTATATAAATGACTTGCTCTCATAGACTTCCAATCCCGTCAATAGCTTTGCTGATGACAGTGCACTTGATTCCTCCTTTTCATTTCAACGAACCTTGTAGTGCTCAAGTATTAGAATCCTCAAGATCTATCACAACTAGGACCAGAACTCAAATCTCCTAGCAATATTCCAGTGGGGCAAGGACAACCTTGTAAACTTCAGTGCCACCAAAACTCAGTTCTCTCTGATCTCTCGCAAGAAAGAGCTTGCATCCCTTCCCCTTACCTTCAGTAATATTGAGATATCCAAAAACGTCAAATTTCTCTTCTTGAACTGACCTGCACCTCTGATCTTTCTGGCACAACCATATTTCAACTATAGCTTCTGCAGCTGTCAAAATAGCTTGCTGTACTTTTTTGCACAAGACACCATTTCACATCTTCACAGCTCCTAACTTTGTACAAAGCCCAAATCCGTCCAGCCATGGAATGTTGCTCCCATATTTGGGTGGTGCACCAAAATCCTCTCTAAGATTGCTCGATTCTATCCAGAAGAGGGCAGTCTGGCTAATTAATGATCCCTCTCTCACTGTGCCTCTTTTACAGATATGGACAGTGCTCTGCTGAACTGGCCACTGTTATTCCTCCACTCTCCTCCAAAATCATTAAAACAAGAGACACTGCTAACCACCAGCCCTTTATTGTCCATTTTGAAAATCACCAAACCAACTTCACAGCCTCCTCGTTCATTCCATCTACTTCTGTCCTTTGGAACAGTGTCCCCTACTCTGCCTTCCTCAAGGATTACAACCTTCAGCTATTTAAGTAAAATGTGAACAGGCTCCTCCTTTCTTCTATTCCTCTTGCCCACACATGGCATTAATGTGCTCTAAGTCTTGTGGCCTTTCGTGTGTGGATCAGATAATATATATATATATATATATATATATATATTTTTTTTTTTTTAACTTATATTATTTTTTATTTATTTATTATTATTATTATTATTATGTGAATCCTCCAAGTAGTCCAAAGATTCATCAAGGGAGAGCACCTACTCCTACCATCATCACCTACACCAGTGCCATCTACTTCCCACCAATGCCACAATTACTCTATAATGCAAATATTTATATAAGAATATATATATATATATATGCAACACATACATAGTCACATATGTATACAAATGACCCACACAAATAAACACTTTGATGCTGTTTGTTTATTTATTTATTATCCTTTTCAATCTTTTTTTTTTTTCTTATTTCTGCTTCATTATCTCTCTCCCTTTGTGTGATGTTAGTACATAGAAGCAGTCTGCAGTAACATATCCTGATTGTGATATCTAAATGGCATCGATCATTTTAAAAGAAATAAAATAAAAAACTTCGAGTGTTGTCTAAAATATAAATGGATGGATATTATTTCTGGCAAATTCCCATGTTACTCCTCTAAAATAAATTATTATTTTAATGGGTAATATAGCCTACTTTTGTTTAAGAGTTCCCCTATTTTTTTTACAATGTCATTGGCTCTTTACCCAAAAATTAGGACATTATCGAAGTGTTATAAAACTAATATATGAAGAATAAATATAGGGAGGAAATTTGGACATACCTTTTTGGATGTTGTTTTCTGTCTCCTTATCCCAGCGATGTGCCTTCATCTGCTGTTAAGCTGTCAAAGGAATGGGGGAAAGTGGGGGGAAAGTAATGTGGCAGAATTATTTGAAAAAACCTGGGTTTTTTATATGTATAATATTATTATTAAGGGTGGGTAGAGAGCATTTGGGGGGGGGGGGGGTGAGAGAAGGATCTGATGATAGAAATTATTTGTTTGGGGAAGAGGAGGGATTTAAGGGAAAAAGTCAGGGTGGGGTAACGGAGTGTGAGCTGTTTCAGCAGGCATTATCTTCTGAACTCGTGGGGGAAGTGGAGGCTATGTCATGTCAGCTAGGTGTAGGTCACGACTCTGACCAATAGTGGAAAACACAAGTACACCAAAGACAGAAACACTTATCTGACATGTCATAGCACCCCCACTTTCCCCATGAGTTCCGAAGACGAATGAGCCGTTTCAATGCCTGTCGAAACGGCTCACATCCCGTTACTCCCAACCCGACTTTTTCCTCTAAATCCCTCCTCTTCCCACAAAAATAATTTCTATCTTCAGATCCTTTTCTCACCCCCCCAAACACTCTCTACCCACCCTTAATAATAATAATATTATTATTATTATTATTATTTGACACCTCCAGGGAGTCCAGAGACTCATCGAGGGAGAGTGTGCCAACAGCATCGAACGATTGTACCCCTTCCGACTACTAACCATGCTCAAACTTACTTAACTTAGCCATTAGTAGCAGAGGCTCTACCAATCGACCAATATAAAAAAATAGGTTTTTTCAAATAATTCCCTCACTTTCCCAATCCCCCCCCCCCACTCCTTTAGCAGCTTAACCACCTTACTGGATTATGGATCAAATATGCATCCTCATATGCTTCATATCCATTATATATATCAATGTAATATCAATGGTATTACAATTTTAATATGCACTTCGCATCAATTATAACCTTGATGTCTTGGCCAGTAGCATGGTTAATAGCAGATGAAGGCACATCACCAGGACAAGGAGACAGAAAAACAACATCCAAAAAGGTATGTTCAAATTTTCCTCCTATATTTATGCTTCATATATTAGTTTTATAACACTTCGGTAATGCCCTAATTTTTGGTAAAGAGCCAATGACATTTTAAAAAAATAGGAGCACTCCTAAACGAAAGTAGGTTATATTAGCCATTAAAATAATAAATGGATGGACTTTTCTAAATAGCAAAGAATTTCCTATATGAGTCTCAAGCATTTTAAATATTAATAAAAGTGGTTCCATGTTTGTGATTTCTTATGATTTCTTTTACAATTTTTAGAAATGATATTTATATAAGAAGAAAATTTTTAATTTTATTTTTAATAGGAAATAGCATCTAAAAGTAGGGAACTGTTGAATAGTCTGAAAGCTCTGGCATCCCCAAATAAGAATAATGAACCTGTTCTAACTCTACAAGGACTGAAAGAAAGAAAACTTGCCCCTGCTCTAGAAAATTTTCTTTGGAATCTAGCTGTTGCAGAGGGTTTAGTGGATATGTAATCACCTTTTCTATTATAAATTAAACAAAGTTATAATATGTCACAACAAAAGTATTGTATTTTTAAGCAGTCAAGTTAAATAGATCTAGCCTATGTATGATCTAGTTATGGTGCATCATGGCTTATGAATATTTACTATACTTTTGAATAATTAAGTATGTTTCTATTGAAATATATTTCTATCCTTAGTCTCCACTAGAATTTTCTATATTGTGATAGTATGATATGTGAATGTATTTGGAAGCTGTCCATATATTGATGTTTAGCACTGCTTTTGAAATTATATTTGTTACATGGAAATTCATCTCCATTAGCTGAAAATTATTTTATATCACAGCAAATGCAATAATGTTTATCTTTTATTTTTATACAGAATATAGATAATTGCTCATTTTTATATATAAGGATCACACATTTATATACAAAAAGAATGGTATGTCTCAGTTGGGAGGGAAAACAAGACAATCCTGGTAGGAGTGACATGGTAGTTGATTTAAGTCTATATACTCTAGTGATAAAGCAAGTTGATATAAGCCAGATATATTTGATAACTATAACTTATGTTTCTTATTATAGCAGATTTTGATGCAATATGAAGGCCTGATCTTTATTATAATTTTATATGATTTTTAATATATTTTTTAAATTCTGATTGTCCACAATATGTTATCATAAGATAACATTATAGGTATCGTGTATTAACAGAATAGAGCTTATTTATGAAGAAACAAAAAAATTTTATAAATATATGTATATATATATATAAGAAAATAGATTGCTCAGTTTCTTTCAGGACAGTTTGTTTTATTTTATTATATTATTTATTATATTATTATTATTTATTTATTTATAAATGATATGCTTCCCACTTATAATATTTATTACATTGATGAAAACCTCCATAACTTCTTTCTTTTTATGAGAATAATTAAATTATTTAAATATGTTTATTAATTTGCTGTAGTGGTTCTGTAAGTGAGGCAATGAAATGCTTTTTAATTAATAATATAGTAAAGTAATCAAATTTTACCCAGTAATAAAATTGAAATATTCTGTAATGTTTAATCACTGATTAGAAATACCACCAGGGATAAAGATTTCTATCCTAAAGAAATCCAGTAAGGACTCACTTCTTTATAGAGTATATTAAATCAAGATTTTTGTGCATGTAATGCAGTTATTTGTGAATATAAAAGTGGCTAATTAATTTTTTATTATCCAAGAAAGTATTATATTTCTCAGTACTTTTCCATCGTAAAACATATGTATTAAATGTTGAGAAGTGGATTTTTTTTATTTTGTTATATCTACACATACCTTGCAATGTTGCAGGTTATATATATATATAACAAAATAAAAAAAATATTTTGGTTATAGATTTCCTGTACACATATGGAAATCCTAAAAACACAAGCAAATCAAAATGGAGTATCAGTTTATCACCATGCAACAAATTTAATGTTGAAATTGAAAATTTATTAAGTCAAAGAGAAGTTGATTCTATTAATTTATAAATATAAATTTATTATATAAAAAAAATTAAAAAAAGAGCAAGTGCTCCATCTAAACTTCTAAAAAGGATATGATTTGAAGAAATTTCTTATCACTTGGATAATAATATGACAAGCAAAATAAGTTTTTTAAATTAATGCAGATGACAAATGCTATAAACATTGATGGATAATCTGTTTTGTTACTTTATTCATTGTTACAGATATTGTGAATAATAAAATGCTGATGAAACATTTTGAATAAATATTCAAAACAGTCATGATAATTACTCTAAATTAAAAAAAAAAAGTACAAATGTACAGTTTGCATTAGAGTATCCATCCACAAGTGGAAGATCTTATTATTTACTAATCACATAAATTACTTAAAAGTAAATAGAATTATGTATGATGGTAATCTCACTAACAAAAAAATAAATGTTTCAGAGGTTAGTACTTTAGTGCAGCATTTAGACTAAAGAAAACACTCATTTTAAGATTAAGCATGGTACTCTTTCATGCCTCCAGTGAGCAAAGTGTGTTGGTCTCCCACTGGACAATAAAAACCATATACCACCCAAAACAAAAAGAAATATAATATTAACTGTTCATATTTATTTATTGTTCATATTTATGAATTTAGGAACACAAAACACACATGTTGAAAAGATTATTTTACTGATTAATAATAAAATAATAACTTGACGTTTCGACCCCTGTATTGAGGTCATCATCAGAAGGATACATGTGTATAAGAACCAAGCTACATGCTGTTGCACTCTATACAGGTAAATTACAACTACGTGGTTAACTAATCTTTTTTCTTAGCCTGCCCTCTAGTGATATTTAAAATAAAAAATAAAAAATACCAAAAAAATACCAATAAAAACTACAATAAACTCTGTTGAAATTTTATTTTTCACTTGGTTAGAGTATAATGAATTTAGTTTAATCCTTTATCCAAGTGTGAGTAAACAAAGTTTGCACCTGAAGGTATCTTCAGGACTGGGGTAAGGTGGTACAACACCAAGGCAACTCGTTGCAAAGGTGGAGCAAGCTACCAACAACTCCTGTCTCAGTATCTCCTATAATGCAAAACACATCTCCTTGCGGATATGTCTAATGTTATGCATTAAGGGAAGGGCCACCTCAGACTAGTTTCGACCTGTATTGAGGTCTCTTCAGTGGGAGCCAGGCCCAAGTTGAGATACCAGGCAGAAGCATTAGCAGGTCATCTCTACCTATAGGAATTGCCAAATGGTGTGCCACCCCTTTTTTTAATAAATTACTCTGAATTTAGAGAAAGATGTTGAAATTTTATTTTTCACTTGGTTAGAGTATAATGAATTTAGTTTAATCCTTTATTGTTCATATTATAAGGGAAGGGTAGTGGCCCTTCCCTTAATGCATAACATTAGACATATCCGCAAGGAGATGTGTTTTGCATTATTGGAGATACTGAGACAGGAGTTGTTGGTATCTTGCTCCACCTTTGCAACGAGTTGTCCTGGTGTTGTACCACCTTACCCCAGTCCTGAAGATACTTTCAGGTGCAAACTTTGTTTGCTCACACTTGGATAAAGGATTAAACTAAATTCATTATACAATAAACTCTGCTATATAATTTTTTTTTAATCACTAGAGGGCAGACTGAGAAAAAAGATGAGTAAATTACATGTAGTTGTAATTTACCTGTATAGAGTGCAACAGCATGTAGCTTGGTTCTTATACACATGTATCCTTCTGATGATGACCTCAATACAGGGGCCGAAACGTCAAGTTATTATTTTATTATTAATCAGTAAAATAATCTTTTCAACACATGTGTTTTGTGTCCCTAAATTCATAAATATGAATGCTGATTACCGTGTAACCTTAAAAGAAAGAGTAATTTATTGTAACCATTAAAATAAACTTCTTCTGTCTGCTAACAACTTCATCGGAAATATTAGCATCATACAAGAATGCAAAAGAGATCTGAGAACTTCTAAACAGCTTTTTTTTTTTTTAACATTAATAATAGCATGGATTAGCAAGTAACTTGATATATCAAGTAGAAATTATTCATTGTTGTGCAATGCCCTTAGATGGTTACTGCAAAACAAAACTGATAAGTTGCATAGTAAAATAAAAGATCCAAATGTTCTGTAATATGAGACCCCAGGTCCTGTTAAGGTTGCAGTTTCAATACTGCAATTAAGGAATTGCCTTCTAGGTAAAGCATCAAGGAAAATGACCATTTAATTTCATTTCATGGAGGTGTGAAGAGAGCAGAAAGATAAAAGTAAGGTCACCGTTTCTCAGCTGCTTTTGATGGATTTTAAAACTTCATAGGAACATAAAATCTTGCATACTCTTGCTAGGGTGTTTTTTTTTTTTTTTTTTTTTTGGTGAATGTTGAAAATTCTATAAGGTACAGGCTGATTTGAGAGCATTTCTAATGTTGACTTTTTTAAAAAATTTGTAATAAATGTCTTGGAATTCTCTCGATATAGAATAAGGAAACTGAATCTTTAAAATCTGGTTTCGTTATTGTACAAGTTTGTTTTTCATTGAAGTGTAATTTATTTAGTAACTTATTCAGTAGCCATTTTAAAAAAAGTGGTGCAATAGACGATTTAGTTAATTTTTTTTGTTTTGTTTCATAATCTTTAACGATTCTAGAAGCTTGGTTTTTTAACATTATGATGATTTCTAGCTTTGCTGTGAGTAATGAAAGAAGCATGGAAATATTTTCCTGTATGGAATTGTTTCCTGTCATTGTCTAACAATATTTCCTGGTCATTTTTTTTGAATATATATATATATGTTACCGCTAAAGTGCAGATTATCTAGGTATTGTGCAGATTAACTAGGGTGATCCGTTAACGTGCGGAAAATTGTTTCATTTCTCAAATTACCTAGGTAATCTGCAAATTACCTAGGTAATCTGCACATTTCCTACTAGGCACTCGTTAAAGTGAAAATAAGATCTTTGCTGGAACAACAGCAACGTTTCTGTACACTTAAATTAACATAATGTTATTTATTTATTTTTCGATATCTAAAGAATCAAGTTAATACAATCAAACAATCAACAAATTAGGTGATAGAATCGATCATCAATCAATTAAAAAACTATAATACAAAGAATCAAACGGTTTAAAATATTATTACAATTAAGGAAATGAATTTGCAAAACATATGACACTGGCGAAACCAAACTAAAAGTGGAGGGAGAAGGGGGAAGGAAATGAGAGAAACAAACTTTTGAACTTTAACGATAGGGAAGCCGTTAATGTGCACATTACCTAGGTAAAATGCGGAAAACCCTTGATTCCGCACCTTAACGGAGCAAATCAGTTAATCTGCAGATTAGCTAGGAAATGTGCACATTAACGGCTTTCGAGCTTTAGCGGTAACATATATATATAGAGAGAGAATGTCCAGAAATGGAAGTTTGTCTTTTTTTTTCTTTTTTCTTTTTTTTTTTTTTTATTATTTCCTGTGTGAACTTAATTTTAAGGCAGTTAAGAAAACAAACAAAATCCTCTGGATCTTTGAGTATGTTTTCACATAATAAAAATATCATCCATATAATGCAACCATATGTGTGATTTTTTAAAGTAGCTTATAACAAAACTCCATTTTCAAATTATTCCATATATAAATTGACGATAATGGGGAGCCCATTGCTAAATCATATTTATGGAAATAATACTCATTTCCAAGTAAAACTGACTGAAATCAGTCAGTGTAAGAAAATACTTGTAGCATGAGGCAAAAATCGACCTTCAAGGATGATGACAATTTCTTTAGTAAGAATGGTTGTGAATACTGACTATTTCTAAAATGGTTAAAATATCTGATTGAAAAATGCACAAAGCTGGTGTTTCTCTTTTTTCAGTATCATCTGAATCAACTGCATCAACTCAAAAGATATTTTAGCCATTTTAGATATGGTATAATTATTCACAAATCTTCCTTTCAAAGAAACTATCACCATTCTGATACTACAAATCCCTGTTTGCTCTCAATCATTTTTCTTTGGTTGGAAAGTAAAGTTTTATTTTCAGAAATGCAGTTTAGTAATGGGCTCCCCCACTATCATCAATTTGTACATGGAAAAATATAAATTTTTATTTCAAGCCACCTTAAAGCCATGTGTATGTTTAGTATATTGAGGGTGATATTTTGATGTGGAAACATTTTCCACAAGACCCAGAGGATATTCATTGTTTCCTTAACAATGTCACTATAAAATTAACTTCACACTGGAAACTGAAAAAAGAGGAAAGACATTATAATTTTTTGAACATTATAATTGGAATAAACAGATGACTAAGGAATATCAGTAGCTAGGAATCATCACAGCATTAAAAACTGAGTTAGTAGAATCATTAAACATGACAAAATAAAAAAAAATAAAAGCGAACTTAATCTTCTCTTCCACCAGTTTCTTCAAAATGACTCACTGAAAAAATTACTCTTTTCTGAGAAACCAACTCATATGACAATAGAAACTGATTTTGAAGATTCATTTTCCTAATTCTATATCAGCAGAGTTTTAAGACATTTATTGCAAAATTTAAAATCAAGTGACATTAGAACACTTTCAAACTACTCCATACCTCATGGAATTTTCTATTTTCACTTGAAGATGGCATTCCTTTAAAAAAAAAAAAAAAACATCCTGGCGTATATTATGTTGGAGGTTTAATGGATTTTTTACAACACTCAAAAAGAATTAAATTAGAATTTAATACTTCCTATATTTCGTCCTAGTCACTAGGACATCTACGGGGATTACAAAAACAATTAATGTAACATGCACACAAAAACTTACAATACTAAGCCCAACCACGTGGGTGACACTAAAGTCCTATCTAGGTGGAGCGCCCTCTAAGGGCGGTAGTAGGTGGCCTGGAATGTAAGGTGGGACCTCTGGTGATGAGTGTTTCCCAAATCTTCGGAAGCTTAATGCAACCGTATTTGTTAAGATTTGGTTGGTTTCTGAGAGCTGCTGCTGCTTCTAAGAAAAGTCTCTCTTTCTTGAATTTGCTGTGGTGGAGCATGGTGGTTTTCTTCCATGATACTCTGTGGGTGGTGTCCAAAACATGGTCAGCCAAGCCTGAATGGCCATAGTTGTGTTTAACGATGTACGACTTGTGTTCCTCCAGGCGGATGGATGCTGATCTGCCTGTCTGTCCAAAGTACGCAAGCTTACAGCAACAGGGTACTTTGTAAACATAATGTCCTCACAGCACTTAAGCCTCTACACAAGAATCCTGGTGTATACAAGATTACAACATATTACTGCAGCAAAGCATACAATGGTCAGAATTGGAGAAGTTTTGAAATCTGTATAATAGGACAGATGAGTGATATCAAATATAAAAGGAAAGATAAGAATCCTCAATTCAAACCTTTTCTCAAAACATGAAATGAGCTGACCATCTTCTGCAGTGCCTTACCTAGAAGACAATACTTATTAAGGATATTTAAGGAATCCTCTGAGTTATCCCAATCTGCAATTTGATTACAAGATGATTACTGCAATCATCTAAAAGCATTGCACAGCAGTGAATACCTTATGCTTGATATCTCAAATAACTTGTGTATGGGTTGTATATTATAGGTGATATTTTTGTGTAGAACATACTCCATAAGACCCATGTATGGCTATTCCACACTATTATTAATATTATGACTTTCACAAATATTCAAAAAGACAAGAGAATTTCTAAACTGTGCTTTAGAAGTTTTCATATATTTGTTTAATATTCTCTTGTGTTAGTAATGCAGCAAAACATTCAGAAGTTTATTTTTATAGTTGCATTAAGTGTAGATGAATCCTGCTGTTTTATAGTTATTATTACTTATTGTCCTTGTAGTTTTTCAATAGAAACTAGTGCAATTTTATTAAAAAAAAAAACTGCAAGTATAAACGTTTATTTGCAAGTCCAAGACATTTTTATTCCTTTGTTAATATTTTGACTCGCTTGTCTTCCTTAGTAGTCCAGTAATTTATTTAGCTGCATCTTGGTCATTTGTAAGTCTTGAAGAAATGAGACTTGCTCCTCATTTAATTTGTAAAATGTAACCAACTTCTAAATCTGTGCTTGATTTAATTTTAGTTAAATTCTTCAATATAAATACACATTCATGAACACTACATGCCTGGAATGTTGCACAAATCTCCAAAATAGAATTGATATATTTTGATATTGCTGTATTTTGGATGCATACTCTACTGAATCACTTACTGTAGCTAGAACATTTTTGACCTTTCATCACCCCATTCATATGATGCCAGTTTATTTAGAAGGTAGATCTCAAACTTTTAAGTGAATATGCTTCAAATCAAAGTATTATAATTTCTAGTATCCCTTTTAATATAATAATATACAGAGTTTAAAATTTCTTGATATTTTAGCATGTATGTATTCATTCAGAAAGTTGTGCATGACAGTAAATGAGCAGTGATATTTACAAAATATGCTTTTAAAGCCAGAATTCATATTTACAAAACATGTATTAGATTCTTGGATATGTTCACTTATCCTGCATAGCAGTCAATCAAGACATAATTTCACATTAGGGAAATTATAATGTGTGATTTTATTCAAGGATCAAAATGCCACTGAGTTAATTCTCTGGCTTTATTCAGTGCCATAAACGATGCTTCCTTCAGAAATTGCATATTGCATACACTGTGGTTCTTTTTAAGTGGAGATCCCAAAATATGAAAATCTGTTCATCTATAATACACTTCAGTTTCTTTACACAAATAGAACAATAAATGTAAGCAGATAAACATAAAAATCACATGTCTGAGGCTTTGTGAGTTGTCAACTTCTTTTGTTTACATCAGTAGCCGGACAACAGCCAATAGGAGTGAGATATATTTTGTTGTTTCTTGAAATTCACGAGATTGCCTTTGCTTATACTAGGTATGTAAACAAATTATATTATCACGGAGAGTAGAAAGTTATAAAGAAAAATGAGTTCTTGTTATATATGAAAACCTTCAGATTATGCAACCTTTGCATCAGTCTGAATAGATTTAGAGTGGGGGATTTACTGATGCAATTTCTAGTGAACACTCATAGAAATATCTATACAAAGCTTGAATCACTTGAATGTGACAAGAATTTATGAACGAAGAAAAGCAATAGATTGCTTTCACCAACAAAACTATGGATAGGATTTGAAGTTAGTGAGAAAATATCATGGATGTTAGAAGAAAGAGTTTGAATGTAAAATGCCTTGGATACCAGGAATAACAGAGACTATCCTCATGATGCAATGAATGACCAGGCAGGAGACTCTCAGTCCACTCATAAAGGGTAGAAAGGAGACCATAAGATGGTAAGAAGGCCTCAATGCCAGACTCAAACAGATGCCTTGAGCAATCACATCATTTCTTCACACTTTTCAATGAACTTATGTCCAAAGTGAGGAATCTACTTTGGAATGAGAGACACAAAATCCATATTGGTAACAGTAATTAATTAGTAGGTCCCCAGTTGTGTGAAGAATTTGACTCTTAATGACCTCCATTATTTTCAAGAGTATTAGGTGAGGGCAATTGGACAATAGCTTCATGGCTGACTTTTATCTTCCATTTTAGGAGCAGACTGGTAAAGGCTTGTTTCGACATTTTGGGTAGATGCCAGATGAAATCACAGCGTGTACAGGGTGGATGGATCACAAGCTATAGTACAGTTGGAGTACCATCTGGACCATGGGACATGCTGCTATCTAGATCATTGTAAATTTTTCTGCTGTACTTTTAGCAAAAGAATAGAGAAGACATGCTGTGAGCAGTTTATATGTCAGGAGACGGTAACCTTGATAGTTCATACAAGAGTTGGAGGAAAAGACTGATACCAAATGCAAATGATCTGCCTTATCGTTAGGTGATATACTATTTACCATTGTACTGCCAGGATGTGAGAGAGAGAGGTGAAAAACAAAAGGGGAATTATTATATAAAGGGCACAAGTTATCCCCAGCAGCATTAACAAGTGGTCAGAAAGTATGACTACCATATGTGTTGCATTTGACCCTTACAAGTCTGCTTTAGATTTGTTGATTTTTTTTTTTTTTTTAAGTTGTTGCAACTCTAGCTTAGTGAGAAACAGGGGTTTCTGACTGGTATGATATATGATTACAGATCAGGGTCAGTTTTGTGTAGGATGAAGAATGAAAATCTTCATTCTAGAAACTATTATTTGTCATTTTCTTGGAACAGATGCTTTGATAAGGAGATCAGTGACAGTAATCAGACCATAGAAAAAGGGCATAAAAAATCCCAAAAGTTCATTCCATTTTGCAGAATTTTAGTGACACAGTATATGAGTCTGAAATTGTCTGGCAGAAGATTAATCAGTAAAATAGGAAATGCAGATAAGGTTATGATCAGGGTTGCCAAACAGGAAAGCTGCTAACATTTAGTGATGTTTTTTGGAGGGAGCTGGTTAATAAAGGGCCCAAAATAAAATAATGAGGATTGATTATCTGGTATTCTAGTGAAAAGGTTGAACAAGTTGCATTACATTATTACTGAAAGCAAATATTTTTGTTCCCTTCCAGCTTGATCCTGTGAAGTGGGAGAGTAAATTTGAGTTGAATGCTCTAAGGAAAATGATTTCACTCTTTGGGCAATTTTCATTTGCCAGCCTGGTTGACCGAGTGATTAGCATACCCATTCTCAACCAACAGGCTGTGGGTTCAAATCACACCATGGGCATGGTTGTTGTGATTGTCTTTAGGTGAGAGATGAATTTCATCACCCAGTGTGACACCACTGCCTTGCTTATTGGAGGCCTCAATAAGTGGCTTGAAAAAGTTACATATCTGGGTTTAGGACTTTTAAAATATAAATAAAAAGCTAATACAAAAAATATATAAAATTGATAAAAATAGTAAAAAATCCTTAGCCTACCCACAGTACAAAACGTACTATAGTTTTTCAAATAACCTTTCCTGGGTGGGAGCAACATAAAAAAATTAAAAAAAAAAAAAAATTACAGTCCAACGAACTGCATGAAGTTAACTTTCAAGAAATAAATAATAAATAATAATAATAAATAACAAAAGAGATCAGTCATCTGAATTAGGAGAGTAGTGGAGGCATCAAATGAAGGCAACAGAGAGAGACGAACAAATAAAGAAAAATGTTGAGCTAGAAAAGATCATACAGAGGAGATTTAATGTTCAGTAACCTTTGGCATCAAATATCGGCCTTGACATAAAGAAGCATATTGTACCATTCTTACATCATGCTAATATTAATTCCAGCATGCATGATCTAACCGTTAGGTAAGGTGAAGACATATATATATTGCTTTTCCTAACAGAGATCAAGTTCGTGGAGGATATCAATAACATAAATCTCAGTATTTCTACAAACTAGTATAGAAATTAACTGTCATATTTTCTTGTTGTTGTTGTTGTTTTTTTTTTACATTTACATTTTTTCTTATATTTTTTTATAGTAAATGGCATTTTGTAATTAACGTAATAAACATTATTACATAAGGTCAGTATAATAGTTATGTTATCAGCCAAATACATCCAATGTTGTGCAGTTCAATTGTTTTAAAAAAAACTTTTTTTTTAACTGTTCAAATGCTGGACAGTTGAGAGAGAGAGAGAGTGAAAATCACATAAAAATACTGCGACTCATCGTGGGAGGTCCCTCCTAGGAAACACAAAGTCTATCATACCACTCCTTAAACTCATTGACTGTTCTCGCTCTCACCATTCTATCAGGCAATGCATTCCATGGTTCAACTACCCTCCATGCAAAGAAACCACTCCTCACTCTCTTGCTCACCGTTTCCTTTCGTAACTTCCAGGGATGGCCCCTTGTCATCACTTCTTCCCGCTGTTCAACCAAGCGAAAGAACTCCCCAGTGTCAACCCTGTAACCACCTCTCAACATTTTAAAAGTCTCAATTATATCACCCCTCCTTCTATCCACAAAACCCTGCAGTCCACATTCCCTCAGCCGATCCTCATAACTAACATTGTACAGTCCTGAAACCATTCTTTGTTATCCGCCTTTGTACCCTTTCCACAGTTTATTTATCCCCTTCAAATCCTGGGGACCAAATCTGAGAACAGTAGTCTTAGTGTGATCTGATCAGTCTTATACAAACGGAATAATAACTCTTTTTTCTCTGCAGGTCAGTGTCCTTCTCATAATTGCAGCAATTCTCTGTGTTACCTTCACCATCTTTGCAATATGTCCCCTAAATTTCAGGTTTCTATCACTCATCAACCCCAGATCTCTTATCTCCCCTACTTCCTCCAGTATAACTCCTCCCATAGAGTATGCAGTGTCCCATCGATGTTTCCCAAACCTCAAGACCTTACATTTTGCTGCATTAAACCGTTACCCCCATTCATTTGCCCGTCTGTCTAGTTTATTCAAATCCTCTTGCAGGGCTACCACATCTGCACTATTACTAATAACCCTTTCCAACTTCGCATCATCCACAAACAACTGAATATCCCCCTGTAATCCACTGACAATGTCATTGATATAAAGGTTAAATAATATAGGTCCCAGTACTGAGCCCTGTGGGACCCCACTTGTGACCCTCTGCCTCCTTGAAACGGCCCCACCATACACAACTCTCTGATACCTATCGGACAGCCAATTCTGAATCCAGTTGACCAACCTGACATCCAGAGCCATGTGCTGCAACCTAAATATCAGCTTATCTTGTGGCACCTTGTCAAATGCCTTGAGCAGTGCTAAAAAAAAGTGTTTTTAATTAGTGAATACTCTGTTTTTCTACGTTTTTGTAGTGCTACGTTGTTTTTCTGGAATACGAGTGTCCTTCAGTGGTTGTTTTTGAAATTGTTGTCACTATATTATGTATTTTGGTTACCAAGAAGGCAGGGTTGGAAACGGATGCATAACGGTGGAAGACAAGATGAAGATAGCATAAGTTTTCATTATTTTGTTTTATTTTATTTATATTTAGTATACTTAAATGTTTTGTTTGTAATTGTTTGTACTTTTATTTATATAGTTATACTCCCTTATACTTTATACTTATTTAGCATTTAGTTGTGACACTAATTAGCGACACTATTTTGAATAATGGCGGCAGTGGCAGTTAAAATTGCAAATGGCGTATCTCCGAGTCCTCCCCCATTTAAGGACTCCATTTTGTGTGATATCATACCAGATTTTGTAGCATGCAGGACTTGCGAAATGTATGCATCCCAGCAGTTGTATATGTGGCAGGTGAGAGAAGGGAGAATACGTATATGCTCAAAATGCAGGCAATGGGAGGAATTTGGTGAGTTAGAGATGACTATAACTGACCTCGTTGAGCCAGAGAAGGGAGATTCTCCACATAGAGAGATGAATGGTATGATAGAGGGTGAGAGAAATATGAATAAAATAATGAGAGTAGGGAGTAGGGAAAGGTTGAATTATTGTGAAGTTTCAGGAGATGGTCTCAATTGGGAGGATGAATGTCAAATAAGAGTGGCTGACTTGCAGAGAGAGATAGATGAGCTGAAAGAGCAGTTGGAATGTCTAAGGAATGAGATGAGAAGTGTGAGAGATGAGATTATGTGAATCAGAGTAGGAGTGAGAGAAAGTTATGGGAATGAGAGAATAGGAACAGTAGAAGAGAGGGAATGAGAGAGAGTTATGTGAATAATAGAAGAGGAGAGAATAGGATAAGTGGAAGAGAGGGAAATGTTTCGTGAACAGCTAGAGGTTGTAGTCTTCAGATTAAATAGCATGAGAAAGACTGTTCCAAAGAACAGAGAGATAAAATGAAAGAAATGAATGAAAATTTGGTTTTGTAGATTTCAAGCTGGACAGCAAATGCATTGTGAATATTAACTGTTAGTGTTTTTTCCAGCTTATAGTTAAGTGAAGGAGTGATGGTTCAGCAAAACAGTTCCCAAGAAAATATTTAAGAAAGAAGCATAAGGCAAAATAGAACATTTTTGAAGTGGTTGGAGTAAGTCTGCAAAAGAAACCAGCTATTAACCATGTTTTGATATTCTGGGTAGCATGAAGTATTTTTAATGAGGTTTTTAATACACTTTTCAAAATGTAAGAACAGTATTTTGGGGATGGAGATGTATTTGTTATATATAGTGCTAATTATTATATAGATAAGTAATGCATTAAACATAACAGGACAGTAAGTTTTTTGGAAGCTGGAGTGTGTTTGTGCCAGGAAAGGCTGGAGTTGTACATTCACCCCAAGAAGAGGATTCTAATCTTTTCAGAAAATTTCAGTTATCAATGTTCAGGAGAAGTCAAGTTAAATATTATTGAGAAATAAGACCTGATGCATTTTGGTAGCATTGAAGTTCACATGGTTGTCTTCACCCTGCTGCTGTATGACAAGGAGTTCAATGTTTAAAAAAAATATTTAGGATCTTGAAGCTTGAAATGATTGATCACAAAAAGTATTGTTCAATGAAGAAGAAGAGGAATAAAGTATGTTGTAATCAGCAGAAAACAGGATTTGGGCAAAAGTCGTGTGCAGGAAGAAGAATCAGCCCAGTTGGCATAGTGAATATTATCTCTGATCCGTGACTGACTGATATTCAAATCTCACTGTACTATACAGTGGGGGGGGGGGGGTGTCTGTAAAGTTCTACTGAATATCTAGAACAAAAATTATATTAAAAAAGAATGTACAATAGCAGAGTTATGAAAGTAACTTATATTCTTATATCCTCATTTTTGTTCTAGGTGTTTATCAGAACTTTCCAGACATCCCTCCCTTTTTAGATGTCTTTAAAAGTCATTACATGATAAACAGGTTTTCATTTCCCAGTGTTAAACCACCATTAGCCTGCTTATGTGGAATGCTTAGGCAAACCTCAGTACTAAAAATTGAAATGTATGATAAGTTTATATACCATTTTATGGATGGGATTCACCGTAAAAAAAAGAGAAAGAAAAAGAAATGAATGAAGCTGCTGATAGGGTGTACTCCAGCATTGGTGAGAAAGTCTGAAGAGAAGAAGCTACCTACTATTACACATAGTAAGCAGCCACATTATGCATTATTATGCATCAGTTTTGTGATGATCCACTTGCAAATGTCTGGAACATAATCATAAGATGATAGTTTGATAAGCAGACCTCTGTTCCAGATATACCAAGTTTCTCCACACCTTTCTTGATTCGTGTCATAAAATAGCTAGCATCAAGTGTGAAAAAAAATCATGTTGCTGCTTACCATTTAATTTGTGAGCTTATAAATGGCGAAGATGTTGGCTGTTGATGACTTTCTACATTCCTTTTGAAAGTTTAGGTAAAGAAAAATAACACGATAGTTGGATGGTTGATATTTTTGGATATATAAATAAATGCCAGACAAATAAAAAGAAAGATTGAAGGTAGAATTGTGTCGTATTAATTTGTGTAGAATTGTATAGTATTAATTAATTATTATTAATTGTTTAGTAGAATTAATTTTGGGGCTCAAACTTTGATCACAATTTGGTGACACCATTAGAATCAGAAGACTTTCTAGTATCTAATCTATTCTGGATTCTTCGGATTTCTTTCTGATGAAAGATCAGAATCATTTCTCCATCTGAAGCTAGTTTTATCAATGGCACATGGAAGATACACATCAGTGAATACTAAAATTAAAATGACCTTCGGAGTAAGGACAGTGACATGTATGGAGTACAACAGTGGTGCTCTCTGCAGTGATGTTCTATGATTGTTGCTGCCAGGCAGATAGGGTAGTGCTCCAAAAGTTATGAAGAATTAAACCATTTCTATTGCAGTTTAGTGGATTCTGTAGCACATGAGCTACAGTACCTTAAAGATACCAGTCGTCCACATTTTTGGTGCCAAGCCTATAATAATACTACTACTGCTTTATATGTTCAGCATCAAGGATGCAATTTGTTTTGTATATTCCTACCTATTTATTTAGTTTGAATTTTCATTTGATGATTTCACTAGTTCATCATTTTAAACATTTCAACACCACTTCATTCTCCTGGGGAAAAAAAGGCAACACTGATATATATCATTCAACAGAAGTGAATGTGCCATATAGTATTTACTGTATTAACCTTCTTTACTGTTAAATTAAATTTTGTTATATTACATTCCTGGAGGGGGTGGGGGGTTCCTACATTTTTTTCCTGGATTGAAATTTCATCACAAAATGGGAAACTTTCTTAAGGGCAGATTTTCAGTCTTCATAAATAGCCGTTTCCCTGCCAGAAATTTTTTATTCCTGGTTTGCTTGCTTTATTTGTCTACTGTTGCAGTCCTATCTATATACACTGCTTGGAAAGAACTCAATGAGCACTGCCATGGGCAAGTTGCATCTGCTATATAATGAGGCATGTGTTTGTAGACTGTATAAAATTCGAGGAATATGATGCTCTCAAGTCAGTGCAACTGTATCCAGTTGAAATGGCTACGAGAAGGGAACTCATGAAGTTTGAAAGATGCATTGTGATAGGATTTTGTGTTTCAGGCTTATCTGTTCAGCAAATTGTTGACAAATTGAGCCGTCCCAGGTCAACAATCAGTGATACCGTACTGAGATGGAAGTGCAGGGGATTCAACTGCAAGTGCTACCAGCATTAGATGACTCACCAAATGTAACCATAGGGTGCTACAAACGTAATATGTAAAAACTGCCAGTCATTGGCTGACATATTGAAGGCAGAGTTCCAGGCTTCAATGGGAACATGAATCTGCACAAAAACATTCAGAACTGAGGCTCACAACATGGGTTTCCATGGCAGGACCACAACATGTAAGCCCCACATTACCCAAACCAACATGCAGTATTGTCTTAAGTGGTGTAAAGAGCATGTACAGTCGGACATGGAAGCTTGGAAAGCTGTGTTATGGAGTGATGAGTCATGCTACCAAACAGATGGATTAGTGTGGTGACTGTCTCTTACCAGAGTGTGTAACCCCAACTCTGAAATTTAGAGAAATTTGGCCTCGAAACTCTGTTTGTGGTGTCACAGACATGGAACTCCGAGAGGTATCTGAACATTCTGGACACTGCAATTTGTGGCATTTCTACAGAACTAATTGTTGTCTCTTTCATCAATCTTAACCATATTGAATATCCATAGAATGAAATAGTTTCGGGTGAGGTCAATAGACATCCACCCCACAGCAGTCCACGATCCCATTACATGCCTGCAAGAAGAATGGTCCAAAATTCTCATTAATCACTATTGTACGCTTGTGAGAAGTATGCCCCATGGGATTGCTGCAATCATTGCAGCAAAAGGAGGTCCTACATGTTATTAAGGCGGACACCATGGCTGTTTGTTCCTCACAATGTGGTGTCTGTTGACTTCTTTCCAAGCAGTGCATATAATACATATATATATATTATATAGAATATATTTATATTATGTATATATTTATTTATATTTATATAATGTGTTGTGGATGGGATTCACATAACTATTTCTCTTCCTTATGTGGTTTTCATTCTCTCCCTAGGGATTGTACTATTTGATGGTTAGATAATGCTCTTCTACTGATTGAGTAAGTGAAATCATCAGAATAATGTCCTAATGACTTAACAATCCCATTAACATGCTTATTTAATAACAGCCTTGCAATCATTGAAGGTTCCCAAAGAATTAAAAGGAGAATAAAATTGTTCCACTGCACAAAGTGATTGCCAAGAGTGATGCTTATTACAGCCATGTCTCTGTATCTTGAATAGTTATTAAAGTATTGGGAAATTAGTTTGGGCTTGAATCTAAGATTGCTTTGATAATGACAGGATTCTTTATCAGGTCAGGACCACATACATCATGACTCAGAAATATACTTACATATTACAATAGACAAAGTGGTAACTTTAGTAATATGCAATTCTTTGTGTAGTAGTGTATGCATTCCCCTTGTTTTAGTAGATTAGCAGACTGCCACATGATAAGATGGCATGTAAAGGGGGAGCAGATGTGGTTTAATAATAGCCTTCATTCTCTTTATCCTGAAAACGGGTTGAGGCCCTCATGGATAAGGCCTTCCACCCTTCTCTGTCCAAAGCAAGCTCTTCCATGTGCCAGTAGCTTTGAAAGCCCATTGCAGTTCTAAAGGCTTTATGCCATGTTAATTTTGGTCTTCCTCTGGATCTTTTACCTCCATAGTGCCTTTAAATACCATATGAGATAGTTTTCTGGGTTCAATTTGCACAATATCATCAAACCAACGGACTTGATGGTTTTTAACTGTATTAAGAATTGTGGAATTAGGGATATTCAAATTTTGCAACACTTGTTCATTAGTCTTGAGTTCTATTTATTTTCCTGAAGCATTTCAAAAGCTAACAGTTTCCTCTCCTTTTTTAAGGTCCAAGTTTCTGTCTTGTAGAGAGATGTTTCATTGGTATCAGCAAGTTATAAGTGAATTGGGGGCTATGTAGGTATTCCTGGCTGTTGAGCTGAAGATCTCCTGATGTAAGCCTCCCAAATTTGGGGCAGTCTCATGCAACCAAATTTTTTGAGGTTTGGCATGTTTCTTAGGGCTGAGGCTGATTCCATGAATAGTCAATGCCAATTTTTTATATGGTCTGTAACAAGAGGTCAAGTCAACAAGGATTACTCTAAATCCATCACCATTCCCTACATCCGAGGCACCTTGGATGTAGGGAATGGTGATGGATTTAGAGTAATCCTTGTTGTGGGGGGGGGTTACTGGTTTCAATATTTTTTGAATTTTTTTTTTGGGGGGGTAGCCACTGGTTCTCCAATGTTTGGTTTCTGTTCTCAAACTCTTTCATTTTGATTCAATAATCTTTGTGTATTTTAGTCTACAGGTTACATCTGAGATCTGCTCAACTTTTATTTGCTTTAAACCTTTCTTACATGTTCTTCTTTTCAATATGAAATTCAATTTTATCCTGCTCAAGACTAAATAGTGATCACTTCCAATTTCAAATCATCTGTACACTCTGGTGTCCTGCACCAGGGAGAAAACATCACTATCGACAATAACATAGTCAATGAGACTTTTCTTATTCCTTGCCTCTTCTCTCCACGTGAATTTGTGCACATTTTTATGTTGGAACATGGTGTTAGTAATAACCAGTCCATGTCCTGAGCAGAAATGCAACAGGTATTTGCCATTATTTTTGTATTTTTAATTTATTTATTACATACTCCAGAAATCCTGCTCTAGAGATCAAACATGGAGTTTTTTCAAGCAACTTCAGACTGCCAATAAACAGGGCACTGGTCTCACACCAGGTGATGAAATGATAGATGCTGTCATTATGCCATGAAAGGCTAGGAGAAAAAGTCA
Organism: Typopeltis vanoorti; assembly: GCF_054136105.1. Lineage (NCBI taxonomy): Eukaryota > Metazoa > Arthropoda > Arachnida > Uropygi > Thelyphonidae > Typopeltis > Typopeltis vanoorti. The sequence goes on from NC_143553.1 coordinate 354,486, forward strand.
GTCTGAGAAGAGAAATTTGGTCTTGACTGTTAAGTTGACCATTATTAAAGGTAAGTGAAATAGAACTAAGTTTTTTGTGAGAAAACAGACAAACTATGTTTTGAAAATATTGAAGGAGAGAGGTTGTTTTTACCAGTGAAGGATGATGTGGAGATCATCCTTCACTGTATATAAATCTTCACTGTATATAACCTATCCCCTTCCTTGTATATAAATATTTCATATTTATATACAAGGAAGGGGATAGGTGAAATAACATGACTCTAAGGAACACCTTGATTAATTGGAAAATATGAAGAGAGAGCACCTTCCACCATTACATGCATTGAGCGACCCAAGATGAAACTGGTATACCAATTACAAAGGGAGAAAAAAAATAGTAATAATATACTGAGAAGCCCTTGATGCCAGACACTATGAAATTACTTCAAAATATCAAGGGCAACAGCACAGGTTGCCCTTGACATTTTGAACATAGGTTTTGCCAGACCGTTCCATGGCATGTATCTAGAGAGTGACATGGGTCAGGACATCTGCTATGGATCTTCTTTGGCAAAATCCATATTAGTGGTTGCTGATTAGGTGACACTGTTTCAGGTATTGAAGAAGTTAATTACTGATAAACTTCCTCATTATTTTGGAGAAGACTGAAGTGAGAACAATGAGGTCTTAGTTTGATATCAAACACTTATCACCATTATTTTGGAATTGGTTGTATGCGGTGGTGAGCTATGGAAATTTTAACAAAGGGCTCTCATTGTCGAGAAAAAAAAAAAAAAGCCGTATTTCACACAAAAACTTTTATTAATACAGCTTGTGTACAAATTCCAATCAAAAAGTATGAGAGGACAATCAACCTCTAACAGCTATCATTTTTAAACAAATATTTCATGATCTAAAATTGAAATATTTGCATACAATCAACTGTGTTAACTTATCTTACATAAGAAAAACATTTTTTAACTATCAAAATATAATAAGAATGAAATCTTTTATAAAACATTTGATTGGCTACTTGTTTTACCATACGATTGGCTACCAGAAGGGAGAAGGGTAAAGATAGCGAATGCGCTTATATTATTTTCAAACTTGGACGCATTCGTTATAGAGGAGTTGAAACAATAATTCCAAATAATCTATACACTGCCAAATACACTAATTTTTGTTAGGTTACCTTATCAGTTTGTCGCTTAATGTTTCAAAAAAAAAATTTTTTTGAAAAAGAACAAGGGGCTTGCAAATTTGAGAAAAATTTAAAACAAAGGGCTTGTGCGAGCCCCTTATAGCTCACACGTGGAACTGCTTCCATGATGCTATATGGTGAGTGCCAGCTTAGTATATATAGTGTATAGATGATAAAGAACAGGTTAGTTCAGGGACACATCTCTTGAGTGCATCTGGTGGGATCCCATCAGAAAAAATGGGATGGGATCATTACAGGTAAAGGGGAAAAAAAGTGAGTTGCATTCATCTCCTATGTAATAATTGGCTGTGAATGAAGCTAAAGTTTTTGTGTCACAGTCCGCTTATGATAAGCTGTTTTCTTTTCTTGGTCCACCCTAACACACTGTTTGGAAAACCATGACTTTGATATAGAGTGAGAATTGTGAACTGAGTGAGAAATAAAAACTTCCATTCCAACATGGATAATTTCTGCAATAATATCACAACAAATATCAGGATATGTAGAACAGAAACAGTCTGATCATAGAAAGGAAAAGTAAAAGCTTCAGAGGTTTTCCTGCTTAGTTGTTGTAGTGCTAAAGTACATGCCATTGCAAATTGCTGAAGGAAGGGGCGAGATGTTTCACTAAAAATGAAACTTGAATGAGATTGTGATCTGAATTGCCAAGAGGAGAAGTTACCTCAACAGTGTATAGGGGGGGGGGGAATGTTTAATAACATATCCAGAGCAGTGAATGAATGGAGTGGATTGTCAGGGATCCTGGTTGGCAGATGAATGATTGGTTTTAAATTATGATAAGCATATTTAACGATTACTTACTTTACTTATAGCAGATACCTTTGCTTCTCTACAAGCTCTTTGTTAGTGACTTGGAAAAAAAAATGGAGCTAGTTAGTATTGTGGACATGAGTCACCAAGAAAGATGACTTGAGTGTTGGGAATTGAAATGTATGAAGTCAACATCAAGGATAAGAAGCCAAAGGACTCATAACGATTTTCAGAATTTGGGCTGTAGTAGAGATACAGATTAATGAGACATAATAAGATAGGAATTGTAAAATTACAGTTTGAATTGTTTCGCTTACTCATTGTCATATGTTAACTGTAACATGTAATGTGATCTGAAGATACTGGTTTGAAATCCACTGAAATATAATCTAGTTAATAAACACCTTTTTTATAATTTATTTGGTTTGGTATTGTAATACCATTAAAATAATGAATAATGATCAACACCTAAGCTTGTCTATTAGATTGACTCTTAGGCATGTTGCCCATGCAGAAAGCATCCAGTCTCCATGCCACGTGTTCAGTATTTCTTTGGAAAAATGTTATTGGTATAAACAACCTTTAGTTCTGTAGAAAGTTTTTTACCTTGGGTATATATTATGTTAAAGATACCAAGCAATTTTATAAGCTAGGTTTTTTTTTAAACCTTTTTCCCAAGTAAGTCAAGTTTGCGGCTGCACGTAGTGCAACTCGTGGTAAAGGTGGAGCAAGCTCTGATCACTTTCCTTAGAATTTTCTCCTAATGCAAAGCACATTTCCTTGCAGAAATGTATGATGCTATGCATTAAGGTAATGGCTACCCATACCGGTTTCGACCTTTATTGAGGTCTCGTCAGTGGGAGCCAGACCTAAGACAATATTTAGGTAAAATATTTATAAGCTCTGTATTACTTCACCCTTGGCATTTTTTAGGTGTGGCTCCCACTGATGAGACCTCAATATAGGTCGAAACCAGTATATGGGTAGTGACCATTACCTTAATACATAGCATCATACATTTCCGCAAGGAAATGTGCTTTGTATTAGGGGAAAATTCTAAGGAAAGTAATCAGAGCTTGCTCCACCTTTACCACAAGTTGCCTATTGTTGCACTACGTGCAGCCGCAAACTTGACCTACTTGTCTGTTTGCTTACTTGGGAAAAAGGTTTTAAAAAAAACCTAGCTTATAAAATTGCTTGGTATCTTTAACCTTTAGTTCTACTAAATTTCTGCTATGATTTATGTATATTGCATCATTAAATCTCAAGCATTTTTCTTAAATATTTCAGAATTTACCCACAGTATTGACAATAGTGCACCAACAATTTTCCTAAAATAGGCAAATTAATTAACATACCTCAGTAGGAAAACACAGTTTTTTGAATTACACTGATGTTGAACTATCTTAATTCCTAATTTGTTAGTAATTCATGGGAAATTATCAAGAATAAATTATGGGATAAACAGTCTCTAGACAAACTGCACAAATCTTAGTTTTTGTGTTTTAATAATAAAATAAGCTGTGTATATTTTGGCTTAAAAATGTGTGGAATTTGTATATCAAGTTTTGAAAGAATCTATTGTGGATTACAAGATTATCATACCAAGAATTCTGATAAAAAAAACCAAACATACAACAGTGCATACCTGAGACATTCAAGCAACTTTCATATCAACAGTGAACTTGATTTACAGAACTTAGTGATGTTCACAACTGCTATTATGTTTCGAGTAAAAAAATAAAATGTATAACATCAGTGATATACTGCTACTTAATGCTAAAGTGCTGGGAGGACATTGTGTGGAGGTTTAATGGAGTATGTACAACACTGGAAAGGGAAATATTGGAAGAATTAAAAAACTGTTTTAATTCTTCCAATATTTCATTTCAATCACTGAGATATCTTCAGGGAATACAAACTAACACTTGTAGCACACACCACACACACAAAGGCAACGCAATACTAAATGAAACACATGGGTATACACTAGAGTCCTTTCTAGGTGGAAGACCTTATATGGATGTTTGTAGGATGCCTAGATTATAAATTGAGATTTCTGAGGATTAATGTTTTTCCAAATTCTGGGAAGCTTCTTGCATCCATGTTTATTTAAATTTGACTGATTTCTGAGGGTAGCTTAAGATTCCACAATCTTTCTTTTCTAAATTTACTGTGATTGAAAATGGTAGGATCTTTTCCAAAAGATCCTATGAATGATATCCAATCCATGGTCCACAAGATCAGATTGATTATAGTTGTGACAACAGATATATTAATTATGTTTATCTATGTGTTTTTTTTTTTTTTTATTGTGAACATAATAATCTTATGTACAGGATTAACCAGTTTTTGGTTCTCTGCAGTCAGGCAGAGAGGTTACATGCTCATACTCTTGTTGGGGTATGTTACATCGAAATATCGGTTATAAGGTGAATTACATTTTTTTTTTATTAATTAAAGCCGTTAACAGTTATTTTGACATGATACCGTATAAGAACATAGAATCTGACATGTATATGGAAGAACATAACAGTTACTATAGGACAGTATTATCTATTTACATGAGAGTGATAGCTGATTAATAATTGCACGGTTAAGCACAAAAATCTTTCTTTGGTGGGGGAATGATGTCACTTTTATGTTGGAAAGTGGACTATGATGCAGTTGCCCTGCTCAGTCAGGAGTTGATTCCGTGGATTCCACTCTTGGTGGAAAAGATCTAAGGTGTTGTTTTGCCTGTAGTGGTGATGATGCTTGTGTAGGATCTGACTTCTCACCTTTTATTTGAAGGCTGCAAGGAGTTGGTCAGCTGCCTCTTTCTGTGAAGTTGCTGTGCTGTCTGGTCTTGTATGTCTGAGGTAGAAGCTGTATATTACTGCTTTCACAGTGATGAAGAGGTAGTTGCAGATTGAATGATTATTTGATTCTGCATGGATGAGATTGAAATACTCCTCTTTAGTATGAAGACTACCACAGGTGAGAGCTGCCATTTCCCGAGACAAACTGATTAATTGGGTGTTGACTGGGCATTCCAAGTAGATATGCCAGACTGTTCCTGATCGGTAGCAGAACAGGCAGTTATCTGAGTTAAATTTTCATAATATAATATAGTTGGAGTGGGTAATACATTGTGCCACATTCTTCACTGAATATCTGTGTCGGGTTTGATGGCTCTTGTGCAATATGGTAGGTCCCATTAAAATGATGGTTGGTGGGATGATGCAGGATTTTCCAATACAGTGTTTTTGGTTCGACTGTTGTGTTAGAGTGCTGTAGATTTTGTTAGTGTTGCTGGGTGTAAGTTTCTCCCATGAATTATTAGTTTTTATCAGAAAGATAGGCACTGGATCTTCTGAGTTAGGAGGGCTAAGCCCCTCTTCCGTTATGCTATCAGGCATAGTGGCCTTGAAAAACGGCCTTTACAGTGTGTATCTGCTCAGCCTGATTCCCGTATTCCAGGTTTTCGAGCAATTTTGGAAAGTGCCAGGTGAGGCTTGGAGAAAGAATGTCACCCAAGATCCTCACACCCCGCCAGCTCCATGGAGGAAAGAAAATCTCTTTCTGAGTGATTGGGTTTCTTACCATTGTGTTGTGGAAGATGGGTTCCATGAAAATTTCAGGAAGGGATGCTGTCTTCACTATGTGCTGGAGGTAGGTTTAGCTTCTTCCATCTTCGAAGGGCATCTTTGTAGAAATTTGTTAGATTTACTGGCATGTGCGCTGTTGCCATTCTTAAGGTTGTGGAGAGAGAGAGAGAGAGAAACCTCTAGTGGCAGAAGTGAAAATATATTCAGTGGTGCATTTGTGTGGTATTTCCTGTTGTAGGGTATTAAGGAGAAATCGAGTGCAGAACGTTATTATTCTGTTGTCAATGGAGGTCAAGTTTTGTCCTCCGTCTTTGAGAGAAGTACATAGCTTGGAGTAGGAAAGCCAGTTTGTTTTGTTCCATATGAATCGATAGATGGTTGACTTTATTTGTTTGATGAATTGCACTGGTGGCTTGAGAATCTTTAGTGTGTGCCAAAGGACACTGGTGGCTATTTGGTTAACAATTATTGTTCTCCCTCTCGTGGAGGCAAAGGCTCATATTGCTGCCCACTTTCCTAGTACTTGCTTGAAACGTTTGTTTAGTATTTCCCAGTTCTTATCTATATAAGAGGGCATGTTTCCTAGGTAAATCTATATAAGAGGGCATGTTTCCTAGGTAAATCCCCAGGTATTTGTTTCCCTCTATGGACCAGTTACCAGGCATTGGGGAATCGGTTCAGTTTGTCCATTTGCCACACCACAGTCCTGTGGTATGTTCATCTATGTAGATGGTGGCTGATCTAACTATCTGTCCAAAGTATACCAACCTGATCATTAGTGGAACAGATAAAGGTAGCAAGTTTCAAGTGGGGATTTGAAACTGAACAAAAGTTGTATTTCTTTAAAAATGTGGCTATTTTTTTTTTTTTTTTCAGATGTATTCCAGATGCAGGGGATGTTGATGACATTCCTAAAATCCTTCTGAAGAGATGGTTGTGGATTGAGGAGGGAGGATTTTTTTCTTTCTTTTCTAAATTCTGTAGAAATTGTAGTAATTGGATAGGAAGATGTTGTGTATATGGTTGAGTCCTGTTGAAAGAGCTTCCACTAAACAAAGATTGTAGCACTATTGCTTAGAATTTTAATGATACCATATTGTTGGGGAAGCAGAGTTTGTGAATGTGTCTCTTTTTTTTTTTATAACTCCACACATGAAAGATCACAAGACTTACGACACTGCAGTGACATGTGTGCAAGGGATTAAAGAGAAAATGTAGCTTGTTGATATGTTTCTTAAAGAGTGTGAGGTTGTACTCAGCGGGAAAAACAGTGTGAGGAAGATTGTTCCAAAGAATAGAGATGGATGGAATGAAGGAAACTGATGAGAAGTTAATTCAGTCTGTTTAGAACTGGACAGCTTATGAGTATTGGCCAGTGGCTGCTCTTGGTTCTGATATGGTTAAAAGAAAGTGGGAATGGTAGAAATTGATTCAGAAATATAGAAAATTCAGAAACCTATAGAAAAGGCACTGTACTGAAACAGAGTGCCTATGACTTTCTTGTGTTCATCACTTTGTGTTCAAAGTGATGAACACAAAGAGACAGCCCTTTCCCATGAACAAAGTGATAAACAGATTCTGTGAGGGAAGGGTCATCTATTACATGGATTGCCCTCTTCTGAATAAGTCTTGGGTGCTCCACCCCAAATGTGGGAATCATATACAAAGGTCGGTTGGGTCTAATACTTCTAAAGTGTTAGGAATTGAGAGGAAGAGAAGAAATGTTTAGAACAGAAAAAAAACACCAAGCATACAAAGCACATATAAACTGGGTTTAACTGGTTGGAGGTTTTTTATTGTGAAGTAATAGCCTGCTAGTTTCAACGACTTGACTGTTGTCTTCGTCTAGGCATACAAGGTGACAAAGCAGCTTAAAAAAGATCAAAAAACAAACTAAGGATATCAGGTTGAAACATAAATGAATGTTAAATATTATCTAAATTCAAATAAAACACTACATCAAACGAATGGAGCGTGTATGTTATCAGTCATTGTTATACATGTATGATCTATAATCGGCAGCAAAATTGAACTCCGATGTGTTGAGTGATCTTATAAGACTTTTCTATATGTCACCCTTGGTTTCTATTCAGGCTGCCTCTTGAACTGATAACTACTGCAGCTTTTTTTTGATGGTGTGGGAATGAAAATCTTTTTCCAGATACAACAATATTTAATGCTTGGAACAAGATTGAATCATTCAAAAAGAAAGTCAAACTCTGGCTTAATATGATTGCACAAAGAAATAATGAAATGTTTCAGTCCTACTCAGAATATATTATGGAAGCAGATGATTTCTTTTCACAGAATTCAGTTTCAGATATTATTGCAATCCACTTGAAGATGTTGTTGTTTTCATTTGAAAAGTATTACCCTGAGCATGAGAATCCCAGAGGCAAAATATATGGATTGTGTATCCCTTTTGTTGAACACAAAGAGACAGCCCTTTCCCATGAAGAAACCCTTTAACTTATTGAATTATCATCGAACAAAGAACTGGAATGTACTTTTAATTATATGAGTAATTCGAAATTCTGGATAAGAATGAAAAATGAATATCCAAATTTACATGAAATAGCAATGATATTTCTTCTTTGTTTTTCCACCACATATCTTTGTGAAACTGTATTTTCTGCCATTACTGTGCTTAAAATGAAACAGAGGAACTGCCTGCAACTTTCTGACTGTCTCCATTTGGCTATCACTTCAATTCATTCCAGAATTAATAAGCTAATGGATAGAAAACAGTAACAAAAGTTTCACTAGCCTAACTAAAACTTTCAAAATCTCATTAATAAAGCTGCATTTTTAAATTCAAAACATTAATTAGTGTTGAAACTGGTGTTTATAATTGAGAGATTGATACATTTTTATTTATTAAATTACATACTTAGCATATATAAATATTTGGCTTGTGCACGTGATAATAAGTGTTTTGCAGACAAGTTGACATCCTTCTGCTGCTTCCCCTGCTTAGCTGACTTCTATGGTGAGTTACAATGCATAAATATTTTTTTATATTTAATCGCTACCTTTTTTTTTCAAACAAACATCATTAAAATCATTTTAATAATACAATAATCAATTTTACACTGAATAATATAAATTTTTGCTAATCAGAATGAGATATGTCAATGAAAATTAATAGAAATTAATTTAATGATGTTGGCCTGAGGAAACGACAATATGCTACAAGATTTCATTAGTCCAGTGATTGATAACTAATTTAAATGCAGTTTTATATTTGTCAACATGCCACACCGTATACATAAGTGTACTAATACTCTTTATGATTATGCTATCATTAATTATTAATACTTATGTTAGTTTAATGTATGAACTTAAAAAAAAATTGGAAAGGTATTTATGAGTAAATTTGTTGGGACCAGGCCCTCGTCTTATAAAAAAATAATTTACTGGGCTGCAGTCTCACAAAGGTTGAGAACCTCTGCTATAGGGTATGAGGCAGACATTGGCTGGAATGAACTGTAGCAAAAGAGACTGAAATAAGATTGTGTTCAGAATTACCAAGAGGAGAGCAGTGTATTTTAAGGGAGAGCTAGTTAAGAAAAGATCAAGAATATAATTGGTAGAATGATAAGGATTGTCTGGCATTCCGCTTGGTAGAGTGAATGTTTGTGTTAGGTCATGACTGATGGCAAATGATTCAGCTTCCTGTCCAGCTTGATCTGTGAAGTTTGAGTAAAGGAGCCAGTTTGTGTTATGGGCATTAAAGTCCCCAAAGAGAACAATCTTACAAGTTATGGGTTCTCACATTGGTGAGTACGGGCATAGCAAACCCGAGATACCCAAACTAGACCTGATCTTACTTTGTACAATATACACTTGGTATATCATATCTGGAGACTGGTCTTCTACTCTTCTTTCCCTCTACTCTCTCTCTTACTCCTTTCCCCCCCCCCCCCCGAATGCTATTAGAGCAATTCAAGGGCGAGGGGGTGACTCTTTCCTCTCAAACTGTAGTTTCCACTATCTACTACCAAAGGCAAGCCAAGTTATCTTAAGGTGGTAGCCCCACCATTAGGATACCTATTGTCATGCTGGTCACTTGACATAGAGAAACACATATTACTTTCAAGTCTCAACGAAATCCAAACCGGACAGTTAGGTAATTAGTTTGTAAAAAAATCAATTTTAGTGATAAGAGAGAGCAGTAAAGGCAACAAATGAAGGCTGTAAAGTGGATAAGGAAATCTTGATCCAAAGCAGATTGAAACAAAGAGATTTTACAAATGCACATTTCTATTTGGCAGAATGTGTCATGGAAGTTGCCAGCTGAGGTTCTGTTAGGTAAAATGATCAGGTTTTGATGTTAGATGGTGGTATATGTTGCTTATTGTCTTGAATTAACCACGTCACCATCAATATGAATAAAATACATGACTCTCTACATTTCATATCCATCATATATTTCAATGTAATATCAATGGTATTACAATTTTAATATGTACTTTGTATCCATGGTAACCTGGATGTATATATACGTCTTGGTCGGTTTGGGTGGTGAAATAGATATGGAAGCGTTTGTTATTGGAAAAAGTTTTGGTATTATTTTAGGTGGGTTAGGGTGTGTTTTTGTTATTTGTTCCAAATTTTTTTTTGTTATAGTTTTCATATTTTTAAATTTTGTTTCATTGTTTTTCATGGAAGATGTTTTTGTATCAGCAGTTAAAACATATTATTTTTATGATTGATGTTCATGCATAGGGTGGTTGGTTCAGGAAATAAAGAGTAAGGGCATGCAGCCAGAGTGAGGGACTTGTGTACATAATTTGCGCACAGGGAGTGCCCAGACTCCAGTCCAAGTGTGGCCTTCGACAGGCCTCCTCCAGTCCGAGGCCACATTGACCCAGTCTCCCTCCAGGCACTACCTGGGAGGGTAAGTGGTAGCAGGATTATTTACCAGCTGATTGGGAAGCCTCTAACAGATGCATTACTACTGTGCACTGTCTGGCAGCCAGCCTGCACAAAACTATTTTACTACTCTTCCCTTGGAGCAGAAACTGGCTCCCCCATTGGATAATGATAATGTAATGAGTATGCCCAGGAAGGCCATCACAAACTGCATATAAGAAGAAATTGGATGGTGGGGGACAGAAAGCAGAGACCCTGTTCTGGTTCTCTAGTGCTTCAGAAACAGACAAAATTCATTGTAAATACTAGTGGTGTATTTGAGGGTGGAGGGAATGCTAAACACATACATATGGATTTAACCTTGAGCAATGTAACAGATGAAGATGGTGTGTCTAATGGCCATGGGGAAGAGAGGAATTGCAGAAAGTCAAGAGAGCATGGGATAGAGAAATGAGATGGAAGAGAGAGAGAGAGAGAGAGAGAGAAGAAAGAGTGTGAGAGAAAGGAGAAAGAGATTGGCTTTAAGAATCAATCAGAAATGTCAGTGAGAGAAGGATGAATGAATCTGTTCGGAATATTATCTATGGAGATTCGATGATTCAGAGTGTACAGAGTACAGTGCCAGAGGAGTGCTTCCTTTGTGGAACAATAGAGTGTGGAAATAGCAGTGAAGAGGACTGAAAATGTAGAGAAGATGATAGTGATGATTGGAATGAATTGACCTGAGAAGGTAAAATGAATCGGTCAGCATGAGATTTGAGATTGATGTTAGGGATAGTGCAGCAGAAATGTGTCTGAGGAAAGATAATAAGTGTGATGACCTGTTATGATAATACAGAGTGGAGTAGAGCAGTGATAACAAATGAGATGATAGAATGTGTTGGAAAAGAGGTCTGGTGGAATATGTGGAAGCATGATGTGTGTGTGTGTGTGTGTGTGTGTGTGTGTGTGTGTGTGTGTGTGTGTGTGTGTGTGTGTGTGTGTGTGGATAGAAGAGAGCTGTTTTCTGGACAAGTGTGTTTGTCAGGGCAGGAAAATTAGAATTGCACAGGTGGAATGTAGTGGGGATGGCCTAATCTGGATATAGTGGCTTGAGAAATGAGAAGGTTTGCACTATATTACAGAACCAGATAAAGTATGAGGAGGAGTAATGATGGCTATAAGCATACTGGCAAAGTACGGGTTTTCTGTATACAAATGCTAGGAGTATTAGTAATAAAAGGAATGAGTTTGTGGCATTGATTGACTCAATCTCTCCAAAGTTGTTGGTATCAGTGAAACTTGGTTAACTAAAGAGGATATTCTAACAGAGATAGAAATCAAAAGGTATAACATATTTTGCCAGGATATTATTATTATTATTATTATTATTATGGGCTACTCCAAGGAGTCCTTAGGCTCATAGAGGGAGGCCCTAAACATCATATCAAGAACTATTTAGCATTTGCACAGTATCTCATACTTTGCTTTGAATTCATTCACAGTCATGGCACCCACAACAGACTCTAGCAGCTTATTCTACTCATTCACCACTCTCCAAGTAAAAAATCTAGTTTCTAACATCCTTGCTAACTACACTCTTGCTCAGTTTCCATGGATGTCCCTAGTTCTCCCACCACTAGACCTGTCCTGAAAAATTTCCTCTGAATTAATCTTGTAAAAACCTCTCAGTAATTTGAATGTCTCCATATCAACCAATTTCTGTAACTGACAGATCTTCAACCTGTTCTCGTAAGGTTCATTCCATAGACCAGCTGCCATTTTGGTCACTCACCTCTATCCTCTCTACCTCCTCCCCATCAAGAAGAAACCCTGGTACCCAGATCTGGGCACAGTAGTCAAGTTGGGGTCTTATCAAGGCTTGATAAAGAGGAACAATAACCTGCTTCTCTCTCTCTGCTCATCAATAATAATAATAAGCGAAGGTAAATGTGATGGTGGAATGTTACTAATAATAAGAGATGAATTGTGCCCTCTCAAGGTGAAGAATCACAGTAGAAATAATATTAATGGATTTGAGAGTATATTATGGTGTGAGATAGATGTTTATAAGACAAGATATTTATCTACACACCAGGAAATATAGATGGTGATAAGCAGAATGTTGAGGCAAATTAGTTTGGCAAGTGCAAAGCTAGTGATCATTATGGGGACTTCAACTATAGCAATATAAACTGGGTAGAGGAGACAGCATACAATAATAAGGGAACTAAATTTTTGAATTTCTGGAGGGACAACCGAATTAGGTAGTATGTGGTGGAGGGAACATGAGGATCAAGCGTTTTGGATATGATCATAGCATCAGAGGATTTGGTTATGACTGAGCTGTCAAACTTGCTCCCTGTTGGTGAGAGTGACCATGTAATCCTGACTTGGAGGATGAATAGGCAGGTGGAGGTGTCAAAACAGAAGGAATTTATGTGAAATTATAAGGCAGGCAAAAAAAAACTTAGAAACTAGCTTGAAACACTAGAACAGATGAAAGAATTTGAAGGAAGAGGGGTCATTAAAGCATGAGAGATACTTAAAAAAAATTGTATACCTTGAGTGAAGAAGATAAAGCAATTTGGAGTCAAATGGATGACAAGAGAAATAAAAGACGAATTGCAGATGAAAAAGAGATTGTGGAAGACATATAAAGTGAAAGGTGGAGGCAGTTGCACAAGGAATATAAGGCTCAAGCTAGGAAAGTGACTTATATTGTAAGGAAAGAAAAATTAGAATATGAGAGGAGACCCATACTGCAATCCAAGGAGAATCCCAAGGAGTTCTTTTGCTATATGGCGAATAGGAAGAAAAATGATAGCGGACAGATTACCTTGCTAGATGGAGATGGGAATCGGGTGACCAATATAGATGACATAATTGAGCTATTTAATGATCACTTTAAGTAGCACTGCTGATGCCATTTCCCTTCAGGAAGATTTAAATAGACTTTTGACTTAGATGAAGGCGTGGGGTTGTAATTTTAATATTAATAAGTGCAAGGTGTTACATTTTGGAGTGCAGATATATAAGGCAGTGTACTATATTGACGATGCCGTACTGCAGGAAGTTGATGAGATTCAATATTTGAGAGTGTTGGTTGACAGTAGGCTAAAGTTTAGAAGGCATATTGCAAGTGTTGCAAAGACTACACATCACAGTGCTGCTATGAAGAAGTATTGTAACGTATAGGGATAAGGAAGTGGTTGTGTCACTTTATAAAGCACTGGTCTGACCACACTTGGACTGTTGTGCTCAGATTTGGTCACCTGGTTTTCAGTGTGATGTGGAAACAATGGAGAGGGTCCAGAGACGAGTGACTAAGACAATATCAGGACTTTGGAATGCTAGCTATGGAGAGAGGTTGAAGAAATGTGGATTGCAGAGTTTGGTGGTTAAGAGGAAAAAGAGGTGATATGATAGAGACATTTAAGTAGTGAGAGGATTTGATCAGATTAATCCAGATGGGATTATAAAAAAAAGATTAGAAGGTGAAAAGGGAAGAACCATAGGCTTGGTGCAGAGGATGGGATAGATTTTTTACATGGAGATTTGTCAATGAATAGAACACATTACCAGAATGTGTTGTTAATGAAAGGCATGTTAAGGATTTTAAGATTCAATATGATAAATAGTTGTCAGTTGAATGAACTTCCTATGTTGAATCTGCCAACTCCATGGAGGATGCAATAATAATAATAATAAGCCTGGGCTAGATATGTGCAGAAATGAACAAGAAAACATGTTAACAAACAAAGACATAGTAAAAAAATAAAATAAAATAAAAACCTCATATATATCAATGAGTTTCTGAATAAAAATGTTAGCTCTGCAACTCAATATTATATACCAACTGCTATTCAAGATGATGATGATTCCGTAGAGCTACCAGCAAGGCAGAAGATTTATGATATATACATTCACTCAGGTATAATAGTGTTAGCTAAGGCATGCTAGCTAATACAAGGATTCTTCTCCATAAGAAAAATGACAAAACAGTTTGTAGAAATTATAGAGGCATTTCTCTGTTATGTACAACGTACAGAATATTTACCTCTGTTTTGAAGAAAATATTAAAACCATTTATGGAGAAGATAATTGGTGTCTACCAAGGAGATTTCAGGGAAGGCAAATCAACAGTTGATCGATACATATATGAGTAGTTAAACAATTGTTAGAGAAGTTTTGTGAATTTGATTTTTTTTTTTTTTATGTTGTACCCAGCCATGAATATGCAAACCTGTAGTATATTTTGTACCATATGTTGGCTAAAGGATTTTTTTTTTCTGTTCATCAGTATGAATATAAATATTCATCATGTTGTTGTTGATTTCCAACAGGTATATGACAGCAGTAATAGAAGAAAATGATATGAGATTATAATACTCTTTGGAATACCAGATAAGCTGTTATCTCTTACAAGGCTAATTCAGATGGAAAAATCAATGGAAAATTCAGAAGTACAGGTCATCATCATGCATATCAAGGATTTAGGCCTAGCATGGCCTGTTCCGGCCTTAGATGTCATCGTTGAATCGTTTAAGAGGACGTCCCGGTTTTCTTTTTCCTATTGGCTTGTACTTTAAGGCTTGTTTTGGTAATCTTTCTGTTTTCATTCTTTGAACGTGTTCCATCCATTTATATTTATATTTTTTAATTTTTTCTATTACTGGTTCTTGGTTTAATCCTTGCTTAGCATATTTCTTTCCAGTAAACTTAGCTTTGGAACATTATCCAATCATTGCCAGCAGATACTAAAGATACTCTAATTAACAAATAAATGCATACTGTAGCATATGCAGATGACATTAACATCATGTCAGGAACCCAACTAAAAGCAGAAGGAATGTATGTATTTGGAATTATAAAAATCAACACCAGAGATAGGACAAAAAAATTAATCAACAAAAGAAAAATAATAATAATGATTAATATCAGACAGAATCAGTTAATTGATACAAGTGAAAACTGAGAACCTTTAAATAGAAAAAGTGGAACAATTTAAATATTTAGAAGTAATAATCACTAGCCTACCAAATGAAACACAGAATCGAATAAAGAGAGATAATCAGGTTTTCTATTCTCTCTCTCTCTCATATATACTTAATTCAAAAAGTATTTACTGGAAGACTAAAGTAAAAATATATTAAATGATAATTCATCCAGTTGTTGCCTATGGATGTGAAACCTGAAAATTTATGGCGAAGGTGGAGAATTTGATTTCAGCTTTTGAAAGGAAAATCTTTAGAAAAATCTTTGGCTCAGTGAATGACAATGGTCTCTGTAGGATCAAATACAATCACGAGTTATATCAACTTTATAAAGAAACCACGATATCCATTCTAACAAGTTCAGAAAGTTGCAGTGGGCAGGATATGTTCTTTTTTATATGAAAATGACAGTATTCTTAAGAAGACAATAAATAGTAAAATTAATAAATAGACTAGAAACTGCAGATATGAGAGTACTCAGAAAGATTAGGGGCATGAACAGATGGCATCATTGGCAATATCATATTAAAAACAAGGATATTAGGAAAGAACTTGATATTGTCAGCATCCAGGAATGCATTAACAGAGCTAATCTCAGGTAGTATGGTCACTTAAGCAGAATGAGAGAAGAAAGATTAACGGAACAAGTGTTCTCTGCCAGGTTGGTAGGAAAAAGACCAAGATATAGGTGGATTGATACTGTAAAAAGTGCCTTAGAAGACAGAAATATAAGACCTGATAATATTGGAGTCTTGACATTTATATAAATTATTATTATTATTATTATTACATCGCACCTCCAGGGAGTCCAAAGACTCATCGAGGAAGGGCATCTACTCTACAACTCCTCGTTTCACTACTCCACCAAACTTCATCATCTACCACCAACGCAATCTATCGCCGACTACCACCACTAGTACTTTCACAGATCCATGCCCAAGGCGGGATTCGAACCCGCAGCCTTTTGGCTGGAGAGCGGATACGCTGACCACTCGGCCAACCAGACTGATTTGGAGGAAAATTGTAGATAGGAAATTAGTAATGATGTAAAGTTTTCATGTAGTACTATCATATCCTGTACACCCCCTTGAGGGTATATATCAGGAATTTGATGATGATAAATAGTAACATTTTTAGTAACAGATGAAAAGGAAAACATAGAACAAGATGGATAGACACCATTAGGCAATATAGCAACATCATATTACAGTATCCAAACTGAGAAGTAGTTTTTGGACAGATAGGGTTGAAGGTAACAAATCCAGGAGTTCAAGATTTGATTTGGGCTGTAGAGCCATAATAATAATAAGAATCTTTTCAACCTGAAGTGCATAACCGTAAACTTTGCAACATTAAATTGATAATCATTATCCTTCACCCACAATGCCAATTTATTTAAATCATCGTGCAGGATATTCACATCACCTTTGTCAGCTCTTGTCTGTCCCAGTTTTGTATCATCAGCAAACAACTGATTTTTCCCTATATTATTAATATATAAATTAAAGAGTAATGGCCCTAGTACAGAATCCTGAGGCACTCCATTAGTTACACTCATTCTCCTGAATTCCACTCTACCATATACTACTCTCCAGTATCTGTCAGCTACCCACTATCCACGTTGATATTTTCATAGTCATTCCCATTTGCTCCATCTTTCAAAATATTTTTCCATGCAATATTCTGTCAAATGTTTTTGCAAAGTCCAGCAGTATCGTGATGTAACCATTTTCCTTACCTGATTCTGCTCCCACTCTGTTATAAAATGTGAGGAAATTACAAAGCAGAATCTACCTTTTATAAAGCCATGCTGCCCACCATAGAGTATTATATTCCTATTCATCCTCTGCTGGATTTTATCTTTAACAACTTTTCCAGTATTTTAACCACTGCCTTTACTGAGATGTTAATTGATTTGTAATTTGCTGCTTCTCTCTGGAAGTTGTTTATGTAATGGAAATGCCCCTGTTTCCACTCTGTTGGAACCTTGCTAGAGCTGAGACTTTGATTGAACAACTTTATCAGAAGCACTGCCAATTCTCTTACACATTTATGTAATGTAGCACACAGGTTGAAATGCCATCCACTGTTGTATTTACATTGATTTTTTTCAATATGCTCAGCACCACCTTCTATTCATCTACCTGAATTCTGACATCAGTCTCTCATATCAGCAACTGCAGAATCTCCACCTGGATGATAAACCTGTGCAAAGATCACTCAGCAACTCAACTATTTCTTTTGCTTTTGTCTCCTTTCCTACCATCAGCATTGATTCAAGTCATCCATCCATAGTCATTCTTCTTGTTACTTGCTACATAACAAAAAAACTTTTTGGAATATACTTTGACCTGCTTAGTTAATTTTCTCTCATAATCTGATTTGGCTTTTCTTACCATACTAGTCACCCTTCTTGCTTGCACTTTGTACTTCTGATGAGTATGCTGATCACCTTTTTCTTTATATTCCTTCTACAATGTTTTTTTCCAACTCTTGCTTTACACCTCTACTCAACCACTTAACTCCCCACTTGGTTTATCCTCTTGACCACAGGTATGCAGTCTGATACTACTTCTCTCAAACATTCCATGACTGCTTCCCATGCACCTCTGACATTCTTTCCTTGTAGCTTCTCAAGCCATGGTGGCACTGCTCCAACATAAGCCCTTTCTTGACAGAGAATTCCACATGTTTAGTAACCTCTCAGAACATGGTCACTTTCCCCAACTGGAGGTGGAGTATCCATAAACAAGGTAGATAATACTCTATATTGCATTCATAACTAACATTGATACATCTGATGCTGGTACCAGATCCAGTATTTTGAAACCCCTGGTGCCTTGGTTTCAAACCCATGACATGCTATTTCAGGTAATCTATTAGCAACTGATTCCACTTCAGCCTTGATATATAACCCCATAGTTGAAGTCCTCCATAATAAATGTTCAGCCTGTACTCATTATACTAATTTGCCATTGCAAATTCTTGTGGACTCACTGATCTATAGCAGCAACCATGGTATATTTTGTCCTGTTGGCATCTATCTTGCACCAAATAGCCAAAAATAAACCATCTTCCCTAAACCTCAAATCCTCTTTAACTTTTAATTTTGTTGGAAGTTCTTCAGCTATCATTAGCAATACTCCACCTCCTGTCCTATTCCCTTTATCCTCCCTGAAAATACAATATCCTTGACCTACATTCTGTCCCTGTGATTATATTCAATTTGTCCTCCCTGAAAATACAATATCCTTGACTTACATTCTGTCCCTGTGATTATGTCATTTTCTGTCAACCAGGTGTCACTGATGCCTATAATTTTTGACTGAGTCAATCTGATCAATGCCAAAACCTTCTTTCCTTTATTTCTAATACCATAGTTTCCCTTGAGCAATATCATTACCAACCCATTCAGATCTGAAATCTGTGAAACTGCATTCAGCATTGCATACTCATTTCTGTACACACTCTGTCTCAGGGATGAACTCCCACGTGACTTCAGCCCCCCCCCCCATCCCAATACTTCTAGTTTCCCTGATTTTGCACTTCCAGATTCTCTCCATCTGACTGAATAATTTCTTTATTTTGTCCTCTAGCATACTATCAGTCACTATGGGAAATCAATTTGCTGGTTTGGTTAACCTGACAGTACAGTTACTTGAATTTATAGTTGCATAGTGCTATTTCAAGAGTTATTTAACATTATAACCCATTCAAGGACTTGTTATATAAAAGATTATTTTGAGAGTTGGATAAATGAGAGTTCATGCAGTAGTAGTATTCATCTTGTCGCTGAGCATCTATGAAGGCATTCCAAAAGTAATGCCTGCACATATACAGCACTTGAAGTGTAAGTGGCCTTGAAACATGTCTAGTTTTGTTTTGTTCCTTGATCCCTCTGCTACAGTTTAGTATACAGTGATGTGTCATCAGAGTTGTATTTCTTGTTTTTATTGTATAAATAATGGATTTTTTGAGTTTTTTGAAGTATATAAAATAGTACACAGTAGTTATTTTTTGACACATGAAAATGTGAGTGCTATTGAAATTCACTACAGATTACAAGTTTTATTTATTTATATATATATATATATTACCGGAACGTAGCCCCCCTGGCACATATGGCGCCAACCCCCCCCCCATGTTCCGGACTGGTTGGCCGGTTCTCCTTGAATTCTGATGACTCAAATTTTGAAGACTCGACACTCAGGGTCTACCCTGAGTGTCGAGTCTTCAAAAAAAGGGGGGGGCTCTGCTCCCCTGGTGCCTACGGTGCCCAACCCCCTGAATTTTCCAGACTGGAGGGTGGTTCTCCTTGAATTCTGATGACTCAAATTTTGAAGACTCGACACTCAGGGTAGCCCCTGAGTTTCAAAACGTTTCAAAAAACGTGACATAAAAAGGCTTATCATTTTATATATATATATAGTGAAGTAACTGAAAATATCCTGGGCCACTGGAAATGAAGGTTTGCACATCATCAGTTGAAGGCCAAAACCCTTCAACTGATGATGTGCATGTGGAACTAAACATTTTAATCAGAGAAAATTGTAAATAAGTGAGAGATCACTAACACTGAAATTAAACATTGGATTAGCCTAAGTCAATCAAATCATTATCGAACTGCATTAGAATGAAGTATGTATATGTTAAACACCATGTCATTTGACTTAAAAAATGAAACAGATGAGAGCTTGACTCTGGGGATGAAAGTTGTGCCCATCATTATTATCCTAAAATGAAATTAAGCCTGAGGAATATTATTATCCTCTCTCAGTGAGGGCTAAAAAGTTTAAAATTCAAACTTCCACTGGAAAATATGATGCCTGTATTTTGCAGCAGTAAAGGTATCTTTTTTTGCCATCATTGTATTGATGAAAGGTTAAATTCATGAAGACTTTGAGAAAGTTGAAACAATAAATTAATCAAGTTTGTGCTGAGGAACAGCCATTGCTTTAATGTGACAATGTAAGGTTGTACACAAATGTTTTAACTTCTGCTACTAAAGAGATCAAATTTGATGATGATGTAAAACATCCTCCTTTATATTTGAGACTTGACTCATCAGACCTCTGATTGTTTATTAAATAGAAAATACATCTGAATGGTATCCATTTAGAAAATGATAAGCAGGTCAAAGCATAAGTGTGAAAATAATTTCTCACCTCTGCTATGATAACTTTGAAAAACTAGTAATGAAGAGGAGAAAATTTATTGAAAGAGAGGAAGATTATGTTGAGAAATAGTACATGAATATAGTCTTCAAGCTCTTGTAATTTTGTTATTTTTAGTTTTATTTTTTGGGTATGGAATCTGTAATTTTTGGATATGGAATGTTTTGTTTTCATGGAAACGTTATTTATCTGTATTGCCTCACTCAAAACTTTATCATCTAGAAAAATTGACCATGTATGATGCTAATATATTACAGGTTTTGGAGACTCTTAGATGGAATTGTAAAAAAAAAAATAAATAAATAAATAAATATCAAACCTGAATCAAAGATAATTCATTTGGAAGACAAATCAGTATGACTAAAAAATATTATATTTTTTAGTCATACTTGAATTATCTTTGATTCAGGTTTGATTTTTTTTTTTTTACAATTGTATAAAAAAAAATATTATGCACTTTATTTAACAGTAAAAATGTTAAATCAATAAATGTTACTCACTTATTTTATATAAAAAATAACACTAAATAAAAATAAAATTGCATATTAAGGTTTAATGAGTTATTATATAGTGATCTCTTGATACATCCCCCAGATAACCAGACCTACAGTTGACTTTAAATGGGTTAATATGTCAGCTGACAACTGGAAAAGCACTATATATAATTGTACATTGAGTTAATTGTTCAGCAAAACATTTAAGTTAGTGAGGGGATTTTATTGGATTAATACAGAGGTGAGTATAGAAAGAGTAGAGCAAGAGGCTATTCCTGGAAGTTGAGTAAAAGTGTGCTGAAGAAGGATGAGAGGAGCAGGATTTTTTTTTTTACATGAAGAACTGTGGCTGGATGAAACACATCACCAAAATTTGTTATGAATGCTGAAAGTTTTAGAATTGAGTTTTTATGACTAAAATAAATGAGGATAACAAAGGATTTTTATTAGCTGTTGCAAATTTAAAAACTTATATTAATTAGTTTTGCTCTGGTGGCTTCTCTGTGGTTTAAAAAAAGGATGTAAAAAATGCACAAAAAGAGACAACTACAGAGTTGTTTAAATGCTGAAAATATTGTTACAATGGAAATAAATAAATTCATCCTAACAAGAATAAAGAGTCGTGTGGTATGCATCAGCTGTCACCTAATAAAGATTGAAGATAGTTGTTGGAAAATATTGAGATCTGATGTTTTTAAAATAAAAGATATAATGAGAGATTTCCAGATGTCATTCAATACAAATCCTTGGTTTCTATTAAGAGACCCATGTGAATCAATAACTGTTACAGATTCTTTGGTCAGAAGGCTGAAGTAAAACTCTTTTCTCTAAATGGAATATAGGAAATATCCCAGTCCACTGTATGGATGGTAGTTGAAGTATAGTGGACCAGACCAGATCCTTCTTTTCTTTTATGCTCATCACCAACATATTCCCACCTTCTCATCTCAAAACTATGACTAGTCTACTCTACGTGAGCTAAACCATATGAGCATGGTATCCTATATGCTTCCAAGTGTTTGTAATAGGGATGCTGCCCTTTAGGAAATCTGAGAAGGCTATAAACAGCTTAAATCATAGCCTTGAAAGTCACTTTGATGTTATGATTCTTGAAAACAGCTGTGATTCTAATAGATAGATTGCCAATGTATGGAGTGGCAATCAAATTTCTATACAGGATATTCTGATTATGGACAAAGGGGGATGATTTGAATAAATAAATAAATAAACAAAAATAATAACCTGATGTTTCTTAGTATAGAATAATGAATTGCATCTCACAGCAGTAAAATCTTGTTAACTTTTTCTTGGAATATCTATTAAGAGCAAATATATCAGAAAGGGCTTGGAGTCTTTGGTTCTTCCTTAAGTTGATCTTAATTTTGTAAAATAGAAATTCTCAGTTCTCGAGAGTGTGGATAATGCTTATCTTTTGAGAAGGGTGGTGAAGGTACAAGAGTAACAAGAGTATGAAGATACCAGCAGTGTGAGTAGGCTTACAGTATACCACCAAAGTGACATTACTGTCAGGTTTCTTTATGATGAAGCCATATAGGAAAGGGAGTTGGCCATTCTTTTCTAGTTCTAATGAGAAATTAATTGTAAGTTTAAATGAATTAAGAGAGTAAAGAAACAGTTGAGTTGTAGTTGGAAGTTCATGTTTTTCCAAGACATCATCCACATAACACCACCAGATGGTGGGAGTGTTAAGGATTTTGTAAGATTCCATATAATAAATATGTTGTTGGCTGTGTGAACCTCATTGACTCGAGATCATAATAATAATAACAATATGATTAATAACTGAAAGACTACTGTCAGGGTCAGTGGGTTTTGCTGGGATAATCTCAGTATTTTCAGGACTAATATGGAATCAGATATATAGCTCGAAGAAATTAGGCTATTAATTATGGTTCTTCTGTTAATCTGTGCGTTCAGAATCATATCTAATTCCTGAATTCTAAAAACACTGGGCATATCCCAGCAAAATACATTCACGGGTGTGTGTGTGTGTGGAAGAAGTTATTAAATTGGATATGGGAATTTGTTACCTGATGTTTCTGAGCCTCTGTAACTTAGTCGGTATAGATGAAGCCCTTTGGTCAGAAAGACCTGGGTTCGATTCCTCATCATGACGTGAGGGAACCTTTATCTAGTCTCTTTGAACTAAAGGTGGGTTAGCAGTCTCATATGGAGATAGAAAACTTTTTTCAAATGGAAACCTGGTTTTTCCGTCCTTCAGAACAGGCAAATCGACCCTGTGAACATGCACACACACACACACACACACACACGGATCTACAGTCATAAATTACATACTTAATCCCTCATTAGGAGGGCTCAACCTGTACTAAGAAATGGGGAGGAAGGGGTGAACCCTATACAAAATAAATAACCTGATTTAAATTAAGGGGATATTAAATCCCACATTGTTTTAAAACCGAATAAGAAACTCAAAGATTGGAATCAACGAGTTTCATGCCGAATATAGTAAACTATAAAGTATTGGCGACCACTAGCGTGAGCTAATGCAAGTGACCCTAGTACGTAGTACAATACCGGAGAACTCGCAGCAAAGTCAGTAAAGTTATGATCACTATTCTTAGGTATTTTCCATAGATTGAAAATTTCCTAGGAAATGTATTACATTATTGTGGGAGGTCACTACCCAGACCGGTTTCAGCCTTTTTTCAGCTACTCACTGATGAAGCCTCAAAAAAGGCTGAAACCGGTCTCGGTAGTGACCTCCCACCATAATGTAATAACAGCATACATTTCCTAGGAAATGTGTTTTTACATTATGGAAAATACCTAAGAATAACGATCAGAACTTTACCGACTTTGCTGCGAGTTCTCCGGTATCGTACTACGTACTAGGGTCACTTGCATTAGCTCACGCTAGTGGTCGCCAATACTTTATAGTTTACTATATTCGGCATGAAACTCTCTGATTCCAATCTTTAAGTTTCTTATTCGGTTTTAAAACAATGTGGGATTTAATATCCCCTTAATTTAAATAATGTTTATATCGCCAAAATGAAGCTTATTAGCTCTATATATTTAAGTAAATAACCTGATGTTTCTTACCATAGTACAATGAAATGTGTCTCATAGCAAACATTACTCCCAAATCTTAGTTATTTTGTTTGTTATATGAAAATTCTGGGTATTTCTAAATTATTTAACATTATATAATCAGAAAAAAAATTATTGCAAACCTTAATAAATACAGAAAGCCATATTAAATTAGTTACAATTAAAGATACCAAAATGATGTTTGAATAAAAAGGCGGTTATAGGCTATGCTTCCAATTGCAAAAAAAAAAGTAAAACATTTAGAAAAATAGAACATCTTTAATTTCAACAAACTGCAATATGTAAAGTCTTGAGGTTTGGGAAACATCAATGGGATGCTGCATACTCTATGGGAGGAGTTATACTGGAGGAAGTAGGAGAGACAAGAGATCTGGGGTTGATGATTGATAGAAACCTGAAATTTAGGGGACATATTGCAAAGGTGTTGAAGGTAACACAGAGGATTGCTGCAATTATGAGAAGGACACTGACCTGCAGAGATAAAAGGGTTATCATTCCGTTGTATAAGTCTCTGATCAGACCACACTTAGACTATTGTTCTTAGATTTGGTTCCCAGGATTTGAAGGGGATAAATTAACTGTGGAAAGGACACAAAGACGGATGACAAAGATGGTTTCAGGACTGTACAATTTTGGTTATGAGGATCGGCTGAGGGAATGTGGACTGCAGAGTTTGGTGGATAGAAGAAGGAGAGGTGATATGATTGAGACTTTTAAAATGTTGAGAGGTGGTTACAGGGTTGACACTGGGGAGTTCTTTCGCTTGGTTGAACAACAGGATGGAGTGATGACAAGAGGCTATCACTGGAAGTTACAAAACGAAACTGTGAGCAAGAGGGTGAGGAGTGATTTCTTTGCATGGAGGGTGGTTGAACCATGGAATGCATTACCTGATGGAGTGGTGAGAGCAAGAACGGTCAATGAGTTTAAAGAGTGGTATGATAGACTTTGTGTTTCTTAGGGGGGACCTCCCACGATGAGTCTTTTGACTCCATGGGGGCCTGAGTAATAATAATATTAATAAAAAAAATGCTATCTTATATTCCTGTAAAAATCCATAATGCTAGAATACATGAGCATAATATATAGTATTTCATTCATGAACCTTGAATCTCTAGATAATTACAGCATTATTTTTTACTCGAAAAAAAAATGATGTAAAATTATTTTCTTTATTTGGCATTTCAAGTAAAAACTTAGATATATATAACATACTAGTACTTAGAATTGTTAAATGACATGAAAATATCCTAAAATCAGTTATTGTAGAGCTTTATATTGTTATCTTAACTCATTTTCTTTTTGGGCTTTGAAAGAAAGGAATGAACACTGTTATAGACAAGATTCTCACAGAATTGATTGCCTCAACACAGATGTTATTCTGGTAACTACTAGAAATGCATGTAGATCTTTATAGTTTTCTACAATTTAGCTATTGTATCACACTAGTTACTGCAGCTCGTGATTGATATTTGATTACTCTTTTGTCAAAATATCTCAGAAAATGACAGTTGGAATATTCATTTTAAGTCATTTTTCAGAGCAAAGGACTTAAAATGGATATTAAGAAGTGTGTGTGCACACACTTCTTAACAAATATGATTCTTGTGAACAGCTGCAATTTATCTCAGTTAGTTTCTATATGAATAAACTAAATACTGGAAATTTCCAAACTGTTGATATAGGTAACTTTAAACTGTTTTTAGATAGCAATAATGTTACTGCTTTTCTATTTTTGTTCACTTCTGATATACACATGTAATGTAAAGTATCCTCCCACCATGGGTCCTGAGACTCCATGGAGATGTCACATAATATTGCTAATAATGATTTGCAGGCCCATGTGTATGGAAATCAGGATGTTATATATGTGTATATACATTGCATGTTTTATTGGAGTGGAGAATGTTCCTGTGTGTGTGTGTGTGTGTGTGTGTGTGTGTGTGTGTGTGTGTGTGTGTGTGTGTGTGTGTGTGTGTGTGTGTGTGTGTGTTCAGCTGCCAAATGCAGCAAAATTCCAACAACGAACAATTAAAAGCTCCATTTCATTAGTTGCTTTCTTAAAATACTGTACAGTAACTTTTTAGTAAGACAGCTATACTTCATTATGCATGCTTTTCATGTGTTATGTGTGTGTGTGTGTGTGTGTGTGTGTGTGTGTGTGTGTGTGTGTGTGTGTGTGTGTGTGTGTGTGTGTTCAGCTGCCAAATGCAGCAAAATTCCAACAACGAACAATTAAAAGCCCCATTTCATTAGTTGCTTTGTTAAAATACTGTACAGTAACTTTTTAGTAAGACAGCTATACTTCATTATGCATGATTTTCATGTGTTATGTGTGTGTGTGTGTGTAACTGAATGCATAATGTTTTATTGAAGAAGGAGTTGTATTTGTGTATATATTATATATGGATAACAAATGCTAAGTGAACTTGAATTTTAACAACGAATAATAAAGAGCCTGTTTCATTATTCCCTAAGAATGTTATATATTTTAACTTCCAAACAAAGGAACTGGAACTGTAGTTTACTGAAGTCAAACATTTGGTATATGGTAGCCATATGTACAAACAAGTTTTGTATAATGTTGATCTCTGAAACAATATTAAATAATAAAAAAATTGGAATAAAAAATTGTGTGGTACTTGAATTCTACAGGAATAAATAAATATCTGTGGAGAACAGTTTGTATCTCTTTATGTAATGTGCAAAGGAAAATCATTTAAATGTAAATTTAAATCCTTATTTATGTTGCTGGTTTATTGCTAAACATTTTATATTATTTTTACCTTGCTTTTGATGGACCATTCATAAAAATATCTTCTTGTTCAGTACGGTGGTGTTAGATGAAATCTTGTCAGTAAGCTAACTGAATGGGTTATTGTTAACCCATTCAGTTAGCTTACTGACTTAATGGGTTATTGTTAACCCATTCAGGAAGTAGAGTTTCTAACAATATTGCATATTTTCATTCTCCTCCTGAATATGAAGGCTAGATCTATCATGGCAAAACCTTGCATATATTAGCTTTTGAATGGCATTGACTCTCAGCACCATCAGAACAAATTAAATGTAATAACTTATTAATTTGTTGATATTTTCAGGACTCCATGGAGGCCTGAATAATAATAATAATAATAATAATAATAATGTTTTGCTAGCCAGGTTTCCAACCAGCATTCCGTGAACAAAAATTTATTCAGACATCATATTCAACTTTGATATTACATCGCTATTTAACTAATATACTGCTAAAAGAACCCATTGATCTTCTTACATTCCACTTCTCTCTTAATACTTTTGCATTATTCATATTCACTGTTCATGCTCTCATGTATTTAGGCATAAATGCTGTTTGGAGCTTGTTTTTAGGTTTCATGGAATTAAAATAGCACTAGGAATGAATTAGTGGGCTACTAATGGGCAGGGATGCTCAATATACATTGAGCATCCCTCCTCTCCTTGTCAAGTTAACCTTGCCTTCCCACAGTGTGGCCTATTTCCACAAAAGATGCTCTGGCAAAACCAGCAAGTATTCTCACTATGAAAGGATACTGTCTTAGTTGGAGGAAATGCCAACTAGATACTATGTGGTAGATGTTCTTCATGCAGTAAAATACCACCGGCCAGCCTTTATTGGAGATCTGAAGTGCAAATGCCATGTTTGGTCTCCAGAGCAGGGATTCCAGTTTCTGTTCCCCTCCCCACCTTATCTTCTCTGTGTAGTGTGAGTGATATACCCTTAAAGGCCATGCATGACAAACATACTTAGAGACCCAGAAGCTCCTCCACTTTGCGGGTACAGGAACAGCAGTTAAAAAGTGCCCCAGGCCAGCTGCCAGTTAGCACACAGGCCCAATCTATCAATAATGAGTCGAAAGGTTTCCTGATCAACTAGTTCATAATTCCTCTGCCAGGTTGTGCCTGGAGAGGGAATCTGAGTATTAGTAGTATGTGGGGGGGGGGCACTGTCAAGACCACATTATGGCATGGAGACTGGTTTCTCTTTGTGTGGAAGTCATTCTGCCTTCACTCACTGCACATCTCCACTATATCCTTCTATCTAATCAAACTTATGAACACTTGCAAACAGTAACAGTGACAAAAGTGAATCTCTCTCATAAACTAATCCTATCAAAAAAAAGTCACATCACAACCAGCCACAACATACAAACCATACTAGAATCTCTTCACTAAAAACTCACTTTCACATCCACTTCACTAACATCCGTGGCAATAACAAACATAAATGACATCCACTATCACTTGCAGCCTTCCAAACCAGACATCTTATTTTTTACGGAAACCCAGATCAGAGCTATATCTACTACTGTCCATCTCCAGTGCTCAAACTGGGTGATTCTTTTCACCACGAGGATGGCACCTGCACCTTTGTGAAAATCTGACATAGCCTGCCAGAGAATAGCTAATTGAGAATCCCCTTCTTTTGACCTTCTCTGGCTAAAAGTTTTCTTTCCCCATTTAGTAACTTTCATTTGTTGCATTGACCAGTCTCCAAACATTAATAACCACTCAGATCTCTTCGCATTCCTTTCCATAAAACTTGTCTACCTGTAATCCAGCTATCCAAATAGTGAGCTCATCTTCCTGGGCAACCTCAACATCCACAATTCCATTTGGCTTCCCTATTCCACCACCATCGACCAAGCAGAACAAGAAACAGAAGTCTTTGCTATAAGTAATGACCTAACATTAATTATACATCTACTCACTCAGATCCCTGATAATATCCTTCACTCTTCACTGTCCTTCCAGATACGCTGTAGAGGTCAGCTCTTCTCTCAACAATGCAGACTACACTCTTGTACAAATCTCCTCTCTCACAGAATTCCCTTCCTCCAACCACTCGCATCCTCTGGTAATACAAAGGAGCCAATTGGAATGACCTCTTGAATTATTACTCCTCCTTTCCTTGGATCTGATTATTGCTTCCCTTCCACTTGCCTGACCCCAACACCTGCTGTGAATGAGTCATAGAAATTATTTTCACTTGTATGAAGGGCTTCATCCTCCATTCAACCCATAATCTACATCCATTTTCCAAGCCAAAACTTTCCATGTTTCAACCAAAAATGTGTCAAAGAAAAGAATTTAGCTTACCACATATGGCTTGCATCAAGAACTTCAGCTTCATACTCTGCTTATTCCAAAGCACATAACATATGCAAATCAGTCATCAGCAAATCCAAATCCAATTTCATAAAGACAAACAGCAGAAACTTGTTTTCTTTCCAAATGGGAGCTGTACCTTCTGGTTACTCTCTGAGGCAGTTGGATGCAACTTCTGCTCTCCTACACTTCCATCTCTGTCTCATCCTGATGGCACCCAAAGATAAAGCTGACCTCCTGGCATCACTCTTTACCTCAAGCTCCTGCACAGATGACCAAGGAAAATCACCTCCTATAGTTTTTTGACAAAAAAAATAATCAGAAAACTAATAAAGAACTTGGATACTAAAAAGTCTTCTGGTCCTGGTGGCATTGCCCCAGTTTTTCTCAAACACTGTACTCCAAAGCTAACACCCATCTTGCATCATCATCTCTCTAATTTATTATATATATACAGGGTGTTCGGGATAAATTTGACAGTTTCGTAAGGAAAAAGAAAATCTTCTTTGTATCTATTAAATTTAATGAATTGACAAAAAAACATTACAGGCAGAGTTAATTACAATACTATCAACAAGATTTACTCAAAATAACCACCATTAGCATCGATCACAGCTTCAATTCTGCTTCGGAACCTCGAACAAGCTGATGCTACAGTCTCCCTGGGAAGGGCCGCAAAAACTGTTTTAATTTTATCCATTAACTGGGCTTTTGTATTACTGGAAGTGCGATTGGTGTCTTTTTCAACTGCGCCCCATACAAAATAATCCATGGGGTTAAGGTCTGGGGAGTTTGGAGGCCAAACATTTGGACTGGTGAAGTCGTAGAAATTTTCAGACAACCATTTTTGACTTTTCCCAGAGGTGTGGCAAGGGGCCGAATCCTGCTGCCATACATACGGCCTACCATTGGCTACCCTTGTTATCCAGGGCTTGACTACAGTTAGCAACTCCACGAACAAAGCCCGAATTCCAATGCCAGGGTTCTTCAACACCTGTTCCTGCAGATTTGCGAGGAATTCTGCTGTACGAACGCAATCAGATCGTCTGCTAGGGATCTTTCTTCTTGCTACATCCTCGTAGTCACCATTGCAAGTCTCTAGTTCATGCCTGATTGTTTTTACTGTATTCAGGGAGCATTGGGCAGCAGTCGTAATATCCTTATTTTGATGGCGGGCACGAATCATCATGATACAAGTTATTCTCTTCCATGATTCAGGTGGGTTCCAGCTATCCATCCTTTCTGACATCTTGTATATGAATGAAGAAGGGTCCAAACTTTTAAATGAAGAGAAGTGTGTGTTAATACATGTAACTTACGGAAAAATATAATTAATTATAAATATGTCAAATTTATCCCGAACACCCTGTATATGGTGCTTATCCCAATGCATGGAAGCAATCTCATATCCAGCATATTCCAATAAAAAGGGTGATAGAAGTCTGTCAAACTACTGACCAATTGCCATCACCTCTGTCCTCTCCAAAAATAACGGAAAAAAGTAATCAGTAACCATCTCCTCCACTATTTAGCTGCTGATGAATTAATCACCAGTAGGGATTCTGCCATTCAACATCCAAAGCTGACCTTGTAGCTTACATCACCCACCACTAGACACGTATCATGTAAAGGTTCCGAGGAACTTGTGCTGTCATCCTTGACATTCCAAAAGCTTTTAATTGTGTGTAGCATTGAGGCCTACTAAACATATTGCCATCCTTTCATCTCCCTGCCACCTTCTATAATTTGGTAGCCAGCTTTCTCTCTGGTCATTTGCTGCAAGTCATGGTATTCTCTCTTCGAGCTTCACCACCAATGCTGAAATGCCTCAAGGCTCTGTCCTATCACCCACTTTCTTTCTCCTATACATAAATGACCTACTCACAATAACCATCAATCCCATTCACAACTTTGCAGATGATAGTACTCTCAACTCTTCCTGCTCATTTGATAAATCATGCCATACTGTGACATTCCAAGCTACAAAATCATCTACGACAAGCACCTTAAACATTGATCTACATACTCTCCTTCAGTGGGGTGAGGAAAACCTTGTTATGTTCAATGCCACCAAAACACAGTTTTGGGTTTTTTCATGCAAGTTTGCTTCTCATCCGAGTTTGCTTACCCTTACCTTCAGTAAGACACAAATCACCAGACAAGATCAGATCTCTTTGCTTGGACTACTGTTTACCTCCAGTCTTTCCTGGCATAAACACATCACATTGATAGCCTCCTCAGCCTCCAAGAAACTTAGCATTATCTTTTGTTTAAGACCAAACCAGCTCTTCACTATATACAAATCTCAAATCTGTCCATGTTTAGAATGCTGTGCACATGTTTGAGGTGGTGCACCTAAAACTTCCCATAAAATCCTTGGCACCATCCGGAGGCATGCAATTAGGCTCACAGATGATCCCTCTTTTACATACTCATTTCAACCTCTATCTTACAGGTGCAGTGTTTTAGCTTTGTGTCTATTCTAAGTACTTCCAAGATCACTGCTCCAGTGAATTGTCAACCATCATTCCTCTACTTTCTGTTGTACTTGTTAATACAAAAGCTGAAGATGCTCAGCATTCCTTCACTGTGCAACTACAAACACACCAAACCTGCTTCTGTTCATCCTCTTTTATTCTGTCCACCTCTGTCCTCTGGAACAGCCTTCCTGAAGAAGTATTTCCAAACAACTACAACCTGCAACTTTTCAAAAAAAAAAAAAAACATCAGTAAACTTCTATCTCTGTCCTCATCTGCACCCCACACGTCACTGATGTGTCTATAGATCCGTCAACCTCTTGTGTATAGGATCGATATTAAAAAAAAAAAAAAGTAATGTTTAATGAATATATGAATTGTAACATGCACAAGAGCAAGTGGTGGTGATTAGACTGTAAGCCTAAATCAGCAGTGGATTTTACAATCCTACCCAACAATTTAGGCTGCATAACAGTTCCTGTAGAAGATATCCTCTCATAGGACTTGACTTTATGTATACAGTCTATTCACTAGGACTCAAACAAATAAATTGCCTGTGTCGAGTAGCTGCAGAAAGGACAAAATATAATATTTTTTATTAATAAAAAAAAAAAGAATTTCCTAAAAATATTTTTTTAACTTGAAGAAACACAGAAAAAAATGCATAATATAAAGGATGATTCCAGTAACAAAAATGAATGTAACAAATTATATTTCCCAAAGAATCAATGTTTTTACTACCTTTCCTATTCTTATTGACTTCTCCTTCCTGGAATGGTTCTCATACAAAGAATCACTAATCACTGTACAACTTCTACTGACTTATTGGGATATATCATTAAAATATGATGGGAGAGTGCTTTTTTTTTTCCCCATGGCAAGTTGAATTTTGCATAATTTGTTGAGCCTTGATAATCAGTACCACTTCTTTTTGTTTTGCTTGTGTGCTATACACATTACAATTTTTATATTGTATCCCTGATGATGTTTCTGTAACAGAGAAAAAACATTGGATTCAGTAAACTAACATTCACTTCACTACTGGTGCTGTTTTAATTTCATTAAACTAAAAATGAAATGCTTATGGTGGTTATTACACGTGGAAAAGAAAAATATGCAAAGAACTTTATATATATATATATATATATATATGTTACTCCCACACATTAGAGGCTTCAAGCCCTATAGTAAATAAATGCCAACTGGGGTCAAGAGCAAAATAATCTGATGATACCCTTAGATAGCTAGAGGTTTTAGTCCTTGGGGAATGCTTCATTGAGAAGGCCATTCCATAAGATTGATGTAGATGGAACAAAAGACAATGTAGAATAGCAGGTTCAGTGAGTCAGCAATTCAACTGTAAAAGGATGTTGAGCAACTGTTGTCCATGTTACTCCAGGTTTATCAGAAATAGTGAGCATAATGTATGCTAGTTCTGCTGAACAGGGGTCCATGGAAATATCTGTAAAAGACACAATGTGGAAACTGACTATCAGTAAGACAGTGACTGAAGAGAGAAAGAGAGAGAGAGAGTGCCATCAATGAAATCAACCAAACTGCTCTTTTCCTGAACACCAAGAATGTTTAGAGAGGCCTTAGATGCACAATCTCAAATGCAAGAGCTGTATTCCAAAATTGGGTAGATTGAGATTTGTACACAGTATATAACTGGACAGAAGAGAAGTAATGATTTGAGAGAAACAGGATGCAAAGTTGTGGAAGGTGAAGATGCTCTAGAGATGATGTCATTATGCCAGGAAAGATTAGAAAGAGTCCATCCAAGAGGAGAGGTTTGGTTTTGACTTTTAAGTAGAGCATTATCAAAGGTAAGTGGAGAAGAACTAAGGTTTTTTTTTTTTATTTATTTATTTTATTTTTACTGCTTTTTTTTTTTTAATGTTGAGCCCATACATGAGAGATTCCAAGAAAAGAGGCAAAACTCTGATAGCACTCAATGAATATGACCAGGTTGTTGTCTCCCCATTATAGGAGGGTGTGGTGATTAGTGCTTAGGACATTTATTATAGATGATCTTGAAATGTTTGAGTACTGCAAGGATTTTTGTGTGAGGAGGATGAGTGCTATCATTAGCAAAATGGAGAATGGGGTTTGAGGTCAATGTAGCAAAATTCAATGTTTTACTGCGATATGCATTTTGCATCATTTTGAGTGTTTCTACAGCATGTTTGCTGGCCTTTCACTCTTATTTCACTTTCTCTGTTTTACTCTCTGCTCTTCCATTGCATCACTTACAACACATAAAAACCTTCACTTACAAAAATGTATGCTAACTTAATAACTGCTGATCAGACTACCAGCTTTTTTACCTGCTCTCCAACCAAATCATGTGTTATCTACAGCCGAGTATAAAGACCTTCAAAGAGTTCAATATAAAAAAGTAGTCATTACCCTTACCTCACCTCAGTTGTGACTTTTGAGAGTTTCTGCTCTATCTACTTACTCCTGAATTCTGAGCCAGGTCAGCTTTCCAAAGCTTTAACAACTCCAGAACTACTACCTAATAAAATAAAAGGTGTCTATGAGTGTAATAAAAAATTAGTATTATTGCAATGTTATGTACTTGCAAAGGGTTTATTATTATTATTATTATAATTTAGGCCTCCATGTAGTCAAACGACTCATCATGGGAGGCCTAAATTTTCCTTCCTAGAAAATACAAAGTCTGTCATACTACTCATTGACTGTACTCTCACCACTCTATCAGGCAATGCATTCCATGGTTCAACCACCCTCCATGCAAAGAAAGAAACCATTCCTCTTATATAAGTTATATATATATATATATAGAGAGAGAGAGAGAGAGAGAATGTGTGTATATATATATATATATTTCTATATCAGTTAAATATATTTATAAGCTTGGTATTAATATGATGTGTAAGATAACATTACAATACTTATATAGGCATCAGTATTTGAAAACAGACTCTTCAACTGGAAATAGCCCTTGATAGTGGCAAATAACAATTCATAAAAAGGGTTATACAAGGGAATAAATCACCTGTGAATAATTAAGGTATTGTTCCTACTTTTTTTATCCTTCCTGATAAAGATTAAAAGCCTTTCACTCCTATAAAACCCCTTTAATAACTACAGTATTATGCATGTATCATATATCTTCTCTTCTCTTTTGAATATCTACTAGTTTTTGAAGTTCACAGACCATCAATCTATACTCATAAGGAGAATCCCATAGACTAGCCATAATCTTTGTTACTCACCTCTGGATACTCCATACCACTTCCTCATCCCCATGTAGTAGTCCAAATGGTAGCCTAATTAAAACCTTCTAATGGCAAATAATAACCTTCCTGTCCGTGCTTGTTAGTATGTTCTTCAGCAACCACGAAATCTGAAGTGCTGTTTTGGCTAACTTTGCAATATGTCTTCTAAAGTTCAACTCCCTGTTCAAAATCCATAGCCTTATAAGTTTTCTGCAGTTCAGCTTCATCAATATAGTCCATAGCATGTGATCTCTTCTTCCCAAAGTACATTACCTTACACTCCACATTAAATGGTAGCCATTTACATTTGCCCACACTGCTTATCATTCAAGTCAGTCTACAGGATCTCTACATCACTTCATTCACTTATTGCCCTTCCCACTTTTACAAATAACTGAATATTTCCCATCGGATCATTGATGTGCAAATTAAACAACAGCCTAAGTGATGAGCCCTGTGGTATACTGCTAGTCACCTGCCTTCTACTGGACTCAACTTCTCCATAAACCACTCTTGATATCTCTAATCCAAATCATCGGATCCATCCCCATTGGTCCAATGTATGCAACAGCGCTTTATGTTGAAAATTGTCATTGCAAAGTCACTGAGTAGCCATTTCTCTTATCCAAATCCATTGTCACTTTATTACAAAAAGTAAGCAAATTATGAAGGCAAAACTTATCCTTTGTTAAACCATGTTGCTCCTTATAAAATACCATATACCTATCCACCCAATCCTCAATTATGTATTTACCAATTTCTCAATTCCTTAACCACCACTCCTGAAATACTCATTGGCCTGTAATTTACTACTTTTGTCATGGGACAGTTTCATGCAGTGTGACTATTTTGCCTCTTTCCACTCCATTGGCACTTGCCTAGCATTCAGGCATAAATTAAAAAGCTTGATCACAGGAGCTGATAATTTCCTTGCACATTCTCGTAATATATAGCATCTATTCCCATGGCTGTGTTCGTGCTGAGGTCCTACAATATTCTAAGAATTTCAGTTCTTCAACCTCTATTCTCACATGAGTTAATGTCACATCCAGCATTGCAATATCACCACCTAGATGGTACACTTGCAAAATGATTTCTCTGTAATTCAACTATTTGGTTTTCTTCTGTTACTTCCCCACCATCAGCACCTTTTAAAGTCATCCTTCCATAGTCATTTTCCTTTTTACTTTCAAAAGAGCTCTTGGATTCCTTATGGCTTCATCAGTTAGCATTGTCTCGTAATTAATTTTGGCCTTCCTTTCCATACTGGTCACCCTTTTTTGCATTGAATTTTACTGCTTATTCTCATACTCCATAACTTTATGTGTGCAGCTCCTGCTTAATGGTGCTATTCATCCACCCACCTAACCACCCTGCTATGTAAGTTATCCTCCTGACTCTGGGTATACAGTCTGATACTGCTTTTTTAGAACACCTCTTGACCTCCTCCTATGTACCACCATTGACCATTTACTCCCTCTAAATTCTTATGCTGTTGTACTGCTGAAAGCTAACTTCTCTATCATAATCATCTTTGTAATTCCATATATCCCTTCTTAACATAAAATTCTCAATGTCTGGCAATCTCCCTTGTCAAGCCAATGTGATCAGCTGTGTGTGTGTATATATATATATACACACACACACAGCTGATCACGCAGCATATATATGTATGTATACATTCCCTTTTATGTATTCCCATTAAAGACTCCTGATTGTTTCCAGAATTCACGTGATTATTAAAAGTAAGCACAGTATACCAATGCTTCATGAATAGGACACTTTTTTGACGTTTAAACATTGCATCACATTCGCATTAATAGCCCGGGTGTGTGGTCACAAATACATACACATCTTTGAACTGACGTACAGATAGCACAGAGGATCAAATTCTTGGCATTCCAGTGGTTTTAAACCGCCCAGAAGACAGCGAAAGGATGAACGCTGAAACAATAGCACCTAGTAGCTGTGATTGGTTGTGTCTGAGGTATGCATGCATTACAGCAGTCTGCAGAAGATGAGTGTTTTTCCATTCGTTAAAGTGATAAACAAAAGCTTGTTTTTCTTGCTTGCACAGTATTGCATGTGTTGAGGTTAGAAAGTTTTCTAACGTTATAGCGACATATTTATTCTTGTCTTCGAAAACAGACATAACAAACATTTATCTATTCCTGAATAAAAATGAATACTTCTGTATTAAAAGTTGTTAATCCACAGCAAAATACCAGCATATGTGAGATATCTATTACTGATAACATAGAAGAGCCACTGAAATTAAAATAATAATGAATGTAGGATTCTTGAAAGGGTGGGTAATTCCGATAATTATTGGATATTATGTATCCTATTATTGTGTAAAATGTATACTAAGTCTCAGTAAACAAAAGAAAATGCTTAAATAGTGAAGCAAATTATACATAAACCAGAGAAGTACGAGGGTGGTCTGAAAAGTTCTCAGCCTAAGAATGAAAAAACGAATTTATAATTTCTAAATTATTTTTTATTTTTCAACATAATCGCCCTTAAGTCTAATACATCTATTCCAGTGATGCTCCAGCACCATTATCCTGTCCCTATTATGGTTCTCAGTAAGATCTGCAAATACCCCTGAATATCTGCAATCACCTCTTGATTCGAAGAAAAACTGACCAGCAAGGAAAAGCTTTAGTTTTGGTAAGAGATAGAAGTCAGAGGGAGCCAAATCTGGGGAATATAGTGGATATTCCAACAATTCACAAGGCAGATCCCTTAATTTTCCCATTGCCAATATACCTATGTAGGCAGTTACATTCTCCTGATGAAAGATTTTTCTTCTGCAAACGGGTCTTTTCTCGCAAATTTTTTCTTCTAGTCTGGTTAAAAGATCGGAATAATATTCCCCGGTTATTGTTTTACCCTTTTCAAGATAATAAACAAAATGCCTCTTTAGCATCCCAAAACACCGATGGCATGCCATTTCCTGCTGATGGAACTGACTGTCTTCTTTGGCACTAAATAACTGGCTTCTGTCCACTGTTTGGATTCTGGTATGTAATCGTGAATCCAAGTCTCATCCATAATAATAAATCGACACACAAAATCAGTTTTATTCTTGTTAAAATGCCCCAAGCACTGCTCAGATATTTTTGAACAGTGCTTGGCTGATCAAAAACGAGTGCGTTTTGATCTGCTGCGATCAAGCACTGCACCCATCTTGTGCAAAGCTTTTTTATTTGCAATTCTTCGTGCAAAATATATCCTATACCTTCTTTTGAAATGCCTAAAGTACTAGATGACTCGCCAGTCATCCAGTACCATATCATGCTTCTGTCCACTGTTTTGACTGCTGATCAATGATTTCTGGATCATTGATTAGCAATCAAATCAATGATCTCTGATGTTACACTTTTTTGGACGTTCTTCACGTGGATCATCTTCAAGGCTGATACAGCCATGTTTAAACTCGGCAGCCCATTTCTTAATTGTCGAAAACGAACGAGAAGTGGGCCCATAAACTTTTATGACCTTCGAAGGAATTTCTTCTGGCGTTATACCTTTTACAAAGAATTTTATAACCGCGATACTCAATTTTATCCATTTCAAGGGATACGGACACTTGCTTCATACAGCTGTATAAAAAACTACTTGATAGAATGACTTACAATTTCACATGGGTGATTATGACAGATGTACCAACTTAGAAAAAATTAATCTTGCCAATATTGTTGTCATCTATGCTCGAGGCCGAGAACCTTTCAGACCACCCTCGTACATATATCATGCATAGTAAATTTTACAAGATGATTTGCTTCTCTATCAATTCACATGTATTTCTGCCATGCCTAAATGAATCACCTGATCAACATTATTGGTTCATTGAATTAGCCTGTCGCCTATAGTGGCTGTTTATTATTAGTCGGCTATTTATACTTTTCAAACAAATCTCTTTCCCTCTCATATTTTTTTTTTAATTATGCCTTCATAAATTCACTTATTCATGTCTATACTTCATAGGATCGCATGATATTTTCTATACCCAGTGACTTATAGGACACATCACAAACGCCAATTATTAATTATTCGTTTGCCAATAATGAAAGTACTTCTACTCCAACTTATTCTTCCTTTCCATTTTTAATTCTCACGACTTATTAATGATGGTTCAAATATTTGCATCTTTAAGTAATTCAAATATATCAACTAAATAGTGCATTCTCTTTCATTATTGTTTTCTAATATATTTAAAAACAAACACATTGTCCTCCACTCTAAGCAGATTTGGTACAAATAATTGATAAATTAAAAAATTCCTACAATTGTAGGATAAAAAGTTAACCTACAATTAATTGCATTAGACCAATTATGATGTGCAATACACTCTTAAATTTTTCACATATCGATAAAAATGCAGACAAAAAATTGACGCGAATTTTGTAGCGTGGATTGCATAAGCCACTATACAGCACACCCAACTGAAATGGGCACATGACGACAGATATATGCAAGCGGTCCCCGGGTTACGGACGACCCAACTTACGGTGTTCCGTACTTATGAACGGTCTTCCAAGGCTCCCTATAAGGAAAATTAAATTAATAATTCGGGAACTAGTTTTTTTCATGCATGTAAACAAACCTGCATGGCATAAGCAGTTCGCTGGTGCAGCATCTTTGGAGCATTGAGTTATTTCTACATTTAAGGTATATGCCTTAAATACTTACAGCGTACATTCCCACAAGCAGTCAGGCCTACGAAAGAGGATGTGATGACCTTGAGAGAGTTCTGGATGAATTATAACATCTATGATGCCATCAAAAGCTTTGCTGATTCTTAGGAGGAGAAGTGAAGCAATCAATGAAACGGACGTGGAACAAACTGTGCCCTCAGTTCTGTGATGATTTTCGTTGCTTCACACAAGACATCGCGGAAGCCAGAAAAACTGGTAGATAGTGGCAATGCACTGCAATTCGACATCAATAAAAAATGATGTCATTGACTTACTAGAGTCCCATTCAGAGAATTAACCAGTGAAGTCCTTATGAAGATAGAGAAGCAGCTGATAGAACACACAAGAACACGAGAATCAGATGATGCAGAATCAAGAAAGTTTATGACAAAAGAATTAGCTGAAACCTTTCGTTTCATTGAAGCAGGATTTGCTAAGCTTGAGAAACAGTTTACAAAGGTTTACCATGCAGTTAGTGAGAACATCAGCTGTTACTAGGCCATTTATGATGAAAAAAACAAAAGAAACAAAAATGCTGTGTGAAGAACCCTAGATACCTTTTTCAAGAAACCCACTTCTGTGGTAAGCTCCCCTGCCCCAGTAACAGAATCAAATCCTGATTCTCCAGCACCAGGTCCATCCTCTCCATCATCATCTTCCAATTAATGTTAGCCTACCTTCTTGCCTCAAAAATTCCCCTTCCAGTAAGCAAGACATTGATGCAACATTAGGTATTCACCTTTTTTCTTTTTTGAAATTTCTCCTATCTAAACTTTTTGTACTATTTTGTTTTTATGTTCTGTTTGTTTGAATTAAAAGAAAGTGCACAATAGTTTCTGTATCTTATTAATAAAATACAGGGATATTATTATTATTATTTATTTATTTATTATTACAAAAGAGGGCGCTGTGTAGGTAGACGGATGTACACATGCTGTTATCGCTGCTCCCTTTTTTATAGTTTTAAAATGATTTTAACTCATGGTTTTAATTTGAAAGTGCTGCTACTTGATTCTTCTAGTCACGCTAAAGACAGGGACGTTTAAATCATCAAAATCGGCTAATAGCGTGAACTGTCACAAACCAACAAAGGACGTCTGCATTTTAAAAGTCACACTACAGTAAGTAACGGGAAAAAAAGTCTAAAGGTTACCGAGACAGCAAAGATCAAGCACAATGAGCTGTAACAAATGCAATAAGCCATTGTGACGAAGGGGACGGGCCGCGTTGTTTTGGATGTGAAAAAAGACAACACTACCAATGTTCTGGAATCTCAGAAAGCACGTGGAAAACAAATGGACCATGAAACAGAACGAATTGTGCTGTCTACAATGCTGTGAGAAAATGAACAAAGAACATCTACCAAAGAAAAGCAATTACGCACATCAAGGTAAGCCACTTCCTGATCCTAAAATTACAGATAACTTTGATTCATTCAAACTTATGGTTAAAGACTTGCTAAATACAGACATGAAATAGATCAACAAAAAATTTGAGTAGTATGAACATTACATACAGTTTAATAACGTGACCTCTGAAGAAATCTTAGGAACTATGCGAGAAATAAAAACAAAATTAACGGTAGCGATAGAAACACTCAACCGCAAAAACGAAAAACTGCAGAAAGGGGTAAACACAAGTGACAAATGGAGCATGAGCTACAAAAAGAAAGAAAAAAAGAACTTCAAATTGAGGGGATAACAAAAGAAAAGACAGCAGATTTAAGCAACATAATGCAACTGATTGGCAGCAAAATTGGCATTCAAGTAGCAGCCACAGACATCGCTTGCATTAACTGTAGTCCACAAAAAAAAGAGAGAGACCACCACCAATCACCCAATCATTTTACCAGTAAAAGTCTGAGAGACTCCATTATTGTAGCAAGCAAGAAAACAAGGCCGACAACATCGATCCTAACTGACAAGAAACTCCCAACACCAATCTATATAACTGAACGCTGGACCCCATACTTGAACACGTTCATTGCCAACTACGAGTATACTCGTAGTTCGTATATGAGCTTCACAAGCCAACTACGAGTATACGCGTATGTCAATTTACCGACCTCCTATGCCAAACACGAGTTATCCCTTTGTGTAATTACCTTAATTTGGACCCTTGGATTCTGAATAAAGCAGAGAGCATGTCTGGGGGCTTGGTAGAAGGGAAATAATTTCAACTAAAATATAGTATATTGTGTATGTGCCACAGATGCCAACTACGAGTATACTCGTATGTCGATTACCAACCTCCTATGCCAAGTGTGAGTTAATCCGTAGTATAACACGTAATTTATAAATCAATTTAAAACTAGTAAAATCAATAAAAATAAAAACCAATCAATGAAATAAAAACGCACTCAGTAAAATAAAAAAAAAACAATTTATTCAAATTAAGAATGGTACATTTTAAAACAATTTTCCACGCACAATGGTGGTTTTTCCTGGCAAACAGGACAATAATAACGTGTTTCGCGTCCGTTTGTTTCTTGTACAGACACGGCATGGCTTTGTCGGTTGATTCTTTTTTTCTGTTGATG
This sequence comes from Typopeltis vanoorti, assembly GCF_054136105.1. Lineage (NCBI taxonomy): Eukaryota > Metazoa > Arthropoda > Arachnida > Uropygi > Thelyphonidae > Typopeltis > Typopeltis vanoorti. Next base: position 396,737 of record NC_143553.1, read on the forward strand.
GTAAAATTTCCAAATAATGAAAATCCCGATTCCTCCTGATATTCTCTGATGCTGTGAGTTCATCCATTCCAACAAAAATTGAGATAAATTGATCTCTAAATTTTAATGCAGACATTGCATTTCCAGTAATCATTTAAAATCATTTAAAATGCGCATAAAATTTATGCGCATTTTGAATGTATACCTCAAAAATGCGTATTGCCAATTTCTTTGGCCATCTAATTGTCTTTCGTAAGGTGGAATAGTATGAAAGCATTTGATCAGAAAGATCGGTGCCTGACATACCCAAATTATAATCCCTAACGATATTCGGTTTTAACTGAAATTTACCATTCCGATTTTGCGCTTCAACCATTTCAAATTTGTGCATATTTGAAATGGAAAGGACTTCCCTCTTTTCTTTTACTGGCCATGGCGAAATTGAAGGTTCTTAGAGACTAGAAACTAAAACTGAACTAGACGCAATAAACACTGGAGTCAGCACATGTAATATATAGATGGAAGTGATACGAGATTACTCGTAGTTGGCGTATGAAACAAAATTGTATCTGATAGGCCGGCTACGAGATTACTCGCAGCCGGCTTATCAGATAATCTTTTATACCAGGCAAGGAAAAGAAAAACTACAAGTTCCTGTGGACAAAGGATTTACAGATATTTATGAGAAAGCATGAAACACTCGAGTTTACATAATTGCAAGAGAATCCGACCTACACAGCCTACCAGTATAAAACACTAACTCTTCACATCCTTGAGAACAAGAAAATGAAATGTTGTCTGACCATTTCTTCAAGGTCTTTGGCTCTTTGAAGAAATGATCAGACAACATTTCCTCTAATACCGACTTCATTATCGTACACACAAACATAAGTATAAAAAAACACTGGCTTACATTGATAACACTGCTCAACTACACCATGACAAACATAGATGTGCTAATACTGACCGAAGTTGCAATAAACAACACAGAAATTTACGCATACAACATTAATAATTACCAAACCTACAACTTATGTAGCCCAAACAAAGAGGAAGTGGCATCGTGGCACTTATCAAAGAAAAATACAATGTGACTGAAAAACAGACTCATTTTGAACATGCGGAAACACTAATTTTGGAAATCACAAATTGCCACAAACAACAGAGAATCAAATACACAATACATAATAAACATATATATATATACAGACCCCCAGATAATAATCTACTCAGTTTTCTTCATGAGTTAGAAGCATGGCTAAGCAGCATCGAACCCCGTACAACACATAGGTTTATCCTATTAGGAGACATTAATATAAATACTCTTGACCACACTTCTTCGACCACTAACACATACCTCGATATACTAAGTCAGTACAACATTAATCCTACCACTAACTCCCCAAAAAGAGAAGAAATATTCAACAACAAAATCATGCATTAATCATATCAACATACATTCTCCCATTCATACACACACATCATCAGTAATTAACGTGAAAATTGCCGATCACTACTGTCTCAACTTCGTTTTATTACGTTACCTACCCCCCCCCCCCCACCATCACAAAAGTCGGCAAAACTCGATCATATTAAAGATCATTGTTGATAACCATGTAAAAAATACAGATTGGAATTGCCTACTTAAAAAAATGATCCTGTAACATTATATGAGAATTTCCAACTAAAGTTCACAGAAATATACAAAAAAGCAATAAACCTACACAAACGAGGCGACAAACAGACAACAATCCATGGATAAATGGCGACATATTAAATAGTATTACTATAAAAGAAAATCTATGGAAAAAACTTCAAACGTCACCCAGTAACACACATTTGCAAACCTTATACAAAACATACGAAATCAACTAACAACAAAAATTCGTAGGCAAAAAGACGCTCTACTTCCAAAAATACATGGAATATAACGACACCGTGAAGCAAACATGGGCTACACCCAACGAATTAGTAACTCGTCGAAAAAAAGAAAACTTCAGCACAAGATTTTATTGCTAAAAGTTTTGGTCAGGATACAAACCAAGAGGAACTAGCAGACTCATTCAACCATACCTTCAAACATAACATCACACAACTCAAAAAAAGACAATCTGCCAACGATCAACAAAAAAAACCTACACAAAGTCAACAACAAACAATGTATTTTCCACCCGTAACAAAACAGGAACTGAAAGAAGCGCTCTTACAACTAAAACCAAAGACCACTCCAGGAATATATAAAATAAGACTCACAGACCTTTTAACAAACTTTGAGCAAATAAATCCAATACTTTTGAGACTCGTGAACATAATATTCGACACTGGCATTTTACCACAACTAAAAACGGCAATAATTACTCCAATTTACAAACATGGTAAAAGAAACGATACTCATAACTACAGACCAATATATACCCTACCAGTCATTTAAAAAATTCTAGAAAAAATAACACACACCAGACTAGAGAACTATTTACAGAAGTACAACATCATCTCACAAAACCAACATGGCTTTCAGAAAACAAAAACCACCATCACATTATTAGAAGACATCCCCGACACAATAAACAAAGCTCTCGACAAAAACAAGTACGCCGTCCTTATACTGTTTGACTTTATTAACCAAAGCATTTGATACACTTGAACATGACATATTACTCACCAAACTATTGCATACATGGTTCAGGAACTACCTCTCAAACAGAACACAAGTAACACATATAGGTACATGTCACAGCCGGGATATACAAATAAAACACAGTATCCCTCAAGGCGCCATATTATCACCCACTCTATTCAACATATACATTAACGATGTTCATAACATGGCCATAAGAAGTCAAATATTTCAGTACGCAGATGACACCGCACTGCTAGCAATCCGCACAGACATCAACAAAGCTCTCTCCAAAGCACAAGACCTGAATGAAATAACAACATACTTCTACCGAAACTCAGTTGTAATCAATGGCACCGAAACAAAGATGTTGATAATACACAACCCAAGAATCATGCGCCCCGCACCATTGTCGATAAACTGTCACACATACCGCTGCATTGACAACAAAAAACCTGCCAATATCCCGAAATCAAACCGGTAACACATGCAAAATACCTTGGTCTCTACATAGATTGCCACATTAAATGGACAAAACATATAGAATACCTACATGCCAAACTCCGGATCATCGTAGCAAAACTCTTCGAAGCAAAAGACGTTATTCCATCTTACATAAAAAAAAACTCCCATAGGTATCTGCGAATCCCTACTCAGATTACGGTATAACAGTCTATGCAAGCGTTTCTCAGCCTTTCTAAGGCCAAGGACCAGTAAAATGATGAAAACAATTCTACGGACCACTAAGTTACAGAAGCGTACCTGGGGGGGGGGAGGGTGCAATCCTCCACGGGCGGCACTTTTTTTGGCGTTTAAGAAATCTTGCTTTACTGTCTATAAAACAGCACGGAGTGATGAAATAGACTTCGACAATGGCATCGACGATTTTGCAAACAGAAAAGTAAGAAAAATAACATTTTTGAATGTTGGAATTAAAGTCTTACTTCAAAAATAAACATAGTGTTTTGAATTTATTTCCCTATACGTCATTTTATCTCTCCCTAAGAATGGTAGCATTTAGCTACCCTCCCGCGGCCGTATGGCAGATGAGAACCAGAAGAATACGTCATTTTGACTTTCCTAATTTTTTTTTAAAAACCTAAGTAGGAATTATGAACATTTGGGAAAAACTGTGCCATTTATAACATAATAAATCTAAAAGCATGTTTTGAATACATATGGAAACAATTAATCAAATTGTAAGTAAACGGTTAAAAGTGTATCATCATTGAACAAAGTTTTAATTTTTATTAAACCAATAGCTAATATGATCTAATTATGTTAATACTTGATTTTAATGAGATGGTTGAGCTTCTTGGCCCTTGTAGAGTCTGGATATCTGGCTTAATATTGGTCAAATTCAGTCGAAGATCAGCACACACACGAAGACGATTTCTGTATTTTGTTTTTATTTGAAGGAGCGATGAAAATCCTTTCTCGCAAATATAGGTTGTAGAGAACTGCATGATGGTTTTCAATGCTTCTTCAGATAAGTCGGGAAATTCACTTCTCACTGAAGGCGAGATCCAAATTTGAGCTAAACCAAGATCAGGGAATTGCATTTTAAGTCTACTGTCACTTGAAAGCTCAATTAACTGTTATTTTTTCGATAACGAAAGGTCGTTCTCGTGACTGCAAGCCTGAAATGGGTCGCGAACCGACAGAAATTTCTTATAAAAGTTATTCGGAAAATATGTTTCAAAATTCCGTTTCAGATATTTGAGGTGGTCTCAAGCCCTTTCCAGAAATTCAGAATCAACAAAAATATCATTTTCCACTAAAAAGGATTCCAATGTTGGAAAAGATGCAAATTGTCTATCTTTTACAAAATTAATCCATAAAACCAGTTTTTTCTCGAATGCCTTTATTTTGTCGTAGCCATCAAGAACAGTCAAAGAATTTCCTTGAAGGAAGAGATTTAGTTCATTTAATTTCGAAAGCATGTCTGAAAGATAGGATAGTGTTGATAACCATGCTTCGTCAACAAGGAGTGATGCAAAATCAGAATTACGTTCATTTACAAACAATAAAACTTCGTGCCTTAATTGAAATAACCTTGTTATTTCAATTAAGTTGCCACGATTTCAATTATTATCTTAATTAGTCAAAGTTGTATATATTCACTGCCCATTTCATCGCAGAGTACTGAAAATAACCTGTTATTTAACGGTCGAGCTTTAATAAAATTAATTAGCTTGACAGCGTTGTATAGCACAGTTTTAAATTCTGGTGGCATTCCTTTGGAGGCTAACACTTCCCTATGTATGAAACAATGTACCCAATTCATATCCGGAGCTACCACCTTGACCATAGAAACAACTCCACTATGCCTGCCTGCCTGTAAAGGCGCGAGCTCCATCCGAACAGAAGCTTATACATTTTTCCCACTGGATCCCTTGGTGTATTATGTAATTATTGAGAGTGGGAAATATTTCTTCTTCAGTTGTTCGGAATGAGAAACTTCTACAAAACAGAATATCGTCACGAATGTTGTTATCATGCGCATATTTTACGTAGCATATTAACTGCGGATCACTTGTAACATCAGTAGTCTCGTTTATTTGTAACGCATAATAAGGGCTCTTCTTAACTCTTTCGATTAACTCAGATTCTATGTCACCTGCCATATCATTAATTCTGCGACCGATAGTGTCATTTGAAAGAGGAATCAGATCAACATCTTTTAGTAACTTGTTACCAAACATCGTTTTTACCACATCTTTTATAGCTGGAAGTAGCAAATTTTCCCAGATAGAATGAGGGAAACCTCATTCTATCTGGGATAGAATGAGGGAAAGAGATAGGATGCTTCCAGTGCCTTGCTATTAATGGAACACATGGCCAAAACTATATCTTTCCCGTGATTTAATGTCCCTAAGCGTCGCTGAAAAAATTCAATTGGCTTATTTTTCACATCACAATGTTTAGTTTCTAAATGTCATCGAAGTTTCTCAGGTTTCATGCACTCGTTCGACAACACTTCATAACACAAAACACACTGAGGTTTCTGTTCCCTTTCATCTCCACACCAAGTAAACCCGAATTCCAAATATGAACTGTTATATTTCCTATTGTAATTTTTCTTTGAACTGCTTGTTTCTTCTACTTTAATAGTATCAGATTTACTCGCCGTTACAACACTTGTATCACAATTAGGGTAGCATCACCTGTTTAATTGCCCTTCTTTTCAAAGTCCTAGTTCTAAGCCACTTTTCCATTATTTAAAACGTTTCCGAAAAATATATAAATATATAATACTGGGGTTAACTCAGAACACACTTTGTCCAAGCATCACTTAGCACTTCTCAAGATATACTGAGCCTTGGTTGAAGGAGGGAAACCTTCAATAATAAAAATCAATAAAAAACAAGCCATTGGTTGAAATGTGGATAACATATGTTCACTTCAAATCTTACAAAACAGCAAGGCAAGGCAGAAGGAATAAAACTATATTATTATTCACTTCACCCCCTCTTTTATTATTTTCATTCTGCCACTACAAATTTAGTGGCAGAATGACGAATAATAAAAAGAGTGAAGTGAACAAGAATATAGTTTTTATTGCTTTCGCCTTTGAACATTCTGACGATATTTGTTGGTTTTTTTTTTCAAGTCTCCATTTGATTTCAATAATTATTACTTATTTATTCAATTTTAATTTGTTTAGAAAATTAAAAAATATATATTTATATAATGAATTTAAGTATGCCTGTGGACCACCTGTCCCATCGTCGCGGACCACAGGTTGAGAAACACTGGTCAATGCAAACACATCAAAAAGCCACCTAACAAAATTATAAATATTACATAGGAAAATTGTGTCAACAGTGACTTGGACACCTTATACGCAACAACCAATATCTGACCAGCATACAGAATCCTGAGCATTAAAAATCTGAAACACTACATAACATTAATAAGGAATTACTTCAACATCACCTATCAAAACAACAGAGACACATATCGTATAACACAACCTACAACAAGTCTCCACATCCCTACACCTTCAACAACTAATACAGTTCTTTTGTGAGATCACATCAGATACCCACGCAGCTCAACAACCTACCAAGAAATTCAAAACACATAGATAACTATAGAACATTAAAACACGAACTCTGGAAAATATACCAACAAAGTTAGTATACCATTAACTAATATACACATCACAAATCACCAGCATCCAATGCCTACATCCCATTCATAAACAGTAACAACAACAAAAAAAAAAAACAGTGAAGGATAATCCCACTCTCTTCATAAAAGCTAACCTAAGCTTGGAAGTAGGTGGAATTATTCTGCCCCACTCGTCCACACGTAATCTTTATAATCAAAGACTGCAAATTATGTTACAAAACAGTCAGTAGAATGTATAATAATAATGAAGATACAGATATTAAAAAAATAAGTATAGAATTTGTATCCAAAGAAAAAATACTGAAAAGAAATAATGTGCCTTAAACTGCATACAGTATAATGTACAGAGTATTAAGCGTAATATTCATTAATTATAAATACGTAAATAACCTGTATGATAAAAATAGAAAAAATTGTTATTTTATACATAATGCGTAATAATCATATGTATGTAATTTATCTGAGACATTATCATATTATTATTATTATCATCATCATCATCATCTTCCTTTTACCTTGCGGTGTCGAGGGTTAGTTAATCGTCGGAACTCAAACCGTTCACAGGATAAGGTGGTCAGCCTTATGCCCCGGTGTATCCTATGGCCTGTAGTGTTGAGTTCTCAAGGCCAGTTTGCCTGCTTGCAGGATGATAAACCCCAGATAAACTGGGGGAAACCCTACTGTCTACGTCCAAGACCGGCTAACTTGGCTATGGCTGAGGAAGATCCTTAAGCTCCTCACGTCGTCGGCGGGAATCGAACCTAGGACACTCCTTCCCCAGGCATATGGTTGCGAAGCGCACAGCCACTAGGCTAACCGCGCGGACTACTACTACTACTACTACTACTACTACTACTATTATTATTATTATTATTATTATTATTATTATTATTATTATTATTATTATTATTATTATTATTATTATTATTAGCCCAACATATAGAGTAACCAGAACAACATATCAAATAACAAGACCACAGTCAACAAACTACATAACATATAAGTACAACAATCACCACGGCAAAGCCACCCGAAACTTCTACGTACCTGACATGATAAACAAACTGCCATTCGACAACAGAAACCTAGGAACATACAGAGAGATGAAACAGGCACTATATAAATATTATAGCGAGAATGAAAATTAGAGCAATTCCTGTTTCTCTCTTCCCCACCACACATACACACACTCACAAACTACGACAACCCCCCCCTCTCAAAAAACTACTACTACAAGAACACAAAGAAACAAACACACCATGTCTAAATCCAACCCTATTTGCACAAAAAAAAAAGTTAAACTGTAATAGCAGTCGAAGTCTTTCTAGCACGTACCAACAAACAGTAAAATTAACACCTGGCTTGTGACCACTATAGGAACACAACCATGAAACCACCACCCTCTGTCATCTATTATCTTCCTCAGATAAGCTCTGCTAAGCTTCGAGGAAGAAAATTACTAACTTGCAAGTATCTGTTATACACACTTGTAATGCGTTATAAATATTATATACATATAATTACTACAGCAACTATGTATGCAATTCATCTGAGACATAAAAAAAAATAAAAGAAAATAAAATAAATTCTGTATAATGCCTATTGTAAATACTGTAAATATTATTATTGTATGTAACTTATACTGAGACATAAAAAAATGTAAAAAAAAATTATTATTATTATTATTATTATTATTATTATAAACACAAAATATTTAAGGTGAAACACCTACGCCACTACACAGTCATGTTAAAACACTACTACAACCCAACATATAGAGTAACCAGAACAACATATCAAATAACAAGACCACAGTCAACAAACTACATAACATATAAGTACAACAATCAGCACGGCAAAGCCACCTGAAACTTCTATGTACCTGACATGATAAACAAACTGCCATTCGACAACAGAAACCTAGGAACATACAGAGAGCTGAAACAGGCACTATATAAATATTATAGCGAGAATGAAAATTAGAGCAATTCCTGTTTCTCTCTCCCCCACCACACATGCACACACACACACAAACCTACGACAACCCCCCCTCCCAAAAAACTATCACTACAAGAACACAAAGAAACAAACACACCATGTCTAAATCCAACCCTATTTGCACAAAAAAAAAGTTAAACTGTAATAGCAGTCGAAGTCTTTCAAGCACGTACCAACAAACAGTAAAATCAACGCCTGGCTTGTGACCACAATAGGAACACAACCATGACACCACCACCCTCTGTCATCTATTATCTTCCTCAGATAAGCTCTGCTAAGCTTCGAGGAAGAAAATTACTAACTTGCAAGTATCTGTTATACACACTTGTAATGCTTTATAAATATTATATACATATAATTACTACAGCAACTATGTATGCAATTCATCTGAGACATGAAAAAAAAATTATGTATAATCCTTATTGTAAATACTCTAAATATTATTATTGTATGTAACTTATACTGAGACATAATAAAGTGTAAAAAAAAAATTATTATTATTATTATTGAATTGTGTGTGTATGTTGCATTACTGCATTGTATCGTGAATTGTGTGCACATTGGTGCCAATCCATATTTAGCTAGTTTAAAAAAAATGTATATTCATATTTATAAAATGTACTCTGCATTTTGTATATCGAATTTTCGTACTGTACAGAAAAGATAATATGTTTTTCATTGTGTGTGTGCAGATACTCTGTGTGATAGTGAACCTTATCATTTTCATTGTAAAAATAAATAAGTCGTTTATAAAAAAAAAAAAGAAAAAATATTATTATTATTATTATTATTATTATTATTATTATTATTATTATATTCTAAATTCAAAAATTATGTATAAACCTTATTGTAAATATTGTAAATATTATTATTGTATGTAATTTATACTGAGACATAATAAAATGTTATTAAAAAAAAAAATTATTATTATTATTATTATTATTATTATTATTATTATTCAAAAATCCATTGTTATATTAGAAGAACACGTATAAATATATATGCAAAAATTACAAAAAAATATGCAAAAAATTATTACAAAATTTTAATTGAAATGCAATGTAGAAAATGAATCATATATGCAGCACTCATTGCTGAATTTTGTAAAAATTACAAGCTGGAATGTCACTAAAGACGATTATTGTAATTGTGTAAAAAAGATTTCAGAAATCAAGTGTTAAGAAAAATAGAGAGAGAGAGAGAGAGAGAGTGCTGTGTAGGCATACAAACGGGCGCACGGTGATATTGCCCCGTTTTTTATAGTTTTAAAGTTGTGCGAACTCCTGTTTTTAATTTGAAAGTGTTCCCAAGTAACTACCATTCACGCTGAAGACAGTGATATACAATTAACCGAAATCGGCTAAGAAGAAAACAAATTTTGAAGTGTTGAAAAGTAAACAGAGAGGACCGTGGTCAACAACGAGCGTAGAACTAAAGACGTCGCCATCTTTACAATCACGCTACAATTACTCAAGGGAAGAAAGGTGAGCCATGAACTGTATCAAATGCCTGGAGTATTTATCGTCTGACGGAAATCAAATAACCTGTACGAAATGCAGTAGGATTCTACACTTAAAATATACCCGGTTTTCAGAAACAACCTGGCAACGTAAATCCAATGCAACACGCGAAATAGAAGTGTGTAATCTGTATGAGGAACAAAGAAACGCACCTAAGGCAGCCAGCTATGACGCAGCCGATTATACCGGAAGCAAAATCAGATGACAAACTGAAAAGACAAAAAAAAAAAAATGCAGGTGAGTCCTATAATTTCAACTCTTTAAATATACTAATAGAAAACGGTCTAGAGACTATAAAAACCAGCTTAGTAGATCTTGTGAAAGAACTCTTTGACAAACAGAACGAACAAAAAAAAAATCTAGCGAATATGAAGATTTGGTCAAACATAATAATTTAGCATTGATAGAAGTGTTTAAACGGTAAAAGACATCAAAATTAGCATTAATGCACTATATGACAGGCAAGACAATTTGAAGAAAGAGACATTTGAACTCCGTCAAGAACTTCATTCTCTAAAACTACAATACGAACATTTAAATCAGCAACAACATAAAGAAGATCTCATCATAAACGGTCTTCCTGAAACTGCACCTACAGAAAACCTCAGAGACGTAGTTTTAAAATTTGGCCATGCAATTGACATATCCCTACATCTTAACGACATCCAGACCATAGATCGGATTCCTAGGAACAGCAAAAAACAAGGCTTGCCTCATAGTTCGTCTTACAAGCAAGTCCACAAGAGACAATCTCATAAAAGCCAACAGACAGATTGGTGTGTTGTCTTGCAATGAATACATTGCAAGACAACACACCAATCTTGCTATCGAAATATTTAACACCATTCAACACCAGAATCTGTTCTACCGAGCAAAAACAGAAAAAAAATTACCTTTGTGGATCAGAGATGCCAAGATATTCTTGAGAAAGTCAAAACCGATAAAAATTAAAAGTCAGAAGATATAGAAAGGTGAAAAAAAAGTCTGCTAATTAGTTCAAAAGAAGACCACAATAAACATGAATGTGAACCACCAAGACAGATGCAATAACACTTGAACATACCAGCAATTTCACCTTGCTTAGACCTTTCAGATCATTCATTTGACCTCCCAAACATCAGCCTACTTCCAACACAGCAATCAAATCAATAAAAAAAAACATACATCTAACCGGTGTCATCCTCAGATAAGCTTCGAGGATGCAAGCAGACATTGCATCTCAACCGAGATCAACAAAATAAAAAAAAAATAAAAAAATAATTATTTATTACATTGAAGTGCTGTAGTTACAGCGGTTAAAAACATTAAAAAGCAAAAATTGTAAAATATATATAACTTACTGTTATACTATAAATGCTGTTAAATAAAATGTAACCTTATCCAATTGCAAACTATATATTATCATCCATAGTAACTATTATTAACAATTATTAACGGAAACATTTGTATGAAATTCACAGTAAAAAATATATATGTAATATGTAAATATGTGTATATATGTAAATACGCTGTAAGATGATAAATAAAATGTTATTACAAAAACAAATTATTATTATTATTATTATTATTATTATTATTATTATTATTATTATTATTAAACTAAACAGAATCCATGGATAACAGACAACATATTAACAGACATACAAAGAAAAGACGCCCTATTGAAACAACTTAAGTCGCCGAACAATATCGTTTTACAAGCTGAATACAAAAGAAAACGGAATATCTTAACAACACAGATTAGAATGGCATAAAGAATTATTACAGCATCAAATTAATAACCACTCAGAATGACATAAAGGAAACCTGGCATCTGATTAATGAAATGCTGAACAATATACACAGAACCACTGCCTCAGAAACAATAAAACACAGCTTTGCTTGTGATCCCAAATACCTCAAACAGTTGGCAAACAACTTTAATCAGCAGTTCGTGAACTCTGTCCAAAAACTACAAGAAACAACTTTTCCCCAGACAAATGAACATTCTCCACTAGGTCCACGAGCAACCCAGTCGATATGCTTCCCCACCATAACAAAAGAAGAATTATCACTGGCAATTCAACAAATTAACCCTAACAAAGGACCGCGGATAGACGGAATCAGACCAAAAGACATCAAGAAACACTCAGTCAACCTATGTCCAGTTATACAAAAACTGTCAAATAAAATCTTCGGAATGGTACACATACCTGAAACACTAAAGACTGAATTAATCACACCCATACATACATGGGAAAAGAAACATTATAAGTAATTATAGACCCATCGCCAGGTTGTCTGTAATCAACCAAATCACGGAGCGCATCGTGCATTGTTGAAAAATTTCAAATCATACCCAAAACACAATATGGCTTTCAAAAAAAAAAAAAAAAAAAATAGAGGAACAGCAACACTCCTGAAAGATTTCACAGACCTAATAAACGCTGCATTGGATAAAGGCAGAATAACTTTAGTCGTTTTTATTGACCTAACAAAAGCATTTGAGAGACTAACACACAAAACCTTGTTAACGAAACTAACGCATATCGGAATCGGAGGTCGTCTACTCCAGTGGTTTAAAGCATACATGAAAATCAGGGAGCAGATCACACGTATACGATCAGCGTACAACAAAGAAGTACCGGTAACCTGTGGAGTACCGCAAGGAGCTGTCCTGTCTCTCCTTCTATTTAACATATACACACTATACACACACGACATAAGCCATCTTCCCCTAAAAGTAAAATCTTCCAGTATGCAGACAACACGGCCATAGTATCCATTCACAATAACACAATATGCAACACGACATCAATCATATCACTAACATTAACCGATAACGGCATATATATATATATAAAAACCCTGGAAAAACAAAGCTAACGATATTCAAAAACTCCCAAACCCTACCCATAGAAACAAAATATCTCACTGTCCGACATTCAAAGTGCTGAACCAAAAACCACAACCATCACACAGGTGAAAACAACACGCTATCTCGAACTTTACTTTGATGCTGATCAAAGGTTGGAATAGCCATATAAACTACCTACGCACCAAGCTTAGGATAATAGCAAGCAAACTATACCGATTAAAAGACATTGCCCCTACACACACAAAAATACTAATCTATAAAGCATTATGTGAAAACATTTTAAGATACGCAATCACATCAAATGCATTCTGCACAGACTACGGACTTAACAGGCTAACATGGTTAACATGGTTAACAGGTTAACATGGTTGCAAGATAAAATGGTAAAAACTGATATTCTGGGGACAACCCACACTTATGCAGGCAGCACGGACAGAACACAAAATATTTAAGGTAAAACACTTATGCCACTACACATTCATGTTAAAACATTACTACAGCCCAACCTATAGAATAACCAGAATAACATATCAGATAACAAGACCACAGTCAACGCAGTAGATAACATATAAGTACAACAATCACTATGGAAAACGAACTGGAGCTTCTACGTACCTGACATGATAAACAAACTGCCGTTCGACGACAGAATTCTAGGGATAGAGAGCTTTTTTTTTCTTTTTTTTTATGTTGGGCCCATATTCGAGATTGGCTGCTCAACCTATAGTACTTTAGTACCGTAGTGGGTAGTGGGATGGGAAAGGAGAAGCTTTTTGAAATTCGATTTAAAAGCCTGTATATTGTATTCTTTGGGAAATACATCAGGGGGATTGTTCCACGGTACCTTAGTAGCAGGGATGAAGGAGGAGGAAAAGAAACTTGTTCTCTGCGTTTCAAGGTGTACTGTGAAGGAATGTTGGGAGGAAGCTGTACGTGTTCCAATGGGTTTAGTACAGAGTGGGGGGAATTATTGATGCTCTTTCAGATGAGCATTTTCCATGAAAAGATTTGTAGAATATATGTACAAGTTGCAGAGACCAAGCGTCTATGTGAGAATGGGGGGGGGGGGGTAAGAGATGGATCATTTATCAGTCTAATCGCTCTCCTATGTATTGAGTCAAGCGCATTTTGAGGGAGCTTTTGGGAGCCCTACTCCAAATGTGGGAACAGTATTCGATAGCTGGGCGAATTTGCGATTTGTATAAGGTTAACAGCTGTTTTGAAGTGAAGTGACGTCTTGAACGAAAGCGATAGCCTAGTTTTTTGGAAGCTGAGGATGCAATGATTGTGATGTGTTTATGCCAGGAAAGGCCTGATGTCATGGTAATTCCAACAAGAGAAATTTTATCTTGCCTGTGAATTTGAGTGTTATCAAAAATAATACTGGGGAAAATCGTTTTTTTTTTTTGTGGGAAATAAGACAGAACTGGGATTTACTAGCGTTGAAGTTGACGAAGTTATCTGAGCCCCATTGGAGGATGTCTTTGAGGTCTGAATTAAGGGAAGTTGTGGTTGATGTTCTGTGGGTCAAAGTGAGTTGTGTAGGGTAAGGTTTATCAAATGAAAGGGAAGAGTGTAATGTGCTGTCATCTGCAAAACTGTTTATTGTGTTGGAGGTCAACTGAAGTAGGTCATTGATGTACAGAAGGAAGAGGGTTGGTGAGAGAACTGAACCTTGTGGGACCCCTGCATTAGTTGGACAGTGGAAGGATAGGGAGCCATCTATCATTACACATAGTGTGCGTCCAGACAGGGAGCTAGCAATCCATCTGCAGAAGTCCTGAGACAGTCCAAATGATGGAGGTTTGCTTAGTAAGCCTTTGTGCCAGACCCGGTTAAAGGCTTTAGAGATATCAACCGCAACTACTTGGGATTCGCCAAATTTTCCATGGCATATGTCTAGAGATGGGTGATATATGAGAACGGTAGTTAGAAGGCAACGATTTGTCACCCATTTTTGGGAATGGGTTGAATATAGGCCAATTTCCAGGTTTTTTTGGGATATATACCGGTGGAGTAGGAGAGCATGTATAGACGCCATAGGATAGGAGTCAGTTCTGCTGCACAGACTTTCAGGACAATTGGAGGAATGCCATCATGGCCAGGAGCTTTTTTGTGTCTAATTTTGACAAGAGGTTTATGATCTCTTTCTGGCAAAAGGATACAGGTGCATTGTGTGTTGGGCATTTGGGATGACTGGGGAACATTTGCCATGTCAGTTATGCATGCATTGGAGGCAAAGTATGAAGCCAGGAGATTAGTTTTTTCTGCGGGTGATGTTGCAATTGAGCCATCTGGGTATGATAGGGGTGGGAGTAGTGTAGGGCAAAAGTTGCGACCGATGGCTTTGGCAAGAGACCAAAAGGCATGGCTGCCACTAGTACAAGCTACAAGATTCCTGCTTTTTGCGCATTCAAATTCTGTTTTGGAATCATTGATAATTTTTTTCCCACCTCTTTCGGGATTCAGTATAGGCGCTGAAGGAGGATGAAGTTCTTAATTTGAGCCAGTTGTGATATGCCTGATTTTTCATTTGTACAGCCTTGGCACATCTTTTGGAGAACCAGGATTTGGATAGGGGATGGCAATTCAGAGAAGTGTGGGAATGTATGTCATCATGTCAGTGAAGATTACTTTGGTGATATGTTCAGTGCATATGTTTGGATTGGAAGACTGCAAACAATAGTCCAACCATAGGAATAAAGCATAGTAGTCTCGGAAGCTGTCCCAGTTGGCACTGTTATAATGGCAAACTACTCTAGTGCAGGTGTGACTGTGTAAGAGTTGTTACATGGGGCAGGAGATGAGCACTAGGTTGTGGTCAGAATTACCCAGGGGCTCACTACATTCGCTGTATATTTGGAAGGGTCATTGGTAAGGAAGCGATCTAGGATATTTGGAGAGTGATTTGGGTTATGTGGTATTTTGGTCGGCTTGTAAACAATTTGTGTAAAGTCGTTGGTGATGGCAAATATTTCAGCGTCTCTACCTGCAGAATCTGTACACTGGAAGAGGAAAGCCAGTTGGTGTTATGGACATTAAAATCACCTAGGAGGATTATTTCACTATTAGGAGAGTGGGCCTGGAGGAAATCAACTTTTGAGGAGAGGAAATTAAAGAGCTCAGAGTGGTTGTGGCATTAGGAGAGCGATAGAGACAGCAGATAAATTTAACTTATTTGGTGAGGAATATTTTTAGCCAAGGAAGGTCAAAGTTGGGTGATATAAGGTTAGGTGCTCTCTTGCACGGTATGTAAGAGCGGATATATGCGCACACACCACCCTTGGGTCGATAGTGAACAATATTAAGGTTGGAGTTGAGACCACGGATGTTGATGTAGTGAATATGCAAGGGTCTGTGGACCGTGGCTTTGACAATAAGGGTCTTGCACGTTTCCTATGCAGTGCCTACATACTGGTCTCCTTGGTGGCTACTAGTGGAGTCACTTGGTTTTTGCTTTCCCTAAAACTACAATATAACCTAGTGAAAAAATGTCTATCTTTAGGCAAAACTGAACAAAATATATTAAATCAGGATACAAAAAAGGAAGTTAATCCCTGCTATACCTGTTTGATATCCTCTTATGCTGAGACGGTAACAGCTAAAATAATGTTAACAGTATCTCAAACACATGCATGTGTTTCAGATACTGTTCACCCTACATGAACTTTATTGACAACAAGTGCATCTATGTTGAGTGCAGAAATCGCATGACAATCTTATTCCAGAGACAGCTCCAAAAATGGTTCCATTCAATGAGAACCCACTTCTCAAAAAATTATGACAAAGATATCACTTAATGATAAACCTGGTGGTTTATCACTTAACGATAAACCACCAGGCACCCCATAAAACACGTGGATATTTTGGTATTCACTGAAAGTAAATTAAACTTGCCAACTAACTCTGATATCAGATGTATTGAATATTTTACCTGAAGATGAGAGGACACTAGTTACTATACTTCCCAAAAACCAGACAAGTCTATAAAGTCAAAACAGTAGGAAAAATTTTACAATGAATTTCTCATGGGTTTTGCCAGAATATATGATACCAAGATTTGTCTGCAGGTTGATGATACAGTCCTTGGACTTCTATTTGTGGTGCAATGAACATTGAACTCCAGAAGATATCTGAACATCCTAGACAAAGCAATGTTTCCCAATTTCTAGTGTTTCTATGGAACTGACCATCGTCTCTTTCAGCAAGACAACGCATGATATCATAATGCTGCTGCTATAAGTGCGTGATTTGCCGACATGAAAGTCAGCACACTTAACTGGCCTCCACAGAACCCTGCTCTTAAACCTACTGAACATTTGTGGGTTAAACAGAAGCGTGGAGTCAGGTCAAGGGACGTCCGCCGCACAACAGCCTAGGATCTCGTTACATGCCTATAGGAAGAATAGTCCAATTTTTCCATTGATTACTATTGTATCTCGTGGAATTTATGGCCCATAGGATTGCTGCGGTCATCTCAGTCAGAGCTGCTACATCATATTAAGGTTGGCGTCATGGCTGTTTGTTTTTCACAGTGTGATGTCTGTTGGCTTCTTTCCAAGCAAGGTATATGGAAGCGATCATTTTCCTGTTCTTCTTTGCACAATGTTCTTCACAGGAACCATGTTCTACTCAGGTGCACATATGGATAATTGAACCGGCTCACTAGAACATTTTTCTCATCTTGCAAAATTTGCCACTGACACAGTCAGTCAAACAGCTATCAATGAAGCAGTAGAGTATGCAAAAACTGCCTTGTCCAGGCAGCAACAGCATCCATTCAAAGGACAGCACCTCCGTTTCCAATCTATCCAAAGCCTTGATGGACTTCAGAATTGCCACACCACCAAAAAAGATCAACACCGAGTATAGGATGTATTTAATAATTACCCACCACATCGAACTTAATAGCTTTTAAGCGTGCATGGGCCAAAGTACTTTATGTTAGATGTGAGAGTCAAAAACAAACTTGGATCCAATTTTCCTCATCAATTAATTTAATGGCCAGCGCAAAAATATTTACGGGGAAAAATTCAGAAAATTGAAAGGTCGATATAGAACACACCGTTTGGCAACCTTAGACCATAATGGATTTATTGTTGCTAATTCACTGGAGGAACATTTTGCCAGAATCTCAGCAACAGCTACATATCATCATGAATTTTTAATAATGAAAGAGCAGCAAGAGAAAAATAGGCTACATTTTTCTACCAATGGACTTGAGCCATATAGTCAACCATTTGTTAACACTTTCATTGGCAAGCTGAAAATTGGAATTTCGTGTGGTGAACCAAATTTTTTTATTTTTTTATTTAGTTAGCTACGTCAACGCGATAACGCGTGATCGGCCGTTTGGCGAGTACTCGCATCGCGCGATATCGCGTGATTGTAATGAACGTATTAAGGAGGAACTAGAAGAGTTTTTTTACTGTCTCACCCTATGCAGTAGGGTTGGTAACACCCATTATGAAATGATATAACCTCTGCCATCATCTTCTATGGATCTCCTTTAAGAAGGAGATCCATAGAAGATGATGATGGCAGAATACTTACAGAGGAAGAGCTTCTGGACTCTTTGCATAAATCATTTGTCATTGCTGTCTCAAAACGAGGAAATTATCTAACACACGCAAATAGTTATTGACTCGTTGTTCTGATCAGTTGTCTTTAACAAGATATTAGAGAAAACGGCTAATTCCACTCTTCTCTGGTATTTCGAAAGCAACGGTCTTCACTCCAATATGCAAGATGGCTTTCATAGACATTTTTCAACCTTTGACCATTTGGTCCATTCAGAAACTTGTATAGCGTCTGTGTTGCTCAGTAGAAGTGGCGTGTGCGTTTATGGCATGCTTATACATGCAACACTTGGTTATCGTACTGCAAGGCAAAATAACCTGCGAAGATTGGATGGATCCAATCTTTGCAGGTTATTCTGCAAACCCATCCATCACCCCTCAAACCACTCAAAGTCTTTATGTTGAAGCAAATTTATCGAATCTTATCACATTAGACGGAAACAGTTCTCTCTTAATTATGCCCTAAAAATAAAGTCTATTCCCAATCATCCTACGTGGACTAGTTTCTTTTCTCTGCGTTGGGAAAATCAGTATCACACGCTTCAGACTGTCATACGTTCTTTTAGTATATGTATTAAAGAGACTATGCGAGTGGTTGACATGAATGTTGACAACATTGCCTACACCAAACATAACAGCATTCCTCAATGATTTGAACTCCATCCTTCCTCTGTCAACTACAGAAGTCTCATACTCCAACATCTGTCTACCTGCAATTGTTTAATGCACAATGAGCAGCCCGCTCTGATATGCTGTCATTCTATACTAATGGTTCAACAACTGCCACCTGCGATGGCTGTGCTGCTGATTTCTCATATTACTTTCTCCATCCAGATTCTACCTGACTGCAGTAATTCTACATGAGAGTTGCATGCCATGCCGATTGCGCATATAAAAGAAAACCGCTGCCAAATTTGTGTAATTTATACAGACTCTCTCCACTCCTTTCCTGTGTATAATTCGCCTCCAGTGCTATGTGAGTTATTTTACCTTTTGTATAAAATGAAAACCCTTAATTTTGATATTGGGTCGTGCTGGATTCCCAGTCATTGAAATTATGGGAAACAAGATTGCAGCTGCAGCTGCAGCTGCTAGAATCAGTTCATACTTTTTTGACGTATTGTGTAACCGTATGCAGACTGCAAACATTTAATAAGTCAAACAAATTACATGACATTAATCCTGAAATTAAGCATTGACATTTTGGTCACCGTAGAAAGAGAAGAAAGGAGGTTGTTATTGCTAGCCTTTTCATAGGTCACATTCATCATGACACACCTGTGTGTGGAAAATGCAACACGCATCTTACTATTTGTCATATTCTGGTGGAGTGCCAGCACTTTACACAAGAGAGGAATGAAATTTTACCTATCTAGCCACTCCATATATACTCAGGCAGGTGTCACCAGACCCAGACAAATTGCATAATGTTTAACTTTTTACAAAGAATTAATTTGTACATTTTACTCTAATTTTATTTATATATAGATACAAAATGCTGAACTTAATTTTTCTGCATATGTATTACTTACTAATTTATCTTTGACTATACTACTATAGCGTAGTATGACCATATTGATGCTATAGAACAGTTGCTATAGTTCAATGCTGTTCTTGAGACAAAAAAATCGTCAACTAACAATCATCCTTCGTTGCTGTACCACTGCGGAACAATTCTTGCGCGATGGACAGTAGCATTGTTGTCCATGAAACAACCATCATCTGCTGGATAAAAAGTCAACATTGCAGAATGGACTTGATGTTCAGATATTCCTTGGAGGACATCCGACCTTCCAGCAATAGCAGGGACCCATTCCGTACCAACAAAACATTCTCCACACCATGACACCACCTCCAGAACCTTAAGTTGTGTTTAGAAAGCTGGCTTCATTGCTTCATGGGAATCGCGAAAAACCCTCTCCCTATAGTCGGATCAGGACAAGGACGTCTTCACTATTCAGACCACTTGACTTTCTTTCAGTGCCCAGTCACAGTCTTTCTGACACAGGACACCACTGTAGACGAACATTCCGATTCTTTGTAGAAAACAATGGTTTCCGCATAGACAAGCGACTGCCAATACCAATTATCTTCAATTCCCTGTTCATAGTTCAGTGAAATATGGATCTGGAACAGCCATAATTCATTCCTGCACACAGGAAGTTTTCTTTATCTGTACAAGCCTTCTCAGACGACGACGACGAAATCATTCCTGAGTGACTCTTAGATATGTTCATATAACCCATACAAAAGACTAATTTTTGCACTGGAGGCCTGTGTAGCTCAGTGGAAGTGGCGCTTGCATCCTCTGCATTAGGTCGCATTAGTCTTCGACCGGTTCCTGAGTTAATCGATCTCTGGCACGGAAAGCGGGTTTTTTCTCCCGGAAAATCGGGTTTTCATCCCGGAAACTCAAGAAAATCGGCCATAGAACCCACATTATTTCAGACAGTAACATATCCTTTTTGGGTTAGGTATCAAGAGATGGTAGCACTTGTTTGCAGGTCTCTTCATCGGTGGCTGCCTATAATTAGTGATATAAATGGGTCAGCTATTTCCGATTAGCTACCAGTGGAAATTGAACTGCCTACTCAGTCTCCAAAAGTTTGATAGAGTTTAAAGGCCTTGCCTATTCTCTATAACGGAATAAAATGCGTTAGCTTACTATTATATTATTATTCACTGATCACTTAATGAACCAGAAACATACTGGAATAATTTTTACTGTAGAATACTAGTTTCTCATTATTTATGAATATCTAGGTGCTTGAGTAGATTGCAGAAAAGTTTGTTGTGCTAAAGTACTAGGTCGCGAGAATATAGGCTCAGTTCTTGTTGCTACAGGAGTTTTGTCTCAGCTATTTTTTCAGCCACTTTAGGGTGACTGAAATAATCTCTGCAAACTTCTGGTTTTTTCTTCCCATAATCTTATATAAATTCACCATAAAACTTACACTGCTTCAAACTATGGTATAAGTGTTGCAACGAATTTCGATCAAGAGAAATCAGCATTACACTCTTCTCCAGTCCCAGTAAAATTATCGAGCCCTTTAATGACAGTTCTCCCTCTGGAAAAAATGCATCAGCGGCATTTAGTCTAAACATTTTTGGAAACTGGTAGTAGCCACCTCGAACCTCAGCTAATTATAGAAAGCTGGCCTAAAACCATTAGTGATTTCAATGAAGAGTCGTTTTTCCTCGACTATCAGTTGCCTGAAATAATGTGAGTGTTTTGTCGATTGATTTTTCTTGTGTTGTGAGATTAAAAACAGCTAGTTTCCAGAAGGTGATCAATTCATTTGGGAAGTGGTCAGTGAAAGGTTTAAAAAGTGTTCCTCTAGTCAGAAAATGCAATCGAACTTAGAGTGGTCTTCCTTTAAACAGCCTACACTATGGATGCAGTTTCCTACAGGACTACATAGGATTACTAATAACTATAATGATTATTATTATTAAATAAGTCTAAGCTGTGCAGCCTGAAAAACGTACCCTTGCATCCATAGTGTTAGCTAACCGAAGAAAGAGCTTTCTATAAAGGTTTTTTCTAAGCCTTTATTTGACAGATTCCCGAGTGAACCGACACGTGTACCCGGATTGACTCTTTCGTGATTTACTAGCGGTGGACACTTTATCCTTTGAGGAATAAAAGGTTAAACCTAAAATGTGCATCATATCTAATCCATGAGAATTTATATTTTTTATGAATGAGAACCAGACTGATATAGGATAATTTCTTGGTTTTTATTGCATTGGATGGCTAGGCATGACGTTTTGGTAGATTCTTTAAACTTTCTAAGAAATGTGATGTGGACCATTTCTAGTAATTTTGTTTGCTGCCAAAGTACTTGGTTTTCTCTAGTATGGCCGGCTAGTGTTGCTTTATGTTTTATTTTCAGCATTTGACATTTTCAGATATATGGATTTCTCTCTCTCATTCTCTTATTGATCGATAACGTGTGCCACAAGAGCAGTGGATTTTATAGGATATTGGTTTTTAAGAGGAGGATAGGAACATTTTGTAGGATACATGAACTTGAAACCCAGAATGGAGGATGAAGGCTTTTCTGTTTATTTGTTTTTGCTGTCTCAGTTTTGTTGTAATGTTTTTGATGTCTCAGTGTCTTAGATAGTGAGACATCTATGTACTGAAGAGATGTACAGGTTCTCTGCTTGTCGATAGATGTCATTTCGTCACAAATCAGACTCCTCGACTATTAATTTGTATTGCAGGATTTAGATTATTACAACTGAGTTTCTTACATGAAGAAAAGTTACACATACCATAGAAACCTTTACGAGAAGTGAAGTCAGGTCAGCAATTAATAGAGGGTCGCTAAGAAAACTAGTTTAGTTCTTCCTCACTAATGCAGCCCACGCTCACAACGATCATTGTTAAAGTGGAGATGATTATGCACGAGGATATTTGCTGTAAATTCATTCACAGCGTATGCATTCATAAAAATCCTCGCTCAACGCTTTCCATTGGATTACCATTTTCCAAGTCACATTCTATGTGGCATGTAAAAATCTCTCTTTCCTGCTTCTTTTTTCTCTGAAAATAAAGATCGGTCAGTAAGCAGTTGTGCGACTTTTATGTCTGAATCATTTCCTTTCCTTTTCTCTTCATCTGCTAAGCTGTTTAATATTTCTGTAATGCACCCTACACATGTCGGCCACTGAATTAGAAACCTTTATGCAGACGTATGTAAACATTACTTACAGAGCGTATTTGTAAAATAATTGGCATCACCAGCCAACTATTTTAAAAATACGCATATTTGTAAAATAATTGGCAACTACTTAAGAATGCTGCTGATCATAATCATCAACAGGATTTTTTTTTTTTTTTTTTTTAATTGTGCGAAGACATGGAGCAATTGTCGCGAGTGATCATGAATCTATTAGGTCAAATAGTTTATTTTCTGTTCTGCAGGCAACTTGAATTTTACTTTAGTGTTTGGAAAAAGCAGTAGCTATTCAACCAGGTGAGGCTTAGAAAACGTTCCTGTAGTTTGCGACTAGAATCGAACTCACGACGCTCTTTCTTCGGGAGGTCTAAAGCTGAGGAGGGCAAACATCACTGAGCTATACAGGCTCTGTTTTTTAAAATATTATTACACGGTCCTTAAACAAAATATTTAACTTAATATATGTAGAGGATAACTATACTTATTTCTGCGATATGAAATTAAGCTCTATCTGCAGGTGATCCTGCCATTTATTGTCCTGTGATTAAAAAATTTCGAGTCCCACTGAATATTTTGAGCTCATTCATTTCACTTTGATCTCATGGCTGAAGTGTCTTTATTCATACTTCTTACTTTATCTAATGTCTTTTTAATCATTCCCTAGTGAGAGTCTTACTTGTACAAGGCAATCCACCAACTGTAATTTAAGTCCCTGCTCTCTTCCCCCCTACCACTTTAGGATGGTCGTAGGATAATTTTTTCAATGTTACTATTATTTTCTTTTATATTTCTCCTACCCATGAAAAGTTATAAACCTATAGTTTACCTTTTCAATCTTTTTTTTTTTCCTTTTCATGTAATCCAGAAACCCTGCAGCAGAGACTAAACATGTACCTTTTCAAGCCAAATCTTGCCTCCCGTCAGCAGTCCCGGCAGTAGTCTGCACCAGGCAATGTAGCATCCATATTCACAGCGGAATCTAACTCGCAGCCTAGTGGTTGGAGAGGGAGACTGTTAAACCATTCAGCCAACTAGGCCGGCAATTCATCGTTATTTAATAAATTTATTATTATTATTGGTGACACCTCCAAAGACCATCATAGGGCAAACCACTCTATATAGTCCTGGTTCACGCCACACAATCTTTCATCTTACACATAATCGCTGTTCACCGTCCCGGCAGTAGCAAACGTGGGGACCCAGTTGTAGCCATTTTGGTGGGAGCCTCTAATTTAAGATAATTCGGTATCAAGAATATATGCTGTCAAATTGACCACTATTAAAATGTTTTTGTGTTTATTAATTATACTGTTATAAAAATACAAAATACAATAAATTAATAAAGACATTTTTCTTATTTTTTTTGTGCAACAAAATCTTACAAATTTTATCAACGTTTAAATTTCTTGCTTCATTATATAGTGCTAGGCGAGTTTGGGTCTAATCGGCTTAAGGTATACCTGACTATTCATTAAATAATGTTTGTGCCTAAGAACAATTGCCTCTTTTACATTGTTGGGGATTTCCTCTCATTCTTTGTACCCAAAGAGTACCCACCTGGGGTGTGTGTTATAAATAACACATAAAAAATTACGAATCTGGGTTTCTGATTATGATTTATAGGCTTTTTCAATTGAAGATGAGTTAGCCAATCTCATAGGTTTTTTATTTTTTTCAGGAAAACTCGGGTATTTCATCCCATAGACTGCGTGTATTGGCAAATCGGCGAACAGGACACATGCAGTTTACAGACACAAAATACTATTGATATTGGGCGATAGATGGCGCGTTGTGTGTTGATGGCAGTAGTGTCGTAGCGTGTTGAAGTAGGAGAGTTAGTAAAGGTGACGGTGAGTTGTGCAGTAGTGTGATGCGTCCAAAGACTCCTTGGAAGTATCACATAGTATGAATAATAAATTTATTTTTGTGACTGTACATTAAATCATTTTTTTTCCCAACTGTAATTTTTCACCCAAGAATCGTCCCTGGACCTTTTAGATTAGTTATAATGAGACCCGTTTTGCAGCTCTCATTGGACTCACATGTCTCATTGGACCTCACATGTAATAAGTTACTTTTGTAACTTATTACATGTGAGGCAGGATTGCTGAAGTTTAAATAGAAGAAATTTTAATTAGCAGTATAATGACTGGTAAAAAAAATGTATGAAAGAAAAAAATATTTCTATTCTTTTAGAAGAATATTGAGATAACTATCTCCCCACCTCACTCCTTGGATTCGCTCCTGAATGCATCTTAAGAATATGGATATAGTGGATGATACATCCTTTACTGAATGAAGAAAACCTATCACATGGATGTGCCAGTTGAGAACAATGAGCAAAACGCCTTAAAGCAGTTTTCATTCTTTTCGAATAAACTATTTCAAATAGATATTGCTAATCATACATGTTCTTGAATAATAATAAAACGTATTCATTCTGCTGGCCTACGTAACATATTTTTTGTGTTGCAAAATTATACGAGAACTTCTATGTTTGCACTGATCATTATTCATGCAATACTTATCATTCTCTTCTTTAAACTTATTTACTAACAAAACATTCACAGCTGATTCACGAATGATTCTCTTTGACGTTGATTAAGTAATTGTAAATGATTAAACGCTGCATGTTTAACAGATGCAACAAACAAATCTAAATGGATAAACGAAATAAAACGAAAAGTTTGCATTTGTCCATCGTATGTAAGAGAAATAACGAAAGCTTTTCACCAGCGGCGCCGTGGCTTAGTTGGTTAAAGCGCCTGTCTAGTAAACAGGAGATCGTGGGTTCGAATCCCACCGGTGCCTGCTAATTTTTTTTTTTTGTTTTTATTTAACTCAAGTAATTTTAATTTCGTAATTTATTCATTCATTTTTTATTTGCTCGATTTTAAATTCTCTAAAACACTACACACATAATATATATAAAATTAATACAGAATTTTACGCATTTCTAACCTTTAATGTTCACTGTACATGATCATCATTATTATTTTATGGTCTTGGTATAGTTTCTAGTTTACATTTCATGTACCATTGCTTATCAAATAAGCTAATTTCACTATTTCGAACTTTGTGTTTTCAATAAATAATTAACAAAAAAAAAGGATATTTATTTCATAATGGTGAAATGTTTTTCAACGCTAGTAATGTTTTAATAAATAACCTTGAAATGTTATTACATATGATTTCAGTATTTTATTTCCTTTATTGATTAAAAAAGACCCCCCCCCCCCCACACACACACATAAAAAATAGTTTAATGATGATTACTAGTAGTTTGCATTGATAAAGATTATAATCTTTGAGAACTACAGTTCAGAAATTCTTCAGGAATTTCGGAAACATTTCGGGGAGACACGCTGTTGTGGATTTTTATTTTATTTTATTGACTGATTGATTTTTTATATGAGACAAATTTATTAAAATATGTTGCCGCCGCTCTTATTATTATTTTTTTTTAATCTTAAATTAGGTTTGTTACTAGATCTGTGTCTCGATTTTATCTCCTAAAACACTGGTTCCCAACCTTTTCCCACTTGTGTAGCCCTTTTAAACCCATTTCTATAAATTGTACCCCTTGCTTTTAAAATAGCTGTTTTTTAATACTGACATTTATTGTTCCATGACAAACGTTTTGCATTTTATTTACTTTACTTGTTTTTCCGCAATTACTGATTATTTTTCGTGAGCCCCTGAAAGGCCCATCACGTTCCTCCGGGGGTACGCGTACCACCGCTGGAACCGATGTCCTAAAAGAAGAAACAATTAGAAAAAGAAATCTCAAGTTGGTGCCCATTTTTTTACTTTTAGTTTTATTTTTTTACTAGAAAGATATTTGGAGAGCGATACAGTTCAGCAAAAGTTAATCTAGTTTTAATATATTGGGATTAGAAACGCGTTTATTACTACCTACATGATTCTACATTTTACATTTCGCAACTAGAGATGGAGTTCGCATTCTGAAAATTTTATTATTTATTAACTGTCGAATTATTTGTGCTAATTATTGAATACTAAATATTATTTATTTATTATTTTAAATTACTATCTTTCAAAGATATTACGGTTCACCTGCGAAAATTGATATTACATTTCTGTAATCTCATTCATCATTGCAATCACCTTACTTAAGAAATAATAATTATTATCATGACATTATAATAAACCCACAGGCACATTGCTGTTTGCAAATGATCCAATTGTATTAGCTCATCAGAAGATGGTCTACAGAGATCAGTGAAATCATTAAACGAAATTTCAGAAATTTTTCAGAAATTTCAGAACAATATTGTGAGATTATCGAAAGTAAAGACAAAAATAATGGCTTTCAAATGAACCCAATAAGAAGTAAAATAGAGATAGATAATAAAATATTAGAACAAGTAAATACATTCAAATAACTGGGAAGCGACTAATCATATAAAGATGAAAAATATTTGACATTCAAATATCAAATTTTGTTCAAGTAAACGAAATAATAAACAATGTATTTAAGTCACTCCTGGTACCACCAGAATCCGACTGTAGAGCGTCCTCTTGAAACCTACTTTATTATATGGAAGATATTTGGACAGCGATACAATTCAGGAAAAGTTAATCTAGTTTTAGACCATAAAAAAAAGTAAGAAAAACGGATTCAAACAGAAGAAATTAAATTTCTCAGAAAAGAAGCTAGATGTACCAAGGGAGACCATAAACCAAATGAAGAAATGTTACAATTGCTGAATGTTCTTCCATTTTAATGACAATATTGCAGAAATTATTGTTCTTTTTTCTGGGGGGGGGGGGGAATCGAATAAGTTTACCTACGTATTCGACATATATTTCATATTATACTCTATTGCAAATATAAACCAGTTAACTACTATATAAGTAAATATAAACAAAAATGGTTAGAGCACGTAAATCGAATGGACTTTTTTTTTTTTTTTTTTTCATGTTGAGCCCAGACACGAAAGGTTGGTTGATCAACCTGAAGTACGGTGTATGGGTGGTGGGCTGGGAAAGGAGAAACTTGTTTACATTTGATTTAAAAGCCTGTATATTGTATTCCTTGGGAAATAAATGCATCAGGGGGAAGACTGTTCCACAGTACAGCAGTAGCAGGGATGAAGGAGAAGGAGAAGAAACTTGTTCTGTGGGTTTCAAGGTGCACTGTGAAGGGATGTTGAGCAGCAGCTGCAAGAGCTAAGTGGAGGAAATATTGATGCTATTTCAGACGAACATTTTCCATGGAAATATTTGTAGAATACACAAAGTGCGGGAAGCGAGTTGGTAAGAGATGGGTCATTAATAAGTCTAATTGCTCTCCTCTGCATTGCGTCAAGCATTTTGTGGGTCCTATCCCATATGTGAGAGCAGTATTAAATGGTTGGGCGAATTTGGGATTTGTATAAAGTTAACAGCTGTTCAGGGGTGAAGTAACGTCTTGAGCGAAAGAGAAATCCTAGTTTTATGCCAGGAGAGCCTTGACTGCCAAAAATGCTATACGAATATAAAATAAATGGTAAAAGAAGAATTGGAAGGCCAAGAAAGCGATGGCATGAGACCGGAACAGGCCACTTGGCTTAAAAATCCATGACAGAAAGAAGAAGCGATCGTAGAGCCCTTAGTGGGTTAACTGTGAGGGAGCGACTTGTGTGTCATTTGACTTAAAGTCTGTGTAACTTGGAATTTCCTTCGACATTTGAACTTTTCGCTCTACAATTTAGTTATTGTGTCTGTTCGCAAAGTTAAAAACGAATTCTGCATGAATGAAAACAAATAACGCATTCTACAGCGTGTCAAGAGATCACCTTAGCAATGAATTTATTTGTATGAATTTACCGCTTTTATTCTTCAGATCAGTGCAATGAAACCCGAGCAATTTATGTTCTTACATTTTAATAACAATATTGCAGAAATTCATTTTTGGGGAAGACTCGAATATGCTTATTCACATATTCGACTTACAGATATTTCATATTCTAATCTATTTACAAAACCATGACAACTGAGTACGAAATTCGAAAAATTGAGAGCAATCATAGAAATAATAATGACATTAATAATACTTATTATTGGTATTGCTTTACTTTCACGTTACACAGAGAGTTAGGCAAATACATGACTTCTGTCATAACTGTTTGTTTCAATTCGTAAAGCGTTGGATCTTGGAAATGGTGGGGGGGGGGGGAGCAAACACTTAGCTTGTAAATACTGTAGATAGCATCCTATCTTGATTTACGCTCACGAGTAGACCTACGCTTCACCGTGCAGGTATTCGAAACCAAAAATCTTACGGAATAGGTCGCTCAGTCCTTATTCCAGGGTAGATAGCATACGTGATCATAAATATCACGATTTTTTTTTCTTCTGTAAATCAAAACCATACAAGTGCAGAAATGGCAAGCATTCTCTGAAGTGATTTATAAAGTTATCAATAAACAAGACATAATTTAGATGAAACAGCGAACTTTTTAATAAATACCTCTGCCATTATTTTATGAAAGCAATTATCTTAAATAAATAATTTTGTGTGTGTGTGTGTTGATAGCAATCATTTTCGGTATACATCGATGGTGTTTTTTCCCCTCAGATGGCAAAATGTTTTAGAATGGCAGTTTATCTTCTTTTGTCCTCCATTAATAGCATAAATATAATCCTATAATAAAATGACTAAAATATAACTGTATGCATTTAGTCTGTATTTAAAATTTAAATGTAATCTGCATTTAAAATTACAGCCACACAACACACGCTGTATAGAAAGAAGTCACGGAACCATATTGTGAGGAAATAAACAGCTATGGAGCCTACCTTAATCAGATGTGTAGGACCTCCTTTCGTTGCGATGACTGCAGCAATTCCACGGGGTATATTTTCAACAAGCGTACGATTCCAATTAATGGGAATTTTGGACCGTTTTTCCTGTACTCATGTCTTGGACTGCTGTGGGGCGCACATCCCTTGACCTCACCCGACGGTCCCAGTTTATCCCACAATATTCAGTACGGTTGAGATCAGGGCTCTGCGGAGGCCAGCCACTTGTGGTGACTTTAATGTCAACAAACCATGCAGTTAAAGCAGCAGCCTTATGAAACGATGCATTCTTTTGATGAAAGAGGCAAAATGGTCAATTCCTTAGAAGCGTTGCAAAGTAGAAAGCTTTGCATTGTCCAGAATGTTTAGATACATCTCGGAGTTCAGTGTTCGGGGCACCACAAAAATCAAGAAAAACAGTACCATACCATCACACTGCCACCTCCGAATTTCGTTGTTGGGCTACACATTCTAGTAAGGGACGTTCACCACCATCTACTCAGTAGAGGGTGTAGCGTGATTCCTCTCTCCATCACACTGCTTGCCAAGCTTCCACGTGGCACTGTACACGCTCTTTGCACCATTCAAGACGACGCTGCATGTGGGTTTGGGTAATTTAGGGCTTGCATATTGCGGTCCTACCTTAGAAACCCTGTCTGTGAGCCTCGGTTGTGGATATGTTTGTGCAGATTCGTGTTCCAGTCGATGCACACTCGCACACAACGCATCGGCCGACGAATGACAGTTTTTACATATTTTCCTTCATAGCACTATACCGGAGCCTCCCTAGCTCAGTCGATATAGACGAAGCCCTTCGGTCGGAAAGATCTGGGTTCGATTCCCGTACATGACGTGAGGAACCTTTATCTGGTCTCTTTCGACTAAAGGTGAGTTAGCCGGTCTCATACGGGGGTAAAGAGGTTTTTTCACACCAATACTCTGGTTTTTCGTCCCTCAGATTAGGGAAACTCCTGGTACACACACACAAAACACTTCTGGAATAAGGATTAACGAACATATTCCGGAGGATTTCGGTCTCGAATGCCTACACGGGAAGTGTGGATCGACGCGTGAGCGTAAAATCACCATCAGCACCATACGGTCACATTGGGTGAGTGTGGTGAGTTGTCGACTGCGAGTAGCAGTTGTGCTACAATTTCAGTATTGGTATCACTGGTGGCTAACGAGGGATGACTCAATTTGTTAACAACTTGCAGAACAGATAGAAGATAATATTTAGAAGATAAGAAGAAGGAATTATTATTAGACAATAATATATAATAATAATAATTCCCCGTTAGAATAATAAATAAAAATGATAAAAGGTTATGTTATGATTGTGTTTCATAATAAGCCGGTGCCAAGAAGCAGCACGTATTTCCTTAAAATATACACTGCTTGGAAAGAAGTCAACGGACACCCCTCCCCCCCCCCCCCCACACACAGGTGCATCGCGCCATGTAACGGGTCCCATGTTTGTAGCCGGTATAAATTGTAGGAATATGATATCCTAAATCAGTTCAACACTGTTTGGGTGAAAATACTGAGAAAAAGTAATCTGCCGGAGTTTGAAAGCGGCATTGTGATAGGATGCCATGTTGCAGGCTGTACATATATTTTAAGCAACTACTCGTTTCAAGCTGCCTTGCAGCATTGGCTTATCATGAAACAGCTACTTCATAAAATTAATTGTTTCATGAAAGCAATTTTGTTCTCAGAAGTCTTTATTGAAAAAAAAAAAACGAGCGGTCATCCAACCATAATTGTACAGTATATTACAAAACATTTTGGCATTTCTTTTTCTAGGTTGATAACTTTTAACCATTTTCTTACGTCGATGGTGTTTTTCTTTTTCCCTCAGATAAAACAAAAAGAAAAGAAAACATATTTGAGAATGGGAGTTTATTTTGTTCTGCCATTAATAATTCCCCTATATAATAACTATAATACATAATAATAATTTTTAATTAACATTTTATTATGTCTCAGATAAATTACATACAGATACAATAATAATTTTTTTTCTTGAAGGAACATGACTTTTATTCTAATTTTTAATCTTCCAATTCTCGTGAGCAATCTAAATACATTATTGAACGATTTTATTTACATTAATAATAAAAGGTTTAATAATTGTTCTGTTTTTTATTTTATTTTGTGTATATAGAATGTGTACAGGATTTCACTGATTCTGCCTTTCAGCTATCCAGGTTCTTCATTAATCAATACGCATTATCCTGCGTGCATCAAGGTCTATCGTTTGTGAAAACATCTCTCCACAAGTCTCACAAATAAGTGCCTTCTCTTTATTATGACCTTCTCTTTATTATGTATTCTGAAAGTGTCTGTTCTTGCAAATAACTTGCCGCATATTTCACATGTCAAAGCCTTTTCATTAATGTCGATACCCATGCGTAATTTAAATGAGTCTATTCGGGAAAATATCTTGCATATTTTGCACAGAAAAGAAGTTTTATTACTGTGAATATTATCATGCCTTTTAAGATTTCCTGAATGTGAAAACGTTTTACCACAAGTTTTACATGCGAAGGGTTTCTCCTCAGCATGAACTCTCAGGTGTGTTTTTAGATTTCCAAACTGAAAAAATGTCTTACCACAGATCGTACACATAAACGATTTTTCATTAGTGTGAAGATTTTTGCGTGTTTTAAGACTAGAGGAGTCAGTAAACATCTTGCCATACATGCCACATATAAAAGGTCCCCCCCCCCCCGAGTGAACTCTCATATGCGTTTTAAGATTACTGGTATGTGAAAATGCTTTCCCACATGTTTAACAAAAGATTTCTTCTTGGTGTGAACAACACGTTTGTGTAATTTACGACTAACCGACAGTGTAAATGCTTTACCACAGGTTTCGCAAAATTATTATTATTACATAACACCTCCTGGGAGTCCAAA
This sequence comes from Typopeltis vanoorti, assembly GCF_054136105.1. Lineage (NCBI taxonomy): Eukaryota > Metazoa > Arthropoda > Arachnida > Uropygi > Thelyphonidae > Typopeltis > Typopeltis vanoorti. Next base: position 429,840 of record NC_143553.1, read on the forward strand.
ATTCATCGAGGGAGGGCACCTACTCTACAACTCTCCGTCTCCACCACTCCACTAGCCGCAACTACCTTCATCATCTACACCAACGCCATCTACCGTCGAGCACCACTATTTTCACAGACAATCGCAAACATCCATGCCCACGGTGGATTCGAACCCGCAGCCTTTTGGATAGAGAATGGATACGCTATCCACTCGGCCAACCAGGCCGGCAATATAAGGCTTCTTTTTGGTGTGGACTATTATATGTCTTTTAAGATTTCCTTCTACTGAGAATATTTTGCCAAAAATTTGGCAACCAGAAGGTTTTCCACTTCTATGAACATTTCTGTGTATTTTAAGAATATGTGCTCTTGAAAATGATTTGCCACATATTTCACATGTAATAGGTTTTTCCTTAGTATGAATTTTTGTATGTGTCTTAAGGTTGCTTGATTTTGAAAATGTCATGCCACAATTTTCACGCATATACGGTTATCTATTACCATGAATAATTCTTCTTTGTCTTCTAAGATTTTGTTCTTTTAAAAAGGTCTTGCCACATGTGTTACACGCGAACGGTTTCTCCTTACTGTGAACCATTATTTGGAAGTTAACTTCTAGTTCATTCCAGTGTTCTTGAAAATCAAGTTTATGATGAGCTTAACTTGTCATAGTAAATGTTCCATAACTATTCCAACGTTTCATTTTTATTGATCCTTGCAGCCTGAAGATATGAAATAGCAGAATATCTCAATTTTCGTTGATGATCACCCTTAACACGAGCGTATCTCAAAGAAGAACTACCTAGATTACAAACATACTAAACTCCGCATCATCGCAGCAAAGCTCTTCCAAGTAAAAGACATGATTCCATCTAACATAAAAAAAAAAAAACTCCTATATCACGGTATCTGTGAATTTCCACTGAGGTACGATGTAACGCAAGCACATCAAACAGCCACTTAACAAAATTAGAAATATTACACAGGAAAATCGTGTCAACAGTGACGTGGAGACCTTAATACACAACAGCCAATATCCGAACCGCTTATGGCGACACACAGAATCCTGAGCATTAAAAACCTGAAACACTACACAATGTTACTAAGAAATTACCTCAACATCACCTGTCGTAATAACACAGATGCATATCGTATAACACGATCCACAACAACTCTTGACATCCTTAGACCCTCAACGACTCATACTGCTCTTTTGTGAGATCGCATCTGATTCCCACGCTACTCAACAACCTACCAAGAATTTTACAACTACAGAGCATTAAGACACGAACTCTGGAAACTATACCAACACAATTAATATAGCATTAACACTCATATACATATGACAAATCACCCGCATACAACGCCTACATTCCATCCATATACAGTACCAAACAAAATAAATAGTGAAGGCTAACCTCACTCTCTTCATAAAAGCTAACCCTAGCTTCGAAATAGGGAGAGGGATTACCCCGCCACATTCAACTAATCCTCATAATCATAGACTGCAAATTATTGTAATGAATATGTTCAATACCGTGTATAATAATAAATGATGATACTGATATGGAAAACAAAATAAGAAAATTATGTTTATTTATATTTAAAGAAAAAAAATATTAAAAAGAAATAAGGTACTTTAAGCTGCGAACAGAATTTTGTACAGAGCAGAAAATGTAATATCTTAAATGTACATATGGAAATACTTTGTATGATGATAAAGGAAAAAAAATTACTATTAAAACAAATATTATATAGAAATATTATTAAAACAAATATTATATAGAAATAATATCTATTGTTATTGTATATATAGAGTGTAAAAAATGCAAAAATGTACCTCATTGTTAATATAATAATAATCATATACGTTGTAAACAATTACTATCATTATTATTATTTAAAAAATCATTATGTACGTGCAAGTATCTGTTATGCATAATTGTGTTAATGTAATGTATTATAAATATTATATATAAATATTATTTATATATATTATATATATATATAAATATTATATATATATAAATATTATATATATATAAATTATTATTATATGTATGTATATATGTAATTTATATGAGAAATAATAAAATGTTAAATATAAAAATTAAAAAAATTATGAACGTGTATCTTTTATGCACAATTGTGTTCATGTAATTTTTATAAATATTATATATATATAAATTATTATTATTATTATTATTATTATTATTATTAAAAATAGAAATAATTATATCACAAATCAGTTATATGATGAATTTATCAAAATTATTAAATATGCAGACAGTAAATCGCAATATTATAAAACAGTTATTACAAAAAAAGGACGTTCACACACACACACTGGATAACAGATGAACTAAAAAATATGATAAGGACAAAAGAGAAGCTCTACTATAAGCATAAAAAAATCCATACAATTTAAATTTTGAATATGACTATAAACATTTCGTTAAACATCTAAAGGGAAAAAATAAAACAGGCAAAAGAACATTCTCTGCTATCGAAATTTCTTTCTTGTTGTAATGATAAAAGTACAGAATGGAGGTTGATCAATATGATAATAGGTAACACAAAACAGAAAACTCGAGAATTCCCAGAGGGCAATGACGTCACTGATATACTTAACAAAATGAACAACCACTTTACTAACTATGGCAGTTGTGTTTTCGACCCTGCAGAAAGGGCAAAATATGTCAGTCACCTTCCATGGATTAAGAATTCCATGAATCTTCTCTCATAATGTAGAACAGAAATACAGCTCCTAGGAGTTAAGTTCACATTATGGGTAAATATCAAGAAGTGATCGGAACTTGCTCCACCTTTGCTATGAGTTGCCTCAGTTTGCACTACCAAATGGGTCAGTTGCTGCAGTATCCAGGTATTTGCTTACGCTTGGAATCGCTGAACTTTATATAGTTTCTATATTCGGCATGAAACTCTTTGAGTTTCTTATTCGGCTAAGAAACGATATGGGATGTAATATCCCTTAACTTAAACAAGTCATATGTCGCCGAATTGAAGCCTTTGGCTCTTCATATATCTAATAGTTGACAATTACTTTAAACGTATAATATAAGAGATCGTTATAACTAATATATCATAACCAATTAAGGTATTGATTTACAAATTGGTTCATTCAATTAGGTATTAAAATATTAACATGTACATTATTATAACTGGTAAGGGAGTCCTCTTAGATGCGGTCCCCGGTGTCTGTTTTGAGCCAATTACTTTTCTAGTAACCAGTATGGCTACGGCCCTTGGTTACACATATTTGCATTAACTAACTTACATTACTCTAAACCAGTTACTTATCATAACTATGAAACCATTCGAAATATATTATATTCGACTTGCATATACGAGAAAACGTTTTATTAACCCTAATAAAATAATAGCCAAAATAAGTGTCAGTACCAACAGAATATGATAGCAATACTTGAGTTTTATTTTGTAACATTGTACTGTGCATTGAATTGTATTGTGAAATATTGTCATAATTACACAAGTTGAATAGTATAATATGTATAATTTGTACACGTGATGTGAATAACTGTTAAACTGTTAATTACCGTATATAAAGGCCAAGGTATTCTGCATGTGTTACGGGTTTGATTTCGGGACATTGTCAGGTATTTTTGTTTTTAATGCAGTGGTATGTGTAACAGTGTAGCGATAGTGGTGCGGGACACGTGATTCTCGAATTATGTATTATTAACATCTGTGTCTTGGTGCCGTTGATTGAATGATGGTGAGTGTGGCGTCGCGGATTTTGATGAGAACGGACGTGTTATTTTAGACTGAGCCTGATTACATTGCATACAAGGTTTCTCAGTAATCTCACATTGCACTGGTGCTAACACAGTGTGATTCCTACTGTCTCCCCCTCTGCATGAAATGTGCAAGAGGTCAAATGGCCGGCAGGCCCCACCCGCAATGAGGACCAGTGGTGGAATTAAGGTTTTATAGGGAGGTAGGTTTCTAAACTGTGGCCAAGTGAAATATTGATACTCCTTTTTCCTAATTAGTAGTTGTAACAAGACTTTGCTAGTAGACCAACTCGGTCTACAGGACACTTGCTGGCAGGCTTCAAGCCCTGTGGGATTATACACTGCTAGTAGTCCGTCTAGGTCTACAGGATACTTTGCTGGCAGGCCCCTGGCCCTGCGAGATTATTTATACTGCTATTAACCAATTTCTGCTGGCAGGAAATCGCCAATTTGACATGGAAAACATCAAAGAACAGATCCAGATCCTTAATAAGCAGCAGTCCCTAGAGGTACTCAAACTCATAATAGGCAAGTTAGAATCTGACTGGCCAGGATTTATAAAACAATATATTCACTCTAATGATCAGGATGGAGAGGAGGAGGAGAATGAGATCTCAAAAGATGAACTCATTGCTTCTCTGTCACCAAACTCCCCCTATCGAAACATCTCTCAAGGGGGAGCACTCTAACAAAAGAAGAATAACTATAGAAGACCAGATGGATGAAGACATACCAACATCAAATGTCCCGAGGAACACCGAAAAGGTTCCACTAGTAATACTAAGGGACAAGGACAAATAAACCACTGTCACATCAGCCCTTAGGGAACATAAAATCTCATATTCCTGGGCTAAAAATCAAGATGAAGGAGTCAAAATCCAGCCAGCCTCAGTCACTGACTACAGACAGCTGACAAGATTAATGGATAACAAAATCTTCCATATCACACTTTTGCTTTACCCAGTGAGAAGAATCTCAAGGTGGTGCTTCGCTGAGTGACCGAGGGTGTCACCTTTGAAGAAATCACTGCTGATCTTATGAGTCAGAGCCTAACATCAGTGAAAGTGAGCAGGATGCACAGGGCAGATAAACGTCCAATGCCACTGGTACTCGTAGAAATTGATAAGACACAGAAAGAGATTTATGAACTGACAACGATATGTGGCCTCAGAATTTCTACTGAACCACTAAGGAAGAAGTCGACAGCTGGGCAGTGCCGTAGGTGCCAAAGGTTTGGCCATGCCCAAAAACTTTGCAAGGCAAATTACAGGTGTTTAAAATGTGGCGAGGGCCACCAAACCGTCATGTGTACAAAACCAAAATCCACTCCAGCTAAATGCGCCAATTGTGGAGGACCTCACTCCGCCAACTACAAGGGATGCATTACACACCCAAATAACCGAGGGTCAGGAAAAACTACCCTTCCAACACATTTCAGCGATGCTCAAGACAGCCGTGCAAATCACACCCCCAGTCCAAATTATCTCCAGCTCGAGAAATGCCTAAAACGTATGCAGAGGCAGCGCGAACAAAGGCTACTCCATCTCATGACAATATAAGCTCAAATCTAACATCAGCATTAACTGCCTCACTAGCTACCATGTTACAAGAATTCCAGGTGTTTAAAATGTGGCGAGGGCCACCAAACGTATGAGGAATCCTTCGCCGTCCTCCACGAAAAGATTCCTACAAGGTACCCACTCAATTCTGACAGCCCTCAATAATGAATAAAAGAAAATTCCATCCCAACTCTCTCATGATCACTGCATGGAATGCCAACGGACTCAATAACAAAATCCTAGAACTACAAGAATTCTCTCACAGACACAATCTTGACATAATACTGGTAAATGAAACACATCTCAGGCCAGCTAATAATCCCAAATTATGGAACTATATTATGTACAAAACAGATAGACTCACCAGCAGCGGAGAAGGAACAGCTATATACATTAAAAACTACCTAAGCCACAATGTTCTGACCAATCCCCAAACCAAGAACCTAGAGATAACAGCCATTGAAGTTCATACCAATAATGCCGGCAATATCAAAATCTATGCTGTATATAATTCACCCAGCATTCCTTTGCTGGTATCTGACTTGGACTACATTCTTGGCTTCACAGACTCCATCATCATGGCTGGTGACTTTAACGCCAAACATACAGCCTGGCATAGCTCCACAATCAACGACAAAGGTCGAACTCTAAACCATTACTCAACGCAACATTCTATTGTTGTAACTAGACCCATGGAGCCCACCCATCACAGCTCAACTGGAAGTTCAGATGTACTTGACATAGTCGTCCTCAAAAACATCAGATAGCAATATTAGCTGGACACAATAAATGATCTTTCGTCTGATCACAATCCTATTCTGCTTCAACTCGGTACACAAGAACAATTCTCCCCTCCCCACTCTTTCATATCTTGGGACAAACTCTCCATAATCCTACCTGATTACATTGGCCCAGTCCCTGCTATTCACACTAAAGAGGAGATAGAATTGGCTGCAAACAACCTTACCAGTCAAATCAAAAATGCAATAAAGTCAATTACCCAAACTACAGTCTTTCACCCAAGTGGTCGGATCCCCGAATAAATCATGGATTTAATCAGACTGAAAAACAAAACCAGAAAGATGTATCATAACACAGACAAGTCCGAGAAGCCCTCCAAAAACATCGAAACCAAGAATGGTAATCTAAGCTAACGAAATTAAACTCAGAAGATAACTCCATTTGGAAGTTTCTGAGAACCTTCCGCACTAAAAGACAACTTTTACCCCCAATTCAGACCACGAAAGGAATAGCACTGACAAGGAAAAGGTAGAGGCTCTGGCTGACAGCTTGGAAACTCAATGCAACCCCTCATATGAAAATTTGAATATCAATCTCATCTACAAGATTCACCACCGAGTTAGGCAGGCCATAACACAACAAAAAGATGACCTAGAACCTCTCATACCCACTTCTACAACAGAAGTTATAAACATTATAACCCACCTGAACAACAGTAAAGCTCCAGGTTCAGATGGAATTACAAACAAAATAATTAAACTACTCCCAAGAAAAGCCATTGAACATCTAGTCAACATAATTAATGCCATCCTCAGACTCAAGTATTTCCCCTTAACATGGAAAATAGCTGATGTCACACCAATCAAAAAGATTGGAAAAACGCCCAACTCCCTGAAAGCTACAGACCTATCAGTCGTCTGTCTAACCTTGGAAAGATCGCAGAAAAAGTAATCCTTACTAGGCTTCAATCACAAACGGACCAACTACGTACAATCCCAAATGAGCAATTCGGATTTAGAAAAAACCGCTCCACCGTTCAGCAGATCTATACATCTAATCTGCTATACAGGCTGATCGAATACATCTCCAAAGGCTTCAACAGGAACCTCCATACAGCTGCAGTCTTTTTAGATGCTGCAAAGGCTTTTGATAAGCTGTGACATCAGGGTCTTCTCTACAAGCTCATCACATTCAATATGCCTACTAATCTAGTTAAAATAATTCACTCTTACCTCAGAGACAGATACATGCAAGTCAAAATAAATGAAACTGTATCAACCAGACGCAAGGTTCTGGCGGGAGTGCCGCAGGGCTCACTCTTGGCCCCCTTGCTGTTTTCTATCTATATTGCTGATATCCCTCAAAACCCAAGCTCAACAATCACTGCATTATATGCTGATGATACTGCATTATTAGCAAGATCTCTTAGCCCCAAACTAGCTATCAAAAGACTCCAAAACAGTATTCACACATTAGAGAAATGGTTGATGGACTGGAGAATCCAAGCGAACCCACAGAAGAGTTCAGCCATACTGTTCACTAGAAAAAAGCCTCAAATCAAGGAAGATATACATTTACTAGGTGTTAAAATCCCATGGCAGAATACAGTCCAATATCTCGGAGTAATTCTCGATAAAAAACTACAATTCACCAATCATATAGAACACATAAGTTCAAAGACATCCAAAGTAATAGCGCAGCTCTACCCCATGATCAGCAGAAAAAGTAACTTCGATACTCAGAACAAACTACTTATATACAAGATGGTAATACGCCCAGTAATCACTTACGCATCTCCTGCATGGAGTCATACTTCGAACACAAATATTCAAAAGCTGCAGAGAATACAGAACAAATGTCTGAGAATGAGTTTGGATGCTCCGTGGTTTATCAGAAACTCCCAAATTCAGAGAGCAGTCAACATTCCCTACATCACATCTCTCTCTCTTCTTCACGATCTAGCTGAAAAGTTCTTCATGAAGACAATTAATCATTCGAACCCACTGATCAAGCAAGCTTCAGACTATAATGAAGCAGATTTCTGCAAATACAAGACACCCAAATCAATTCTATGCTCAGCTGAACACAGTTAATCTCACTGCCCTTTCAGGACGAGCTCAAAGCTCGATAATTCTCCACCCAAAGAACTTTCCTTTTCAGATGGAGGGGAATATGAAAGGCATATATGCTTCACCCATCAAATCAGTATCGTTCTGCGTTCTGCTGCCATTGATTATAACTGAGTTTTGGTAGAGGTATGTTGTGATTTCGTTTAGGTCTTGTTGTGCTTTGGACATAGCCGTGTTGATATCTGTGTCGACTGTTAGTAGTGTGGTGTCATCTGCGTGCTGAAATATTTGACTTCGTGTGTCCAGGTTATGAACATCGTTAATGTATATGTTGAATAGAGTAGGTAATAACATGGCGCCTTGTGGGACACCGTGTTTTAATTGTATATCCCGGCTGTGACATGAGCCTATTTTCGTTACTTGTGCTCTGTTTGAGAGATAGTTCCTGAACCATGTATGCAGTGTTCCTCTTATCCCAATTGAGTATAGTTTAGTCAGTAGAATGTCATGTTCAAGTGTATCAAAAGCTTTGGTTAAGTCAGGCAGTATAAGAACAGCGCACTTGTTTTTATCGATGGCTTTGTTTATGGTGTCGGCGATGTCTTCTAATAAAGTGATGGTGGTTTTTGTTTTCTGAAAGTCGTATTGGTTTTGTGAGATAATGTTGTACTTCTGTAAATAGTTCTGTAGTCTGGTGTGTGTTATTTTTTCTAGAATTTTGGAAATGACAGGTAGGTTAGCTATTGGTCTGTAGTTCTGTGTATCATTTCTCTTACCATGTTTGTAAACTGGAGTAATTATAGTAATTATCGCAGATTTTAGTTGTTCTGAACTAATGTTGGCGTCGAATATTATGTTCACGAGTCTCAAAAGTATTGAATTTATTTGTTCAAAGTGTGTTAAAAGGTCTATGAGTCTTATTTTGTCTATTCCTGGAGTCGTCTTTGGTTTTAGTCGTAAGAGTGCTTCCTTCAGTTCCTGTTTTGTTACAGGTGGAAAATCCATAGTTTGTTGTTCACTTTTTTTTCTTTTTCTTTTTTTCTTTTTCCAAGTTTTCTTTTTTTTTTGAGTCAGTAATTAGTTAAGTGTAGCCCATGTTTGCTTCATATTGATTATATTCTGTAAATTTTTGGAAATAGTAGCGTCTTTTTGCTCTGCGAATTTTTGTTGTTAGTTGATTTCTTGCGGTTTTATATAATCTTTGTAGTTGAGTGTTATCAACCTTTTCCATGAGTTTTCTTTGAAGATTTATCCATGGATTATTGTCTGTTTGTCGTCTTGTTTGCGAATAATAATAACAAGAATAATTTCCCATTAGAATAGTAAATAAATTCCATGTAATGATACAGCGTTCCCCCTTTATACGGGAGTTCACGGTACCATCTAGTCCTCCCAAATTTTATCCGGGCTCAGGAACCGGCATAGGCTGACGAATCAGACCTATGGCTGGGTCAATATTCCTGACTGTAATCCTTGTGTGTCCTCGGACCGGTTTGCCTGCTTGCGGGATGAAAAACACCAGATAAACTGGCGGGAAAAACCCTGCTGGCCATGCCCAAGACCGGCTAACTTGGCTATGGCTGAGGAAGATCCTTGAGCTCCTCACATCGTTGACGGGAATCGAACCTAGGACACTCCTTCCCTAGGCATATGGTTGCGAAGCGCAAAGCCACTAGGCTAACCGCGCGGACCATTCGAATAATAATAATAATGATGATGAAAGAACCACACATAAAAACATGTTTTTTGCGTTTATCTATATCACTATTTATAATCACTGTGCCTAAGTAATTGAATTACTTGACAGCAGTGATTACTAGTCATCACACTAATCACTAACAGGCTTAATTATGAAGAAATTATTAAACACAGAATAAATCTAGGATGGTCTACTATGACCAAATGTACGAATATATGGAAAAATGCAAATCCTCCAAAGAACTTAAAATCAAAGTATGTAGTTCAATGGTGCTCCTCCCTCCCCTGTATATACACATCAGTTCTTTATGGGACAGAGACTTGGATTATCAAACAGAAGGAAGAAGAAAGATTGAAAAGCTTTGAAAACAAGTGTTTGAGAAAAATAAATAAAACATCATGGATTGAAATGAAAACCAGTCAGGAATTCAGAGAAAAATTACACTGCAGATATTTCAGTAATAAGTAGAATGAGTGAAAAACAGAGTGGTATATGGAAATGTGGACAAGTTGCCTATTAACACGTTTCCTCAAATTCTCCACAATGGAAGAAATGAAAGAGTGGAAAGAAAAAAACCACCTGGAAGACCTAGAAGGAAATGGATAGAAAACATCAAGCAGCGTTATTTAAATAATAGACTACTTACACTCTTAATTTAAAAATTTTTAAATAACTTGGCTGCCAATAGATTGGACTGGAAAGATATTGTTCATGATAGACTCAACTTGCCTTAGTCCGATGAGGAAAATTATGATATCTCCACTTGAAATTACAGCCACACAGCATAAAATGTAAGGCACCTACGCATGCGTGCTGCTTAGTACCGCTGCCTCTGAGACGAGCAAAGAACGCGAGTTAACCCATTTAAAGGTTCTCCTGAATGTGAAGAATTATCACACCTCTTCATAGAGATAATTGATGGTGAGCACTTCTTATCCATGCTTCTTCTACTGAATAATATGCTTCCCGTCTTCATTTGGTAGATGTGTATACGTCCAGGACTATGAGGAGGCTAGAGGAACTTTTACTAAGCCTTTATTCGACCGGTTTCTGAGGGTAAGCGTGTTTTTCACCCGGAAACTTGGGTTTAGCCCTTAGACTCAAGAAAATCGAACGTACAATCCACATTATTTCGGATAATAACATATTGCGTTATGGACCATGAGATGGCGACACTTTTTCTCCGTCGTTTCATCGGATGCTGCTTAAAATTAGTGATAGTCTTGGCCCAGCTATCCGTGATTGGGCTACACGTGGAGGTTGAACTTCTCTCTGAGTCTCCAAAAGCCTCACCTACTACCTCTATGGGAATAAAAAGGAGTTAGCGGATATTTTTCATGCATTTACAGAACTTATGTGTATAATCCTTCGGTTTTTTTGCTTCAATTTTTCAGGTTTGTTTTCATTAAATTTTTTTTTCAGTTTTTGAGTTCTTTAAGTTTTGCCTTTTTAGGCAGTTCATTTGAAGCCTAAAATTAGCGTCTCCGTTAGTTCTGTTCTATCTCTACCATATCTACTAGATATGGTAGAGATAGAACAGAGCGAAATATACACTACTTGAAAAACATCAACGGACAGCAGCCGATGAGCAAGGTGCATCGTGCCATGTAACGAGTGGCGTGTTTATAGCCGGTATAAATTAGAGGAATATGATGCGCCCAAGTCACCCTGTCCGATTGAAATGGCTGCGAGAAGGAAACTGACGGAGTTTGAAAGGGACGTTATAATAAGATGCCGTGTGGCAGACCTATCTCTTCGAAAAATTGTTGACAAATTCGGCCATTCCAGGTCAACAATCAATGGTACCATATTGAGACTGAAGCACACGGAGTCAACTGAAAGTACTACCCGCATTGGGCGACTCATCACGCTCACTGAAAGTGACCATAAGTTGATACGAGGGATAAGGATAATATGTATAAATCGCCATTCGTCGGTTAACATGTTGAATGCGCAGTTCCGGACATAGACTGGAACACAAATCTGCACACAGATATTCAGAACTAAGGCTCACAACATGGTTTTTCATGGTAGGACAGCAATATGTGATCTGTTTTCTATTTTGAAAGTAGTTTCTAAACCATCGGTGCAGAGTGGTTTTTGGGGATAATATGAAACTTCTCTGTATATATTGCGAGTTTCCTTAGCACGATCTGCTCCATAATTTGATTGAAAATCGGTAGTGTTGCTATGGGTCTGTAATTATTGATTAAATAAAATTTCTTTTTCCACGTTTGTATATGGGTGTGATTATGGGAGTCCTTAACATACTTGGTATTTGTCTGGTTTTAAATATTTTATTTATTAATTTTAGTAAGACCGGGCCTAGGCCGGTTGCGTGTTGCTTGATATTCTTACGTCTTATGCTGTCGATTCCTGGGCCTTTGTTTGGTTTGATTTGATGAATTACAAAGAGAAGTTCTGCTTTTATTAGGGTTGGGAATCATGTCTGTTTCGCTTGGCTCGAGTGGAGAATCACGTTTCGTGATTGGAGGGAAGGATCTTTCTCTGTAGTTCTTGGATGGAGTCTACAAAGTACTGGTTAGGTCATTTGCTAGTTATTGGATAGATTTAGCGTCTTTCATGAGCTGTGTTTTATGGTTTCAGAGCCGGTGATGTTGGGAGCACAATCTAGCAACTCGTTGATCAGATGCCAGGTTCGTTTCATGTTATTTTGTGCGGAGGTTAATTTGTCTGTGTAGTAGTCTCTTTTTGCATTATAAGGCGACTCCTTGTTATATTCGGTTTTTAAAGCTGCGTTATTTGGATATCGCTTTAATTTATATATTTCCTCCGGTGTGAATTTAATGTTTTTGTATAAGGTATCTGTTGACGTCATCTGTTTCCAGTCGATTTTTCGTGGTTGACTATTTGTTGGTCTACTGTTGTTTTGTTACTTTTCATATGCGGAGCGTTGCATGGATATTGTCTTAGTGTGCAGGTTAAGAGCCGTGAAGTAATGGTTTGCTATTTTGCACTTTATGACTGATGCAGTGTAACTATTTGGTAGTGCACGAATGTTTATATGATCTAAGCAAGAAGCAGTGATAGTATTTCCGACTATTTCTTCTCTAGTGCACGGTGTTATGGTTCACTTTAGGTTATACATATACACGTATAGCGTATCTAGGTGTTGTACAGTGTTGTTATGGTTTTCGTTTGCAATATTTATGTTTATATCTCCGATTATAATTAGGTATTCAGTTGAGCTTAATTCTTGGGGTGGAAGCCAGCAATTGAGTTCGTGCAAAACTTTTATCACGTTTAAGTTTGGTGGCCTGTAAATAGCATTTAGTATTATGGGATGCTGTCGACTGGCGATATTAATGATTTCGATGCAAAGGATTTCAGCGTGCTTAAACTTATAAACAGTTTCTTTTGCTATTAATTTGTGTTCGGTAAATATTAATATTCTACCCCTCGTTTTTTTTTTTTTTTTTTTTTTTTTTTTTTTTTGGTCGGCAGGATCTATGTTATTGAAAACCTGGAATTTGGAAGGCAGTTGCTTCATCATTAGTAACGGATACTTCTGTTAGGACCAATATATCCATAGCATCGGTGTAATCCTTCAGCTAAACCTGTAACATGAAACAATGTTTACGAATGCTTCTGATGTTAATATGCAGGATGGAGAGTCCTCTCGTTTGATCTGTGTGTTGTTTCCATGCATCGAGCTAGTCAAAAGTACAATTGCTGGTATTATTACATCCTTCTGATGGTTCCCATTCATTTTGTTGTTGTTGTTGTGTTCAGGTCTTCTTTTTGATCTAATTAGAGTCTTTTGTTTTCATTGTGGAAGCCTATCTATGTCTTCCGAGCTTTTGATTTCTATCGTCTTCGAAGTTTGTGACTTCCTGAAGAATATCTTAGCATCTTTGATCCACAAGCACTAATAATTTTTCAGTTTTTGCTTTTTTTTGCTTGGTACAGCAGATTCTGGTAACAAGGTTTTAAATAGATAGGAATATTGGTACATTGTCTTGCGATGCGTTCAAGTACTTGGCAAATGTTTTTTTCAGTCTACTTGTTTTATGAAATTATCTCTTGTAGACTCAATAATAACAATATTTATTGTAGTATATATATATATATATATATATATATATATATATGTACTACAATAAATATTGTTATTATTGAGATATATATATATATATATTACAAGATAGAGAGAGGGAGGGTAAAAAAGAGTGAGAGAGAGAGAAATGATCACAACATATTCTGGCAAGTCCCATCCGTGGGTATTATCTACGTCTGTAACTTCGATGTTGTAATTATGCGCATGAGATTAGCACTTATTTAATATGCGTAGTTGTCAGCCTTGCCTGAAGACAACCTTGTAGCGCATTGAAAATTAATGTTCGGAAGAGTGCATGAAGTCCAAATGTGGGTCATAACGCCAGTCACTCAATGAAATTGGGGTAAGACCCTTTGGGAACGTGTTATTCATTACAGGTGATTTCCTTGACCACAACGAAGGAGAGCAGTTCCGCAATAACTGCGATGCTTGTGCTCGCATTACACGTTTATGAAATTGTCAGCATCTGGAGATGGTCTCGTGAAAACATTGGCTATCGAAACTATTCATTTTGAAATATTTTGCCAGAATGAATTTATGTTCAAGTAATTTTTCCTTTCGTTAATTCGGCCTTCCAGTTTTAGCCCGAACGTCTTAAGGGTTTCCATAGACAAAGAGAGTTTGTCATTCGTAGGTTGGGGAAATAGTTTGGGAAAATAAATAAGCAGAGAAAGAGTCTAAACCAATTTTTAGAATACATGCAATTTACAAACATGACGAATATTTTTCAATATTTTTCTTTCTTTTTCTTTTTGAAGAAAAAGTGAAATTGATCTCTTCAATATTCAGATAAAAACAACAGCGCAACTTGAATTATTGAGCGAGAAATTATTCGCCTGGAAAATTACATTTGAAAATTGACAACCGAATTGGCAACGTATGATAGGAAATCAACTGAATGCATTTATATGGAATTAGAGAGAAATTAGTCGCTGCACTAAAGTAGCAGTATGCAAGACAGTTTTAAAGCAGTATTCAATCCGGTTTAAACTTATGGATCAGGGAAATTGATCGAAGACCGATGACCACAGATACGGGGTTGCGAAAAACTTAGGGTTTGGACAAATGGCATGAATCATATTAAAATCGAGGATATCAAGAAAGAACTTGACATTGTTAGCATCCGCGAATGCGTTAGCAGAGCTAATCTCAGGAGGTCAATAAAACTGTAAGTTTAATTAAAAAAAAAAAAAAAAGCATTTTTTTGCCAGGATGGCGGGCAAAAGACCCAGAGGAGGGTCAGATTTCAATGGATTGATACAGAAGATGTGCCTTAGAAGAACGAAGTATAAGATCTGACGATACCGGAGTCGTGACAGAGAAATTAATTTGGAGAAAAATTGTCCATAGGAAGTTATTAACGATGCGACCTTTTCGTGAACATCCTTTGATGACGAATAAAACAGGATTTTTGATCATTATTATCACCAAGCGTTACCAAGACACGACAAACTATTTTATTTTAATAAAAAAATTTAATGAGGCACTTAAGCTAAGAAATGTAATTCCAGTGTAATTTACAGGGGAAATGTAAGCGTAATGCGCTGTCAATAATTGTTGTGAAATGAAATGCGCTTTTAAATGTCAGAAAGGTAATTAAAGTTTATGCACGAATGCCATTTGTTGATTAAATGGAATAAAAACTTTTTTATAAACTTCAGAATTCGCTCCTTGTAGGGCCGAGGTAGAAAACACGCAGACACGCTTTCCCGCATGGAGAACGATTCGGTCATCGGTGAACACATCGAAGAATCTGTTTCATGTAACGAGGATGTTCATTGCGATCGATTCATTACGCAAACAAGCCAGAAAATATATGCAATTAACAGGTAATCTGGTGAGTATTTTTGTCTGCAGATTAGTGACGTAGTGGAAGATTAGTGCTAAGGGGAGCAGATTGTGTGATATGCAACGCGATCCTGAGACGAGTCCTTAGAACAGTGTTTCTCAAACTTCAGATATCCGCGTACCCCTTCTTAAATTTTCATTATTACCAAGTACCCCTAATTAATTAAAAATTAGTTAATTAAAAAGGAACAAATTAATTAATTAAATTAATAAATTAATTACAATATTAATTAAAAATAAATATCGATTTTATTTGAATTTATATGTTCATGTAAACAAAAACATGATTTATTTTTAAATTTTGGTTCTCTAGAGCAGTGGTCGCCAAACTTTTTTTGATCGCGTACCCCCAAGACAGAAAAAATAAATAGCGCGTAGCCCCCAATTGATTGAGCAAAAATCCATTGTAATAAGCATTATAAGAGGAAATATGCCTTGTATCATCATATAATAATTAAAAACGCTAGATATTTTTACGCATTATTTTTAGTATTAACAGCTTACAAACATATTTATTACAATATTTAATGTGAACAATGGCCTTGCATTTCTTTCATAATTTCTTGAAATTCTGGTTGGATGGCTTCTGATACCGCGATACGTTGCTTCTTTAAATTATCAGCAATGATTTCTATATACCTACCAATATTTGCTGATAAGGGAATACATTTTAGTTTATCTGCATATTCTTTCTTTTCCATGGGTTATTTCTACCATTTTTATGGTGGTTGGGAGTACAAGTGTTTCCCCAATGATATGTGGCTTTTGGTCTTTTGCAATTCAGAATGCAACCCCAAGAGATGCCTCTAAATATTTATCGTTAATTTTAGAGAATTTGTTTAAGTTCTTGGATTGAGAATTACTTGTCTTTAAACAACATTCAAAGAATTGTAAAGATTTGTGTTCGTGTTCAGGATGTTTAGTTTTTAAGTGTCTTACTAATAATGATGGTTTCATACTTCCATTACATAGCGTCTCATGACACAATACACATGTAGGACGAGGTTCATCGTTGACTATCGTCGATGTACATCCCCATTTCTTCTTGATAATTTCGAACTTTCTTGGGCAAGGTTTTGTTAAGTTTCAGATTAATGTTTTTATCACTTAATTTGACTGATAACGAGCTTGTTTGAATAGAAGAATCAATTCTATCTTTTCCTTGTTGTTCGTGTGATGTAGAAGTACTATCATAATTATCTTCAATCCGCGGTTTCTTTGGAGGAAATTTTTTAACCATTTATCCATTTTGTGAGGGTTAATTTGTAAAATTTAAATATAATTCATTTACTATTGATAATATCAAACACTTTTAAAAAGTGTAAGCAATTTTGATAATATTAATTCACTATTTCTAATGTAAACGTAAAAGTAAGCACGAAAAGGCGTTGGAATTGCACAGAAACAATATATCCTAAAAATCGTTAAACTTACTACTAATAGTCAAATAATTAATACGACTGTGGTGTCATCTGTAGATAGCAGGATAACTAAGCAATTTTCCTTCTCTAGTTGGGCTTGTCAACACTAGGATGCTCTACAAACAATGGCAATGATAAGAAGTAAGAGATTTACTCCCTAGTTTTAAAAAACAAGATAGCTTAGCCACGGACGATTATGTGTGCAAAGTCGCCCAATGTGCGCTACTCGCAAATTTAAGTTTACAGGATCTTTATAACGTCTTTGTCTATATTAGATAGATGTTTAATTGATGAAAGAAAGTGATATTCTTTACCTTTAATTAATTACTTAGTTTTTTTCCTATCAATATAAAACGTTTTTTTAACGTACCCCCACGTATCGACTCGCGTACCCCCTGCGGTATGCGTACCACACTTTGAACACCTCTGCTCTAGAGATGTCAGACGACACACTCTTATCAATTTCATTTGATCCAGATGCAATATCAACGTTTTCTTGTTGCTTACAGCTACTTGTATTTGCTATATTGCACTCTTTTGGGGGTTTATAAATCCAATCTTTAACCAATGATCCATACGTAAGAATTTGAAAGCTAAAAAAATACTGTATTTAAAATACTGTAAAAAAATACTGACGAATATAACTCATCTTTTTTTTCCAAAATTAAAGCTAAAAAATCGTGTTGCGAGATACTTGCGGGAATTTTCGGAAACTAAAGTTTTCAGAAAAAAAGTGAAAATGGTGCGACTTACCAAGAAGCTCCTACTCTCTATCGCTATTTTTGGCATTGAGAACAGTTTTTTTGTGTGCATCGTCAAAGTCATCTACCCAAATAGCGTCATCTTCTTTCCCATTATTTCAAGCAAAAATTACCAGTCATTTACAAGACTTGAGATACGTAGATCAGCGAAGAACTGCATATGATTGGTGCGGCATTAACAAAAGATCGCGCGAACCAAAGACAAATTTAGCATTTCAACAGTCGAGTTGAAATGCTAATTCCCTTCAACCGAATTCCATAATATCTGAAACACATTCACTATATATTTCTTAGTTTTAACACGTTAACGATGGTGTCAAGCAAAACCATATGTTCCACCGGCAACATTATGGTTTTGCTTGGTCTATACAGCAGTTTCTGTTGTAGAGGGGATGTGATTCATTAGCTTGTGCCGTTTTATCCAGGTTGTCTCTAATTGCACTGTTTGTTGAAAAATATAATGACTCCTTTAATTATGCATATCCGAAAATTGCCACGTACCCCCTAATGACCTTTCGCGTACCCCCGGGGGTACGTGTACCACACTTTGCACTGCCTTAGAAGAAAAGTTGTTGTTGTTTTTTTTGGCCGAAAACACCCAGATTCTAATCTCTTTAGGGCTCGAAGAATCTTTATCAGAATTTTTATCAGAATTTTTATCTGAATATGAGTTAACCAGTCTCATCCCGCAAAACAGGTAAACCAGTCAGAAGAACAGATGCAAGTAAATGCACAGTCCTCAACGGTAATCCTAAATAAAATAACAAACTAACTAAATAGCTGAGTGATAACGGAAAGCTGACGAAACTGCGACAAGCTCAGGAAATGTATAAAATGAAACAAAGAGATGGACGGTATAAGTGGTTGCTCACTTGGAATCGAAAGAAAACCGATAATAAATATCTGGATACTTAGAGGTTCAAGTCGAGGAATTAGCAGCTGGTATGGGGAGAGGAAATTATACATTTGGGTTTGAATGAGACTAACCGGGAAATAAAAAAAAAAGGAAGAAGAAACTTAAGGACTATGTCCTTTCTTAAGTTACCACTTAAGAAATGAAGGACATCGTTATGTCCTATCTTGGAGGTACGAGCTTTGTAGCTGATGACCAGTCAAAAATTGTGTTGGTTTTATCATCAACAGAAAAGTAAATGACACGATTGCGACGCACGTGGTTATTAATGAGAAAGCAATGAGGCTTTTATTTATATGTAACGGAAAAGAAGTCCTGATGATTTGGATATATCTACCACAGTAATGCCGAGGGATGGAGGAAGAAAAGACGATATTTGATCAGCAGTTAGAAAGAATTATCTAAGATAAGAATATAATCACTGAAAATAAGAGCCAACAGGCTCTTTACTGTACGAGTTGCGAAAAGGTGCGCAAAACAATTACTGGATATTGAATACCACATTTCGCAACTCGTACAGTAAAGATACAAGCTCTATTGAAATCTTAGTATTACATTTATCTAGGTCTGCCTACTCACTGATGAGACCTCAAAAAAGGTCGAAACTGGTCTGGGTAGTGACTTTCTCTCATAATGTAGAACAGTAATACATCTCCTAGGAGCTGCGTTTTACATTATGAGAAAATAGTAAGAACAGTGATCGGAGCTTTTCCCCACCTTTACTAGGAGTTTCCCTAGCATTGCACTACCAGGTGTTGGCTTACGCTTGGACTTGCCGAACTTTATATAGTTTTCTGTATTCGGCATGAAACCCTTAGATTAGATTTCCTATCTTTGAGTTTCTTATTCGGCTAATAAATAATGCGATATTCAATATCCACTTAATTTTGAATAAGAATATAATCATCATTTAATGTGCTGATCGCAGAGAAGTGAACAGGAATTTTTAAAAAAATGTTTCGATCAAGGAAATGTTATTAGATTTCTTGAATGAGAAATAGCTGGTTCGAGAAGACAAACCCGTTGAAATACCGGGGTTAGTTGGGATGGCGAGCAGAAATCTGTAAGCGATTTCTTTCTTCTAATAGATTATTTCATGTTGATAATAAAAAAAATATGAAGGAAAATTACAGACATCCAAATTTTACCATCTATTGGTTACGATGGAACTCACAGACCTCGAGAGTCGCCATTAAGGCTCATATAAAAAATAAAAGGGGGCAGGGGAGAAGAATGAAAGAAAGAAATTGAACTGTATATTTAGAAACAGAACTGAGATAAAACAAGAATTTGAGTCTTGAATCAAGTTCAGACCTCATGAGTTAATGATGATAAAGTAAATGAAGAACAGAATTAACTAAGAGAAGAGTAATAGTAGAGACAGCAAACGTACAAGTGCGTGTGGAAGCAAAAAAAAAAGAAGCACACCGATGATCGAGATGATCGAGTGAGTAAAGAAGAGTTAAGTTTCGAAAAATTTTAAAGATACTCATGCTAAGTCAAATTACGATGGATGTGTTTGTAATGAAAGAAAAAAATTACCTGAAAAAAGAGTTAAAGAAAAAAAAAAGAATGGTTACGTGGATTTAATCTAAGATGTAGAAAGATATTAATAGGAGTATTGCATGGATTGAAGAAGCGATTAAGAACCAAATTAGTTAATAAATGATGACAGAAATCTGGGAAAAAAAAAAACCGTGGCAGTATTATTTTAAAGAAGCAAAGATGAAAACAGGAGTGAGATAAACCAGAATTCAGCCACATCTAAACTTCAACTCTGTGTTTACGTGAACAGGGAGTTGAAACTTAGGGGCATATTGCAAAGGTAGCCAAAACGGCAGATCAGATTATGTTTTTGTTGAAGAACGCACTAACAAGCAGGGATAGAGAAGCTATTGTTCCCCTTTACAAGGTCAATAGGGAAACATCTGGACTACTGAGAGCAGACACCCAGATTCCGCTGGAATGAAGAGTGGAGGAGAGGATCCAGAAGCGAGTGATAAACACCCGATCTGTGGGATGCTCCCTATGATAACAGACCGAAGGTGTGTAGGCTTCAAAAACTATCTGAAAAGAGGGGCGTGCTGCGTTGGCGTAAAGCACTAGAGCAATGTCCAGGAGCGGCAAATATTGAAACCCATAAAAAGTGATAATTGGAATTATGTATTTTTTTTTTAATTTTATTTCTTCTCTTAATAATTGAGATTGGTTTAATAAAGCAATCACTATGATTCAGGCATTCGTGAACACTCGGATAATAGCCGCTCGTATTTATGCGTTCGCCAATCGCTTATCAGATAATTTTTGCAAGCGATCGCTAATAGCTGGCCGGGTGCGTAATCAGTGAGTAATCGTTAAAATCACACATCTTCTCTGGCCCATCGCAATTAAAAGTATATCGATAGGAAAAGAGTAACAAATTCACTGAAATCAATATCACTGATGAAAGCATCCAAGATATTCATTTAGAGCATGGCTCTTATGAAGTGTGAACTTCACAAATTTTGTAAACGTAAATTACTTAAGGTAAAATAAAGAATGTAATATAACACTGTGATGATTATAAAAGAATTAAACCAAGAACCAGTAATAGAAAAAAATTAAAAAATATAAACATAAATGGATGGAACACGTTCAAAGAATGAAAACGGAAAGATTACCAAAACAAGCCTTAAAGTACAAGCCATTAGGGAAAAGGAAACCAGGACGTCCTCTTAAGAGATTCAACGATGACTTCTGAGGCGGGAACAGGCCACGCTAGGCCTGAATCCTTGATACGCATGATGATGACGATATTCCCTCGCATCAAAGGGGAGACATAAAAGAACGGACAGTTACATGAAGCATTAATAGAATGACAGATGTTACAAGCGTTATCTTTCAATTTGTCTCAAGCCAGAACATGATCTGTTAAGAGCTGGTGGGAACAGAATCCAGCACCTTTCGTAAATCCGTAACTGCATTCGTTTTCTTTTCTTCTTTCCCAGATTCCATCAGGAGTCTGTAAATGCTTTCCATCGGCTTCTTCCCCTTACTATTGGTCTTTCTTCAGCAAAACTCTCCTTCTCCCATTCCATTAAAGTCGATCTCCTCCACGTATTTTTAGGACGGCCACCTTTCTCTTTCCTCGAGGATTCCATTCCAGGGCTGCGCGACAGATTTCTTCGTGATCTTTCCTAAATGTATGTCCAATCCATCTAAAGTTTCAATTTCTGATTTCATGATAGACGTTTTAGCTGATGTGTTCTTGTTCAGAGAGGTCTTCGTTAGTAATAATTTTGTGGCCACCAAATTCGAAGTATTCTCCGCATAAATCAGTTTATTAATATTTGTGGCTTTCTTTGTATTTCTTTTGAAACCAGTCACGTTTCACATCCATATAAAATAACTGACTTAATACATGCATTATACATTTTTAATTTTGTACCTGTCTGAGTATTTTTCATTTTCCATACTCAACTAAGTTTAGCATATTCAGTTCTTGCCTTTTGAATCCTTATGTCAACATTTCTAGTTGCTCCTCCATCTGCAGATAAAACACTGCCGAGATGTGTGAAACAGTTTCGCATTTTCAGTTGTGCTTGGTGCCTTGTTGTTCACATTGATTCTTATTTCTTTTGTTCAGTTTGTATTTATTTTCAAACCGACTTTCAGTGAGCGATTCTTCTTGTAATGTGGTTAGTTGTTTTTGATATTTGCATTGCTGTGAGTAATTAGACATTACATCATCTGCATAGTATAGATCACCCAAAGTTTTCTTTATTTTCCATGGTATTCCTTTGGCATGTTTCATTGCTTCTGTTCTAGAACTTGATCTGGTACCAGTATAAATAACAAGGAAGATTTTTGCACACATACTTGTCGCACTCCAGATACAGTTTGAAAGGGTTTTTCTTTCTTGTATGAGGTTTATTATCTTCTGTGGCATTGCTTTGTTTTGAAGTGCATTTCACACACAATCCCTAGCAATGGAATCGAAAGCTTTTTCAAAAATCAACAAAAAGCAAATATAAAGGAGAGTTAAATTCACCCGACTGTTCAATTATATAAAGCCGTAGTGGTTACTAGAAAAATCGAATTTAGGCGATGCATTCACTACTGAACCAAACGAATGTATCCATGAGGACTCACGTAACATTCTATATACTTTGTCATAATGAATTAGAAACGTAATTACACATAATATATAACTTACAGTGATCTCTTATAACATGCGTTTGAAATAAAAGTCAATATTGTTTAGTCCCCGAGACAGTTTTTCGATCTTTTTTCTGGAAACATATTCTGAGGTTATTGATTTTATTTCATCTTCTTTCATCTTTCTTCTTCTTGGCTTCTCGTGTTAGGCAATTGTTTTCTTGTAACGTTTTCAAGGTTTTAAAAAGTCTTCTGCCCATCACCTCCTGGGTCTTCCTCTTGATCGGTGTTCCCTTGGTTTATATTTCCAAGCAATATTAGGCCTTCTGTCCTCATTCATTCATTCTTTCTATGTGTGGTTTTTCCAGTTCCTCCTATAGTTTGTGATGTCTTCTGTTATGTTAATTAACGATAACTGTTTTCTTATTTCTTATCTTGTCTGTTCTTTTATAACCTGCGAGCAGTCTTAGAAACTTCATTTCTGCAGCTTCCACTTGTTTTTTTATCTCGTTTTACCCAAGTCCATGTTTCACTGCCATATTTCAGAATTGCTTTGGCTATTAAGTTTTATTTTGGTTGTTCTCGACATCTGTTTACTGAAGTGTCTGTTTAAAGCTCCAATGCCTGCTAGGAATTTTTGATTTTTATACGCAATGTCGATTTCTCCATTGGGGCTTAGGTAATTTCCTACATATTTAAATTTGTTCATTTATTCTATTACTTTGTTGTGGATGACTAGTTTGCATCTTTTAATTTCTTTACCTTGAAATGGTATGGATTTCTTTTTATTTATTGAGATTTTCATGTCATACTGTTCTGTTGTTTTGTTCAATACGGGTAGATTTATCTGTAATTGGTCTTCATTTTCAGCAAAAATAACTTGATCGTCAGCATACAAAAGACTGGTTAATTCTTTATTTCCTATTTTAATTCCTATGATTTTGTTTTTCCTCCATTCTCTTGAAATTTTGTTTATTTCATTGATATTATTTTATTTCATTTGGGATTTATTGTAGCGGCTTGCTGCTCAAAGGATTTATGAAGAATTCCTTTGTTTGCCTTTGGGAACTATAAGCATGTTCCGGCTACAACATAAACCAGAGTCTACGTTATATACAGAAAATTCTACAATGTTATTTCTTACATATAATATACAGCAATAAAGATAGAGTTTTTGTAATGTCAAAATATTACGAATGGCAAGCAGATCATTGGTCGAAATTATGCGAAGTTAATAATGGCTATGAGCCTTCGTAGTTTAGTCGGTATAGACGAAGCCCTTTTGGTCGGAAAGACTTGAGTTCGATTCCTGTCAGTGACGTGAGGAACCTTTATCTGGTATGTTATAATAGATTTCACGGTATGATATGAACACAGATGGATAAGAAAATAACTATTTATTAAGTTAAAAGCTAATATTTCGCTGGTATTATATCCAGCATCTTCAGAGCACACAACACAAAGTTTGTTACAAAGGCAAGACAACCACAATCCGGTGTAACAGTGGAGATGGTATAAGTGATTGCAGCGTGCAACACAAGACTAAAGTCCTAATATGGCGCCATCTAGGTTAAAAAAAATTCAAAGTTTTGAAATAGAAAATTTGAAAAAATAAAATAAATAAAATAAAATAAAAGTAATAAATATTAATTTGGTCTTAGGATGACTGTCTCCCAAATCTTTGGCAGATTTATACAGCCATACTTCTTAAGGTTTGGAGTATGTTTGAAGGCTTCTGTTGATTCCAGGAACAACCTCTCTGACTAGTAGAAGCTTCTGTGCAGTACTTTTGTTTCTTTCCAATTGATCCAGTGTGCAGGGGCATCCAAAGCATGGTCTGCTAGACCCGACTTGCCATAGCGAAAGTGTCGAATATATTTTTTGTGTTCACTGAGGCGGATGTCCACAGTTCTTCCTGTCTGTCCGTAGTAGGCTTGATGGCAAGAACAGGGCACTCCTGCATGTGATAAAGGAGTGCATTTGTCCTTAGGTGAACGGATGAGAGTTGCTAATTTTACATAAGGTTTGAATACTGTGCGTAGTTGGTGTTTATTAAGCACCCTAGATATCTTTTCAGATGTGCCTTTAATGTATGGAATGGTGATAGTTTTGTTGAATTTTTGCGTGGTAGATAGAGGGGATTTCTGGGTAGCATTTAGAATGTTATCTATCTTATGAGGATTATAACCATTGGTTAAGAAGGCGTGACGTAGGTGAGAAAGTTCAGCAGTGAGAGCAACGTCATTGGAACAGATTGCTCTATGGGTTAGTGTTTTTAAGATACCATATTGTTGAGAAGGGTGATGGTGTGATTCTTTGTGTAAGTATCTCCCTGTATGGGTGGGTTTTCTATATACCGAAAATGATAAAGAACCTGCTGGAAGACGTTTGATCAGTGTGTCCAGGAAGGGCAGGGCATTTCTGAGCACTTATACTGATTAATGAATTAATCAGTATAAATGCTTTCACAATGCTCTAACTGTACTGGTTATGGGCAGTGACTGCAATATGATTATTGAGGTTTGAAAGACATTTGACAGATTACTGCACTGTACGCTATCACATTAATTATGGGCGTCGATAATAAGTTTGAGACTTGGTTAAAAGGTGGCTCTGTGAGGAATATTAAAAGAATGTCAAATATATCATGCAATAATCACTTTGATATCAAAGATATCAATGTATAAAGGAAGAGAAGTAAACAGAATGGGGAAAAAAATCCTAACTGCCCTTTACTTGTAAAGCTGCTATTTAATTTATATATCAACGACGTTGTGGACAGTTTGAAGGAGAGGTTCATATATATAGTCATATTCTGGTAGTGCAAAGTTGGAATGAGCGACAGAAATGATTTCGGCACAGTATTCATATAGAACAGCTTGAAGGACCGCCTGTTTATGGTGTAGTTTTAGAATTGCGATTAATGCAACGGAGGCTGCAGTGTTAGTGCATCATACCAATAATATGCGTGTGTTCTGCTATCCGGGTTGCGTGTTTTGCGGGATGAAAAACCAGATTTCTGCCAGAAGGAGATAATTCTACCCCCCCGTATGAAACCGGTTAACTCATCTTTGGAAGAGACTGGCGACGTCATTCTCTTCCAAAGATGAGTCAGTCTCTTCCTCAGAGCTAGATGCATGGCAATGTAGCTAACGCTATGGCGAAGTGTAATGCATCTCTGATTTTCGTGTATCTCCGACAGGTTTCTCTGAATGAAAAATTGTTAGCAGGTTTCATGGATTTTCTTTGCCGAGCTGAGGCAAAGAAAATCCATGAAACCTGCTAACAATACAGCGGAAAACGATACTTCATCTGAAGGTTGAAATAAATATGTAAACGTGATTATAAATATGCCTCACATTCAAGAAGGAATTAGAAACTGGGTCTTTCCAATACTGCAGGACAAATGTCGAGTCGTTTTTCGCGACTGCACCACAGAAACTCCATGTCAGTAGTTTGGTTGGTTCGGTTGTTATACGTTAAGTACAGATTCAGAGAAGGAGCCTGCCTAACAACTAGGCAGGGTCCTTCTCCGAATAGGCATCAGAAAGAACACTTGATCAAGGATGAAAATAAAATTGCAGAATAGAACTCGAATATAATAAGTGCTCAGAGCCACGAGGAAAAAAACGGAGAACAAACCGAAGAATTTTATGAAACATTCCAGAAAATTGTAAATCAATCAATCAACAGTCGAATTAATAATAATAGCGGGACATGTCAATGCCAGAATTAGGAGCAGAGAAGTGCTTATTACCGATTCAACGAAAGGAGTGAAACTCAGGTAGAATAAGATTACTTTGTGTTCAGATAATGAATTGTGAATGAAAAATACCGTCTTTGATCACAAAATCAATAAAAGGTAATGTATACAGAAATAATAACGGTCATGCTTGTAACGGTGGATAGCAGGTCGTTACGACAGAAACCAACCGTAAAATGGAAAACAAATGGAATATCCTGATATACATAAGAAATAAAAACAACTATTAGAAACAAATCATAAAAAAAGCATTTCGTGAGCATTAACAGCATAAGACTGATATTAGCAGAACAGGAAGATTGCAAAAGAATGAGAAACAAAACAACCAGCAAAATAGGACTAATGAAGTAAACATATTGGAAAATGGTTAGGATAATAAACAATTGGAATATGAGCACAGATTGTCAATGTCAAGAAATTTAATGAGCCGTTCTTCGATTATCAGTTCTATAACAGCGAGAGAGAGAGAGAGAGAGAAACAAGTTTACAATTAAGAAGGTAGTTTCCGCAACTCTTCATATATGAAATATTTAAAGTTTTATATATTAATCCCAGCCAGAGTTATTCTCGCACATCTTTAAACTGAGGTGAGAAGGGATGATGGACTGTTTCATTTTCGGAAACAGCAGCGTTTTGGCAAAGCAATTCACTTGGCTAAGTCGCGAGCTGATTTACCGTACAGCACTTTTCTTCGTATGACTTCCACGTTGGAAGTAGCACCGCGATAGAAGACCACGTGCCAGACACGTGAAGGCCGTTCACCTTCTCCCGTAGTGGCGTGATACCTACGTCGGATCCCTAAAGGTGCCCCCGTTCATTCTCCTTTCTGAAGCCCGTGGAGATACTAAAATGGTTCACGCTGTGACAGCGATGCGTACTTGTCACCAGGCATTTTCTGTTTTCAAATATTTTGCATAACAACGACGAGCGGTGTAGAGAGCAGTTTCAGTTAGTAGACAGTGTCATGTGACATGCCGCTTATTCTCTGACGAATCGCAACCGCTGTTAGTGATAGAATAGCAAATGCTTTTAAAGAAGTTCACTTTATTAGTCATGCAAATAAACAGTTGGGTAAACTCACAGAACAGGATTCAAATACATATACGTGTATTCAAATATAAATTTGAATCTACACTATTTAAATCCAAATACAAGTTCATAAAATTCGTTTACGAGAAGCACATCTTTTAAATATCAAAATCAGTTGCAGTTTTAACTGCGCCGAAATTATGACAAGAATAATTCTCACGCGATTTGGGAATATTTCCCAACGTTTCTACAAGGAGAGAGATTTTATCCAAGAGGAACCTTATTAGGATTACTGAACATCTTTAAGAAAAATATAAAATAAAAATAAAAAAACTGCTGAATTCAGACTTCACAACACACGATACGGTTCGAGATATTTCAATGCCCGTTTCTTCTCCTGTCTTACATACAAGACATTTTGTCAACTGTCACTCAATGGGTACATTCTGAGTTATGCTAATATGAGTGAATTATGGAATTAAACTGATTCGATTACTTTCAAATAACTGTCCTATCAATAAAAAATTAATTAATTGCATAAAATTACTCGTAATTGTGTAAATATTAATTATATATGTGGGCAAGTTATTCGTCCGTCGTAGTAAGGCTATATCTTTGAAGTTATGTGGTGCATAACTTCAAAACTTATGTACCGTTGTACATAATGAACAGTGCGTTGCAGCACATTCTGGCGTAAAGTGAATATAACTCAAACGAAATATAACTCAAAAACGCAGATAAGATAAAAAAACAAACAAACTTTTTTTTTAAGGGTGTAAAAACAACTTCTGCTACCGGGAAACTTTCCAAGTGCCTCTTGCGGACTTCATTAAAAACCAATTCTCACCCCATCCTCATTTCAGAAACACCACTTTTGCCATGATTACACACACACACACACTCTCTCTCTCTCTATATATATATATACATACACACACACACACACACACACACACACACACACACACACACATACACACACACACACACACATATATATATATATATATATATGTGTGTGTGTGTGTGTATGTGTGTCTTTTTTTTTCTTCAAGATACCAAGTAATTTTATATAAACTTGGTTTTTAATCCTATTTCCCAAAGTTTCCCAATTACTTGGGAAATAGGATTAAAAACCAAGTTTATATAAAATTACTTGGTATCTTGAATACTCAAGTTAAAAAACTGTCTACACACACACACACACACACACACACACACACAACACACACACACACACACACACATATATATATATGTATATATATATACACATATACAGTATATACATATACACATATACATATACACACACACACACACACACACACACACACACACACACACACTCTCGGGTCTCTTTTCATGCGTATCTTTTTTATGCGGTTTTGAAGTTATGTGGTGCATAACTTCAAAACTTATGTACCGTTGTACATAATGAACAGTGCGTTGCAGCACATTCTGGCGTAAAGTGAGTAACACGTAAGCAGTGACTGTCCATGAAGATTAATTTTGCATGCGAGTAAGTGTTTGTCTTTTCATTATCGTATGTCTAAATTTTGCTAATTTTTATTTTAAAGATTTAATTTGGCTCAATAGAGAAAAAAAAGCACCAAGGAAAAGCAATTTCTTTGGAAATGAAAATTGCAATTTTAGATCGCTTAGCAAAAGGAGAGGGATCTACGGCGATTGGTAAACATTTTAATTTAGGCAAATCTACTATAAGAGGAATTAAAAAGAATGAAGTCGCAATAAGAAAATCTGTCATTTCTGCACAAAACTAAGTGCCAAATTTTCATCGTACTCAAGAGATGCTTATTAGAAAAAACGGAACGAGCGCTCGTAATTTGGGTGGAAGAATTAACTCAAAGAAGAATTCCTGTAAGTGGTTATTTAATTAAACAAAAAGCTCTTCGGTTTTATGAAGAGATGAAGCAATTGTAGCCGTCTACTTTTGCTTCCAGGCTGATAAAGAATTTTCGGCCAGCAAATGTTGGATAACCGGGTTTTTAAAAAGGAATGCACTTCATAACGTGAAGATTACAGGCGAGGTTGCAGCAGCAGATGAAGAAGTAGCCAAAACATTTTCAAGAGAAGTTAGCCAAAATTATTGAAGATGGTGGATATTGTCCCGATCAAGTGTTGAAAAAAAAGCAAGTGAGTTTAAAGCAAGCAAAGATCGAGTAATGTTGTTACTTTGTAGCAATGCATCAGGGGATTGAATGTTGAAGGCCCTCCTAGTAAATCGATCTCTAAGGCCACGTGCTCTAAAAGACAAAGATCTAAAACAGCTGCTGCTACATCGGATGGCTAATACAAAAGCCTGGGTAACAACTGTGTATTTACTGAATGGTTCAATAATTGCTTTGTGTCAGAAGTGGAAACATATATGAAGCAAAAGCTCTGGATTTTAAAGTTTTATTAATTGTTGGCAATGCACCAAGTCATCCGTATTTAGAACATCCAAATGTGCAGGTAGTGTTTTTCCACCTAATACAAGTATTATTCAGCCTTGAGATCAAGGCATAATTGCTACTTTTAAAAAAAAAAAGATTACGTTAAGCACACTTTTCAATTTATATTGAATAAACTAGAAAATGAATCATTAACAGTAACTGACATTTGGAAAAAAATTTCTATCTTGGACTGCTTAAATCATATTGCATCTGCTATCGCTAAATGCGCATAAACTTTAAATACCTGCTGGAAAACAGCTTGGCCTGGATGTGTTGCAAACAGTGCAACCATTCAGACATCTACATTATCAGCTGAAATTATTATTTTGGCACATGAAATTGGTGAAGAAGGTTTTGATACATTTAGCCAGAATGATGAAGACGAATTGCTTGTGGACAATGCCTTAAGTGACGATGATATTATTGGATATCGATTAACTTTAGATATTGTCGAAGATCCAGAAAACGATAGTGAAGCTGAAGAAAAACCTGTACCCCCTCACTGCAAATATAATTCGAGAAGGTCTTGAACTGTGCAATAAATTGGAAAATCATTTTCTTGTTAATGACACAAATTCTGAATGAGCTGAAGAACTGTATGTCTGAATATCGCGAGCTGTATAAAAAATTAGTGAAATCATCATCGTAAAGTTTAATCACTGATTACATTATCAGAAGAAAAAAATCAGCATAGAACGAGGGTGAAGCTAATTCTCTTTGTGAAGAACCATTGCCTTTACCATACAGATCTGAATCGCTGACTATCTCTTCTGGTGATGAAAGTGATTTCACACCAGTTCGCGAAGGTTGACGAATATTGTCTAATTGCGACGATAATTCTAATGAAAAAATGTAAAAAAATTCTTACTTTTCAATAAAATTAAATGAATAAAGCTTTAAAACAAACTTAGGCATTCTTATTTTCCTGAATTTTTTTAAACTTTTCTATGAGATTTTAGGTTTATTTTAATTCATTGCTTCGGTTTTATACAGTTTTAGAAAATTATGGAACTTAACCCTAATTTTTCAACGTAAGTTAGGTCTTTTTGTGTGATTTTTTATATGTGGTTTTCTGGGAAACGTATCTACCACATAAAAAGTGACCCGACTGTGTGTGTGTGTGTGTGTGTGTGTGTGTGTGTGTGTGTGTGTGTGTGTGTGTGTGTGTGTGTGTGTGTATATCAGGGGCGATGTTCCGCGTGTGCTAGGTGTACGGTGCTCATCCACGAAATATCAGTATCACCGATATTATATTTTTGCATTTATTACCGTTAAAGACTCCCCAATTGTTTGCAGACTTCACGCGATTCCTAAAATTGAACACAATATACTGTACCAATGCTTCATTGTCCTCTTCACGAGGATAATAAAGCATTAGTGCTTCATGAAGAAGGCACTTTCGCCACATAAACATTGTCTCACATTCGCGTTAATAGTCTGGGTGTGGTTTTGAAATGCATACACTTTTGCACCCTTTGAAAAGATGTAAAGAGGGTGCAGCAGGTCAAATTTTTAGCTGTCTAATATTTTTAAACCACTGAGAAGGTGGGGCTGAGAGAGCTAAAATTTTGAGCTCACCCAGCACCTACCGACTGTGATTGGTTATTGTGTCAACCAATCCAATTGAATGTTGTCAATTGTCATGAGCTGAGTGATTACTATATCCGATGGCTTTATTACAAACAGCTGTTACACATGTTTTCTGGAACGGAAAATTTGAAAGTGGATGTTAGGAGGAAAAAAACTAACTGTTTCTCTTGCTATGTAATATAGCATCTGTTCAAGTTGCAAAGTTTTTTTTAACGGTATAGAGACATTTTTCTTCGGAAACAACAGACAGTAAAAAATATCTATTCCTCAATAAAAATGAATGTTCAGTGTATTATAAGACTTGTTGATCTGCAACAAAATACCAGCATATGGGAGATTGAGAAGACAGAAGAACCGCTGATACTAAGAAAAAAAAAACTGATGAATGTAGGATTCTCGAAAGTGTGGATAATTCCGATAATGATCAGAAGTTATCTATACTGAGTCTCAGTAAACAAAAGAAATTTCTTGGAAAACGGAGTGAAACATACACAAATAAGAGAAATACACATAACATGGGCAACAAATTTTACGAGATGATTTGCTGCTCCATCAAACGATATTTATTCCTGCCATTCTCTGTCTCATTATAAGTTTTTTTTAATTATGCCATCATAAATTCACTTATTCATGTCTAGACTTAATAGGATCGTGCTATTCGCTCTACCCAGCAACTATAGGACACAGATATCACAAATGATAATTATTAATAATTCGTTTAGCATTAATGAAAGTATTTCTACTCACACTTATTCTTTCTTTTTATTCCTATTCCTATACCAATCAACTTATAGCATTCTCCTTCGTTGTTGTTTTCTAATAGATCTCAAAACAAACAGATTGTTTCCCCACTCTACGCAGAAGTATTCAAAGTTATCCTAAAATTAATTGCATTGGACCAATTAAGATGAGAGCTGATGCACTATGCATCCTGAAAACTTTCATACATCGTTAAAAATGCAATCATACGGTCATGGGCGTCTGCAGAGGGAGGGGGGAGGTGCAATGAGGAACTACCCCCTCCCCGGGCTCGAGTAAAAAATTCCACAAATTATAATCGTAAAAGTGATCGAGATATGTAACCTTATGTCTTATAACCTTATATGTAGGCTTTGTCTGTCTTAAAATTGTATTATGAGTTGGCCTGTTTCATCCCATGGTGGAGTAGCCATAGAATAAGTGTTTTATTGCAGCAATAAAACACGTGTTCCTCTTTTTGGTTCATCTTTTTCTGATTCGTGAACAGCGAGACAAGTTCGTTTTCCCTGCGTCTAGTGAGTCACTGAGTGAAGTGTAAATTGCAAATTTATAGTGAAACAAATTTAAACAGAAAAATACATTTTTAAAAGGTAAGTGTAATTAATGTAATTTAATATTATTTAACTGGTTAGTTTATGATTTTTTTTGTTTTTAAATTGAAATAATTTAATTTAGGATTTTGGGATTAATTAATTAGTTGATTTTTAATAAATTATGCCGGTCGATTTTTTTATATATGAAATTGTGCTAAAACTATTAATTCTGAATACTTTTTTTCAAGAATTAAAGATCATTAAAATCGATGTAAAACGAAAAGAATGTATTTATAGGACATCGATAAATAATTACATCAAAAATGCTAAAAGACGTTTATTGATGTAATTATTTAATAAAATCAATAATTATAAAAATTTATTGATGTAATTATTTGTCTCTAAGCTTCCCCCCACCCCGGAAAATTTTCCTTGGATGCACGCCCATGCATACAGTCAAATTGACTTGAAATTTGTAGCGCGTGTTGTATAACCCACATTACAGCACACCCAACCGAAATGGGCAGGCAATGCAACTGATATATACAGGGTGTTCGGGATAAATTTGACAGTTTCGTAAGGAAAAAGAAAATCTTCTTTGTATCTATTAAATTTAATGAATTGACAAAAAAACATTACAGGCAGAGTTAATTACAATACTATCAACAAGATTTACTCAAAATAACCACCATTAGCATCGATCACAGCTTCAATTCTGCTTCGGAACCTCGAACAAGCTGATGCTACAGTCTCCCTGGGAAGGGCCGCAAAAACTGTTTTAATTTTATCCATTAACTGGGCTTTTGTATTACTGGAAGTGCGATTGGTGTCTTTTTCAACTGCGCCCCATACAAAATAATCCATGGGGTTAAGGTCTGGGGAGTTTGGAGGCCAAACATTTGGACTGGTGAAGTCGTAGAAATTTTCAGACAACCATTTTTGACTTTTCCCAGAGGTGTGGCAAGGGGCCGAATCCTGCTGCCATACATACGGCCTACCATTGGCTACCCATGTTATCCAGGGCTTGACTACAGTTAGCAACTCCACGAACAAAGCCCGAATTCCAATGCCAGGGTTCTTCAACACCTGTTCCTGCAGATTTGCGAGGAATTCTGCTGTACGAACGCAATCAGATCGTCTGCTAGGGATCTTTCTTCTTGCTACATCCTCGTAGTCACCATTGCAAGTCTCTAGTTCATGCCTGATTGTTTTTACTGTATTCAGGGAGCATTGGGCAGCAGTCGTAATATCCTTATTTTGATGGCGGGCACGAATCATCATGATACAAGTTATTCTCTTCCATGATTCAGGTGGGTTCCAGCTATCCATCCTTTCTGACATCTTGTATATGAATGAAGAAGGGTCCAAACTTTTAAATGAAGAGAAGTGTGTGTTAATACATGTAACTTACGGAAAAATATAATTAATTATAAATATGTCAAATTTATCCCGAACACCCTGTATATGTGTGTGTGTGTGTGTGTGTGTGTGTCTTATATATTTTATTTTACTTTTCATTTTTTGATGTCACAACACACACACACACACACACACACACACTGTTAGTGATCGTCTGATTTCGATTATAGACAAAACTCTCTGGAATAATCTTCGCACTAATTCAAAAGCGCATAATTTAGATATCTATTTCTTTCTCTCTGTCTCTCTTTTCTATCAAACTGGCAATCCCTTCCTATAATGAAGTTCGTGGCAGTTGGCATACCCACATAAGTGAATCTGACTTGAATAGCGCGTATCGTGATTCGTCACTGTACGATCACGATGAACTCTGCACCACATAAGCGGTATCTGAAAAAATGTGCTGGCTCGTGCCTGTCATTTTTCCATTGCTGTGGAGTTCAGCGATTAATGTTCTGGGACAACAGTCCTCGATGGGGATCCAGGAGTTTTGCTGATCCAGTTGAACTCCTGGTTGAGAGAGTCCATTATGCACGACAGAAGGCACTTTGCGATTCCTTTCATTTGATCTTTCTTCCATCTGCAATAACTGACATGGCGGTATGAAAACACTCCTCGAAAACCTAACCCTAAACTCCACCCCCACATTCATCACTGTACCACTAGTCACTGAGCTTGTCTTCATTCCTTCGCCATATATATGAGGGAATGTGTGTGTGTGTGTGTGTGTGTGTGTGTGTGTGTGTGTGTGTGTGTGTGTGTGTGTGTGTGTGTGTGTGTGTGTTCGCTGGTGGAATGATGAACTAATGTAAAGAAAACGAAACGCGTTCATGCATCAAGACAACTAATTCAGAGAATTACAACAATCAAAATTTAAGGGAAATTAAACCAACTTGTTGCAAAGCCAAACGCAACTATTAGCCTCTTAACATACAAAGACGTCTGTGACACGTCTTTTATTTATTGCACCAAAATCGATTTTGAATTTTGGTTTCGTATATAAATACAACCGAATATAGACGCTAGACAATCTTGTGCCTATTTCCTTTCAGCCGAGAAAAGTTGCCAACGGCGTGTATCGGCTATTTCGTTTGCGTTTGCACAAATTCATCATTATTTTTCAAATAATGATTAATTTGATCCAGCAAATCACCCTCGCCCAAAATTCGCCCAAATAATTGCCAGAAAAACGACCGCTTTCTGATTTTTAATTGGTACGTTAAGGGGTTAATCCAAAATTACAGACGTCAAAAATGGAATAATGAAAAAAAAAAATCTGTAATGTTTCGACTACATAAAATCCTTGAAATTGCACGTAAAAGTTAGCAGCAAGCAAGAATGCAATAACAATCATATTATAAATTATTAAAAAACATGGCTCTTATATACTGAAAACCTAGTAGAAACTGAAATTATTGTGAAGTTGGTTCACGTTAAAGAATCGAGAGATGGAGAATAAAGCATGCAAAGAATGTCGATAGAGACTTTGACACTCCTGATTATGATGAAATTAA
This sequence comes from Typopeltis vanoorti, assembly GCF_054136105.1. Lineage (NCBI taxonomy): Eukaryota > Metazoa > Arthropoda > Arachnida > Uropygi > Thelyphonidae > Typopeltis > Typopeltis vanoorti. The sequence goes on from NC_143553.1 coordinate 465,886, forward strand.
GCTTTGCGAATGCCTAACAAAGCAGTGATCTCAATGGACCTATGAAAATCTCTAGTAAGGACGAGATAACTAGCTACATATTCTTAAGAACGTTTCTTGAATTCCCAAAGTCATAACAATTGTCTACATCGCATGCCTCAAGAAAGGAAGATTTCTTTTAACATGGACCCGCTCAAAAATCAAACTGATAATCAAATTCGGAAAAGTTGCATCTGAAGAAGTTAGCAACTACAGTCCAATTAGTCTCATAAATATCTCTGGAAAAGTGCAAGAAAAACTTCTAATAGACCGAATAATGCATTTCTTTTCAACAGACGATTAGATCTCTGTGAGTGTGAATTTACACTCCACTCGAGTATCATAGACGCATTAGGAAAGTTAAAATTCCGCAAAATAGTCTATACTACTGATCTCCCTGGATTCAATGATTATGAATATCCAAGAACGAACTCATTCAACCTTACACAAAATAATTACTTTCAAGATAGAATAGGAACCATGACATTGAAAGCCACATCTGTAAGGGAGCAAGTCAAACGGTGATGTCTGCAAAGTTGTTGTGGACCAGCATTTAAGAACAGACAACTGAAGCAAACATTACAGCACTTGCAGATGAGTTGATGGTCGCGATTCGGGATAAGATGACTTAAAAATAGAGGCAATGGCTATGAAGAACCTCTTTAAAATTGCAAAATGAGCACATGAGAGGGAAAGTCACATTCTATGATACAGCGGCTTCCTAGCGCAATTGGAAGAACAATGGGACATTGCGCCCCTTGATTGGAAAAGTGCTGGGTTCGATTCCTGTAGTGACGAGAGGAATCTTTATATGGACTTTTCCATTTGAAGGTGAGTTAGCCGACATCATATGGAGCTATGTGTACGGCTAAACCCCCTTTCACCCCCGCCAGTAGTGTTACCCTGTGGTACATTGCTGGTGCTTCAGACAAAAGAAGCCCAGAAACATAAGTAACATGAAGTTAATGTCTCAAACAAGGCGTCCAAAGGTACCAAACCTCCTGGATCACTTGCATCAACTATGATAATTACAAAACTTAAAAAGCTCCATGCCGGCTCGATCGTCGCCAGGAATAACAAGCATCGCGTTGCTTGTTTGGGTGGAGGGCAAGCTTCGAAAATTAAGTTACAGTCCCCTAAACAACACTCTCTCATGATATGTTCCTTAAACATAGGACTATCTAAATCCAAAGCCAAAGTCATCGTCAAAATAGACAAAGACAATGAAATTCACATCCTGGCTCTCCGGGAAACCCATGTGCGTGACACAGCGCTCAATAGACTAAAGATCCCAGGCCTAATTTTCGTGTCTTATAGCTGCTATCTCAAGCATGGCCTGGCAACATACATCCGGCCTGGCCTCAAGGACTAACGCAATGCGATGGAGGTTTTTAGACATTGAAGATGGTAGTATTGTGATAATACCTATGGAGTATAAAAGTTCATAATACCGCCATCTTCAATGTCTACAAACCTCCATCGGAATCTTGGCCTGATCAGATGGACCGGCCACCACCTCACCCTGCCATCTATGTTGGTGACTTCAACTCTCATCACACTATGTGGGGTTATTCCTCTAACAACCGGGACGGCAATATCTTGTTAACTTGATGGATACATACAACATGTATTTGCTTTACGATGCCAAGCAGGAGGGTACTCTCCACTCAGCCACACCCCAGATCTCTGTGCACAGTTTCTAAAGCCTCTGAAGACCATCCTCTGCCAACAACCAGAACCATTCTCAACAGATTCCCTAATAGTCAGCATTGCCCTGCTCTAATAGAGACAGGCACATCGATTCCAGTCATCAGAGGAACACCAGTCATTAGATGGAATCTTCATAGGTCGAACTGGATGCATTTCAGAAACAAATCGAGCGAACCCTTACAGCAATTCCACCCACCCCTAACTGCTGTTCCAGATTTGTTAAACTAATCAAAACTACAGCCAAAGCCTCTATTCCTAGAGGCTACAGAAAACAATACGTCCCATGCTGGAGTAGGGAACTGAGGAACTTTTAGCCAAATATGAAGAGACTGAAGACCAAACTGTTGCTAAGGAACTCATAGCAACGCTGGATAAAAACAGAAAGGAAAGATGGATCTCAACCATCCAAGAACTTGATTTCACCACATCTAGCTGGAAAAGCTGGTCACTTCTGAGAAAATGAGGTGGGACAGAACCAACATCACACAAAACAACAGAGATAGAGATAACTCCTGATCAAATGGCTAATCATTTACTGAAAACCTTCAAGATACCTCCTAGCCCTATCAGAAAAATTAATGTGAATCTTCCATCAGACAAATCCTGAAGACCGGTCCCGAGCTTCCTGAACTTGTACACCCAGTATCTCGGGAATAGGTACGGAAGCCTTAAAACTCACCAAGAAGGGTAAAGCTGCAGGAGTGGATGGTGTCCTCCCCGAGTTTCTTAAACATCTCGGTCAACGAACTCAATTATGGCTGGCCGCCCTTTTCTCAAAAATTATAATGACTGGAAAACTATCACATCTGTGGCGGGAAGCCAAAATAATTGCCATGCCCAAACCATGGAAAGATCCAAATGATATCAAAAATCTATGGCCTATCTCCTTACTTTAACCCACCTTTAAGCTCTTTGAAAGAATTCTCCTTAAAAGGTGAATTCGACGAGTGGTCGAAAGAGCACTCGTCGAAACAACACTCCCGACTGAACAAGCTGACTTCAGGCCAGGAAGAAGTTGCTGTGACCAGGTCCTGGCCCTGAAAGATTGAAGCAGGCTTTCAGAAGAAACTTAAATCCAGAGCCACTTTTATTGACCTAACATCAGCTTATGACAGTCTGGATCACGGGCCTCTTCCGAAAGTTAGAAAATATTATAAGGTGCAAAAAACGTTTCATCTTTTTGAATCCATTCCCTCCAACAGAAAGATCTGGGTCCATATTTTTGGGAAAAAGATTAGGCCCAAATTCCTTCACAACGGTCTCCAACAGAGCTCAGTGTTAGCTCCTTTACTCTAACATCTACGTGTATGACTTACCACATACCATATCAAGCAAATATATGTATGCCGATGACCAGCAACCCTACATCAATCGACCACCTTTGCCAACCTTGAACACAGACCTGAACATCCTGGAAGAGTACTTCAAGCAGTGGTACTTGAAGCCAAATCCAACAAAAACTGTGTTCACAGTATTTCACCTGAACAATGCAGAGGCGAATCGACAACTCAACCTTTCTTTCTGTGGAAAAATGGTAGAGCACGAGCCTCACCCAAAATACCGTGGGGTGAGCCTGGACAGAAGCCTAATCTATAAAAGGCACATCACTAACCTGTCCAACAAAATTAAAACGAGAAACAATATCAATTCCAGGCTTGCTGGAACAACCTAGGGTGTTGTAGTGCAGAAGTCCTAAGGTCATCTGCACTAGCTCTCGTATTGTCTGCAGCAGAATATTGTGCCCCTGTCTGGGAAAGAAGTGCACACACTAACGTTATAGACACCCAGCTAAATTCTACCATGCGCACAATTAGTAGGATAGTGAGAAACACCCCTCTCTCCTGACTGCCTGTCCTATCTAACATTGCTCCACCAAATATACTGAGGAGACAAGCGTCGATTAAAGAATTTAATAAAGTGAAGGGCAACCCACCCCTGCCCCTGCACCAGACTCTCATAAATCCACCTAGTCTTCACCTAAAATCTAGAAAGCCTTTCTGGTCCATGGACGAACTCTCTTCAGCTGCCCTATCATCAACACCTGACATGTGGAGAGAATACTTATCCAATAATCTTCCAACAAACGGCTTCCTGGTAGAAGATCCCTGGTTTTACCCTTGCTACGAAGTTTTGGTCATCTATCAACAGGATCAGAACTAACCAGGGCAGATGTGGCTACCTACTACATAAATGGAGGCTGTTAGATCACCCTTATTGCGATTGTTCTCCCGTGGCCAAGACGATTACTCATATTGTGAACGATTGCCTAAGACGCCACTTTCATGGTGGGGACCTTCAGGACATCCACAAGGTGACTGTGAGGCCCTGGACTGGCTTTTCAGATTATACATTCAGCTATAGATGTTTTGTATTCCTTTTGCCATAAGAATAAATAAATAACTATGGAGCTAGCAGGTTTTTCTCTCTCTCTGGTTTTTCATCCAACATACATGCAAATCGGCCTAGAGAACATACACATTTTAAGGACAAAAAAATACATATTATGCTGGTGGGCGGTGGATGGCATTGCGCGGTGATGGTACTAGTGTAATTGGAGGATTAAGTAGGAGAGACGATGAGTTGCATTCGAGCAGATCGGTTTTAAACCGACCATGAAGCAAACTTTCTCGAAAGATATTGTTCTGTATCTTGCAATTGTCTCCGTAGCTCAGTCGGTATAGACGAAATCCTTCAGTCAGAAAGACCTGAGTTCGATTCCTGCCCATGACATGAGGAACCTTAATCTGGTCTCTTTCGACTAAAGGTGAGTTAACTGTTCTCATACGGAGGTGGGTTTTTTTCTCCTGATATCTCGAGTGTTTCATCCTTTAAAACAGGCAAACCGGTCCCGTGAACACACACACACGGCTACAGTCATAAATACTTACGGCAAGGAAGGCAACAGGAAACCACCTTGCTTCATAATTATCTCCCTAGTTATCAGTTTCAACCTTCTCGAAGAGAGGAGGCCGCACGATTAGGATTATGCAATTGATTTTTTTGTTGATTTTTCTTAGACTTCAGTACCTCTTTCCTGTTATCAGGGACAAAATGGCTCCTGTATGTATTGTCTTCAGCTTCCAATTTCAGCATAAGATTACTACTTGTAAGCTTTTGTCGACGACACATGCGATGTGCTTGTTGAAATCGACTTTCTTGCCAGTTATTCTTAATACTACCATCTATTTTATATCGCTGAGTACCTCTAAGATTTCCACGCTTAAGAAGACAATTACCAGTTGTTTTTAAGTGAAATTTGAATCACTTGACACTAAGTGATGGCATCACTATTCTATTATTACTAAACACTTCCAAAGAGTCTAAGGCCTTATCATGGAAGGGAGCATTACTGCACTAAACATAACTCACCTGGAGGATTACGTAGGAGAGACGGTGATCTATATTTAGTGGAGTAATGTTTTTAATGCAGGTATTCTGTTGGGCAGACGGACAATGTGTGGAAGACTGTTGCTGACCGCATCACCTTTCTTTCTGATGGATCGCTGAAACTAGAAAACTTTGAAGTCCTCATCCCGCAACTAACACGACCTCACTGTTTGAGAATTTGGACTGCAGATGATCAAGCTTCACAGCATATAAGAGAAAAGCTCAGCGAAAGGTGTTTAATCAGAATTTCGAAGCAACAGAGGCAACAAATTAATGCAAGTGAATGAAAAAAGGAAAATTTGAGCACGAATATTTTTTAAAGTTTGCTTTTTTTTTCTGCAGCAGGATATCAGATTTAAAGAGATTCGCGGATTCCTTTATTGCGGAGGAAGGAATCCTTCAGAATGTAGTCCTGAAAATTAGATTGCGCTGTGGTGGCTGAGCTACCCCCGAGATGAAAAACAGTATGCTTTGTTTAGAGATGTCAAAGAGGTAGTTCGCTTCGTTTATTTTCATTTTAAGGTCACCAATCTTTGGTAAAGAATTTGTTGTATTACTGTTATTTTTTTATGGGTTAGAGTTTGTTGGGGTTTCTCTTTTGTTAATTTTGGTCTTGCTTTTCAGAGGAGGTGGTTATTACCCCCCCCCCCCCTAGATCTGTAATGTTACTGAAATGTGTTGATTTGCATTGATTTTTATTAAGGTGATAAAGAATACGGGCATGCAGTGAGGCATGGAAAACCTAAGGCGCTTCTCGCATCGAGAGACCGCTCGGTCTTCAGCCTATTGTGTGGTCTCGACAGTTCTCTTTACATACACGCTCTACTCTTACTCCCTCCAGGCGCGAGCTGGAAGAGTAAATGATGGTTGGATTTTTCGCTATCTGATCGGAGAGCCTCCTGATGAGTATATCGAACACAACGTAGGATAATCCCCGAATCTCCTTCAGTCGTGAGTACAAGGGGATGGATACAAGCGGGCCGCTTAGTAGCATAGCGAAAATATCCACGAAGCTGTCACCGCACTACCTATGAGAAGAAAGAGGGCTAGAATGCAAAACCTGGTTCTGAGGTGCAACAGCCACGTCATGTTTTACTGCGTAACGAAAGTCATCTACGATTTTCTCCGATCAGAGAAGATGTGATGGATTTATGGTTAACGTTGCATTTAGCGGACAATAAATTCGTGTAAACTGTTCGAGAGCATAAAAATTTCACAGCGCAATCTTGAACTATTACGACAAGAAAACTGGAAACCCAAAGGAAAAATGCCTCTGCGGGGAAAAACACCATCTTAAATAAACAATTTAAGATGGCGTTTTTCCCCACAATAAGAATGTAAGGGAATATCCACCGCCGCTACATCAGCATTCTTCCCTCGCCCTCCCCTGCACCAAGTACGAACAAGAACAGCTGCTGGTCAGCATCCACATACCTGACAGCTCCCGCACCAACTTCTCGTTTCCTTCCTTCATCCACAGATCTCCCCTTTGGAACAGTCTTCGGCTTATCTCTTCCCCAACGCATTCAACCGCCATCTCTTCAAGAAATTCTCTTTCTTCTCTGTATTCACCGGCACATACTGCCCTATTTTAATATATGGGCTGATATAAAAAAAAAAAAAAACGTCAGAGAAGTTTCAGGGAAATTTATGAATAAAATCCATAAAAAATATTTTTAAAATTTAGTTTCCCGATCTCCGTCCTCTTCCCATTTCGACACTCGTAATGCGATGTTTTCCAGTTGGGAAAAAGTTAGTCTGCTTTCGACTACCTCACTTTCAACTGAAATGAAAGTGAGATAGTCGTTCTTATACGAAGAAGGTATCTTCTGGAGGGTTTTCCCCTACCAGAAAGTCGGGTTTTTCCATCCAGCAACCAGGCTATGTGATCACGAGAACACAAAGAATATAAATTTATTCATAAGATCAACCGAGTTATCCTATACTTATGGGTACGAATTTAAGGACTGCGGATTATTGTTAAAGTCTACTGAACCAAGCCGAAGATATCAGAGATAACTTACTAAGACCTTTTCTAAAATTCAAAGATGGAAAGGAAAAAATTTGCCAGTTCTCTTCTGCATTTGGGGATTTCGATTATCTGAATCATCTCATGTCCATCATAACCCTGTGTCCAAAAAGAAACCGAATTTTTGATAGAAAATAAAACACAGGCCAATTATCATTATCAAGTCATTTATTTCAATCAATATACTCACCCTCAGCTTCGAAACAGCGTTTGGCAGGTCAATTAGTTCGCTAAATGAGTTTTTTTAAATCGGTTTTTGAACTAGTCACTGCCGCTTGAACGTTTTCGATGGTGTCGTATCTCTTTCCTTTCATCGGCAAATGAAGTCGGGGGAAGAGAAAGAAGTCACAGGCTGCTAAATCAGGTGAATACGGCGAGTGATCCAACACACAAACTTGGTTTTTGCTCAAAACTGTCTCACAATGTTCGAACGATGAGATGGTGCATTATCGTAGATGGCCTGGATAGCCTAGTGGATATTGTTACCTCTCTCTCTCTCTCTCTCTCCAGCGCAGGTCACCGGTTCGAATCCCATATCTTGCGCATGGACGTTTGTGTTCGTCTTTAGGTGGAAAGTGAATTTCGGTTATGGTGAAACATAAATAGCTAATCCGTATCCGTATTCTGTACAGACATTTATCATTAAATACCTACTTCCCCCCCTCTCACACCCGGTTTTTTTTTTTTTGAAACACTTCTGCATGTCTTTGGGATTTCCTCTATAGCTTTGCTATTTTCGGCCTTACATGAATTCAAGCTTTTCATTTTTATTTATTTATTTATTTTTGGCCCTTCCATTGTGTAGTTGCCACGATTATACGATCTATGGAGTCGGAAAGATCCGAATTCGAATTCTGTCTAGGCACGATCAACTGGTTCATCATCCTGTGAAAACAGGCAAATCGGCCAACAAGCAACCAGTAGATAATGCCCTCATGGATGAGTTCTTCAACTCATCCACCCTATAGGACGGGTAGAGTCCTAGTAATAGGATCACAGTGAACTCCTCTGTTGACTGAAAAATTCCTCTGCATCCTTCGCACGCTTCAGCTTTAGGCTGAATTGTTCCGTACTGGAGTTTAGCAAAAGTACTAGAGTTTAGCAAAATCAAGTACTGGAGTTTAGCAAAATCAAGTACTGGAGTTTAGCAAAAGGACCCGGTTGGGTCCTTTTGCTAAACTCCAGTACTTGATTCATCTATAATGATCGCATCTGTTTTTGGTCTTTTTAGTCCCATCGAATATGACATTTTCGTTATCCCATCTCTTGCGATTAATGTTTCTTACGTTAATGATGTCCGCCGTCAACTGTGTCGAAATGGTATTTGTTCCAGAAGCTTCCTTCACCGACTAGCCAGTTTTCCAAATAACGATCACGATCTTTCTTTGTTTCTTAGCCATCGTGTGATTTTTTCATACCATCAAAATGTGGTTTCAGCTAATACAGTTTTTGTTGCAAGTTACCGCCATACCTAAAAATTATGTCTTTCTTTCGGTATCTGAGTAAAATGGATACTTATGAACAGGGTGATTGGTCATCGGGCCAGACGTCTCAGTCGGTTCTAAACATTCCTTATATACTATGTGGAGTTTCCTCCTAAGTATCTAGCTCCTTCCAGATTTATAAACGACTTCAAAATCCTCTTCCTTAAAGTTCAAGCTTTGCTGCTTCCTTATCGTCGCTTCCCCTAATTTCGTCTCTTCCGTAATGGTGAAATTAGAAGTGGCTTTAGCTAACCGATATGATATTCTTAATTACTTTGAGGTTCTTATTAAATCCCAGTTGTTCATACTGCGGTGTAGTTGGTGTATGCAGCACGTGTTGCTTTAGAACGCTGACACTAATTGACATTCATATTGTTACCCATTCTTTTCGCGGTTATCCCCGCCCAAAAAAATAAACACGCGCATAAATTTAATAAAATTCAAACGATTAACGTTGCGTCTGTTTCTTAACTCTCACTTGACCTATAACGCTATTACTAGTTATTTATTATTTTATTTTTACTACTACTCTCTCATCTCTTAATTGTACAGCCCTTCGTGGCTATCAGACAATGCAAACTTCTCTCCTAATGAGTCACTAATTTCTTCCTTGTGAATGCAATTTTCTTCTTCCTTCTGTCTCAGCTGGTCTCTTTAAGAGCCTTATAAGTTTCCCTCGTGTACTACTTTATCGAGAACCTCACAAGTGAGGCAACTTTCAGAAACTTTCATGGACTTTAACGTCTCCACTGATCAATTTGATCGCTAAAACGTACTGTTTAAATATGATGCATTAGTGTATGGAAGTCCCTCAAAACATGCATTGAGGTTATAATTTTCTTGCTTCACTCAAGCAACCTAGTGAAGCTTGCACTTCATTTTTTTTATTCTATTTATTTAGAAGCGTTACATATACGCGTATTATGACTTGCTATAGCACAATGGGTCTTTTGGTACCGTGACTGTGCTCATTGCTATGGAAACTCGCTTTCTACTCGTCAAAAAAAAGATCAGCTAATAAAGGCCGTTTTAGCCCTGTCTAACTTTTGGAGACTGAGTGGGCAGTTCAATCTCCACTGGTACCCAATCAGGGATAGTCTATGTTTACATATGTACATCGATTTTGTCTATATATACAATTATTTATATATGCTTTCACACTATATTATAATTTACACTTTGGGTGACACAGGCTCTCCGCTTTCTACTCGTAATAAACAAATTTTTTACGTTGAAGAATCCACGATTACTTGCAACTGAAAGCTTGCTTTCGCTCCGTAGACTCTTCATTATCAAATTTAGGTAGAAATGAAATGCTGTTTACTCTTGATTTTACAGATGCATTGGCGAACAATTTGTCCTCTAATATTTTAGATAACTCCAAATTTAACTGCTGTGTACGCACATTATAGTATGAACGCATCATTTTTTTTTACTCCATCTTCATAACAGCACTTATCAGATCCTGATTCCCTCAACCCGATGGTTAGTTAGGATAGCAATGCTGCATTACTAGGGAATTATTATACAACAAGGTGGGTTCCCGTTGCCTTCCTCTTTCAACAGTATTCTACGTCTGTAAATATACAGACATATTCTATGTCTGACATATACAGACATATTCTATGTCTGACATATACAGACATAGAATATGTCTGTATATTTACAGACATATTCAGATATGTCTGTTCAGAGAGCCTGTTTTAAAGGAGAAAACCATCACCACCGTATGAGACCGGCTAATCACCTTTCACTATAAAGCCCTGAAAGGTTCCTTGCGTCATAGACGGGATTTGAACCCGGGTCTTTCCAACCAAACTGAGCTACGCAGGCGCTTCACCTACGTTGTAGGCAAGCATACCCGAGTGACATTATCCGCAATAATGTTACGGCTGCAGTAGCATTATGACTGGAGTCCATTATCCTAATGATTTGAATCCTCTTCAATTGAATCTGCTCACACACTCATCTTCCTCACTTGGTTCGTCCTCCAAACTTTGTCAAATACTGTTGGATTTTGGACGAAATGTGTTGAATCTCACATGAGTCAGACGTCTGAAATAGTATTAAGATTTAACTTTTTCTACCTTTTGTATCCATCGCCATTTGAATCCCTCTATATTCTTACCCGAAGCAGCCCCCCACTTCTAATTTATCTGCGAAATCTCTCGACTGGTTTGAAGCTTCTTCGCTTAAAGATTTTCCTTCATGAAATCTGAAATTATTTTAAATGATCCCATCTAGCATCCGGATGACCGAACCTCCATCTATTATCCCTCCACCCCCTCGGAATTTACACTGAGCGGATACGCCCGCATGTAATTGTTTCTGTTATGCAATTTCTGTGCCCATCTTGCAAATCTGTTTGCCTTGCGCAGTCTTAAATTAACAATCGTTGTATTTTAAGTGGTTTCCTACTTATGTCTAAAATTTAAATAAAACTAAATTCTAATCTGAACTCAAAATAAGCAAGAAATTCAGAAATGGATGTTTAAGTCGTGTTCAAGGTCAACATACCTATAGCCACGTTATCCGGTTTCCTTGCAAGTGTGGGCAGGTTCTGGCGTCTTAGAAGTTAAAAATAAGTACCGAAGCCAAATATCGGAAATTCTTCACAGGGACAAAAGCATTTTCTTTAAACCGTTTCTGACAACGCTTTTCTGAAAGGTGATATTTACGAGTAAGCAGCCGTTGGTGAGAAAACTGTTTACTACTGACACGATGTGCTTTGAGAATTCGGCTTTGCTTGTGGGCAAGTATTCTTCATCACTGAGCTGCGTCTAGGAGATTGGGGATTTGTGTGTGTTCGTTATTTAAAGAATGTCGGGTGCCTTACTAATCTTTCGCAAATTGCAATTAAGGGAAACATGGCTGACTTTTCATGCTAATCCCGTACATCAGAGATTCAAAATATATTACATTTTATCAGCAAGTTTAGGAGGAAGACGAAACTCATTACATTGGATTTGATGACTTGCAGATTATATTCTTTAAGACTGTTCCAAAGGGGAACAGAAAGAATGTACGAAAAAAAAATTGTTATATACGTTTGGAGATGAACTGTGAAAATGGGTTATAATCAGCTTGAGGTGAGATTACCAATGATAATTCTGAGGAGCAGCAATCGTGGAAATATGATTGCTAGTCGGGTGTATGCACATACACCCGATCGTCTGTGTAAAAGTGCGAAATGATTTGTATTCTCAAAATTGTGATTTGAGAACTGGATGTAGAGGAGACGATATTTGTAATATATTTATGTTCAGAATAATTCTAATAGATTAGAATACTCCGAAGACGGGAAAATGCGTCTTCGGATTTGGTTGTATTTTTTATAAAACAAGATTGAGTATCATTAGCATTGCATTGAAGAATGGTTTAGAGATCAAAATCGTTTAGGATTGTTGAAGCTGATCTGTTGTTCGTTTTGGCGATTTGGTAGTGCAAGGATTTTCAAACGAGAAGGAGAGGGTGCAGCGCACTGTTGTCACAAAAACTGTACTGGATTAGGAGAAGGCCATTGACATATAGAAGAAGAGTAGTGAAAGAGGAGAGCCTTGTGGGATACCAACATTAGTCGCAAAGTTTGAAGATAAAGTTCCACCAGACAGAAAATTGATAATCTAGTTACAGAAATCAGAAGATAATCTATATGATAATGGCTTACTTAATAGACTTTTGTACCGAACCGACCTGCCTTGTTGATATCAAGAGCAGTCACTTGACAATCCTGAATATCCCCTTGCATTTGTTCAAAGGAGGGGTTATGCATGAAAATTCCCTGTCCTCCTCTTAATCGACAGTGGCGGAATCCTTGCTAATGATAATTATTTGTTGAGATATTTCCAGTTAGACAAGCTGAGTTAACGTTAATAGCGTTCACCGTAACTTGAGGGAGAACTGAAGTGAGAGAAAATGGACGATAATTTAATAGTAAAGTTGCGTCATCATCCCCGCGGTTAGTCTAGTGGCTGTGCGCTTCACAACCATATGCATGAGCAAGAAGTGTCCTAGGTTCGATTCACATCAGTGACGTGAGGAGCTGAAGGATCTTCCTCAGCCATAGCCAAGTTAGCCGGTCTTTGGCTTGGATAGTAGGGTTTTTTCCCTAGTCTATTCTGGGGTTTTTCATCCCGCAAAGCAGGCAAACCGGCCTTGAAAACTCAACACTACAGGACATAGGATACACCGGTGCATAGGGCTGACCACCTTATCCTGTGAACGGTTTAGGTCCGATGATTAATAAACCCTCGACACTACAAGGTTAAAGAGGGTAAAAGGAAAATGAAATGAGATAAGAAGTTGTGTCATCCTTCTTAGAAATGGCTTAAATGTGGTCTCATTTCCAAAAATCAGGAAGGTAACAGTGAAAAGCAAATGAAAATGTACGAAGGATGTCTGGAAATACAAACCTTCAGAACAATCGGAAAATGCCACTGATAAGAGTCTTCTGTTCTGTTATTTTTTCTTGCGAGAAAAAATCAAGGGTGGGGGGATTGATGGTTGCGTTTTTGAAATGGAAAGGATTTATTAAATCATCAGTGTAAGATATGTAGGATTACTAAGATCCCAGGAAAGCAGCTTTCTTTCGCTGGTATACGATACAGTGGAACCATTCGAGTACCAAAGAGGCAGAAGGAGGATTGGAAAAAAATAAGTTTCAGTCAGCAGCCTCAGCAAGAGCAGATGTTGTCACTGACAATTGCACAGTACTTTATGCGTTTGACCCTCTCGAAATGAATTTACTTGCAACTATTTCAAGCTTGAATACAAAGATGGAAATTTCGATGTATGTGATTTGCCTGGTTCTTCTTTTACAGTCTTGGAACACACTTTTTTGAAGAAACAAGGCGTAAAATAAGGGGCGAGAATTTATAGTGGAATGAATCTGAAACCAATCGAAGTGGTTTCATAGCAAATGTTTGGATCGCGATACTAAAAATAATCCGTCATCAAGGAAACGAGGCACAAAAATCACGAAGTTATCATGCTTGTATTCTTATAAATAGTAGACAGCACGTGCATTAAAATGATTGTTAATAGAGAAGAAATCAACAGAGCGTCTCGACTGTTGGTATAGTTTTAATCTGTACCCTCGAGAAAGAAATTTTCTCAATGATATCTGACGTCACTGTGAAAGGGACGACCTCTTGCGAACTTAGACTGAAACTGTAAAAGATGGCTTGCAAAGATGAAAAAATAGTTGCGCAGCTCTTCTCATTCCTGTAGTGTACGTGCCAAGAGTCTCCTCAATGTTTCGTTTACCTTAGATGAGACTTCTTCTGGTGTAAGAAAAGAAAAATCCAATAGACAAACACAAAATGAGCAAGACGACAAAAATAGGTTGGATACTAATGATTTTAAATTATGTCTAGATGTGCATTCACTTGATGTACACGTTGTGCGTGATCACGCTGACATGTTTGACTTACTATTGGTGGGAAGCATTCCGACAAATAAACGAAAGGATTTATATTTACGTGTCCAGGATCCAATGACATTTCTAATGATTTGCAGATTTTTATTTCGGTTTGGTGGTTTGGTCAGGCGTAACAATTAGGATTTATTCCATAAAACGATCTCTCTCTCTGTCGAATGAGACTGTATGTATCACCAGAGGAGAGTACATGTGATGATAGAACTGAAGTCTCACTTCTTTGGTATTCGATATCTCTAATGTGCAATTTAATGTTCTTCAATAGATTTCTCGGTATGTCTGTAGTTTTGCTGACACTCGCGTGGCCTTGCAGCCACACCACCTGTGTCGGCAAACGTTTGGATATTTTAGGGAGTTTGAGCCGAGGTTTTACGGACTGAAAGAAAAATCTGAAAATCTTTAGAAATCATATTGGATCCCAAATTGTCGCATCATACCCAAAAGCCAATACGACAAACATAGCCAACAAAAAGAAAACGAAACACGTTTTTCTCACTGCACATACCAAACCTCTCAGAGTATGAAGTTATTGATGCCGATGTCATTACACAGCTTGAGTAAGTTGAAATATGATTTCTTTGTTTACACTTTATTCCTTATAACTGAATTAAAAACAGCAATGTATGCCAAACTGTGATGTTTATCTATTACCGGCAAAGCTTTCATTCATTTATGTATATATATGTGTGTGTGTTCGCACACTAAGTTACACTGATCTTCATCATTCATTTTGTGTTTTACTTAATTACTTAATGCGATGAATTCAAATATTAGGCAAATTCTTTCTCCAAAAATGTCTCTACAGTGCAGATATATCAAAACAGGAACTTAAGCTTAACAGAAGTCATGTTTTAATCGTACACTTTTTTCCCCGGCTTTTCCACCTTTCTGACCAAAAGGCTTCAAGCCTTCCGATGTCACGTTTAATTTTTTTAAATAAATATTTAAAGAAATATTGGCTTCAAATTTTTTTTATTTCTGTAAACAGCAATGCGAAAATAATAAATCCACGCTACTGAATGTCGATTTCTTGGGTTTCGCAGTATGCAATACTAAATCTCATGTTTTGCTTCGTGCAAAACATGAGATTTTGGTGTCACTTACTGACACCAAAACATTTTGGTGTCAGTAAGTGCGTTGCACTACGTTTATTTTATTTGTAATTTCCTTCTTAGCAAGAACAGCATTATACAATGCGTGGCTTCCGCTCTTCTGACAGCAGCTGTAAAGTCAATTTTATTGCCTCTCCCGTTTAGATAACGCATCCCTCATTGGTACACAAGAAGACGTTGCAGCATCGCTGGAGCCATCCCATTCTACTTTACTGGTCCTGTTACCAGTTTAAACAAGGATATTTACTGTTTCTTCAAAGAGAGCTTTTACAAAGACCTTCCAGAATCTAATGACGTGGGCTTCCTGTGTTCACTTTCACTCGGGCTTCCTGAACTGGGATTAAAAAGTCTCAGCAGACCGGAAGCGAATCGGACGGTGTGTGTGAGAGAGAGATGTTGATGTAAAATCAGAAAAAAAATGAAATCAAATAAAAAAGGAAGAACAGAATGAACGAGCGGGAAACACAGGAAACATTTCAACACAGGAAAGTGCATAATATTGGGAAAACAATATAAAATAATATTTAGAACTGAAAGAAAAAATAAGAGAAAATCTTTCAGCCGATTTCACTCAGATTTAGAATGTAGTCATTTCGGATGTCACTGATGTGATCCTTAAGATGTGAGCACGTTTGAGTTGAAAGGGACTGCATTTACCATTCCCCAGTAGATATCTCTGCAGGTAGCGTCATTCAGCCGATCAACATTGCGATATTTTCTTGTGGTACATTAAGGTACTTGAAAAATTTTGACACAGTGAGACGAAAATAGACAGGGGGGTATTAAAAAATCAGAAGGTTGAAACTAAAATAATGCAGTTACATTGACAGGTAACATCCTCGACTGTTTTTCTAACTGTACAAAAAAAAAAAAGAAGTCATACCTTATATTTAAAAAAGATGAAAAAAGAACTAAGTACTGAGAAGACAGGAGTAGTATGCAATTTAAAAGAAGCTCCTTCACTGACATTATTATTTTAATTGTGGTGATTGGGAATTTTCGTCCGGAATTTCAGCAAAACAGCAACAATAAAACTGCTAATAAAAATAAAAAACATGTCAGCCAAGTCCGCTTCTGGGTACCGAAATTACCTAATACTCCTCGCATTAAATATGTCAACATTTTCACTTACTTTTGTCTAAAAATAATGTGTGTATGCAATTATGGTGTAATTAGCACTGAAATACCACTTTCAGATTTTTTATGATTGTTAAATTTCTTATAAATGTTAACAAAAACGGTAGCACAAACTTTTCGACAAAGAAGCAAAATGCTTGTTGTAATAACTCAAGTTGACGAAGTAGCCCTTTTTATGTGTGTGTGCGTTTGTGTGTTCAAGGGCTAACCTTATAAGACAAGTGGAGCAAAGTACACTTCACCCTTCTCCCAAGTTCTGCCCCATGAAGAACCAGCCACGATTATGAAGTGCCCTAACAATCAGAGCACAGTTCGTTTATGTGGGAACCCCACAACCAGTAAGAACAGCGAATAACTGCGCACTGTTGGCATCCAATGTCGACTGGAAACAGGAAATGAGCCAGAAAGTAGAGTTGGGTCGAAATGTTTGTAATTATGTCGAAGCAAATAGCAGTCTGTGGCCAGAGTATCAATTGTGTGAGCAGGTTTTATCACTCTTCTGTGAGATAAAAAAAAACCTGCCACGTCCCAGATGAGACCGGCTGTCTCATCTTTCAATGAAATGCTAGAAGTTAGGAAAGCAGTGAATATGATACCGAGGCCAAAGATGCCGAGCATTGAATTTGACAGGAACATCACAGAATGAAATAAATAAATAAATCAAGTGGATATTATCCATCATTATTTCATAGCCGAATGCAGAAACGATGAAAGTTTCGTACGAAACTTGACCAGAGAGTTTACTGGAATACACTCGCGGGCATTTACGAGTTGCCCTAGCGCGGACCTTCTAGGAGACATGATCGCTAGCCCAAGCGTCCGTATATTCTCCTTCTGTTGGTCCATTTTGATAAGGTTTCACTGGCCTGACATCTGTTTCGAACTTATTGGTTCTCCTCAGAAACCTTAAAGGGAGCAAAATCTCTCTTTCAGTACTGAGGAACTCGAAGTGTGGGAGAGATCTATTTTTCGAAAGCAAACTCTCGGTCGTTGCGTAAAATACCGGTATTTATTAAAATAAAAAGTCAAAAGGCTTCATTTCGGCGATGAAAAAATATAAATCAAGTGGATATTAAATTCAGCGTTATTTCAAAGCCGAATACAGAAACTATGAAAGTTTCGTACGAAACTTTCATAGTTTCTGCTCTCTTTAAAGTTTCTGCCTGGTCTCTGAGGAGAACCAATCAGTTTGAAACAGCTATCAGGCTAGTGAAACCTTATCAAAATGGACTAATAGAAGGCGAATATAAGTACGCTTGGGCTGGTGATCATGTCTCCTAAAAGGTCTACGCTAGGGAAACTCTTAAATGCCGGCAAGTGTATTTCAGTAAGCTCTCTGGTCAATTTTCGTACGAAACTTTCATCGTTTCTGCATTCAGCTTTGAAATAATGCTGAATTTAATATCCACTTGATTTATATAAATTTCAGTGACCATACTTCATCAGTTACAAAGAGCGACCATGTGATGTCAGCATGAGAATTGGTCATGCCTCTCTCATTCAGCAAGCGGCGATGTAATATTTCTATAAGATAGCTCAGGAGGCATTGAAGTTGTGCAAAAGAAAACGAATGCTGAAAATTTGCCACAAGGTTTCTAAACAAATCCATTCAACTGAAGTTCGTCCTTAGAAGGGTTAAGTCCCCTAATCAGGGGGGAGGTAGACAATTTTAATGCATCCAGCTTGCCCTTCCTCTGCTGCGTTCCATGTCTGTAGATAGGTTTGTTCTAGGGGCAAGTCTTTTAAGGAATGAAAAAGCCGAGTTTCCTAGAGGGGAATCCTCCACTTCTGTATAAGATCCGCTAATTCACCTGTAATTGAAAAGACCTGCTAAAGGTTCCTCGCGTCATAGACGGGATTCAAACCCAAGTCTTTCCAACTTTCCGGCTTCGTCGAAACCGACTGAACTACTGGAAGAGCAATACAGCAGAATGCGGTATTAGAAATAGCTGATTATACGTGGAACGAATGAGGTGCTTGAGGATAAAGTTTTTCCACATGCTACGCAAGGTGTTGTATTGAGCTGTGCGAGGCGCAACCAGATTTGGAGAGACGACTGAAGAATTATGACAGATATTATCGCCAAGTAAGAGAAAGAAAGCGAAACTGGTATTCTAAATGAATAATAACAAAAGCACTAACAATGACAAAAATTTCGGAAATGATTAAATACTATGGAGAAAGTCTCATTGCAGAGCCAACTGTGCAATACAGCGTAGAAAGAAAGGGGCGCCTAAAGAGTAAACAGTGTTCATATTTGTGACAATATCCAAGATAGGAAGCACGTTGGGGGTAAATATTAGTGAACATCTACTCATCTAGGCAAGGCATTCATGGTGATATATTTCAGAATACAGATGGAGGAATATCTAGCGACTGAACAAATAGGCTTCAGAAAATTCAGAGGTGCCATACAATCGATATTAGCGGCACAGTTAACAACAGAGAAGACGCGAAGAACTAAGAATGGTGTAATAATAACAAAGAACAGTAAAGCTTATCGGATGATGGAGCTACCCGGCTCTCTTCCAAACGAAAGATAAATTAGATCCATTTAATTTTTTTTCATTTATATTAAAAAAGTAGTTAAAAATATACCTGGTTGTGTATTTTTAGAAGTAACGGATGACGAGCTCTTCGAAGCCAAACTTGCCTGAGCCGAAACACACGATAAGATAATGGATGAAGCTCAATTTTGTCAACTGAAATAGTTATATTTAATAGCCGAAAACGAAACATGAATAAAATCAACAGACAAAGATGAATTCGGTTATTATAAATTTTAAAAGATTGATTTATTTTAATTAATAATTAGATATATTAATTTGATTAATTAAATTATCAAATTAAACAATTTCGGAAACGAAAAATTAAAAAAGAAACGGGAACAAAAACTAGTGAAGCATACGCATGGAATGAGATGTAGGCTGTAAAAAGGAGAGAAAGATCAAAACAACCAAGGGAGGAGTCAATCCGAGAACATTGCATGCCATTTTGATAAACAAAGCAATTAGTTTGTAAAGAACGAAAGTGTACGGGAAAAAAAACGTGCATGTTTAGTGTTACTTCAGGGACGTGCGTGATAGCGATTCGAAGAGCAGGTTGGATTTGTAAAAAAGATGTTAGAGGCAGGTTTTTGATTTATGAAAAGATGGAGTTACACGTATACAGAAAAATAAGCCAAAAAAATTACTGAAAAGTTAATTCGACGGAAGTTATCAGATCATATATAGAGAATGCATCTTGGTGTTCGGTATAATGGACAATTACAACAGAAGACGTAGAGCTCACACAGATAGAAGGTAGACGATATAATGGACTGGTGAGTTATTCTTCTCCATCTGTCATTGTCTAATGAGATAAAGATGCGAGTATTCCACACTAACTACATAAAGCCTATACACTGCTTGGAAAGATATGAACGGACACCACAGCGTGAGGAACAAGCAGCCATGGCGTCCACCTTAATAGGATATAGGACCTCCTTTCGCTGCGATCAATGCAGCACTCCCACGAGACATAACTTCTACATGCGTACGACAGCGATCAATGGAAATTTTGGACTATTCTTGCTGTAGGCATGTAATGAGGTCCTGGACTGTTGTGGGGTGGATGCCCGTTGACCTCACTCGACGCTACAGTTCATCTTACAGATGTTCAATGGGATGGAGATCACAACTCTGTGGAGGCCTAGTCAAGTGTGGTGACTTTCATGTCCACAAACCACGCAGTTACAGGAGCATCCTTATGACAGGGTACATTGTCTTACTGAAAGAGACAATGGTCAGTTCTGTAGAAACCACAAAGTAGAAAACATTGCATTGTCCAGAATGTACAGTTACTTCATGGAATTCAGTGTTTGTGGTATCACAAACAGATGTCTAAGGCCAAATCAGTAAAAACAGGACCATATTATCACACTGCCACCTCCGAGTTTCACATATTAGGTTACGCAATCTGGTAAGAGATGTTGACTGGGCATCCGCCACACCCCAACCTACCGATCTCCTCGCTAGAGGATGTGGCTTGATTCGTCGTTCCATAACACAGCTTTCCAATCTCCCACTTCGCACTGTACACGCTCTTTGCACCACTGAAGACAACACTGCATGTTGGCTCGGGTAATATGGGACTTGCATATTGCGGGCCTACCATGAAACCCCATCTTATGAGCATTGGTTCTGAATGTTTTTGTGCAGATTCGTGTTCCAGTCGATGTCCGGAACTGCGCATTCAACGTGTCGACCAACGAATGGTGGTTTATACGTATTATCTTTCGTAATAGCATACGGTCACGTTTTTGGTGAGTGTGGAGTGTCGCTCACTGTGGGTAGCGCTTTCAGTTGACTCTCTGCGCTTCCATCTCGGTATGGTATCACTGACTGTTGACCTGGGACGCCCCAATTTTTCAACAATTTGCCGAACAAATAGACCTGCAACGCGACATCCTATCACAACGCTTCTCTCAAGCTCCGTCAGTTCCCTTCTCGCAGCCATTTCACCAGGACACAGTTGCACTGACTCGGGAGCATCACATCGCTCAATTTTTTCTAAGTAAAGTTTCTAAGGGCTCCTTGGACCAGTCGCTGAGCAAGCTAATAGAGAGTATGCTCTAGCTTTCTAGGTGACAGCTTACTCACGCTCTCTCTCTCTCTCTGAGCTTTCTTAGCTCTATAACGCTTCCTTTTATCATTAGGAACTACATGCTCCGTCCGATTACTTGTCACATGAAAGTAAAGGGCGAATGTTGAATAAATTACTTATAGCGGTCGGGAAGAACAGTCACAAATATTTATCGATTTAAGTCGTAAATTATGAGTATTATTACCGCTCTTTGTGAGGCAGCCACTTTGTTTTGCACAGGCCGAAATTGTCTTTTAATATTCGTATGATGTCCGTTAACTACGTGCGTACTCTAACCTTTCGGTCTTTTGGGGGTGAAAAAATCAGAAGATGCAAGTTTACATGGGAAGAATCATGCGACCTTTCATATGTGACAAGTTAACTCATCTTCAAGTGAAAATCTTCATAACTTTTGGGCGGTGAATTAAAAATAATACATCGCTTTGTATGGCGTATTAATACATGAAAAAAAAATTGGGAAGATTACTTAGAGTTTGCAACAATTCTAAGCTTGAAAAACTCAACAGCTGACGTAAATGTACGGCTTTACTGTTTTGAACACACACACACACACACACGTACTTGATACTGTTTTGTCGATGGAGCACGATTACATGTATACGGCTTGTGTTCATAAACAGCAAATAGAGCACAGATGGCATCATATACCCATTTCGGTTTGGTGTGCTGTCGTGGCTTATGCAACCAGCGCTACAAAATTCACGTCAGTTAGCCCATATGATTGCATTTTTATCGATGTATGAAAGTTTTAAGAGTGCATGGCAATTAATTGTAGGATAACTTTGAATACTTTAATTTATCAATTAACTGTAACCCAACCTGCTCAGAGTGGGAGACAATGTGTTTGTTTTAAGATATATTAGAAAACAATAATGAAGGAGTATGCTATATTTGGTTGGTATATTTGAATTACTCAAAGGTGAAAATTTTGGAAAAGGAGGACGAGGCTTGCCTCCTTCGACTACAATGCTGTTTCCCATTGTAAATATGAGCAAAAAAGTTATAAATTTATCGAAAATTATAGAGTAAAACTTGTCTATATTATATATTAAAAATTGCCTACCACGTCAGTTCATACTTCACGCACACAGAACAGATGAAATTCGGGAAAAAAAAGAAAGAAAAAAACAGTAAAGAACACTAAAAATTTGACCCGCTGCTCCATCTGTACATCTTTTCAACGGCTCAAAGGTGTATTTTGAACACACACCCGGACTATTAACGCGAATGTGATGCAACGTTTACGTGTCGAAAAGTTTCCTCTTCATGAAGTATTAGTATATTGCGTTTACTTTTAGGAATCACGCGAAGTCTGGAAACAATTAGGGGAGTCTCTAACGGAATAAATGCAAAACTATAATATCGGTGATATTGCAATTCGGTGGGTGAGCACCACACACCAAGCACACTCTGAATATTTGCCTCTGCAGCAGGGTCATCGGAAAATGAGTGGCAATGTGAAGTCAGCGTCATCAAATAAAGGATGTGCACTGAGAATGGAATGGAGTTGGTGATGGTGGGGGAATTACGCTGCAAGAGATTGGGGTTCGTATAATCAGCACTCCACAAGAGAGAAAATGTAGGGAACTCTTGCAATCGTGTAAGGACTATGACTGATTATAGAAATAGCATAACATATAAAAACCGCTGCTCAGTGAAAATATCGAGTATAAAAAAAGAACTGCTACGAAGCCTCTTCCTAGTAACCGGAATCTTAGGACTTTGACACAGCATAAAGAAACAAATAAAAAAATAAACGGTTCCATTCCTGGAAAATAAATGATTCCATTAATGTGAAAAATCTCTTTGATAGTACAGTGGGGCTAGGTTTTAGCCCTCCGACAAGTGGCGAACAAAGATAGCCTCTAACATTCTCGACATGCATGCTTACAAGAAATAACGGCCGAGACGACGTTCAAAAATCTGATTAACCCCTTAACGTACCAATTAAAAATCAGAAAGCGGTCGTTTTTCTGCCAATTTTTTGGGCGAGGGTGATTTGCTGGATCAAATTCATTATTATATGAAAAATAATGATGAATTTGTGCAAACGCAACCGAAATAGCCGATACACGCCGTTGGCGACTTTTCTCGGCTGATAGGAAACAGGCACAAGACTGTCTAGCGTCTAATTCGGTTGTATTTATATGGGAAACCAAAATTCAAAATCCATTTTCGTGCAATAAACAAAAGACGTGTCACAGACGTCTTTGTATTAAGGGCTAAACAAAACAATTAGTTCGAGTAATCTCAATTTGTCAAATATAAAGCTCCACACTGCTGCGAAAATTGTTCAACGACCTACCCTTTCTGGAATGCAGCAGAATTTACTTAACATAGCAAGGTATAAGCGGTGTCCGTGCAATTTTAAATAGTGAGAAGAAAGATCATTTCATGTTTTCGATTCCAGCGCCGAATGACAGCAAATATCTGCAGTACTCTCTCACCAGGTCTGCAAAATCTGGTTGAGTTTTATTTGGAATTGCGGAAGAAGCGAATAAGGTTTTCAAGCCAGTGCATAAGGGCGTTCACTTCGTGAGTGCCTTTTGGAAGGGGTCTCTGCTTTGCTGGATGGGGAAAAAAGGTTTCCCAGAGAGAGAAAAAAAAAAAAAAAAACCTGCCGACCACTGATTGTCTCAGCGAATCATCACCAGCTAGTCGCCATGAACTCAGCTACTAGCCAGTGATAGCTAACCGGCTTCTTGCAGATTTCCACAGTGGATTTGAGATATTTCTGCCTGTTTTCTTTGGGGAAAACAAAGGACACTTTTTCGAATACCTGCCTGCTAAGAAGAAGTCACCCAACATGGCTTTATTTTATTTATTTATTTATTTTTTTTTTTATGTTGGGCCCATATACGAGAGGTTGGCTGGTCAACCTATAGTACTTTAGTACCGTATATGGGTAGTGGGATGGGAAAGGAGAACCTTGTTGACATTAAAAGCCTGTATATTGTATTCCTTGGGAAATACAGCAGGGGGGGGGAGACTGTTCCACAGTACAGCAGTGGCAGGGATGAAGGAGGAGGAAAAGAAACTTGTTCTGTGGGTTTGGAGGAGGCTGTACGTGTTCCAATGGGTTGCGTAGAGAGTGGGGGAATTATTGATGTTGTTTCAGATGAGCATTTTCCATGAAAATATTTGTAGAATATACAGATTGCAGAGACCAAGCGTCTATGTGAGAGTGGGGGGGGGTCAGTAAGAGATGGATCATTTATCAGTCTAATTGCTTTCCTCTGTATTGAGTCGAGCATTTTGAGAAAGCTTTTAGGAACCCCACTCCAAATGTGAGAACAGTATTCGATAGCTGGGCGGATTTGCGATTTCTATAGGGTTAACAGTTGTTTTCAAGTGAAGTAGCGTCTTGAGCGAAAGAGAAAGCCTAGTTGTTTGGAAGCTGAGGATGCAATGGTTGTGATGTGTTTATGCCAGGATAGGCTTGATGTCAGGGTAATTCCGAGAAGAGAAATCTCATCTTGTCTGGGAATTTGAGTGTTATCAAAAACAATGCTGGGGAAAAATGGTTCTTTTTTTGTGAAAAATAAGACAGAACTGGGTTTTGCTAGCATTGAAGTTGATGAGATTATCTGAGCCCCCATTGGAGGATGGTTTGGAGGTCAGAATTAAAGGCAGTGGTGGTTGATGCTCTGTGGGTTGAAGTGAGTTGTGTAGAGTAGGGATTGTCAAATGAAAGGGAGCAATGCAATGTGCTGTCATCTACAAAACTGTGTATTGGGTTGGAGGTCAACTGAAATAGGTCATTGATGTACAGAAGGAAGAGGGTCGGTGAGAGAACTTAACCTTGTGGGACAATCGGCATTTGTTGGATAGTGGGAGGATAGGGAGCCATCTACCATCACACATAGTGTGCGTCCAGACAGGAAGTTGGCAATCCATCTGCAGAAGTCCTGAGACGGTCCAAATGATGGGAGTTTGCTTAGTATGCCTTTGTGCCAGACCCGGTCAAAGGCTTTAGAGATATCAAGCGCAACTACTTGGGGTTCGCCAAATTTTTCCATGTCATATGTCCAGAGATGGGTGATATATGAAGGTCACCTGTTGATCGGCATCGACAGAATCCATACTGGGGTCGTTTAATAGCTGGGTGCCTTCAAGGTAGAGTAGGAGTTGATAATTAATGGTTTTCTCCATCACTTTAGATAGGATAGAGGTGAATGAGATAGTGCGGTAGTTATATGACAGCGATTTGTCACCCTTTTTGGGAATGGGTTGAATATAGGCCAATTTTCAGGCTTTGGGATATATACCGGTGGAGTAGGAGAGTGTGTATCGTCGGCATAGGATAGGAGTCAGTTCTGCTGCACAGACTTTCAGGACAATTGGAGGAATGCCATCAGGGCCAGGGGATTTTTTTATGTCTAATTTTGACAACAGGTTTATAATCTCTTTCTGGAAAAAGATACAGGGGGGAATTGTGTGTGGGGCAGTTGGAATGACTGGGGGACATTTGCCATTGTCGGTTATGCGTGCATTGAAGGCAAAGTGTGAAGCCAGGAGATTAGCTTTTTCTGTGGGTTTTTGGAAGTGGTGTCTGCTTTGCTGGATGGGAAAAAAAGGTTTCCCAGAGAGAAAAACACAAAATAAACCTGCCGTCTTCGTACACGACCACTGATTGTCTTGGCAAATCATCACCAGCTAGTCGCCATGAACTCAGCTACTAGCCAGTGATAGCCAACCGGCTTCTTACAGATTTCCAAAGTGGATTTGAGATATTTCTGCCTGTTTTCTTTGGGGGAAACAAAGGAAACATTTAGAGGCTTTAGAAGAATGAAAGCGATGTAAGCTGACTGATGCTTTAATAATACCTTCCCTCTAACTGCAGTTTAGATGGAAAGTGTCCTTGGTTCGAATCCATCTATGATGCGAATAATTTTTTTTAAGATTTTTTTCATTTGAAGAAGAGTTTGTTGATCTCATAACGAGGTGTCAGGGATGAATTTATCTTCCGAAAAAATCGCGATTTTCATGCAGCAAATGGGCAAACCGTAAGAACACAGGGCTTCTTAACTGGTAGCGGTTTCCTCCGTAATTCCACTTAAAAACACCGAACGGCGGTAATTATACACAACACTGGAAACGAGGCGTAGTTTTAACCGCTTTCTTGCGAAGTCTAATTAGATGAAGTTTCCTTTTTAGTCCGGAATGAGCTGGTGCGATGGAAACGTAATTTTTGCCCATTCTGATGAATCATGGATGACATGTCCATCCATGATAAACATCGTGGATGGAAGTGGAAGCCGAACGTGATAATGAGAAATAATAGCATAGTCAATCATCCTACGTAAACTGACAGAGAGGGATTTGAGATTGTGCTCCACTTGTCTTAAGTATATTTGTGGATGCTTACAACCAGGAATTCAGGGTGCTACGGAGATTTAAGGGCAAACATTATCTATTGAAATTCTCTCTAACCCCAAGCAATGCTTAAAGTTCGAGTTCCGATGCGCAGGACCCGCCTCTATCGCAGAGCATGACATTGGTGTAGGGAAATACCCCCTTTTCAGTTAATTTGCGCTTGTTTTGGTGTCAGTCTACCAGAGTGGATAGTTTTAGCTGTTAAAAGTCGCAGTGGGAGCGTTTCTCTCATTTCGTACTCGGAATCACTGGAAAAGCGAGCACCGAGTGACAACTGTTGCCCATACGGTGGCAGGTGTATGGAAAGGAGTCCGCCGAGTACCCGTGTGGTCTTACAGCAGATGGGTTGCAGAAATGAGAGAGGATGGCACTGAATCCCAATATTTTGGGATGTGATTGCCATGTTCTTCTTCACTAAGAAGGGTTCACTGGTTAGAGGAAAGCGGGTCAAAATACCTCCGTTCGCTTTTCTACATTTGGTGAAAACTTTACTGAGGGAGGGGAGGGCAGAAGCTGTAACAGCGACAAAAGGTGAGCCAAGTGTATTGTGAAAATAATAGGGTTTGCACAGCCCCAAATCTTTGCAGCCCTGTGTACATTCGCTGGGCTGAAGAAACAGAGACAGGGAGGGCCGTCGAAATTAGATCAGCTTGAAATCCTTCCTCTTGCAACGGCAATGTGTTGACTTCATCAACGCATTACAGGTTATTCACGCCGTAAAATGTGTTTCTCTAAGGGCACTGACACATTTAATTGGATCCGTAAACAGGAGAAGCTGTGTGTGTGTGTGTGTGTGTGTGTGTGTGTGTGTGTGTGTGTGTGTGTGTGTGTGTGTGTGTGTGCGTGCGCG
This sequence comes from Typopeltis vanoorti, assembly GCF_054136105.1. Taxonomy (NCBI): domain Eukaryota; kingdom Metazoa; phylum Arthropoda; class Arachnida; order Uropygi; family Thelyphonidae; genus Typopeltis; species Typopeltis vanoorti. Next base: position 493,070 of record NC_143553.1, read on the forward strand.
CGCGAGCACACCTGTCAGGTTTCTTATATGTTTAATCGCATGCACGTTCGCGATTTGCTCATGTTATTGGAGTGTTCGTTCCGACTAATTTTCCCTCAAGAACAATCATTTTGACCCTTTCCGAATGCAAACTAACAATCCAAAGTCCTTTCAAAAGTGGAAGAAACGTCACGAAAATGAGTGCTGTAAATCACGGCATTACGGGTTCGTGAAGCATTCCCGAGCACGGACTCCAAGCAGGTGGCCGTTCTTCTCTCAGGTGACCAGTTCAACTTCCCCTGCTGTTATAAACACCGAATCATAACCTGAGGGTGGGTTAACATTGATGCCGTTGACCTCGTCTGTCTTGTAATGTAAGCAGCGAAAGAAGGAACTCTTCTCTTGCTCTGACTCCAACAAGAAATCTGCACTCATCCGATTTCTATACCCATCACTTAGGAATGATTATAAACCAGAATCGGGTCTGGTTATGACTCAGCACTGGCAGTCCTTTACTTCGATTTACTCTTAAATGGATGAATAAAAAAATGGGGGTAAAAATGCTGACAAAAGAACTCCACTGTTACCGGTCAAGGTCGATCCACGGGGAAGCAAAGCTACTACGCCACGGGCATCTCGTTGACCACGGGAGTTATCGTGAAGTCTCACCGCTATCTGGCGAGGAAGTTTTTCGAGAATTTCTGGCAGGCGTGATGACGACTCTCAGTCTTCAGAGGCGCAGTTGAGAGGGCTCGAGTTCAAATTGCATTAACGGAAATAACAGTTTCTCGTGGCAAATGTCTATTTTAGCGGTAAATGTCTATCTCTCTGTGGAAACTCTGACCTTTTTTTTTTTTACCACTAACAAAGTGCACTGTGTGAGTACTGATTAAAATTTGGGAACGAAAAAGAAATATGCATTCTTTTGTTATTTCTGTGTAAAGTTAGGCAGATCCAATGTGTTGATCTAATTAGGTAACATAAAAAAGGGCACGTTAGATCATCGCCTAGGTTTCGTACATTCCCACGACCCATCTACCCCCCCCCCCTTCAAATTGCTCAGAACTATCTCTCTCTTTAATATTTCCCTTAATGTCACAGCCTATTCAAAAACACTGCGAAAGGAGTCCTCCTTAGATCACAGCACATTCGTTGTTTCGCCGAGTACCTTCTCTCTCTTTCGAAGAAAATTGATAGAATGCAAAACATCAATCGTAGCCATCCATTCGTTAGTAATAGAAGCGGAACAGAAAAACAAGTATCCCAGAAACTGCCACGAGTTTACTTTGTAATTCATAATACTTGACATCTACCCACCCACTACTCAAAATATACTATTTCCCGCTGCCTCCGCCTCTTAACAACACATGCACATCATCCAATTTCCAGCGACTCCTCTGTACAAGACACTGGCATAATATCCTGCAAATAGCAAACACTCCACAAATTCCAGCTCATTGATTCCAGTGTTTGCATGTTGTTCAGCATCACATATCTGACTTACCCTGTAACCAACGCAATTATCAGATATGATCTGAATGTGCCTTTACTAGCTGCAATCAAACACACACTACCGTATTTCTGAAATGGGTGAGAAGATTGGAGATTCAGTACGGATATATATGTTGTTGTTCTTTCCCTTCAGCCTTATGGTTGGTGGAATTGCAATATGCTACTATACATGTACTAGGAAGATTATTATGAAGGTGGGTGGGTTCCTTTGCGTTTCTTGCCGTACCGTAAGTATTTATGACTGTAGCCGTGGGTTCACGGGACCGTTCTGAGAGATGAAGAATCCTCCACCTCCATATGAGACCGGTCAACTCACCTTTAGTTGAAAGACCTGATAAAGGTTTCTCACATCACGGACGAGGATCAAACCCAGAACTTTCCGACCAAAGGGCTTCGTCTATACTGACTGAACTACGGAAGCTCAGGGTTATATATTCCCACTGGCTACCTAGCGCGTCCCCAGTTGGTGGATAGGGCATGGTAGTCAGGGTGGATACCCTGACTACCATCCGTTAGATATCAGAGCAGCCCTGAATATATTGAATAAAAGCTGGACCGACCAGTGGTTTCGGGACTGGCGATCCCATGTGAAAATATTGGCATTCACCAATCCCCAGTGGGCCAGAGTGGTGGTGTATGGCCCGATCTTACAAAATGAATCAAGTAGGAATAAAAGAGCCTCATTCCCTCGAGACCAGATTATCCTAACTGCCTGAAGTGGTAAAACATTAAGGCAGAGGATGCTCCCCGGGGTAACCAGATCACGCCGCAGTTGGAAACTAGAGTTTGGAATTTTAAACTGTGGGACTCTGAGAAGTGAATCCGGAACTGACTGAAGAGTAAAGCGATTAAAATTCTTTTACTGTGAGGTTAGACCTAATGGTGACGAAACTGTTCATTCAAAAAAAAAAAAAAAAAAAAAAAAAAAAAAAAAAAAAAAAAAAAATGGAAACAATTACAGAGACTAGGATAAGGAAAGAATCAGTGGAGTCGGATTCACGATTAACAAAAAATTGAACAATAGAATTTGATCTTGTTGAATAGCAGTTTTGGTGTCCAAATCTCAAAATCATCCAAGTACTAACAATAAGTCATATTGATAAAGAAATTGAAGGCTTCTGTCATGATGGATCCCAACTTTAAAGCAGAATTTTGGATATGGCACGAGAGATAATCGAGGAGCGAGGATGATAGAATTTGCAGAAAAAAGACTTGAAAAAAATTCATGAAAAAAAAATCTCACAACAAGAAAAATTCAACTGGAAAAGCTTTTAACCTCACCAACAAGAAAAACGTTTTTCATGACTGCGTTCAGTGCTACAATGAAACCGTTTTGCTTGCCTCTATGTAGTGTGGTGCTTGTAGACGGGGTGGGGGGGGTAGATGTGTTTCACTACATACATGCACACACGGTAATGTTTTGGGTGCAGGTGATGGTACGCGACGGAATGGCATACCAGCACTTCTATTAAACAGTGACGGATGATATACGTATGCGATACATCGAGGAAGTTATAATATTCAGTTTACCTTAGTATTCAAATAAGGTTAGCTATTTAATAAAATCTTCATTTTTACTACACCTGTGGTTAAGATATTTGCTGTAACTATTTTTAGAATTTTAAGTTATTTTCATGTTTACATATTAATACCTGCACGCCAGGCTGTGTCTCGCGCGAACTGCACCGCAAGCACGATTGTATTTTACGAGGGTAGTCAGAAAAGTTCTAGGCCTCCACCATAGATGGCAACAATATCGGCAAGATTTTTTTTTTCTTTTGTTGGTACATCTGTTAAAAGCATCGATGTGAAATTTCAAGTCATTCTAACAAGTAGTTTGTTTTATACAGCTGTCTGAAGCTGTATAAAACAATTTTCTGTATCCCTTAAAATTGATAAAATTGAGTATCGTATGGTTATAAAATTCTTTGTAAAAGAAGGTTTCACGCCAAAAGAAATTCATTCGAAGTTCATAAAAGTTTATGGGGACTCTTCTCCTTCGTTGTCGATAATTAAAAAATGGGTTGCCAAGTTTAAACGTGGCCGTACCAGCCTTGAAGGTGATCCACGTGAAGGACGTCCAAAAAGTGTAACACCACCAGAAATCATTGACCAAGTGCAAGATATGGTATTTGAATGACTGGCGAGTCAAAGTGCGTGAAATTGCTGAGTCTATGGGCATTTCGAAAGAACGTGTAGGATATATTTTGCATGAAGAATTGCAAATGAAAAAGCTATGCGCAAGATGGGTGCCACTCTTACTCGCAGCAGATCAAAAACGCATGAAAGTCTCTGAACAGTGCTTGGAGCGTTTTAACAAAAATAAAACTGATTTTGTGTGTCGATTTATTACTATGGATGAAATTTGGATTCACCATTACACACTAGAATACAAAAAGCAGTCAAAATAGTACACAGAAGGCCAGTTGTTCAGCGCCAAAGAAGACAAGGTCGGTTCCATCAGCAAGAAGGGTCATGACATTCGGTATTTTGGGATGCTAAAGGCATTTTGTTTATTAATTATTTTGAAAAGGGTAAAACAATAACCGGGGAATATTATTCCCATCTTTTAACCAGACTAGATGAAAAAATTAGTGAGAAAAGAGCCCGTTTGCAGAAGGAAAAAATCATCTTTCATCAGGACAATGCACCTGCCCACAAAAGTGTTTTCGCAGTAGGAAAATTAAGGGATTTGCACTATGAACTGTTGGAGCATCCACCCTATTCCCCAGATTTGGCTCCCTCTGACTTCTATCTCTTCCCAAAACAAAAACACTTTCTTCTTGATCAGTGTTTTTCTTCGAACCAAGAGGTGATTGCAGCTGTAGAAAAGTATTTTGCAGATCCTACTCAGAACCACTATAGGGACGGGATAATGGCGCTGGAGCATCGCTGGAATAAATGTATTAGTCTTCAGGGAGATTATGTTGAAAAATAAAAATAATTTTGAAATTATAAATTCGTTTTATTCATTGTTTGTCCGAGAACTTTTCAGATTATCCCCGTAGTGCTACAATAAACTTTTACTTTGTTTGGTTTGCCACTATGGAAATACGGTGTTCTTTCCAGTTGTTTCTAATTACACTAAATACTGTAATTACTCTACTTTTCACTGAATACAATGCTGTGTCTGTGTTGTTTTTAGTGTTACAATAATACTTTTGTTTGTTTGCTTCTGTGCAGTATGGTGCTTGTGGAGATGTGTTTCGCTATATAGGGACATTTTCATTCTGGTACTAAACTACCAAGGTATACGGGATGCGCCAAGAGAAAGCACTGGACAAATTCTCATCTCATGCCTGAAGGTGAAATACAACACCCGTCGATTTGTTTCTTCCCCTCGCGAACGTTAAGGAAATCATCTTGCTTGGTTTTATCCGACATCAACAGATGTCCTGTTCATTTAAGAACTAATACTAAAAATGTCTTGAACTGTAAAGTAAAAAAATGAAAAGGATTACTAGTTTCTTTTCCCTTCAACATTAAAAAATTAAAAAGTGAGGAAATGAGTGAAGTGTTAGCTACAGAGACTGCATCGAAGACAGTTTTTGTTCATGATGGCATCAACGTCCAATAGCAAGGAATGGCACATAAGGACTGTTGATGGAAAAAAAGGACTTCTATGCGAAGTGTAATTGGCTAAATTATCAAAATAGGAGACTTGGATGCAGTATCGTCGTTAGGATATATGTGACTCCTAAATTCAAGAAAATGTAATTTTTAAAGGTGATTTTTAGTGGTTGAGATACAGTTTTGCCGCGCTCCAAGCCCACTCCTAGGCATCGCCTTACTTGTTTAGTGGCTTACGACGGTCCTGCTCCGATGTGCATTATGCAAACGAGTGGAAAAGATGGGAAGTGCATGAAGATTTCTAAGGAATGAGCAAGAAATAAAGTTGGCGAAATTAGACATGAACAGCTGCTAGCTTCAAGAAAGAAAACATCGCACTATGAAGTAACAAATATTTAATAAATAAATATATATATATTTTTTTTAGTTATCTTTTCATATCCTTGAAATCTTAAATTTTTTCTGGTAGCAAACAATGAGTACGGTACTTTTTTTTTACAAAAAAAAAAGGCGCTAAAAAAGTGAGTGTGTGTCGTTTTTTTTTGTTTTTTTTTTTATTTCAACTTCTCTAAAATATACTTACATTCATATTCCTATATTAACAGAACGATTTACACTGAAGGAAGTCCATATTTCTGAACTTCGTGTACACAGAAATACACAAATGTTCATTTTTGAAATCTTTGCTTAATTCACCTTTATGAGCTTAAAAAGAGAAGCAAGTTATGAAAGTGATGTATTTTTAAATATTTATGAAAAGGGTGTAAACGCTCTTTTTCAGGCGTCTAGCGGTGCAGTTTTGAGTGGATTCTCAGCTAGTTGGAAAGCTCAAAGTTTTCTCCAGTGTGAGGGAGGTGTCAGTTGGATCCTATTCCTGACGGAATCCAGCTAAACTTTGTGGTAGTGATATTTGAGCAGTTTTGAGTAGGCTTCATATGAGGGCACATTCTGATATTGCATTACTTAAGTATCTTTTAAATGCTTCTCCGTGCAGTGACGCTATCTTTCCCATCCAGCTGCAGATACTACTGGACAAAGCCAGCCTACTCCTCAGTTGGTCATAATTTTCTGCTTTGCAGTTCGGCGTGTAACCTTTTTCTAATGAAACATCTCTAAACTTAGCACTCCCCGAGTCAGAACTGCATGACCACTTTCACCCACCGGTGACAAAAATCACTTCTTTAATCGAAACCCTTTCTGACACTATAATCAGATCTAAAACCCTTTGACCTTGAGTTTGAGGAGATTGTGTCGCAGCAGTTCAATAAATTGGGTTTCATTTTTCTTAAGAGATTTCACCGATGGCCGATCAATGTTTGGATAATTAAAGTCCGCTGCGATGATTACCCATTTCGCACTCATCGTGTTAATTTGGCGATGCATTTCAATGTATTTGATCTTGTTAGACTCTGGCATCACATCGGATGGCTTCATTTACATGGAAAACTGTTACTAGTATTGCTTTTATAGCGTTCTACCTTAGCTCGGAGCATCAGTAGCTTAGTCGGTATAGACGAAGCTCTTTGGTTGGAAAAACCTGGGTTCGATTCCCGCCCAAAGCGTGAGAACCTTTACTTGGCCTCTTTCGACTAAAGGTGAGTTAGCAAGTCTCATACGGAGGTAGGGTTTTTTCTCACCCGGAAACTCGGTTTTTCTTTCCCAAAAACAGGCAAACCGGCCTCACGAACACACGCATCTACAGACATAGGACACACCGGTGACATAGGGCTTACCCCTTATCCTCGAAGCTGTCGCGGTTTCAACTCGGAATAGGCATGGCCTATTCCGATTTGAAACTCTACAGTTTGAAGCCAATAAAACTCTACCCATTTGTTTCTTATACGCCTGGCATTCGTGTACAGGCAGAATAATCTTACCGCATGTTCTTTTGTATACTCATATCTGCAGATCTCTATTCTTCTCTAGTGCTTTATACATGCAGACATCTTTGCACACGTTGGATTGGTCCGAACCGGACAAACACAAAGTCGAAATCGTTCTCTCCTCGTCATTTCCATGACAAAGCTCATTCCTTTCATTAACACAGTTATATAACATTGTCGCTCTTACGCTCACATTCTCACCAGTCCTCCCATCACAATCGGGTTACCCTTCCTCTGTATTCGGTCTCATATCAGTTAATCATTTTTCTTAACTTCCGATTCCAAATTCATTGGAGTGAAGACTATCTCTCTTAAAACAAATCGATTATTCCCTCAAACTCGCCCCATACATCCAAATACTCGCATCAACTCCCACGCACACACACACACACCAAATCTGATGAATTAAACGAGAAAATTAAAGGTTGTTGCTGAAGGCATTTAAAAACAGAAGAAATATCTGAATATTGTGAAGGAATGCAAATATTTGAAAAATATTTTTTTAATTAAAAAAGTGTTTTTTACTTTAAGAACTGAATTGTGTTGATCTGTTGTCGCCCTCTCTTCCACTGTCATACTGATTACGATGACAGTGAGGACACGTTTTGGCCCTCTAATTCATTCAACGCAGCATGTTTTACTATTCTTCTTCACTATAGTTCTTCTTTAGTATTTTGCAATACTAAAGAAGAACAATAACTAGATTCCATCTATGACTATTTCGTCAGCAAATTGAAAAGTTTCATAATTAATTTTGCTCAGTGTTATATTAGTAGTTATATTAGTATTATACTGAAGTTTATATTAGTCCTTTAGTTGGAAAGACCTCGATTTGACTCGCGTCTACGGCGCATAGAACTTAGGGAGTTGTCAGGGATCTTCCTACAGTAAACTCCAATCTTTCATCCGGCTAGAAGACACAAACACTTGCCTTATAGCCATTACTGCTTTGGCCGTAATTACGAACAAATTATAAATAGCTTTGACTGTATGTTTTTCTGAATTCGGAGAAGCGATATGCCTTGGAAACTAAACAAAACTTCGTAGCAGTTTTTTTTTTTTTTTCTCACCTGAACGGGCAAATGTTTAGTCCTTCAATCCGCTGTTAACCGTTTTCCTCGTCCAGGATTTTGTCATATTTTCCATATCTTGATTTTCTCTCCCGCATTCTTTAATTTAACTTGGAATGAACAATGGTTAGACAATTCCACAATCCTTTTAATTCACTGATATCTGGTGGGTAAATTTATGTATCGTAAATTGTGCAAAGTGCCATAAATAGATTATTATTATTAGAATATACACCTCTGAATCAAAAAATTAGAATAATCAAAGAAAAGGTGTTCAATGATTTGCAATTCTAATTTATTGCATAGAAAACAATTATTACCAAATATGAATTAGCATCGTCTAAATCTATAGATTATATAAACACATAAAAATGTAATATAAATTATAAGAACGGTGTTATTTGAAAATATTCACAAAATTAGAATCATTTTTAACGTGGTTCAGAATTTTAGAATATTCCAATTTTTTCGGATTGGTTTTGAGGAGAACCTCAGTAGCTGCTGGACTGAATCGTGTGTGTGAGGAATCGTTTGCTAAACATGGGCCGAACGAGTGACATATTGGAAGCTAAGAAGTTTCGTATGGTGTCTCTATACACAAAGAAGGCCAAACTCAACAGTTTATAGCTAAGGATTAGCTATAAACTGTTGAATAAGGAATTAGCTATAAACGAGGAAGCGTGAGTACAGTATTGAGACAGTATTCCAATAACCGGAGTTTTCAAAATAACCGCTGCAATAGCGGTCGAAAGGTAATAACTACATCAAGAGATGAGAGGAGATTGAAGAATATCGTGAAGAAAAACCGCTTCCGAAGTGTAAGTTTATTTTCACTGGAGGTGGAAAGAAATAGGCGTGAACTTGTCTAAATCTACGACGCTGAGACGACTTCACAAATTGGGTGTTAAATCACGTGTGTGCCTAAGACGAAGCCGCTTATGACTCCCAAGCAAAAGGCAGCTAGAGTGCGATGGTGTAAGCACACTGCTGTGTGTTCAAGAGGACTGGAAAAGGTACTTTTTAGCGACGAAAGTATGTTTTGTGTGTCCCATGGTCGTCAAGGGATAAGTGTTTGGAGTCTTAAGCAAGAAAAATCTGACAAAGAATGCATGAAACGTTCGGTGAAATTTGCATCCGCTATCATGGAATGGCTTGTATGACCGCACAGGGTCCAGGTAGGGTGTGTATTGTGTACGAAAGAGTCAATTCCAAAGTGTACCAAGAAATTCTTGAGCCCTTTATGTTACCAGCATCGGAAGATTTATGTGATGGCGATTCCTTTTTCAGCAAGATTCAGCTTCTTGTCACACTTTCAAGGCTCAAAGAAAGACAAATCAGTGTAATTCCTTGGCCGGCAAATTCACCAGATTTAAACCCCATTTTGAATTTATGAGGAGTTATGAAGAAACGCCTTCAAGAAGTTGCCCTAAGAGGTTCTACTCTACAGACCATATGGACATGTTCAGATTAAAAAAAAAAATTAAAAAAAAGACTGAACCCTCTAATAAATAATATGCCCAACTGTTTATGAACAGTCATAAAAGCTAAGGGAGAGGGAAGGGGGGGGGGGCAACAAAGTACTAATTATCATGTCGTTTCCCTTTGCCTGTAATTTTTGGGCATTTATTTTCGCATTATTCTAATATTTTGAACCACGTTAAAAATTATTCTAATTTTGTGAATGTTTTCAAACAAGTTATTTTATATAATAAATTTAGTTTAATCCTTTATCCAAGTGTGAGCAAACAAAGTTTGCGCCTGAAAGTATCTTCAGGACTGGGGTAAGGTGGTAAAACACCGGTCAACTTGTTGCAAAGGTGGAGCAAGCTACCAACAGTCCTGTCTCAGTATCTCCTATAATGCAAAACACATCTCCTTGCGGATATGGCTAATGTTATGCATTAAGGGACAGGCCACTACCCAGACTAGATTCGACCTTTATTGAAGTCTCTTCAGTGGGAGACAGGCCCAGAAGTGGAGACCAGGCAGAAGCATTAGCAAGGTCATCTCTACCTATAGGAGTTGCCAAATGGTGTGCCACCCTTTTTTAATAAATTACTCTGGATTTAAAGAAAGATGTTGAAAGTTTATTTTTATTTTTCACTTGGTTAGAGTATAATAAATTTAGTTTAATCCTTTATCCAAGTGTGAGCAAACAAAGTTTGCGCCTGAAAGTATCTTCAGGACTGGGGTAAGGTAGTACCCAGTCCTGAAGATACTTTCAGGCGCAAACTTTGTTTGCTCACACTTGGATAAAGGATTAAACTAAATTTATTATACTCTAACCAAGTGAAAAATAAACTTTCATCAAGTTATTTTTATAATTTATATTACATTTTTATGTGTTCATGGTGATATAATCTACAAAGTACGTAGATTTAGACGATACTAATTCATATTTGGTAATAATTATTTTCTATGCAATAAATTAAAATTGCAAATCATTGAACGCATTTTCTTTGATTATTCTAATTTTTTGATTCGGAGATGTATTTTTGGTCTCTGGTACTAAAACTCAGTCTCTCGTGAAAGAACTGCCAAGAGTTAAATGCCAATAATTAAAAAAAATAAATTATTCGGAAGACTTTTCGAAACACAGAATGGTTTTTCAAAAAAGGACGTTCACACGCACATGCACCTTTCCGTTTAAAATTAGCAATAAAAAAGTAAAACTTAGCAACACAGATTTGATTTTGAAAAAGCAGTCGATAAGGCGATAATAAACATTTCCTTTTAACATATTTCAAGAAAGAAGAAAATCATCAAAACGCATTCTAGAAGATAAACGCATATATGAGGATGATGAAATACAGATTCAATTGGAATACGATCTTGGAGAGAAATCAGTTAACGAGTTTGACATGGATGTACCCTTCTGCGACTCTATTTAAAATATTCATTTAAAAAATGCTAGTCGTGTCCCGCTTCAACGGATTTTACTACCCACGGTTCGAAAAACACTGACCGAATCAATCTTGAATTCTGAGTGCTGTGCCAAGCACAGACGACAACTGCCTGTCACGTTTAGTATTTGTTTTCTTAAGTAGATATTTAATATAATTATGGTTAAACAACCAATGTGTTAATTATTAAAACTAACGTCAGTTGGTCTGGTTAATCAAATATAAGAATTCGCATAGTTTTATTAAATTCTTCTTAAGTAGTTCATAGAATTAAATCTTTTAAATGAGAAGTAATGAAAAGCAATTCCTGTGGAAGTCAAAATCTTACAAGCGCATCAGAGTTGCATCTTTCTTTGCTCTTCTTCCACCCCCTCCCCCCCTTTTTTATGTATTATACTTTCTATTTCTGATACGTTCGACTCGTACAGGAAAGGATACGTTTTCTCCCACGGAACTCAATGCGCTCCTAGTTTTTACAATCTTGAGTTGCTGAGACGATAGAAAGACAAACCTCAGACAACAAAACACTAGGAACGAATAAATCCATCCAAACATTTTGTGGCTGCATCTCGATGATGCACTTGAACCGCATGTCTATAATCTATCTATACATAGCGTATAGATCAGGTGGGTTGTGGATTTGCATATTAGCCGAATATAATGGATGTGGATCATTACATTTGGGGAAATCAGGATATGCTGAAAGTATTCATCCAAGTCTTCTCAGGAATAGAAACGAAGCAAGTCACACGATGCATCGCAGTGTAGTTATTTGATATATTTGTTAACACATTCTTGTAACGGATGATAGGGACACAAGCATGTTTGTTTTTTCTTTTTTTTTTTGTAATTTGAGAAAACATTACAGTAGGGGAGAGGGTATACTGAGCTCCACTAAAACTGTCAGATAACCTGAAGTGGGGACAATGAACGAGCGCACGTGAAAAGGGAGGGTCCGTAAGATATGAACGACTGTTCAAGGTAACACCGTCCATAGTTTTCCTGCTTCCTTAATCTTTGCTGAAATCGTTTTCCTTGCACGTGCAATCGTCCGATGTTCTGACACTGTTTGCAACAAACTGGCAATTTTTCCCCTCGCTTGCTGGTTTCAAAGGACCTGTCGTGAAGCTAAATATTTAATAGACTCCCACCTCCCGGTGACTGCATTTTAATTTATTTTCTAACTCCCGAAAAGAAGTATATGCTACGAATGCCAATTCCTAAATAACGGTTTTCTTCTTTGCTCGCTTCGTTTTACTGAGTAGTGAAATCCCGCCAGACATCTCTCTCTCTCTCTCTGATATCTGACGGACGAACCTTGGCAAAACGGTTCTCGCTGCTACTTGGATGTCACCGTTCAATTCTGAAGCAGTAACATTTGGAGCTACTTGCATTTTTTTTTTCTTTTAAGTCATGCGATGGTTGGAAAGACGGGATTCGAATCCCGTCTTAGACACTAATAACATCTAAAAGAACTTTTCGGCTGATGGCGGATTAGTCCTATATGAAGATCGGGGGTTTATTTCTTCCCGGAAATCCGATTTTTCATTCTGCAAAAGAGGCAAACTGACGAAACAGATGCACGCGAGGTTAAGAGACAAGAAGAAATAAGAGTAGTGGAATAATAACAAATAAACAAAGGCAAAAAAGAAAAAAATCGCACATGTTATATATATATATATATATATATATATAAGGAATCTTCTTATTTGCCACTTTTCTCTTCATTTCATGTAATCGAACTTGACTTTTACTGGAATTGAATTTCTATACCTCAGGAGCACATACCAAAAGGAGCACATATTTGGCACATACTCTTCGCCCCCCCCCTCAATATTGGTTATATTTCTAGCTTTCGGTTATATTTCTAGCTTTCCACGTGTTCTTCAGATTGTGATCCTTAGAATACGCGTATCCTGAGGATCACAATAGGGTTCCTTAATTCACGCTATTGTGCGAAATTAACTTTCTGTGACGTTGCAATGGCTTAACTCGAACCCCAAATTGCGAGAAGAGTGGGGAGACGCTCAAGTTCAAAGGATTGAACGGAACCCACTGATGTGTCATTATTTATTTATTATTATTTTTATTTATTTACTTTTGCTTCAGCACATTAAAAAAAGTTCAACGTGTTTTATTGTATTCAAAATATGGGAGATTGTGGATCTGAACAACAAGAATTTAATCAGGCCAATCCAAAAAGTTGTTAAACCCGTAGGACATTAGTATGGTGGACCAAATATGGAACCTTATCAAGCTTCTTTAAAAGCATCCAGTAAATTCGTCGCCCGCTTCAAACTATTCGCAAACATCTAAACAACAGTTGGGTTCGAAGTCGCAACTTGTTGCTTGGCTGAGCGGAAAAGTTATCCCCTCGGTCAACCAGGATGGGCAACCGTGGGGATAGAACTAATGTAAAAAAAAAAAAAAAACTGGCTGCATCGATTAACTGAATTTGACAAGAGGACCGAAACCATTTCAAGGAGTTGTGGTTTCTGGAAAAGAGTCACGTTTCATTAAACCACAACGTAGTCTCGACCTGTCGATTCTTTTTTTTTTTTCAATGGGTTTCAGTAAAGGATAAAATGGAACCAATGTACCCATCAAACTGGCTTTGCTGCAAGCGGTTAAACAAGAAAAGTAGAGATATATTACACAGGCCTAGAGCTGAATTATAAGGAAAGTGAACATATATAATACGATCGTCGGCATCTGTCTTCGAAGTATCTGATTCTTCCCGTTTCGGTTTTGTATTCGCTTTGTAGTGCGGCGGTCTAATCAAAATGTTCGTGTTGACTAGCATAAGAAAGAGAGAGAGAGAGAGAGAGAGAGAGAGGCACAACAAAGAAGTATGGGAATGCCTGCAAAGTGAGGTACAGTGGGTACGTTTGACCCAAAGCCGCTACGGTAGCTATGAAGGCCTTGTTGGAATCCTGGCTGACTTGGGCATTGATGAAATCCTGATAAAGGGAAGCAGCTCTTATCATTACTGGCTTAGGCTGATATCAGAAAGGCTCATTTGCAGAAAGGCATGTTCAGAATGATTATAACGGCTGTAATACTGCGAGATGGAAAAGATTAGAGCTTTGCCATCTTATCTTTCTATTGCATATTATCATGTCAAGTTAAAAAGCTTTAGTCATGCAAAAGAACTTGGGCCCCTGCGACTAACTCTGTATATAACTGCAGGGAAGAAGGTGCCGAAAATGAGAAGTAGGAGGAATTCCAATAACATGGCTTATGAAGAGGATGTCCCAGGCCATCATGACGGTCATCATTGGATCCACTTCATCTGACAATCAAAAAGAGGTTACGAATAGCTACTCGGAATGTTAGACCATTACACTATATTGGTAAAGTTGATAATTGAATGAAAGAGATGCCAAACATGAATATAGACATAATGGGAGTTTGCGAGACAAGATGGACGGACAGGAAATGGAAAAAATTGAAAAGTAATTAATTTTACGTTTATCTATTCTGGAAGAAAAAAACACTCAAAAGAGGTGGTTGAGTAACGGCGAAAAGAAGAATTCCCGAAAGTATTATTGGATATTTTCCTGAGAGTGACAGAATCATTCTAATCAAGCTTGCAGGAAAACCTTTTAACGTTTGTATCTTCCAGGTATATGCTACTGCTGACAGCCACTGCGACGAAATGGTTAAAGAGCTTTATGAGGAGTTTAGGTTGTAAAGAAAGATGATATCTTGATTGTTATGGGAAACCTAAATAGAAAAGTTGGATCCATAGGAACAGAAGTGTCCCCAGTAATTGATAACTTTGGACTTGGTGACACGAATGTAATATTAATCGACTTTTGTGAGCAAAATAATCTGATAATAGCAGATACTTTCTTTCAGCAACCAAAAAAAAAAAAAAAAGGACTCATTTCTGGGAAAGCCCCAAACCAGATTAATTGTATAATGATTAGAAAAAGATTTCATAAAATAGCATTTGCATACAAAAACGTATTCAGGTGCAGATGATTCTGACCATATTCCAGTTGTTTTAAATGTAAGATTAAAAACACTAACAGTGTAAATAAAGAAAGATAAAAATTGATTTTTTTCATAATACCTTATCCTTAGCTCGCGCGTACACGCACCCACCCACCAACACACACGGAGAGAGAAAGAGATTAGATTCCTGATAATAAATTTGAATATAGGGAGAGAGAGAGAGAGAGAGAGAGAGAAACCAACTTTATCATTTCATTCCCACCCCTAACCGACAAGGAAGGGATCTAGAAGCTCCACAATTCAAAGAAAACGTATATCAGAACTTCACGTAGCGTCCTGCTTATACAGTAGATCCCCTCCATTTGTTTCCAAATAACACCAGTTTTATAAAATTATTACACCGGGTCGGTATTCTGAAAAAAGCGATGCTGTAATTGTAAGACAAATCTTGTTTTTCAATTTCCTCTGAAAAGCTGTCCTTTTCAGGGGAAGTTCAATGTTTACGGGGGTATTTGTACTCTATTGAGCTGCCAGACCTGAAGCTTGTTGTATTTAAGAAACAGTAGAAGAGCAGAAATCGAACGACTGAATCGCATAACGCTTAACAGAAAAACATTTCGCTAATCTTTGCGTTGCTGTTGGTTCCAGTTAACACCTCGGAATTCATCTCCAGTCAACAAACATTACAGTATCAGACTGGAGGAAACTATCCAGGATGAACTAACGTAGGCAGGGGTCGAGGAGTGGTTCCCGAGGTCCTATGAGGATTGTGGTGTAATAACTATTTATTCCACACTTACAAAACTGCGTTGCCCCCGTATCTTTTTTCGTGTTTGCTTCGTCCATCCCCCAAATAATAACTCTTCTGTAAATACGAGTAGAGGAACCGAAATCGAACAATCATATAAAATAAGATGTACTTTTAATAAATGAGGCGAAGTTAACTGAAATGCAACATTTTGATGTGGTGCATAACCAGCAGAAATCAAGCTATTGTGTAGCGAATTATTTATATTTTTTAAACATAAATTCTTAATTCTTTCCCGGGGGGGGGGGGGGGGTAAAGGTTGGTATTTTAGCCTCGCCATGTGAGAAACACACCTGAAGGCTCGTGGATTTAATTGCTTGGAAAATTACAGCCGAAGCAACTAAGGCTATGAGGTCGGTCTATTATCAGATCTGCGTGTGCTTTTCGAGTAGTTTCGTCTGTTTCGAAATGAGAAGGCGGAATTTCCAAAGGAAACCCTACAAATCTTCGTTCGAGAAGAAATCGGTAGGTCTTCACTTCTTCCCGTCGAGTCGCGTGGTAGACTGCAGGCTTTCCTAATCTCAATTAGTATTTTGTTAATTGCTGGATTAAAAACCGGGAACTTTATTCTCGAGAATCTTAGAGATCTTATCTACTCAGAAGAAGAAGAATGAACACTGGAATCAGTGGGGGGGGGGAGTTTGGAGAAGGTTCTAGGTGATGAAAATTATCACAATGTGATGCAAGTTCTTCGTTTGCTATAAAAATAATTTTTATTTCGTGGCATCGCAAGCTTGTTCACGTTCTTAAGAGATAATGCGAGAAAGCAAATTGCGCGATAACTAGCATACCGGAGCATTTCTTCGAAACAATCTTAGTTGTCACTCCGTTCTGTTAGATAAACATAATACAGTGGAAATGCTTTTTTACGTTAATTTATCTTCATTTTTTGCAATCGTTCATAAGGAAAACAGCTGACGATTCAAGATTTTAGCTCTCTGGTCTCTTGAGGAGATGGCTGTTGCTCTTCCATAAAACTCAAAAGCCGTGCCGAGAAAGCTTTGTGACGATCAAGAACTAATTTAGCTTCTGTTATCACAAACAAAAATTTCTCGAGAATGTTACGCTCTAATTAGCGTTTGCAAGCTAAAACCTTTTTAGGAGTTCTTACAACTATAATCGACCATTCCTCTCCTAACCTGGCTTCGAACATTATTTCCCTTCATATGAATAACTCAACTCTCCAATTTCTTTCTTTATCATATACATGATAAAGTATGTATATATATATATATATATATATATATATATATATATATATATATATATATATATATATATATATATATATATATGTGTGTGTGTGTGTGTGTGTGTGACATTTCTTCCCGTTTTCGTTGTCTGGTTGTCATTTTAGTTTGCCAACGACCTTTGGAATAAACCCTTCTGACTGCACTTTGGATTAAAGTATTATGCAGCATGCACGTGCGATATTTACGCTGGGAGGTTTCTGTCGGATTGCAAATAAATGGAAAGCAGCTTGCATGAAATGCAGAACTTGTCTGTTTATCGACAACTATTTGTGTTATGCAGAGAAAATGAACTCGCGCTTTATTCTGTTCTGAATAAAAATAAAATAAAATAAATAAAGGTGGGTAGATGAGTGACGATACCAACATACTACGTAAAGTGTTTCGCTATGGAATGAAACCTGGTACTTGAGAAATTTCAAAGTATATCGTAAATCGTCTTATAACGAAGAGCCACTTTCAGAAGCGAAGTTTTTTTTGTTGTTGTTGCTTATTTATTATCCGTCTAGCTATTCATTGGACATCAACAGATGCCGTATGGTCACTCAGATGCTCGGTGATGTGCCACACAGTCTTCGCCATGTGGTCCTCTTGTCTTCTTTTTTTTGGAGACTTCAACTCTTCGAAAATCAGTTAGTCCAAACAAATATCCATCTCACTGAGGATTTACTTCTTCCTCATTTTCCAGCAACTTTATCTTCAATTACTGTTTCGAGAAGTTCACCTTCCATGCTTGCAGTATGTCCAAAGTATTTCAACTTTCTTCTGTCAATATTCTTGCGGGGCCTCCAAGTTCTAGTGATCCTTTCTAGTATATGATCTTCTCAATAGCCTTCTCTAACACCATATCTCAAAAGCAATTATCCTTTACCTATCAGACTTTTTAGGTTCCAAGTCTCGCAATCACAAGTCGCAGGTGAAAAAACAGCTGCATACAAAATCCTCAACTTTGTTACTTAAATATAAAGAGCCAAAATAGGCTTCATTTCGGCGATATAAACATTATTTAAATTAAGGGGATATTAAATCCCACATTGTTTTAAAACCGAATAAGAAATTCAAAGAATGAAATCAGAGTTTCATGCCGAATATAGTAAACTATAAAAGTATCGGCGATTACTAGCATGAGCTAATGCAAGTAGTCCTACATTATGGAAAATACCAAGAATAGCGATCAGAACTTTATCACCTTTGCTGCGAGTTGCCTGAGATTGTACTACGTACTTGGGCTACTTGCATTAGCTCACTAGTAATCGCCGATACTTTTATAGTTTACTATATTCGGCATGAAACTCTCTGATTCCAATCTTTGAGTTTCGTATTCGGTTTTAAAACAATGTGGGATTTAATATCCCCTTAATTTAAATAATCCTCAACTTTGTTCCTGTGGAGATAGATCCGTCTTCCAGATTTTAGACAAGTCTCTGACTGTTGTTTTAGCCACTGTTAATTTTTTTCTGAAGTCTTCAGAATAGCAATTCTTCACATTAATAATAGATCCAAGGTACTCGAAATTGCTGACTTCCTCAATTCTTTCTCTGTTAAGATACACTTGTTACTCAGGAGCTTCACTGAGTGTATTTCCTTTGAGAACCATAACCTGTCTTGTCTTGTATTGTCTTCTGTCAAGTCCTCTGCTCTTACTGATCTCGTTAACTTTGTCAAGAATTTTTCTTCGTTCTTCCTTGTCATTAAAAAGGAGTACTGTATCATCAGCATACCTCAGATTACTGATCTTAATTCCTGTCTTAGACTTATCCAATCCTACACGCATGATGTCCTCAGCAGAGATGCTAAACAGGCGAGGAGAAAGCAGACAACATTGCCTAATTCTCTTTCCGACCTGAAGCCAACACTCTTTTTATCGTGGTTTCTTGCTCCCTGTACAAGTTGGCTATCAGCCTGATAGTGTGTAGAGGAAAACCCATTCTTTTCATTACTTCCCACAGTTCCACATGCTGAACACAGTCGAAAGCTTCAGAGTAGTCTATGAAGCACATCACCGACCGAAGAAACATCAGACCGAGTTGATCTTTTTTCTGTGAAGGAATTACTCTTACACCCCCCCCCTCTAAGATTAATCCCATACTTTTTGTATTCCTCGTTCACAATATCACTGAATTTTGTTGTAGACTGGAATACACTGCTCGAACAGAACCTTCTGCCTAAGCCCTGAACGCGGCTCTGATTATTCTGCGCGACAACCGATGCAGCATGAGATGCATTATAAGACAACCATATTAGAATTTTGGAGGGAAGTCACTGCAAGAAAAAAATGGTAGGATTGCAGAGGCCCTTTACACATATCTGTGAGATTTTAGTCCCGATTCATCCCACGTTAGCCAGATGGGTTGGACTTCAGACAACTAGGTGAGGTAAATACCTTGGCTAGAAGGCAGACTCCCACTGAGAAAAACAAAATGAAATAGAAAAATAGGGAAGATTCATACCCCTGGTCCTCGAATAGAGCATTGAGGGGAGGACAAGAAGAAAAGAAAGAAGGGGAGGGACCGGTCTACAGATAATACAGCAGATGCATATTACATGAAGTAAGGCATGGTCCAGCATCAAGTACCTCAAGTTTGCCACTCACTAAAGTGAGCCCTTCAGTATCACAGTATCCCGTGATGGTTTGAGTCATCTCAAACTTTCAGAAGAGAGGGTTTTATTCCTTTGTTTTCGCTTATTTATTAAACAAAAAGTAACCGAGAACGGTGGGTCACGTATTAGATCGTAATACAATTGCTCTTATAATGAGAGTGAGAGTCGTACTATGCATCGCCCACAGAAAGATATTTCATCGTCTCGGCTTCTTGGAGACTTGGAAGCTATTTGAAAATGCTCGGTGTTTGGTTTCGAGAGAGCAAGATCTGGAACAAACGGCCCACTCCATAAAATTTATTCTAGGTTTCTAACGTTTCCTGAGATATGCAAACACAACAAGCGAATGGAGATGTGAGATTTGGCCTTTGATCGAAGAGGTGCGAAGTTCTGCGTGGCGCACAACTTCATTTTCCTTGTGTTGATAACTTTAATTAATATCTGAAGAATAAATACTTTACATGGTGGAAATTTGCAAATGAAACAAAAGTTATTCTGTGGTTTATATTTCCCCGTTATTACTCTGACATTTCTAATTTAATTAGGATTGGTAGCGGAGTTATAATACATCACTGTTGTGCAAACGGAGTCCCGGTAATGTTTCTACGAGCGTTACTTTTCATTTTTAATAGGTTACATTTTTTGTCCTCCCTTCAAATAGTTTTTGTAAGATATTGCATCTACAAGTCCTATTAATCCTATTGGTCCCAGAAGCTTTCGCGTATGCAATTATTAGCGTAAAAGTTGCTGAAGAAAATAGTTTTGTTAATGTGGGAAAAGTCATATTCAGCAATTTTTTTACACTAACAATTGCATACACGAAAGCTGGTAGAACCAATAGGACTTGCAAATCCTATTGAGAGAGAGAGATCCTGTTGTTACCTTTCTGAACATCTGGAGATAAGTCCTCCTTGAGAAATTATTTGCCATGGAAAGATACTCCAAAAGAAAAGAAAAGGAAGAAGAAGCTGGCTTCGTCATTTCATCATGTGAAAGGATCAGGACCGGTTGTTACCAGGAAAGTGAGGAAGGGCGAATTCAAATTCAATAAAACAGTCCCCGTGCAAATACCTGTGGAATATGCAGAAGGTAAAATCGGCTTAATCAACATTGTCTAAGAGAAAGTAATTGCAGTGAGTCCGTAAAAGAGGTGGAGGTCATGCAACTGCTGTCATAAACTAAACTATATACTGCTCTGAATAAATGTCCCCTTTTCTCCATACACAGCGTTTTGGATAGACAGACAGTCAGCTTTCCTCTTTGCACATTATTACAGGCCGCGTTGTTTCTAGATCTACAAAAATTAAACACAAATTCTTGTTGCTGGCCTGGTTGGCCGAGTGGTTAGTGCATCCACTCTCCAGCCGAAAGGCTGCGCGGGTTCGAATCCGCCGTGAACAAGAATGTATATGATTGTCTTCAAGTGGGAGATGAATTTCACGCCTAAGTGTGAGAAACACCACCTCTCTCTCTGTGGGCAAGAAACAGTTCATGTTTAGTGTCTACAGCAGAGTTTCCATGTTATGGAGAAAAAAAAATAATCCTCAGTCGACCCATTTGCGAATGGTTTACAACCTTTCGTGGGTGGGAGCCACAGAAAAATTATTCCATGATTTTTCGATTATTTTTCTTAAAGTAAAAATGGATCCTTATGATCGCTATTTTTGAATCCAGCTTGTTCTTGACCAAGTTTCTCTTCTACAGTTTCTACTAGCCTCCTTTCAAATATTTTTTGTGTGTCCATCAGTACTGGGGGCAGGTCGGGAATATTTTCCTATTTTTATTATTTACATATTCCGGTGCTGTAGAGGCCAAACATGGAACCTTTTTAAGCTGCTTCAGGCCTCCCACAAACTAAGGTGACGATCTCGCACTGGGAAATGAAACTCGCTACTACTTCTAAAGACATTCACAAACATCCGTACCAAATGCTGGATTCGAACGACCTGATGACATTTCTTATTTCAGCTATCGATTTGTGCTCCTGACTGCATTCCTCTTGAATTCTTTCTACCACTCTTCAGCGACTTCTTATAACATGAACAGTATTTCGATTTTTACTCTGCACATTCAGAATATCTTTTCGTTCACTTTTTGCAACCTTCATCAACTACCATGATTTTATAGCATTCTTTCTCCCTTTTAATTCCTTTTTTGGCTTCCAGAGCATTTTTCTTTAAGCGTGATACGTAGATTTATCCTGCTCAAAACCAAATGGAATCACTTCTTATTTCAAATTCCTTCTAATATTGTTATCCCGAGCCTTTATAAAAATCACTATCGGCGTTAAAACAATAAGATTGTTTTTGGTTCTTTTTTTTTTCATGTGAATTCATGCAAGTCTTGTTGGAGCATAGTGTTAGCAATGACCAGTCCCTGCTTTGAACCTAGGAAATCCAGACGGCACTCAGCAGTATTATATTTGTCCTTTTCTCCAAATTTTCCAGACACTCGTTTGTATTTCTTAGATCTTTAACAACAACCAGCTTTTCACTTAGGTCAGCTGCCTTCTCCAATAATTCAAAGAAATTTCTTGCTGACTAGCATGTTATTATGGAATATTTTTTAATATATCCACACCCACAAACGATTGTAAACGTATAGGCATTAGTACCTTGGACTGGCCAAGGATTTGTTTTTCGTTTTTTTTTTTAAATCATTTTTACTCATTTGTTTCATTTGTTCGAAAATCCTGCTAAAGACCAAACACCGATCTTTTTCAAGCCATTTATGGCCTCCAGTAAGCGAAGCTGGTTGTCTCACAACGGATAATGAAATTCATCTCCCACCACACATGAACGAAAGTCCATTTTCCAATTTTCCGTTGTGAAACTTGGCGAATTGCATTACTTCAAATTGCCTGCCATTTAATTTTTATTCGTGTTTAATGTTTAAAGGTTCGAATGCTGCTCCTCCCTTTCTCTTGTAGGTAGAAGTATCTCAGGTGCATTCTGTTCTTTTCGGCAACGCATATAAATATAACAATGGTATTTCTGTAATACCTCTTCTAGTTTCACCCCCCCCCCCGCTGGCCTGGTTGGCCGAGTGGGTAGCGTACCAAACTCCAACTAACAGATCGTGGATTTGAATCTTGCTACTGACATGAATGTTTGCGACTGTCTGAACGTGTGTGCTATATTAACCTTCGACATTGCGTAGTATGACCTTCTCTGTCCTTGCACCATTTAAACCATAAATCATCATCCTCCCTCTTAGTGATTGGGGGGGGGGATTCTGTTGAGCTTGATTCGGTTGCTGACAGTTCATTCTTCACCCTGTTTCCCTGTCGCAAACAGTGTAGGTGTTGTTTAGCTGGGCAATGTCTCAATTCGCATGGCATTTGATATGTTCGAGTAGCATATTTGTGTCTGTAATTTAAGAAAATGAGGAATCTGATTTAATCAGATACGTCCCAGATTGCTAGTCCTTCCTCCTCCCTATGAACCATGGTCCTAGAAAATGAATAATTGAATATCGATTCCAAGAGCACAGTAGGTCAGTGCACTCTTTTTACAGCCCATATACGTCAGGCCGGTTATGAATTCCTGTTTTCATATTTGATCATCCATATTTTAATTGACGTTAAGAAACTTGGCCAAGTGTGCTGAGCAAATTTAATGTCAGTTATTATAATTGCTTGGTTAGCTGTAATTCAATTACCATATATGTCGCGGCTTATAAGACGAGGCCTAAATTTTAGGTTTTAAGCTTATGTCGGTTGCATAAGACGACCCCCCTCAGTTTCTTCTTTCTTGTATTAATGCAACGTTAGGTATTGTTGTTGTATCCGTTATTTTTATATCTATGCATATCCGTTATTTTTATATCTATGCATATCCGTTATTTTTTGCATGGATTTAGTATTTACGCGTTTTCACTATTCACTATTTTCACTGGGCATCTACAGATGCCGTATGGTCACTCTGATGCTCGGTGATGTGCAACACCAGGCCTCGCCATGTAGTCCTGTCGTTTGCTTTTCTGGCGACCTCAACTCTCTGAAGATCAGTCACTCAACACACGCCATCCATCTCATTGATGGTCTAGCCCTGCCTCTTTTTCCAGGAACTTTACCTTCTATTACTGTTCTGAGAAGTCCCCCCCCCCTTTCATCCTTTCAATGTGTCCAAAATATTTTAACTTTCTTCTGTCAATATCCTTAAGAAGCCTTAAAGTTCTGCTGATCTTTACTAACACCCATTCATTTGTATGCATTTCAGTATATAATATCCTCAACAGCCTTCTGTAACACCACATCTCAAAAGCAGATATCCATTTCTTATCTGACTTCTTCAGGTTCCAAGTCTCACATTCATAAGTCGCTGTTGGTAAAAAAAAATTGCATCCAAAATCCTCAACTTTATTCCCATGAAGACAGAATCATCCTTCCAGATTTTAGACAGGTCTCTGACTGTTGTTTTAGCCAAAACCTTTTTCTGACGTCTTCTGAACAGCGCTTCTTCACATTAATAATGGATCCCAGGTACTCAAACTTGCTGACTTCCTCAATTCTTTCTCCATTAATGTACACTTATTTCTCAAGAGCTTCTCTGTTTGTATTTCCCTTGAGAACCATAATTTTTGTCTTGCTATGATTGAGTTGAAGTTCTCTGTTATTACTGATCTTGTTAACTTTGTCAAGAATTAGTCCTTTACTAAGTTCTTGACTAAAAGCACAAGTCTAAGCCCATATTTAATGTCATCTTGTTAACTTTGTCAAGAATTAGTCCTAGTTCTTCCATGTCATTACAAAGGAGTACTGTATAATCAGCATACCTCAGATTACCGATCAATCTACCCCCTATCCTAACTACTGTCCTGAGCTCATCCAATGCTTTACGCATGATGTCCTACGCCGTTTTAATTACTTTAAATAAAATTGATTAGCCCATATTTTAATTATTAATTTTTCGTTTTGTTTTTAATTTTAAGATTATTAAAATTGTTATCATCATTTAAAATCATGGAACCAACAACAAAACGAAAAAAGTATGAAGCTCGATTTAAAATAAGGGTAACTGAAATGACAACGCAAACTAATAACTGCGCTGCTGCAAGAAAGTTTGACATAACCGGGAAGATGGTAAGAGAATGGAGGAAGAAAGAAGATATTTAAAATAAAAATGCCAAAGAAAAAAATGTGCAATGAGAATGGGTATTCGAACAAAGGCAGAATTGTTATCTTGTTACAAGAAATATGATTAGAACACATGCACTAAAATGGTCAGGATTGAATCCGAATGAAAGTATAGAATTTCAAGCTACTTCAGGATCGTGTAATCATTTTATGAACACACAAAACCTGGTAATACAACAAAAACGAAAACTGCTCAAAAACTACCAGCAAATCTTGAACAGAAACTTACCAGTTTCCATAAATTTATTGTTCAGTTGAGACAAGAACATAAATTTCTATTGTGAAATATTGGAAATGTGGATGAAACTCCTATGAGCTTTGATATGATAAGCAATAAGACAGTGGAGTCTAAAGGTAGTAAGAGTGTGCTAGTTCGAAGTACAGCTCATGAAAAAACAAGGTTTGCGGTTGTGTTGTCATGTTTGGCTGATGGAACAAAGTTAAAACCAATGATCTTCTTCAGACGTAAAACTAAACCTAAGATAAAATTTCCTTCAGGTGTTTTTGTGCATTTTCACGAAAAAGGGTGGATGGACGAAAATGGTGTTAAATTAAGAAACGCAGTTTATTAGTATGGGTATGTTTCGTAGTCATTTAACTGAGAATGCTAAAAGTCTTCTAGAAAAAAATAACACAAACATTGCTGTCATAACAGTTGGTTGTATTATTTGGTTGGTTGTATAACTTCTGTATTGCAACCACTAGACGTCTGTTCGAACAAACTATTTAAAGATCACGTGCGAGAAGAGTGGAATAATTGGGTGTTGACTGCTGAAAAATCATTTACGAACGGTGGATCTCTGCGCGCTGCATCACGATATGTTTTTTTTTTTTTGTTTTGTTTTTTGATTTCGAAGCCTGAGTTGTTTTTTTTACATCTATTGTAATATTTTAAATAAATTTATGTAACAAAAATTTAATCTGATTTGTTTATAAACACTGCCTGTTTTCTTATATAACGATGTATTGTAACTACCTAAATGTTCATCCAAGAAATTAAGCTTCGTTTTTATACTCGCCGTATAAGACGACCCATGATTTCGAGGGGTTTTTCTGAAGTATTTGAGTCGTCTTATACCCCGACATATACGGTAACTTAACCCACAGAAGAAGAAGCGGAGACTTGACTAAAGTTTATGTCTTTTACCGACGTAGATAGCTACGCTTTGTTGTGCTTGGCTGAACCAGACCATAAGGAATAAATAAAGGAAAAGTTCTTTTAAAACGGGGAATATACGAAGTGAAATGCAGAGAATATACCAGGCAAGTGGACATCCTCTCCATTCTTAAACCAAGACAATGTGGGTACAAACACCGTGTGAATGCACGTATGACTGAAAGTTTTTATGAATTAGATAATTTTCGTCACTCTGTGTTAAACTGCCACTTTGCTGAATGCAGGCCCAAAATGGGTTCACCAACCCATTTTGGGAAAAGTCCAAACATAATACTAGAAAACACTTTATGTTTGGAACTAATGCTGTCTCCGAATCATTTAACCCTTAGCCTAAAAATGTATGAAGGTTTTGCAATGTTTTCGTAGATGTGAGCTTCGTACAAAAGAAAAAAAAAAGGTAGTCTACTTCCATAAAATAATTGGGTAAGTCAATGGGACGTCATATAAGAACACACATCAGGCATTGCACATGTGTTACTCCAGTTAGTCACTATTTGTTCACTTTAATGACAGTGAATGCTCCTGTAGCGACGTTTAGGATCAAGAGAGGCGCAAAATTTTTAAAGCTAAATGAACCCTGCATATTCCTTTTGGGGAATAAAAAGGGGTTAAACATTATTGTAACAGACAGCAAGATAAATGTGAACAAATTTATCACAACCTCCTTTGAATACTGCTTTGAATATCAGAATTTAAGGCTGTAACAGATGGTATTCTGGAAGTTTGGAGTGCCAATCTTGTGAAATAAAAAAGAGATATGAAATATTTGTCATAAACAAAACTGTAGAATGTATTTGCAAAATAACCGGAGAGCGTTCTTTTGATCTGGTATTTATAAAAACACAGGAAGGGAGCAAAAGAAGGAACAGATCCATAACATTAATGGCAGAATTTCAGTATGAATATCCAAAGATCGTCACATTATGTAATGTGCAACCAGGAAAAAGCTGGCAAATCAAGTTGTAGAGAGAGAGAGAGAGAGCGAGAATATAATGGGAGATTACTTAGTGGGTCATGGAAACGTTTCTACAGACGTTTCCATAGCATTTACTCAGAAGATGACAGATATAAGCAAGATGCCCAGTTGTGAGATAATGATGCAAGTTATACCTGCAATAGTTTATTAGTTGAGAAATTTCCAGACTGCACAGAATATAAACTCTTCGTGGAGGTTTTTTATTGCTTATTTCGAAGCCTCAGGATAGGCATCAGCCGAAATAGAAGAGTACAAAAAGCTAACATAAAAACAGGAGTCAACATATCTTCAGAACAATGAATAAAGGCTACAGGTACTAGAAAACGTTTTGGTAACCCGGTTTGGAAACAGGTTACCAAAATGTTTTTTTTCCAAACGAAAAACGGTTTTTTTCTAACCGGATTACCAAAATATTTTTTCTAAACGAAAGCTCAGGGAACTTGGCTTTCCTATGGATAACGATGCAAATACAAAAAATTGAAAGCACGATTGGGCAAGTGATGGTCACGTAATATGAAGCATGGCTGCCATTTGAACGTGTTGCATATTTTCTACTTTTTTAAAATCACATTGGAATGTCTTGGTAATTTGATTTCAACTCCGTCATCTCCCATTTATATTACACTAACGTATAGTAGTAAGATGAAGATTAATGAATAGTGGTTCCAAAAGATGGATCTGCTTTGTGCCTTAAGTGCAAACATTTGCATCAAAAAGTGAGAACAATCACTCCAAAAATGGAATAGAGAAATCACCAAGATCGTCCCATTTGGTATTCACATAATGCCCGACACACGTGGGGCATTATTGTTGTCTTATTCAAGACTGTTTGGAGAGTGGCGAGGATTATTTTATATTCTGAGGTATGTGAAGAGTTGTACGAGATTCTGGGTGATAGCAAATTTCTCATTATGTGTATATGTGACGAGGAACGGACACACACATCCTTCATTATATCTACATATGAGGGGATGTGTTCAAACGATTCAATATTGAAATCAGTAAATTTTGAGTTGTTTGATTTGTGAACATCAAAATCGAGAAATGTGATTTCGCTGGTAGATACGAAGAAAATTCACATTTTAAGAAAGCAAATGACAACTTCAGAACAAGTTGGTCGTAATGGAAGATTGACTGGGACAACAAATGTATTTGATAGAATACATTTTAGGAAACAGACAGAGATTTTTAGACAACAAAAAATTGGAATTTTCACTGGTCACTCTACTATGGCATATTTCTCCTCTTAAAGGCTAATATTGCCTTTAAGAGAACAATGAAATAGCACAAAATTTGAGAAAATTAAGATGAGTAGCAATGGAAGCAGAAATCTCAATTTATATTAGGAAACGTGGAGTTTGTAGATTTCAGAAGAAAACGAGTTAAAAGGGAAAGTAAGAGCGTGTCTTTCGTGAAACGAATCTGGTAATCTTTGGGAAGGTAGTATTATCCACTGCACTATTTCTCATGATGTGTTGAAGGAATCAGGTAAGACATGGAATATGCAGCAGTGGATTCTTTCTTTATTCCAACTACAAATCGTGGCGTTTGATAGTTGCCTGAACGTTAGTTCCAAAACGCGTAATTGGCAGGACTAACTAAGCTAATCTCGGAGCAAAAACGCCAGTGGAACCGATGTTCAAGCAACCATCAAAAGTTACGATTTGAAGAAAAGTGTCTTAGAATGAAATTCGCCTTCAGTCCCTCTTTGAACCCTTTTGTTCCATAAAGTACTGTGAAACAAATGTTTATCTTGGCTACTACTGTAACTACACACCGAACCGCTTTTGCTTCTCTTTTCTTTTCTTTCATTCTTTTATTGCAGAATAGAAATGATTAAGCCAAATTTAAAAACTGAATATAGAATCCTCCCTAAAGAGCATCACTTTAATACACATTAGAATAGCTCATAACGAGATGTTGAGATTTGTGTAAATCTCACTCACAAAGTGGTTGTAAACTGCATATAAAAGAAGAAGGCTTTGAGGTTGTGCACTTGAAAGAGCGTAGGGGGGGGGGGAGATGATTTCTTATTTTCCTTCTGCTGCACGATCATTTAATTTGATCGTTCAGCAGTATGCTGAACGATCTTTGTAATTGTAGAACGCAGTTAAACCGGTTTGATTCTATGGATGAATTTTCCCGTAAGAAACTTGACCATCCAGTGCAATCCGACGCCGAAAGGATTCGCTGCTTTGGAAAGCAGCACATCCTTTCCACGATGGTGTCACTGGTTCGCTACGGACGGTGCATTTCTGCAGGCACAGGCGATCGATTTCAGAAAACGAGAAGTGAACTCGAAACTAAATACTTTTCGAAAAAAGACAACCAACTGGAGAAAAGTGTTGTCACTACTGGCTTGATGCAAACTCGACTATAAAATAGAGCCGAAATATAGCAAGAACGTCAGCGTTTCTCTCGCGTGCTCGGGCTTGTGTGTGTATTTGAGCAAATTACAAACATGAAATAACCGAGTTGAAATCAAAAACATTTTTTAATTCTTATTCTTAAAGCGTGTCAAGAGATGACTTAAAAATATATTTTAGCAGAAAATGATGTGCCTGAAGCATGGAAAATTAAAACGTTTCTCCCCCCCCCCACCACCACCACCGCCACTTTTTTTCTGTTTGTTGTTATTCTTTTGTTTTAACGTTAATCCCACTGACGAAAGGGTTGTAAAACTTGTAGTTCATAAGTGCCATGGATAGACTAACGGCTTGATAATCTCAAAATTGTGCTCTAAAAGACCAAGCACAGAACTTTTTTCAAACCACTTTTCAGGCGTCCAATATGCAGGGTACGCGCACTCACACAAATTGTCGACTCAACCGTCATTCTACGCCAAGGATTTAATATGTTTAGCCTTTCAACCCATTCGAAATTAGCCTCAATTTTTGGCTCTTCTTCCTTTCATAATGTTAAAAAAAAAGTCAACGAACAGAAATTAACATGAAATTTAATTGTCAAAATTATTTTAAGATTAATATAACTGAATTTATACTTGACATCAGGACTACTTCAGAAATTCGTTTGAAAATAATCGAGTGATCTTTTTCACCAAAACATTGCGGATTCAAATCCATAGGAAAGCAAAAGGATGAATATCGAGTCCGAGAAAAATCTAACGGCGTCTTAAATTTAATGGGCTTTGAAAAAATATAAAAATTCAAAATATAATATTTTATAAGAAAAAATGATAAAAGTCCAATTTTATAATATTGAGAATTGGGCAGTTGACAAAAAACAGTTATCTGAGCAGCAGGGTGGAATTCTTCAAAAATGAATTAAGGTTTCGGTTTAATTTTGAACTATTTTTGCACCAAAGTGACCTTTTGCTTGTTAGATTTTCTATGGCGTTAGCTGTAAACTGACTAAAAGTACATAATTGGCTGAGATTGTTATTGAACGTCCACCCTTTTTTCAAGGATTCAATATAATTTTTGCTGTTTTGCTTTTGCGGCTGCAGCACCCATTTCTTCACGCAGGGTTCAAATATTATCAGATTTTTTATGTGCACTATTTTTAATATTCTTCTTCAAGTGTCATTCCCTAGAAGGAGGTTGATAACCATGTCACGGAACGTTTTTCTTTCTTCTGCTGCTCTGGAACATTTATGTTAATTCAAACCAGTCCAGTCCTTAATGTTTTCAAACCACATTCTCCTAGGTCTACCTCTCCCTCTTTTTTCATCCAATTCCCCTTCTAATATTAATTTCTGAATGCCTTCTTGTCTAGTTAGATGTCCAAAATATTTAAGTTTTAGTTCTTTAATTATTTTCATTAATGTTCTTTTCGCTTTTTCTTTCTTTAAAGCGTCTTCGTTTTTCATTTTCTCTGTCCATGATATTTTCGACATTCTTCTGATGGTCCACATTTCGAAAGCTTTTAATTTTTTCTCTGCTTCTTTATTCAGAATACAAGTTTTACTGTTGTAGAGAAGGCTTGACCAGATATAGCATTTTATTCATCTTTTCCTCGTATCTATATTAATGTCTCTGGATGTTAGAACCGTTTTCATATCAATAAAGGTGTTTCTTGCTATCTCTATTCTTCTTTTTATTTCTTTAAGGGAATTTCCTCTGTCTGTAAACATTTGTCCCAAATGTATAAAAGACTGAATCTGTTCAATTTTCTTTTTGTTAACAGTTATGTTCAGTTTCTTATTTATTGGTTCTTTTGATATGATCATGCACTGTGTTTTCTTTAGGTTAATAATTAATCCCATGTCTAAGCTTCTGTGTAAATTTCTGTGATTAAGCTTTGAAGATCATCTTCAGATTCAGTTATAAGGACTGTCATCTGCATACCTGAAGTTGTTGAAGTTCCTACCCCCGACTTTTACACCCTTCAGTTCCGAAATATTTTTAAAACCTTGCTCACTATATATATTGTACAGTAAGGGTGATAAGACACATCCTTGTCTTACTCCTTTTTTGATTTCAAAGTTGTCAGAATATGCATTTTTATATCTTATTGAGGCCATTTGATTCCAGTATATATATATTTGTAATTATACGTAGATCTTTTCCTTTTAACCCATTATTCTGTACGATATGTATTATTTTTGTATGATCTATTGAATCAAATGTTTTGATATAATCAATAAAACAAAGATATATGCTTTTCTGGTTGTCAAGGCTTCTTTCACATAATGTTTTCAAATTGAAGATTCCTTCTCTTGTACCTTTTGTCTTTTTGAAAACCTGACTGACTGTCTTCTACTTCTACTGACAAAGTGCCTTTTATTCTTTCTAGGATTATTCTCAGTAGTAATTTTGTAACATGGCTCGATAAACTTATTAGTCTATATTCTGAACATTCAAAAGTTCTTGGAATTTTGGGAATAGTGACAAAGATGGATTTCCTTAGATCATCAGGGATGTATGCTGTATCATAGATATTATTAAAAATAACCTTTAGGTCATTAAGTGTGTTTTCATTTACTTTCTTTAACAATTCGATAGGGATCTGATCAGGGCCTGGTGTTTTACCTGTCTTCATTTGACTTATATTCTATTTCTTCATAAGAAATTGGTTCACCATCCACATTTTGTATATCTGATGCGTCCGTGCGATCCGAGTCAAATAGTTCTTTTCCATATTCTTTCCATCTTTTTATGATATCTTGCGTCTCTAGTAGCATTTTTCCATTTTGATCTTTTATACAAAGATTATGGTTGAAATTTTTCTTTTTATTTGTCAGAGCTTGGATTCAGAGCTGTCAAGTCTTTCAGTATGATTGTTTTGAGAAATGTTTTTAGTTTAATTTTTAAAGTAGACACAACAGGGTTATGGTCTGAACGTATATCAGTACCTGGGTATGTTTTCATGTTGGTTATATTATTTTGGTATCTATTATTTATCATTATGAAATCTATTTGGTTTGTAATTAAAATGAAAAGCCAAACGGCTAGTTTTCTCGCAACTTAATAGAAATTAAGCGGATAAAAATCCTATGTTGTTATATAGCCAGTAAGTGAAACTCAAGATCGAGAACTACGATCTATATGAGTTTCAATGCCGAAAAACTATCGGCGAAGGCAATTCGAAGCAAAGGTGGAGCAAGCTCCCCCTTTGAGCTGTGTTTTACATTATGAGAGAATATCAAGAATAGTGAGGGAGCTTGCTCCACCTTTGCTTCGAATTGCCTTCGCCGATAGTTTTTCGGCATTGAAACTCATATAGATCGTAGTTCTCGATCTTGAGTTTCACTTACTGGCTATATAAAAACATAGGGTTTTTATCCGCTTAATATCTATTTGGTTTCTTATAGTTATCTATCTGGGTTTGTCCAAGTATATATAATCTGCGCTTTGGATGTTGAAAGAAAGTATTCATTATGCGTATTCATTAATATTTTTAATATTAAATTCGATAATCTGGCAATCATCGAATATCATTAACATTCAAGGAAATAAACCGCAAAGTAACTCTTTGGATTTAACTCTGCCTCTGGATAAGTCAGAAAGCTCGCCTCTGACGTGAAACACTAAGGCAACTCGCTAATTCAGCGAGAGGTTATTTCTCGCCCAATTACTTTCCAGATTGGTCGAAATGATTATTTCGGTCTTAATGCTAAAATATTTCCTTTCTATTTAGCTTTTAGAACTTTTTAACGGAAGGCAACCTCCTCCTATAAAGGTAATTACGATAGAAATGAAACGTTACCGCTGAAGACAGTGTTGAGCCAAAGCCCACACCCATCATGGGCTGACAGATTTGATCTCTCCGCTTAGTGATAGGAACGAAATTAAATTTCAGATGTAGCAGGAGCAATCTGAGGAAGAGATCGTAGAGATAAAGCGAGAGAGCACCATTTTATTTGCTTCTTCACAGTTGAAAATCAGCCGTCATTACTAGCGCTAGTGCAGCTCATCAGTTGCATAGTGAGGGAAAAACTGTATGGAAAAGAAGAGAAGCATGCCGTAGCCACTTGTTTTCCAACGATCTCTCATAAATATCAAGCCGCAGGTAAAAAGTGTTTTCGATTTTTTGTTACATTCCATGAAATTTAGTTCACGCGCTTCCTTTAGTCACGAACAAACAACACCTTCGATTGTGTCCACTTCTCCTCGCCTTCGAAGAAATCGGGTGTAGTAACAGAGTCGGTAACATTACGTGATCGAAAACTTATTTATCGAAATAAATTTGATGCTATTTCACTGCTGCTGTCAGTCAGCGAGGGTATCAGCGCCTTACAGAAGCGATGAAGTGACATTCCATACAAATGTGTCCCTCCCACCCCCCTCACACATCTACTCACAGCGGACTATGCAACGCTCAGGATGGAAGTAATTACGATTAAGAATCTCTTCGACTCTGGCGCGCTCGAACATTTCCAAGAAAGTGTCTCGAGAGTATTTTGAAGACAGGTAACGCTAACAAGATTGACATCGAGAAAAAATGGCGCGTGCCGATAATGCGGAAGGCGATAATACCGACATGAAACAAGGGCAGAGCGCACGGAGCAGTCACTCGCTGATCACTCGTGCAGCACGCGGTGACCTGACAACTCGATGTAGGTCTGGAGGGTGTTGCACCAGTTCTGCTCATAGCGACAGCAAGGTCGTTCCATTTAAAAGACGTTCGTTTAAATGTGCAAACACACAAGGGAGGATGAGTTCGCGCTATCTCCGGAATCAAAATAAGAACGACAGACGCAACAGTAAATACGAATGCAAACACAAGCGAGGGCAAACGTGTTTGTATTTAGCCACGTTTGATTTTTAAGAAAGAAGCAACCTTGAGAAATCACAGCAACAAATTGATTCGTCCTGTTTTGTCAAGCGTTTACTTAAGTGACGAACCCCCAGCAACTGAATGACTTTCCCGAAAACGTTTTTTCAGTCCGCTGGAATCCATTTGGATTGAATACAATCGGATCCTAATTGCACACATTTGCGAGATGAAAAGGATACCCGTCGACGTTACACATTCTTGAAATATTTCTTTTTCTAATCCGATTGCTTCTCTTATCACTAAGATTAGCCCTCCCCTCGGAAAAAAACGTTTACAATTAAAAAAAAAAAAAAAAAGAAATCTAAAAAGGTTACTGTTTTTAATTTAAGATGCAGTAAGTGCTTCAAAATGTTAGCGATCGGTAATTTTTCAAATGTTTTGTCTCTTTTTTAACTGAAAATAATCTTTACTGAATTGTACGTTGAATCCGAAATGTATTTGTAATTTCTTCCTTCCCAACCAGAGTTGCCACAATATCGATTTTTTTTTAAATTGGGGCAAAAATTATGCCAAGAAGTCTTCACCAGGAAGGTGTAACACAGAAGATCAAATGCAGTGTTCGCTGGCGTATCCAAATAGTGGCGTTTAAAAGTTCTGTTATGCTACAAAGAACCGAGATGGATGGAGTTGAATATCAGGTTTAGCAAAATATAGTTTTGCTAAACACCTTCCAGTTACTTCGATGAACGATATGGACAGTTCAGTTCAAAGTAATATTATTACTTCTCCATAGTAAATCGCTGTTACCGATATTTCAGCTACAAAAAAAAAAAAAAGTACCCGCTTCTAAAAAATACTGGCATTACAATTTTAAAAAAAAGGGGGGTGGGGGGAGCTGCTTCCTTATCGTTCCAAATGTCACGTCACATCACACCAAATAGTGTTGAAACAATTCAGCAGGTATTCTCAGCTAGATGTTCCGTTCGCTGTTCTCATTCGAAGAAAAAAAAAAAGCTTTATGGATACTGAAGTAGTTTAGAATGTGGATGTGATCTTATTAGTCTGAGGTCACACCAGGCTCATGTTTCAGCGCAGATTTTTTTATTAATGCTTAATTGAAATTACGCAGATATTGTAAAATTAAGTTTCATTTTACAATATCTTTTGATATTTTTAGCAAATTTCGAAGAAGTTTTTCTGTTAACAGAGATTGAATTTTTTTCTTTCCTTTAAGTCCATTTTCGTAAATGTGGATTCGCAAATGCTGTGTACAATTGATTATAATAATATTTATTATTAATATTATCGCACATCTATAGTCACATGTGGACTCTGCTATGTTTCTACGCCAGTATTTAATGAAGGAAAACCACGCTCACATTAACAGAAGCGGGTCTGTTAGCAACTGCTTCAACAACTTTGCAACTCCAAAAAAGGTACTCTTCATTTCCCATATAAAACCAATAATGGATTTATGGCAAAATAGCAAACCTTAATTCAGCAATACATCAGAAGAAAGATTTTTCTGAAAGAAAAATTAATGACGGGTGCCACTAACCTTGGCATATAGCAGATGCACCCATTTAACTATATTAATTAATGACATAATAATAACAGGACTTGACAATCTGCACTCGCCCAAGATCTAATTTTTTAAATTATTCCAGTGAGGCAGCAGGATTTCCATCAAGTCACTACAGGTGCTGGTTCCCTCAAGAGGTGTATAGAACACTATGATGATGATACGTTCTTCGTGATCAAATTTATTCTAACGTTTCATCAACAATTTTCCTCAAAATTAGTCAGCCACTTGTGAGGAATCCCATACCGTCAGATATATTTTGGTCTTCTAGATGGCGCTAACATTCACCTGAGTAATTTTCCTCATAAGAATATTCGACGAATTCTTAGCGCCAGGGGGAGGGAACATCTCTTTTTAGTAATGCTTCGTTTCCCGATTCTTTCGATGAAGAAAGGGGGTGATATTGCCAATGACGTTTGCGCCTGTACACTGAGATTAACATTCATTTCTCTAATGCTTAAATTAAATTCGGCGGAAGTGGGATGCGCGATAGAAAACAGTCGTCCCTTTTTATCTTCAGAAATTTCGAAGATAGAAATTAATAAGAATAAAGTGCGCCACGCTTTTCACAACCCTCCTCTGGTCCCTCTCCTCTATTCAAGTGAAATTTGAGATGTAATTTCAAATTTCATTTCTGCTTCCTGGCCATAATCTGTTACTGAAATGTACGTTGAATCCGAAATGTATTTGGAACTTCAAAATGTGCGAGCAGAGCTCGCACATTTTTGAAGTTTCTTGTTTCTTCCTAAAACCTATATTTTCAAACAGATGCTGCCACTGATGGCATCATTTCACTATTATCTTGTTCAGTCTTGGGTCAACTATTATTAACACACTCCCACATTCATAAGTTAAAATCAGCCTCAACAGTGTTTAGGTTAATTGTTCTGCAAAACTTTATTCAGTTGTATCTCCACCATATGAGCTTTACTTATTCTCTTTCCATACTTAATTTGTTTGCTTCTTCAACTAAAACTGCGCTTAATAAGCTGAAATATTTCACTCGGTTCCCCAGTTTTTCCATCGAGAATGCAGTCGATGTTTTTCATATTCATCACTGTTCTTTATGTTTTGAATTTTATTATTTTTTTTACTAATTTTCATGCAAAATTTGTTTCAGCCGTTAAATATTCAGTTAAGTTAAAGTAGTGAAATATTGTCCGCATAAAGTAAAGAGCTGATATCGGTATCTCTGATTTTGATATCATGTTGAAGGCCACTTGCCTTGATGGTATGATCCATTTGGATAACGAACAGCAGCAGTGGACATCCTAATCTCACTCTGGTTGGATATCACCCAGTCCAGCTGCCTTCCCGCATTTCAGGATTATGACAACATTTTCTACACATTATATATATATATATATATATATATATATATATATATATATATATATATATATATATATATATATTTCAAAAAATAGATTTAATGACTCCAAGACCGAGATAACATATAAAGATTTTAATGATAAATACTACTAGTTTCGGCATATAGCAGCCTTCTTCAGGTATTTATAAAGGAAAGGAATACTAATAAACATTGAATTATTTAAATAAACAAACTGGAAATTACAGGTACAAATTGCCTCACAATTGTGAGGCAATTTGTACCTGTAATTTCCAGTTTGTTTATTTAAATAATTCAATGTTTATTAGTATTCCTTTCCTTTATAAATACCTGAAGAAGGCTGCTATATGCCGAAACTAGTAGTATTTATCATTAAAATCTTTATATGTTATCTCGGTCTTGGAGTCATTAAATCTATTTTTTGAAATGTATAACAACCGAGTAAAAACTAATCGCCACATATATATATATATATATATATACATACACACATATACACACACACACACACACACTCCTAATCTCATTCCTCTTGAATATTTCCCACCAACCTGCTACTTGTTTGTTTTTTTTTTTCAATCTCACGCTAATTATTACAGTTATGTAGATTACTGAAAATACTGTTACGTGATATTTCCATGGAGCTCTAGGACTCATCGTGAGTCTATTTACACTGGATCTTGAGTTTTGATGTTACCGTTATCTCCGATTCCTTTTACAATATGCTTTCCTCGGTGTTTAAGTGGGTTTCAATAGCCCATAACATTCAGCTGCCTTCACGATATTTTTATGTACTAAATCGAAATTGGGATGGGAGCGAAACATTTAAAAAAAAAAAAATCCCAAATCTGAATAAATTCTCTTTCCCACAGCAAAGTTTTTATGAGCATCCCGATAGGAAAACACACCTAAAAGCGAGTAGTACAACCAGGAATTAGGTACATCAGTTGTTTTGCTTTGTATTAAGAAGTGCGTCGAAATTCGCAATGCTACATTACTAATGTCGTTATCACATAAAATGTAAATCCCACGAGAAGCTAAGTTTTCGTGAGAGATTTGTAATTAGATTGTAATTTGCCTTAGATTTGTAATTTCAAGCTGCGCTTTGTTCGTCTTTTAATTCTTCTTTATTTTCTTTAATGAAATCCAGGAAGTTGCATTTTATTTAAATTAAAATGAAGTGGTTATTGCGTTAACGCTTCTAATGTATCTCTCAGTCGCGATTAAGCAAAATAAATCAAAAATGAAGATAAAGCAAAAAACGAATCTTCCATCATGACCGTTGATAAATATTGCGTGCGTTTATTTCATCGTGTTTTCCTCTCTCCCCCCTCTCTTTTTTTTTTTAAATTAAAAACCTTCCTGATGATCGCTTCAAGATATCAGCCAGGATCGATCTTTCTGACTGATGGTAGTTCATTTCAAGCAGTTGTTGCACTTCAGATTTGATTTTTTCGTCATAAAAATCATTATGAACACCGCCGTTCAGAATAATTCATAAATGCCGATCACAGTTCAGTTATTTGCTCGAGGGTTCCAATTAGACAAAAGTGTAGCAGGATTTACGCTTCCAATGCGACTCATTTGGAAGCCAAATTATAATTTGACATCAGCTTTTGATATTGTCCAGATATTTGATATTACTCCAGAACTTTTGTTTGAATTCCACTATTTGTCCGATGAAAATACTGAAGATGTCTCATCCCACAATACGCTATAAGCGTATATAGTCGCGATCGGAATATGTGGTCGGAACTGTGCTGGCAATCTCTACAGATCGAGCACGGCGCTTCAAGCCACTTTCGATTTTCCGGTGAGTAGAGTGATGACTCACCCGTCGATGAAAAACTTATCACTTGGTGATACAACATTTTCGTGAATCATGATTGCCATGGACACGCCCATATGTGACGATACGCAAAATCTTGACCAATCTGGTATGTGCTGAGTAGTTTACTGCTTCTGTCTTTCCTAGCACGCGATACATTTTTGTCATATCAGAGAGGTTAAGTTTGCCTTCTTATAAGAATGTTGGTAGTTGCTCCCTGCATTAATTTCGGAATATGCCAACACACACCTTAAAAAGATGCTGCTTGTTTAGCCGAGGAAGGTCTTAAATTCCTCGTCAATGAGTGTCATCAACCACGTTGTACGAAATTGGAAAGTAATTTATCGAAGAACTTATTTGCTTTGAGCTCATTTCAGGGGGAACAGAAAAGCATCGTTAAAGAGCATCTCTTCGATTACCGTCATCAAATTTACGCTGAAGAAATTTAAAATAGAAAAATGCGAAACGATGGTTGGAATCGATTTGGTGTCAACACTTCTATTATTAATGCTAAAAGGAGGATATTTCAATTGCTTTTATTTTCTCTTTCCAAAATGCGGTAGAACAATTTTTTTAGCTTTTCCTCCTTTTGAAGGAAGGACTGTAATAAGCCTGCTCTGAAATTACAGTCCAGCAAAGTTGCGCATGCGAAGGGAACATTTCGCTCGAGTTGTCTGCAAAGTGTGCCCTCTACGGAATTGCGTTGTTTTTAAAGAGCTTCGTGTAATGCGGGTGCCGCCACCACCTTCGTTACTTCAAACTGCGGCTCTGAAGCGTTGTTCAATACTCTAACCTATTTACCCTTTCCCGAATTAAAAAATGGAACAAATCGGGTGCTTCCTCGTGAAACAAAGCGGAATTAGGACATTTCGACTTGCAAGTTGCTGCCGATTAATCATTCCATCTTCGAAGACCGCGGAATTTTGCACAACTGCCCAGAGTGTGTATTTTAGACTTTAAGAAAGGTAATGCGAGCTCGGGGAAGTTGAAATGAGCGTGGGCACACAAACATGAGGAAGTAATTGTGTGTGTGTGGGGGGGGGGTTGTTTTTCTGCGTTTGCTCAATATCACTGATAAATAATTGGCTCGTTGCAAAAACCTGAATAAGTGTTGTTAAACCATCGGTTCCCAAGCTATGGAAGGGCGAGTTGGAAGATGCAGTAAAGTTTACGAGTTTTCGGCTGAGTAGTACGGTGCAATAGAAAATCGCGTGAGCATTTGAACCACTCGATTCTGCTCATAATGTATTAACTGAAAAAAAAATCTCACATGTGAAAGAGCATTTGCTAAAGCTAACGAGACTACGATTTAGAAGTGGTTTTTCGGCTGACATCATTGCTGGTCATGCGGATTCTTTGAAATTTGGTGCGGGCAATAACACCACTGATTATGAAATATAATGTCAGCAAGTCGAATAAGCACTAGGCTCATTTTTTTTTTAAAGTAAGGTAATAAATACTGGCTACTTAACTAATTTAAAATACTTGACCATCATGACGTTTTATGTCAGCAATACAAACATTCTCATTTATGAAGCTGCAAAATTATTTCTAGATAATTAGGAGATTAAAGTTTAACATTTTTGCCACTCGCACTATCTTACCGAAAGTTAAAGCTCGTATAAACGAAACACGTTCTTATTGAGACGCCACACGGTTCGGCTCTAATTCGAAGTCTCAGCTTATCCCACAAACGTTCTTTCGGCTTCTGCAAAGGCGATCATTCTGATGTCATTCTCTTCAAAATGACAATAAATTTGTTTTGCTCCATAAATGTTATCATCTTAGAACGACGCACCAAAAAATATTCCACAATGTATGCAGGGGGGCGGGCATGCTCAAATTGTACGTGCCCTTCGATTTGCAGCATGAAAGATTTGTGATTTCGTGTTATGTTAATCAAGAAAAGCCGGTGAGGTGGGTTCTCACTGAGCGCGTCACTCGCGGGATTGTTTGTGATTGCCCAAATTTCAAAACAGCCCGACCTGATTTCAGTGCCATTCGGAGATTTCGCTTTTGCAGCAACTGTGCGGAATGCCCGGATGTGAACAATTGTAGTTCGTCCAAGCATCATTCCCTTAGATGACATTCGCCCATTAGTTTTCTCTCGGGAAAAAAAGGACATTTTAACTCTTTCCGTGTAGTCGTCGTTTGGTGTACAAGATCGAAATGACTTCGGAGCGAACTGCTTCTGTTCTTTGTGGGTCGTGAAATTTGCATATTGTGTAGCCGCTTTAAGTGCATTTAAGAATGCACCTTAAAGGATTGGAGATTGAAAGTGCGGTCGAAATCAGTTCATATTTTGTCTTCAGTGTCAGTTCTTTTTATTTTAATTTTATTTTTATTAATTTTATTAAATAATTTTATTAATAATCGTTCGAATTGGAGTTTTAGGAACCAATCAGCGTGTCATATTTTTTATAATTACATTTTAAGTTGTGTATAATTAAAATCATAACTGGCTACTTTACGCAATGCTCCCAATACTTCAACTAATTTTCCTAAGAACAGAAAAACTATTCGGTTATTCTCTCTGCTCTTCGAAAGTTGACGAGGTTGCGTATTTAATTGCAAAGCATACGAAAGTTGATGGTTCTTGTTTGTCAGCTGCGATTCAACACGGCTAGGTTATTCAAAATCTTCTGTCGTTGAGCTTCTCTAAGGGAGGAAAAACGCAATCGCATTTCTAAATATGTTTTTGATTTGAAGTGCACGGCATCTCTCTGGTTTTTTTTTTTTTTAAATAATAAAAATGTGGTTTGTCTTCCAGTGACGAATGAATGAACAATGAAACGAATGAATAATGTGATGGACACCAAAATACTCGAAATTTGGTCGACGTCAGCTGAACGACGGGGAAACTTCAAGAGGTGCCTGCAAAAGGAGTCCCCCCCCCGCCCCTCCAAATTCCTTCATTTTATTCCGATGAACGATATTTCTCGAACTGCCAGCAGCGGGAAAAAAATATATTACGAATTTGGCCCAAAGCAGTTGACCAAGGGTCACCGTAGAAGGGTGTGTGTGCAGCAGGGGAGGAGAAGAAAGAAAGAAAGGAAGAAAGAAAAAGAACTTCGCTTACTGAGAGTTTTCCCCATTCTCAAAGGGATTTTATAATTTGGTTTAATGCTTCCAATTGAACAGTGAGGTTGTGTGTGTCGCACAGCTTGTTTGTTCCTTTCATACAAAATGCATATTTGAGCGTAACATATGTATGCAATAGTTACCAAATTATACCGAGTGTCAGAATGATACTCGTCTTATATTTAATAGAAAAATGACTAATATTTCTTAATGGAATTTAAGTCGCAGTGAAATTCGAAATTAATCCGACAAGAGCAACGATTTCACGAAGGCGTGAACAGCTGATCATCGAGAAATTTTAAACCGGAGCTGATCGTGGAAATTGGAATATGCCATTGCCGCAAATCACGTGATTACCTTTGGGAGGGAATTTAACCGTCAGTGGAAGAGCGGGGAAAATGTGTAGCCTTGCAAGCTGCACATTGGCGGAGACCCTCTGCAGCCGGGCTGAAGAGGACTTTGTATTCGGAAAATAGAAATAGCGATCACGTCGCCACAAATAATTTGCATTGATGTGCACGACATAGCTATACGAATCATCTCTCACTTCTCTGAACTTGTGGTTCATTTTTCCTTCGTTTACTTTTTTTTTCTTGAACTGATTACCCGGAGATGTTTAATCGTAAACGAATCTCATTTAAAAATGAAGCACGTTTACTGGAGTTCTTAAGCACCGTAAAGAAGTAGTAAAGTGTGAAAAATAAAAACAAATACATCGGTTTAAGAAAATAGAGCAGTTCTTTGATGTACTAAGTGCAGGAAGTCCACGTGCATACTAATACACTTCGTGTCATTCCCTTGCCTGTGTCCTCTGTTTGCCTCTTTCTCCTCATGAAATGCGAACCTATTATTTATTACAGCGACATTTTGTGCGGTAATTTTTTTTGGTCACTATGGGCCTTCTAAATTGCGAGCCGTGCTACTAAGTTATCTGACTACGGCACCGTAAAACTGAAATAGCTTAATTGCTCATAAATTATTGAAAATGCTGAGGAACTAAATCGTTTGTTAACGATCGACGCAAGAACAGAAGCCTCTCAAATACGATCGTGTGATGTCCTGCTCACTGACCAAATAAATATGGTGTCTTAAAGAACGCTAATTTGCTTGGATAGTTCATTTATTTTGAAGATTTCTTTATCGCAGAAGCT
The DNA here is from genome assembly GCF_054136105.1 of Typopeltis vanoorti. Lineage (NCBI taxonomy): Eukaryota > Metazoa > Arthropoda > Arachnida > Uropygi > Thelyphonidae > Typopeltis > Typopeltis vanoorti. The sequence continues at coordinate 536,068 of NC_143553.1, forward strand.
GGTAGCAAGTTTTTAAGATCATGATAAACCAAAAATCTCTCTAACTCCTTTCTGTTATAAACATTGCTTATTGGATTTAAGCTCCCGTTGATGGAGAACAGAAAATTTGGCTCAGTTATCTTGAGTAGAACTTCCCTCACGTCAAGTCGGAAGAACGAGGGATCGACTTAGCTATAACGATTAATTATGGCGTCAGTCTTTTTAAGGAATTCCTGAAACCTTTTTAGAGTCGACTATTCGGACTATACAAAAAGAAAATGCGCACCACATGTTGAGAGTTTATTTTTCACTTGGTTAGACTATAATAAGTTTAGTTTAATCCTTTATCCAAGTGTGAGCAAACAAAGTTTGTGCCTGAAAGTATCTTCAGGACTGGGGTAAGGTAGTACAACACCAAGCAACTCGTTGCAAAGGTGGAAAAAGCTCTCCTTACTCCTATCTCAGTATCTCCCATAATGCAAAGCACATCTCCTTGCGGATATGTCTAATGTTATGCATTAAGGCAAGGGTCACTACCCATACCGGTTTCTACCTTTATTGAGGTCTCGTCAGTGGGAGCCAGGCCCAGTAGCTCCCACTGACGAGACCTCAATAAAAGGTCGAAACCGGTATGGGTAGTACTATGGGCAAGTGGCCCTTGCCTTAATGCATAGTATTACACATATCCGCAAGGAGATGTGCTTTGCATTATGGGAGATACTGAGATTGGAGTAAGGAGAGCTTTTTCCACCTTTGCAACGAGTTGCTTGGTGTTGTACTACCTTACCCCAGTCCTGAAGATACTTTCAGGTGCAAACTTTGTTTGCTCACACTTGGATAAAGGATTAAACTAAAGCGCGTCACATGTGATTAATAGATCACCTTTTAGCACCTCAAATGGCGTGAGCTGCCTTTTCTCTACGCCACTACATGGAAATGACGCGCGACAGTCATAAAGAAAAGTGCATAAATTTCCAGTGCCAAATACAATAATCAAATCTGCATTTGGCTATAGGAAAAACTAAAGGTGCTTTTTTTTATTATTCTACAGCGAATAGTTGCGCGTAGAGAGTTAATAATTGCAAGCATTAGAGAAAAAAAAAAAAAAACAGGCAGGACCACGATTTTAGGTAAACGAAAGTGTTAATAAGTGAGCATTGCGAAAGCGCTAGAAGCTTATTGAATAAAATGTATTTCGTAAGATTTCCGAATTGGCATCGTTTTCTGCAGGGGTCGATCGGTATGCATGCCAAATGATTCTTTTTCAGTTATCTCGCATTAAAAAAAAAAAATATATATATATATTTTTTAACTGTTTGTTATAAAGCTTTGCACCCACCACCACGGAATTTCGCGTTTGATTAGCAGTGGTTCGTAAGCTGAGGTTAGAATAACCACAATCGTAAGTTGCTGAATTGGTCCTCTTCGACCCTTCCAGTAACAAAACGACAATCCAGCGAGAGCGCATTTTTCCAACGATTCTTCACCATGAACTAACGTAGAGCGGCCATTGAACTACCTTAATGTGCTAGTGGCAGTAAAGGATGCCGTGGTAAAAATACTTCATGTTGTATCCGCACAAGCAAGCTTTCATGCATTTTTAAATTGAATTCGAAATCTTCAGCAGCTTCGCGTTGGACGAGCTAAATAACCAAACTCGGCCATTGGGACAACAGGAATTGAGATGTCTCCAGCTACTAGTAGGCTGCTTGAAGACGGGAATCGTTACGATATCCACCCGGTTTATGCATCGATAAGATCGCCATTTACGGAAAGTAAATTTGCGCATCAACTCCCTCGCCCCTACATGGATTTTACGCTGCGTGGGTATTCCACTTGCATGTGTGGAAATTATTAGGAATTTCAGCGGCAACTTCCGTTTTCGTTACCATCAGAGAAACCGAAGTTTTAAGTGGGTGTCTCATCTCATCACTGTGGTCTCGTGTGACAAATAACGCGAGATTCTCTCCGCAACCCAACCTCGAATGCAATGACTTGTGCTTACGCTGATGATCTCTCCCGCTCCTCTTCTACTCACGTATCGTCGAAATATTCATGTACGACAAAACAACACCACAGAGTGCGAGGATGTTTTGCTTAAAGTTGAAAAGACAAAATCTGGGCTAATTTAGTCCCAACAAAATCAGGCTAAATTAACGCCAGTTTAGAATTAAATTATTAAAAGAACGCAGTAAGGAAATTGTCATTCTTGTCAGTACACAGCGATGCCGTTCATATTATCACAAAACGGAACGTAGAGCCGTTTTTAGCTTACGTTCTGTGGACTTCATTTTTGTTTCGTTTAATTTCGCTTAAAAATGATCACAGATATCGTCGAAACTGAAACAGCTCGACTTTGCAGAGATTCCAAGCCGATTTTGTTAAATCTGTGTGGAACTATCGCTATGTGCTAAATAATAATAATATTATTATTATTAAATCCAAAGTATTATTATATGACAATACTTTAGATCTTGAAGCACGAACACATTGGAGCCATAATCTTCAAGTATTGGTCTGACCAGAGACTTACATAGCGACATCATAACCGTGCAAGTCATAAACAAACCCAAAAATCTGGTGAGAGCTTTCACTCTTACAAATACGAACTAGAATTCATTATCAATTAAATTACCGAACTCATATCGCAGCTGCCTCCTTTTTTTTAAAACAAAATCTTAGCACTTAATGCTTTTTTCCTAGGTCCCTACAGCTCAGCCTTGGTCCTCCAGGACATGCTAACATTTGACCACATTAATAACCTGGGACTTGATGATTTTGATAGTAGGTGGAGTACGAATGACTTAGTTCAATGCTACGATTTATTAATAGAATGTATCGATAGGGAATATTCTAAAACAAAGGACAAAAAAGTTCAGAGAGGAAAGAAACATCTATAGAAAGTAAGTAATAATCTGAGAACTCTGAGAAACTGCTCAGAGCTGCTGAGAATCGCTCAAAATTTGCCAAGGTGGTCGACGACCACCGATAGGAGATGGCACTCAAAGAAGAAGAATAGAATTAGATTCTTCTTCTTTGAGTGCCATAAAAGTCTACTCCTTTTATGCAGGGTTGAACTTCCTGTCCTCCTAGTACCTCCCTGCCCCACCAAAAAAAAAAATAATAATTAAATCACAAAACAAGCGGAGAAGAAATAAGCGTGTTGTATGGTAGAGGCGCTTTCAGAACCTTATTCTTAGAAAAATAAAAACGTACTTAAGATATTTTTTATTTAAAAATTTGTGGGAAGAATGGTTTACTTCGAGATTTTAATATTGATGAAGATTAGCTACAATAGCAGTTTTTTTTGTTTTGTTTTTTTCAATGGAAAAACGTTTTGCTTTCGACATGCTGTGTCTCTGGAATTGAGGTCTGAAAAAAAAAAAAAAAAAAAAAAAAAAAAAAAAACGATGCCCCTATTTAGAAATACAACAAAACTTATCGACTCTAGAATTCATGTCTCCTTGTTTTCCTAGTACATTATGTGCTGTGTAATAATAAGGCGTACTTTAATAGTAATAACGGCGATAACAACATTAAAATAAAATTTAATTTTTCGGGGAGAATTATATTGCGTGACATTAGGAGAGTGGACGATCTAAAAATCGAATATTCGATTACGTAACTTACGGACGAGCCCTAATCACACTTCGAAATAAAAATAGCTTGCAGATATTGCGAAATGATCCCGCGAAGGGATATTTTCGCCTTGAATGTGGAGTTCGTTCCAGGTGACTCTTCTTTATCGAAGGCATTCATGTGTTAGCACGTAAGCCGAGCTGTGGCGACATTCAGAGATGCCAAGCAAAACTCATTCGGGATGTTTTAATACGCATCTTGCCGATTTGGCATTTCAAGAGAGAGAGAGAGGGGGTTGCGCTGGGTCATCGAAGGGACGGATGCAGCGCATGGCCGAACGATGTAAACAGAAATGAGGTCATCCAAATGTTCTACATGCATGCAGTCTTACATGGTATTGCATACGACGTCCTGTTATGAACTGAGTGAGTTGATGTTTTCTGTTCGTACTATTGAACCGAACATTTCCATACACGGATCCAGAGACTGAACAAACCGATATTTTATTAGAAGTGGTGTGGGAATTTGGTTGCTACAAAATTCGAAAAATTTCCACACTTCGCGTTGCATTTATGTCTTTAAAATCCCTTTCACTCACAGCTTCTTCCTACTAGCTCTTGCTCTTGGAGTAATGGGAAGAATGCTATTTAATCGGTGCTAATGCAACAGCGAAATGGCGTGGCGAATTGCGTGATCCGGAGCCAAGGAAGCGTATGTCAGGAATTGACCACCTTTGCCATTTTGAATATTGCACGAAGTGACGCTCCATCATAGCCAGCACAAATCCTTTACGCAGTACTATGAAGCACATGTGGAAAGGAGAAAGATGTACAAGGCAGTTCAATGACATTCTTGCCCTGTGCACGTGAACTGCGATCGCTAACGTTGCGCTCCGTGAAAAAGATTTATAGGCTAGAACTGTTAAACTCTGGATCTGTCAGCTACTTCAGGGAGTCCACAAAGAGAAAATAATCTGGTGACATTTCAGACCCAAGTGATGCTTCGCTTTAATCTGAGTAAGGCAGCACTTCGTTCATCATCCCTAGGCAGGTGGAACTGAACTGTTCAGTGAGCAAACGGATACGGTACGCCTTGCTTTTACTTCAAATTAACTGCTTCATCGCAAACGGCCAAACTGAGCCAAGGAGCAGTAAACAGCTAAAGTTTCTACGTTGGGGGGGGGGGGGTCGCGCTTGCAGCTTGAAGACGCATCTTAATTAGGAAGTACTGTATATAATGCAGCTTCACTCTGATGGTCACATGACGTGGTGGCGACTCGAGGGGACAAAGTGGTGATCATTAATTAGCAGGAGAGAAAGCTAAAGTGTATTAGTGGATGTCATATAACAGACTAATCGTGTTCGTGAATTGCTCACTTGTTCTGGATATCAGGAGTGATGTACTGTCCATGTAATAGCAAACATATCTGTAACTAAGAGTAGCAAGCGAGCGTTGAAACTAACCAATGAGCCCCAAGGACGTGTAATGCATAACTGGTGATAAGGAGCTGTTCCTCATCCTAAAATTAGAATGACACAAATTGAACCGTCGGCGTCTGTTGATTTAATCTAAAAAAAAATTGATCGTTTCCTTCCGATCTTTTTGATTTCATTACTCTTTGAGGTGATTTGGCTCCAGTCTTTCTCCTTCGTGTTTTTGACCCTAGAAGATTATATAAACTGCGTAGGCAAACACGATACTGCATTCGTTAATTCAACAAATACAAATGCAAAACATGGTCAACACAGATTTGGAAACGGTGCCAAACTGGTTTCACGTGAATAAACTTACTCGCAATGCTAAAAAAAACAACAACTCAGAAATACACCTGTTAGCAAAACCAGTTTTTTTCATCCGTATATTCCTACATAACTGGAATTGTAAAAGCAATCGAAATTGTAACTGCGTGGAGATAGAAAAACTTGAACTATAACTTATTTAGGATTCAATATGGACAGCAACTTAAGCTGAAAACCACATATTACAGAAGTATGCAACGGAGTAAGATTTCTGCTATTTCGATTCTTCTTTTAAAAAGATTCCTAACGTTGATAATGTCAAGAACACCATATTTCGCCTGGATACAAACTGTGATACAGTACGGTATACTAAGCGGGGGAGGAACATATCACAATAACACACACTCCACTAATCTGTTTACAAAATAAATTAATACGCATTTTAATCGACAGTAAACGCGTTACAGTGATTGCCAAATATGCTCTATTAGCGTAAATATCTTACTACTTAGACGATTATATATTTACAGGACACTACGCTTCCCAACATCTAATCAGTGAGTAAGCATTAGAAAAGATACTTCCTCCTGAAGAAAACTGGGCTTAAAACATTTAATCCGGAAAGTACAAAATGAAATAATACACAAACATGGCTCCAAAAACACATCCGATGTTGTTGTTTTTCTTTCCTTTTCTTCCAGCAGTGAAACGATCAGATATTTTTATCAATCGGTCATGCAGCAACTTGAAATGACAAGTGGTTGAAAAAACCTCGCACATATTTGCCTTTTCGGGAAAGAAAGCTGAAAATGCATTCAACGTGAAGATCGGTTGGAAATATGAAAAACGACACGCAATCATAAGGTATCGGGTATTTTGCGTGTTGTAAATAATCGAAGCGAAATGGCGCCTTTTCCCAGGGAATGCGCTACGGTGGGATTATGAAAAGATACAAAGAAAACAATGGACGGTATTAGTAGCAAGATGAAAAATGGTAATTTTTTATGATGGAGTGTACGAAAGACCCTTAAAGTAGCGAAATAGATGAGTAAAAGTGTACAACGAAAGTATGATATTTGAGTGCCTAACCAAAACAATTATTAATTAGCAAACGGACTGGATTTTTGAAGAGCCAGGGAAACTGGAGTTTTTGAAGCTAAGAACCCTTTTGTGAATGATGTAGACACGAGCGAAGCATAGTCGGATCGATGGTCTCTTTTTCAACAGTGACAGCTGTTTGCTGAGAAAAATCGGAGAACAAAAAAATGGCAAACCACTGAATGCGGTTCTTGTAAGTCGATAGTGAATTCTTAAACGATTCGCCACAAATATTCGGACCAAAGGAAAAGAGCTTTCGGCATGAAGACACGCATACCGCCAAAAAAGTTATTTACCATAAGGAAAATCTGGTTGCCAGAGGGGACATATAATCGTAGGGATCGAATACGAGATTTTTTATCTGGAAACAGAAGCGAAAGAGCATTACTGAGTATAGCAGAAGTCCGGCAAAAGTAGCGGTTCGTTCCAGAAAATCAGCAATGGCTTTAAAATTATTTCGTACGAGACGGAGGCTAACAAAAGATTCGCTGATCTTGGGAGCAGCACAGAAATGAATGGGAATGCATCAGCGAATAAACCCGGTAGTCAGCAAGAGAGTGATCATCTGAGATTACTCTCTTTTTCTTCCACGATTAAAATGTAATTTTAACCGTGGAAGGAAAGAGCTGCTGACGGATAATTATCTTCGACACTGCATGTAAAAGAAGGTAATCGGCGATCAACAATGTTAGAGCGATTGTGACGCGAGTAGTACTCGAGGCATTTCTCACGGAAAAGAAGGAATCTGAAAATTATGGAAAATTTATGCTCCACGTTAAAGGTCATACGAAACAGAAAAAATCTGCAAAGAAAATAATCGAGCAGCGCATGAGAAATAACTGAAAGGTTGTTTCTCCCAAGCACTACACAAAGAGAAGCGTAGAAAAAAATGTAGCGAGAAAGATGAACAGTAAACGGCGCGAAGTAGAGAATTAGGGACATGCCAGGTACGGAAACAAAATCGTAAAGCGTTTCTTTCGTTGGCTTTTCGTAATGCAAATGATTCATTCTTATTATTCTTTTTATTGATGTTATTTGGGAAAGATATCCTTTCACATTCTTTCAAACCTAGCAACAATCTCTTGTCTTATCCATCTTTCAAAATTGGTATAAATCTTTATGCTAATTTATGAAGAATTCTCGCAGCGGCTGAACCAGCACCCGACGAGTTACCCTCGTGACAAGAATGTTCAGGGCCGAAATTCGACTTGCTGGAATTGCAGTTCTGATTTCAAAATTGCATTCGCCACTTTATTCAGGCGAAGTATTCGTTAACAGGATTCCAACGTTAAATTAAATGAATAAGAAGAAAACTAGAATACGTTGAAATTAGCGACAAACATTCAGCAAAATGTTGCCCCTCCCCCCTTTTTTTATCAAATGTGCTACCTCGTTTTACCAGATTCCTCGAAAATCCTTGAAATTACAAGACGACATGTCTGCCTTTCTTAATTCAATGAACTTTTTCATCACAAATCCGTGAGATAAATCTAACCTTGCTACAAATTCTATCGAATGCATTTGATTGCGTTGCTATACTCGTAAGGAGGGTATTCTCTGTAGCAGCTGGTCCTATTTTCAAAATAGGCACACCAAACAACTGACAGACCCTAATTAGCTTAGAACCTAATTTGCTGTTCAGGTGACATGCCAAGGGGCAGTGAAAATTAAAAAGAAAATTCTCTTCGAACTGAAAAGGCGGTGAACGGGACGGCACAAATCGGGATGAAATGAACGAAGCTCCACGGGATGTCCGTGTTCTGTTCCATGGGAATGTCACTCTAAGCAGTTTCGACGGCAACAACCTGTGAAAGTGAGCTGCTTTCAGTGAATGCGAACAACTCATCTCACACGCAAACGCTCAGCTTCGTTCAGATCTGCGATCGAGCCCACTAATTACAATCTGCGGTTTTTTTTTAAACATCGTTCTCATCCAATTAAATGCATTAAGAATTTAATGGAACGCCATCCACTTAATGTAAAATGCTGCACGCCAATGAGGTAATTCAAGCACAGGACACAAAGACTTCTTTACATTTATAAAATATAAACCCACCAATAATATTTTTGCAAATAATACACTTACCGAATAAAGTGCTCCTTTCCACTGCATGCCTTTAAACCGCAAACATTGTTCTTGGCTCGTCTACTTCAAATACTTGTGCTTTTGAGTGGCTCCTAATCAAAGTCGAACATTTTCTACTTAATCAATACGAGGTCGGTGATGAAACACTCATTTCACACAAACACATCGTCGGGCAGTATCCTCACCCACCACCATAATACGATCAATAATCTCGACCCAAAAAATAAGCATCACGACTTCATGGCACCGACGCTTATTAAACTTATATTTATATATATATATATATATATATCCGTATGACTACGTCAACATGCTGAAAGCACATAAAAGTGATATACTGTAATTCGCCAATAAAAATCCAGTGAACTCGATCGGCTAGTAATAAAATATACCATGCCGAAATTAGGATACGAAATAAATGTAAACCGAATTAAATAAATAAATAAAACAGAGGGGGGATAGAAAGAGAATCAATAAGTCTAGCGGATTCACAACATCTTGAAGGAGTGAACCTGATCGGCAATCAAGTAAAATGCCCTGTTAATTCAAACGTTGCTTCGCAGGGTTCAAGAGCACTAATTCATTACCAAGAAAACATTCCCCACCTGCCATCATGATGCCGCTCGGCATATAAGTCCATCTGTTCATCTTCCGTCACCATATCCTGACTCAGTCGTCAGCCGAGAACTGAAGCTACAATACCCCGTACCAAGCAAATTGCGTTAACTCCTCGGAGCCTGGTGTGGGGACCATCTGCACCATAGCAGCACTATAACGCTTGAGGGAACTTCCCGATCAGTTGGGCATAACATGCTGCTATTTGCATTGCCATACCCTGCTCTGAAGGAGGCATAGTGGTGTGGTGTGGTGTATGCGAGAGACATCGTCTAGACAGGTTAGGGCATGGAGACTGGATGCTCTCCGTGTGGACAACATGTCCATCTCCTCTCAATGTATGCTCTCCCAACTTTTTATTTAAATCACCACTTTGAGAGTAAACTCAAACACACGTAGTGTCACTTCGGTTAAAGAAACACTCAGGAAATAGAGAAAATACACTCTTCCATATCCACTTCCCTAATTTAAATGTTAGCCAAAATTTCACATCCAGACCTGACCTCCGGTTTGGGACAGAACCGAAATTGTAGCTAGAATTTCGTGCACATCAGACGTTCAAACTAAACTTTTATGGTTCCTTTAACCACAAGAATGACAAATGCGCTTTTGTGTCGCCTCATATTCCTCATGGACAAAAAAATGTCGAAATCTTCTTTAAGCATCATTCGTCGGTTGTCTCTCCACATTCTGGAACTCTTTTTGACTTCTTTGACTTGATTTCCTATTCCACAGCGAAGTCATATTCCTAGTGACTTTAATGCCTACAAATTCAAGTGGCGCCCCCTTTTTTTTTTTGAATTCTGCTGACCAAGCGGTAAGAGAGGATGAAGTATGCATGTAATAAACAAATCCATTTTTAGACTGACTTCAAGGTTTATTAATAACCAATAACGCAACTGCTAAATGCAAATGACCGCATGAATTGCACATCCGTTACAACTTGTGACACAAACAGGCTCTGGATCAAATGAAAGTAATTGGTGAGAGCCATTAATTTATCATAACGCCAATGTTAAAAAATAAATACCTTGATAATCAATAGTATTTAAATGAATTATTATAGCTTCTCTCAAATGGCTTTCGCTGATGTTACTAAAATTTCAAAATGGGTACTGAAAGTTTGGGAAACGCTGCCGTAGATTGCTCATTAACCAGTTCTCCTTCCAAGTACACTGCTGAGGTCACCTCCTCTGGATAACCCAGACCTTAATCTTGTACAAGTTTCATCTCTAGTAGAACGCCCCTCCCTCAACCATTCTTAACCTCACGTGTTTTGGCATTACAACTGCACAAAGTAGCTGACCTCTCAATTAGTGTAGGCATGGTCTCTAATTTTTCGATAACTAAAAATTCTAAAGGCATTTGTGGAACTTCTCCTTTACATGGTTACTCCATGTAAAGGAGAAGTTCCAGCGTTTCTACTCTCCGAGTCAAATACTTTCTGAAGCATTCATTCCCCCTCTTCATTTAAAATTTCCGCTCAATATCCAAGCTACGATTTTTCAAGTCTGGACAGCTTCATTTCCAGTCTGGACTGAAGCCAATAACTTGCATAACATCCATTAAGAAATCTAAGTTTGACTTCGAAAAAGCTAAAGGCAAAAACTCATCTTGTACAAATGACATTTCTGATTACTCACCTCTTGCAAAGGGAGTTCAATCAAAATTTTCTTCATCTATGCTCCTCCCCCTGTATTCTCTCTTTCCAAGCCTGACGCTACTATTATAACAACAGTTAAAGAGGGCTGACTTCCTACCATCATTCTTCTCTTCCATTGCTTGCACAGACAAATCGACTCCAACTTGTACCAGAACTAATGCAACGTGTTCATCTTGTGGCCTCACGTCAGAAAAACAGAAGAATCATGAATAATAATAATAAAAGGATTCTGCTCCTGATGGCATCTCCCCAATCGTACTGGAGAAATGGACTCCTGGCCTAACACCCCTCTTCTACAATCTTGCATCTATTAGGCCCATTTGCCTTTCGTCCCACAGATTGAAGAAATACTATATCGAAGGTGCTAAAAAAGGATAAATGGTAATCAGCAGTCATCTTTTTCATCTAGAAGATCTGCAACAGATCTACTTGCCTATATCTATATGTGGACACGCGTGGAAAGGTTTGGGAAACCCGTGCTGTTGCATTTGCAGAGCGTATCACATGGTTTGGCTGATCAGCAAACCGACACTTTATGGACGGTCTTCCATCATTTGTAATTGGGTAACCACTTTTCTCTCTTGCTGGTCGCTGAGGGTAATGGTAGATGATATTCCTTCCTCAGATTTCTGTACTAATGCAGATGTTCCTCAGGGGTCTGTTATATCACTCTCCCCTATCACTCGTATACATAAATGACATTCTCTAACCGATGACCACGCTTTATATTGTCCAACTCATACAATAAACGCTGTATTGCTCAAACATCCCAAATGCATCAAGAATCAGTGTCCTCATTACACCACCTCATTTATCCATATGATAAATCAGGTGGTGTAATGCAAGAAAGCGAAGGCTAAATTACTGCGATTGATACTTTTGACGTAATTTACATCTAACGGGGCCCGGTTACAAGATGCCACGTTAATCACCAATCGCTTAGTGAGACAGCGATACAATTAAAACATTCATGATTAATGCAATGACCACATTAATTGCTGGACCGTTTAAATAGGCTTAAAAGCCTATTTAAACGGTCCAGCAAATCACAGTCTGACACAGGGATAGGAGAGTGCCAAAAGGATTGTGCGCTCCTCTTGCTAAGTTTCACGTGATTGTCTCGCACAGTAACTCAGGATGTTAGTTGTAAAGGTTTGTTGGGGAACACCACCTTCTGAACTCCATAGTTTCTGGGAAAGAGAGACAAGCCACAAATCGCTGACCACCCAAAGCTCGAATTCAACTGCTGTGGTACAAATATTGCTGTAATTGGACAGTACGCTAGTCCATGTGAAGGGATGAACTAAGACACCTCAAATGAAGTGGACTCGTTTGGTATGACAGCTGGTGAGAACGTTATTTATCACAATATATTGCCCTTTTCTTAAAGACTGCATGTGGTTTCATGGTGTGGGAATGCCTCTTCTGGTCTGGACCACATAATTGTGGCACAGTACCCTGAAAAATGAACGCGGCAGCGGTGTTGGCAATCTGTGCTGTCTGCATTGCGGTGATCGTGTCGAAACGATTCAGTTGTAACCACGAATAATTTCAACGAGTGACGAAATGATTTGGAGAAGGGGCAGCTCAAAGGTTTGGCCTGCCAGAACAGCGTCCCTTTGGCGTCCAATGAAACACCATTGGGAAGCGAACCTCGAATGAGGCGGGGGAACAGTTGAGTTTTGTATTTCCGAATTGCAGCTGAAAAAATCAACTCTATTACGGTAGTGTATTAGGTCTGGTAATTCGTCTGCTCCTCAAGCTTGTTCGCCTGTTTTGCGGTAATGGATTAGCTCCCTACGGGAACGGCTAATTTACCTTCCGTTGAGAAGCTCCTCTAAAGTTTCCCTAGACGGGATTCCAACCTGGATCGCTCCAAAGGGTATCCTCGTTTGCCGAATGAATTACTTAAACTTTGAGAACGAGACGAACATGAGCAACTTCGCAGTCCGTTTATGAAGATTTGTTGGAGAACAGACAGTACATCAGGTCTGCAATCACGGGCGAAGGTGAACCAGAGTACTCGAATACTCCGCATTAATTACGCCGTATATATATTTCGAGAGTAAATATCAGTTAATTTTATTGCACTCATGGTAATATTACGAACATTTCAGAATTAAAAGTAAGTGAAAGGCTTTTTTTTTCTTCGTGTCCACGCACCACAGAAACGCCAGAGTGCCATGGTATTTATGAGCAGGGGTTGTTCTTGTTTCCAGGAAGAACGAACTGCTCAAAGTGATACTGATGTGCGTTTGGGACGGCCGAGTGTTTCATTTCAACCGATATCCTGTCCTCGGGCTGCACTGTGAAAACGGAATCGCCTCCCGTTAGGATGCAACGTTTGCATCCGAAAAAAAAGTTCTGTTTTGTGTGCTCCTCCTTAACGTTCATTGAGTCTGATGCAACAATACGTCAGTCGGTGAGTGGATGGATGGTCCTTCTTCATTCTCTTAACAGGGAGGGAATGGGCGGTAATCATCGCTTGTATGATTTTTTGAATTCACGTATAATTTTTAATGGTAATGTACTGTATATAGTTTGACTTTTATAACATAACACGAATTACAGAAGCGTTGGCTTCTTTAATTGCTACGCTGTAGTGTTACGGAGATTCGGTTTATTTCAGTTCACACACACACGCTTGTTTTGTTTGTCAGAATTAATGATTCATTTTGCTAATGAAACGAATGAATAACGGAATTTACCTTTTCCGTGCGATGCTGACATCTTTCATGCAGTGAAATGGTCACAGCGGATCTTACTGCATGCATTCATTCCGTGTATCCTATTTCAAAATGAATTTTTTCCCATTAATAATTGGTTTACAAAGCCGAATGTTCGTATAAACTATGAGAGTTTCGTAAGCTCTCAGGGCAACTTATGAAACGTTCATAGTTTCTAAAAACATTCGGCTTTGAAATAATTTTGAATCTAATACCCACATTGCCGATGTAATTATAAATTGTTTATTTCTGGAATTTTCCATTTAATATTTTCGGGCCGGGGTTGACCGCGAATAAGGTGGGGAGGGAGACTACGGCATTTTGATTTATGAAATCTCACAAACGAGAAATATGTCGGAGTTGGAACCGAATTGGTTTTCAGCCGTGCCAATACACGTTCAAAGGAAACGACATTTCGAACAGTACACAAATATCTTTAAACACATTTATTGAAAAAATATTCCTCATACAGTCAGCCATGTTAGTGTTCAATCAATGCAAGTAATTAAACAGCGCTAGAAAAAATGCGGAAAAAATTAAACCGAACTACAACAGTATTTAACTAATAAAGAGGACAACTTCTGAGCACATTCTGTGCTTCATAATGTACGAAAACAAAAGAAGACAATAGTCTGCATGCAAACAGTAAATAACATCAATACAATTGGATTGTATCAAGCTTAAAAAAATAGTTCTCACTTATAACTAGTACATATAAATAGGCGTATCACAAATTATTAGGAAAATATAGTAAATCAGTTTAAAGGAGACTTCGGTACACATTTCATGTAAAAATATTTGCGATTCATGCAAGGAAACCTGAACTACAACATTTTGATCTTCCCCTTAGTGTCAGCCAACCAATCTTTTGAAATTAGTTTTTCGAGAAAATCGAAAAATTATAAGGATCTGCTTTCTGAGAAGAAAATAATTATGCAAATATGAGCGATCAAGTTGTTTAGTGCAGCGATGTACAATTTATAGGTAAATACAAAACTTTAAGTTTCACAGGAAGAGAGAGAGAAAGAAACGTATTGGCTTTCTTTCTTTCTCTCTAATGTATGGCTTGGTGATTAAATCGCACATTATCTCTGATTAGTAAGCACTCCTCAGTTAAAGTTTCGCATGATTTAGCAGATTATCTGCCCTAAATAAAGCAACAAAAAGTGGAACAGTCACATGACTAACCTCTTTAGATACAATTTGGACTTGGTAATGCGGGGCAAAATTTCAATAAGCATAACAGACGTACAAGGTTGCTGGATTCATAATAAAACGATTAAACTTAGATATAAAGCGTAATTAGAAATGGAAATAATGTTTGAAACAATTAAATTTAGGAAGGAAAAAATTATTTACGATTAAGCAGAATTTATTCGAGGAATCTCTCCCGTGACAGAATTACATTTTAAGATGAAAGCCTAGAAATTATGAAATTAGCGCGATTGATTTTCTTTACTCTGAGATGGATTCTCCCTTATTTATTTTGCGAACAGATTCAACCTGACTAATCAGAATTTACAATAAAACACCCCCCCCCCTATCAGCTGATGATTTTTGTTGTTTAGATGTCGAATTATTGAAAACTTAGCATGCGCTTCAAACCGCGGATGTTTTAAATCAGTTCGTTGACCTCCTCCTGCTTTGTTTCCATTCTTCATTCTCTCAAAGTCTGGAAATCTTCGATTTATAGCAGTCTCGCACATCTCATTCGCAATGGCCACTCGTCGACAACACGCACCCTAACGATACCGTAAAGACAATTCCGAACAAACAGCATTCGATTAAGAATCGCGCACCGGAAAAGGATTCTCTAAATATTCATTGAAAATGGGGATTCAACACATGTCGAGAAAGCCTTCATTTATTTTAGTGCAAGTAAAAAAAAAAAAAAAAAAAAAAGCGGTCATGCACCACTGGATTCCTCCCCCCCCCCTTGCATTCTTCTCGGTTTCTAAAAGAACTCCGCCTTTCTTTCTCTTCCCTTTTACGAACACTTCATTTTGCACCCGCGCGTCTTTTCTCTCCAGCGTGTTCGTCTGCTTCGCTTTCGAAGTTTTTTGTGTTTCACTTGACCCGGTAACCCAGGCCTAAAAAACAGAACCCAAAATAACCCTCCCCCACTCACTCCTCCTCCTCATGTGGGTTGTATTTCGAGTCAGTCCAACGCACAGCAGAAAGATTTCTGGAATTTCCTCGTCGCTTTTAATAGTCTTAATACGAAGGCCAAATCGAACAACGTTAGCCTATTCAAATTCGATTCGGCGCGTTAAAAAAAAAAAAAAAATCCCTACCAACACATTTCTATTGAAATCGCGTCATTTTCTTGAATGGTTTATACAGTAGGAAGCTAAAGATGTGTTTTCTCTCCCTGAGCGATTTAAAGTAACCCGCGCTTCAAGCTAATTTACTTGCGCCATGAAGGACTGCTTCTGAAACAATAAAACCGAGAAACGAATCTCGTGTATAACACGTATGAAAGCAATTCCGTGCTACATATATTACTCGGCGATTACAGCAGGGTCTATAGAAAGATACGCTTCGTTAATGTATGGTTCAGATGGGATATCCGGGCTAAAGTGAGAATTCCACACTCACTCACACCATTTTTATATGCCGTGATCTTCGGAACGATGTCATACGCAGAGTTAAATTTAAATGCTCGTTACCTAAACTGGGAAGATTGGGAGACGTTCTCTGTAATGACACAATAAGAATATCTTTAATTTGCTCGAGTTGCCAATATTATTAAGTCTCTCGTGCTTAATCAGCTGCCTCTTTTTTATTCTCTCGTCCAGTCACACATTTATGCTTAGATAATACTAAGTATTATCTAAGTATAAAGATAATACTTAGCTTTAAAAAAAGCTAAGTATTATCTTTATTGAATTACACGTAGCGTCGTGTCTAGTTTTTACCGGATGTGTTAAAACTGAATGATGTTTGGTTGCATTTTGGTCTCACTTTCAGCATACAAATGGTATTTTAATTTTTTTTTTCTCCTGCTATTAGTGAAAGTTCCTATAAATATCGGCAGTAGCATTCAGGCTGGACGGAGAATATCGCAAAGTATAAAAATATCTGACGAATTTGTGTGTGGGGAAGGAGTGATATTAATGCCTTGTTCCCGTTCTTTTGATGAAGAAAGAAAGTAATATTGCCAGTCGTTCGCTGAATCACTTCATCGGTTCGATTAAGGTCATTTCTGCGATTCTTAAATTCGGCCGAAATCTGCAAGTGGGATGGGCCACAGAAATAAGTCGCCCTTTTTGTGCAGAAATTTCCAAAACAGAAATTAATAGGACTGAAGTGCACAACGCAATCGAACCGATGAAGTGATTCTGCAATTGCACGGATTCTTTCCTTAGACCGCAGATAAGCTCCATTAAAAATCTGATATTTTCGGTGCGACCGCGTTTTCAATCCGTATTGCTACAATTTGGAATGAAGTTTTCTTTTACATATTCAACTGATCTTCGTCATGGCCATCTTAGCCGTAAAGGAATGCTTATGAGCGCGCCACGCCGGGATAAATGTCATTCTATTACCCTGCTAACATGGCCTCGGTCCAGTTTTATGTTCTTTTGTTGTGTGTGTGTGCTTTAGTGGTAGAAGAAGATTCAGCAGATGATTCGCCAACAAACTGCAGGAGTATGCGTGGTATGCTTAGCAGTTCATGTTATTTCCCAGTTACAACAGACCGAAAGTAATCCACCTCATCCACTTTCATACCGATTATAACCATGCGCTGTAATATTTAATTTTGCTTTAGATGAAACTGGGTTCAAATAGCAGAGTAACATGCACAATGGCATTTACCGCCCACAAATTCGAGTTTTTATGTTCTACTCCCTTAACCTCTTTCACTAGAAAAAACGGCGAAGCATTTAAACGTTCGTTCTGATGAATGTTTAAAATGTTCAGCTTGCTCGAATTTATATGAAATTGTGTCCAAACGACGTGCGAAATATTAGCAGCATAAGTTAAGCAATAATTAAAAAAAACTTCTGTATCTATAAATTCAAATTCAAGCTTGCTAACGATGCTATACATTCTATACGACTACGCATCGAACGATAATCTGCAAGGTAATATTTGCTTCAAAAAAAATTAAAGCATTTTTATAACGCGTGCTCGCACGCCTTCTTCAAAACCAAAGGGTTAGATGCTTAGCAAACCAACATAGAAAGCTGCAATAAGACGGGTCTTTTCAAGCCTCGTTCGGTGGTGCGAAACCTTGAGGAAGGCACAATTCTTCTTTGAAGAATAATAACGAGTAGTTTTTTTCTTCCCCGCTGTCCACAGAGCTTTCTGCGGCATTAAGAGAAATCACAGTTTTTCTTGGAAGTACTTCTTCTGCACTCGAAGGAGTGAGGCTAGTATGGATGCGAACTTGGTCACCTATAACAACAGGCACGAGGTGTCAGACCTGTAAAAGAAATTCACTGTTAGAACAGCGGGCATTCATTAAATGAAAGTCAAAGCAATTCTTATACAACACAGCCAAATTTGTTTCTTTGCGAAGGCTGTAAATAGGAAGTTATGAACTTCCTGTTTATAGCCTTCATTATTATTATTCAACAGTCTGAGCATTTCCAACAAATTTAATTCCGTATATTTTATATATAAAAGCTACTATTCCATCCCTTTTTCGTCAGGCCGAGGCGGATTGATTAATTAAAGATTTTAGGCCATTAATGCTGCCGAATTGTGTCTCCTCTGATGCGCCCCCCCCCCACAAGGGAGAATTTTTTTTGTCTGTAGACGTGTTTACGGGGACGGTTTGCCTGTTTTGAGAGACGGAAAAGCGCGTTTCCATATGAGACTGGCTCAACTGCCAAGACCTGATAAAGATTCGTGTCGTGGGCGGGATTCGAACCGGGTCTTTCCAACCAAAGGCTATCATTACGAAGAGAGAAGTTTGAAATATACGCGATTGCTTCGATAATCAAGTCTCATTTGTTAGCATGATTTTGGACAGGCGATCTAAACACCGACGAGTAATTAATGGAATTAGTTTTTACGCTGCTTTGTTTTCATTCTGGCAAAAGTCAGTCGGAGAGTTTCATTACTGCAATCGACTGAAACTCGGCTTGCTTTCCTTCTTCAGATCGAGCTCGGCTCTGGAAACTTTAGTAATCAGCCAGATGATGCGTGTTCGACCTCATCTGCAATTCAAATTCCTCGCATTGGATCTGGTATTTATCTTAATCCCCAAAAAATATGTTGCGTTCAGTTGTAGTTTATCTTCATCATTACGATGCGATACTGGCTCCGCTATATACAAGTAAAGCCTGTAGGTCAGTTATATTAAAAAAAAAAAAAAAAAAAAAAAATATATATATATATATATATATATATATAGTGGGCATGAGGATATTCCCATGAAGGAATATCCTCATGCCCGTTAACTTTTGACACTCCGGCATCGTATTCCCATAGTTTGCGTTTATCCTTACATTTGTTGTGAAGTTCAACAAATTGTTGGATTAGTTCCTGTACCTGCTTACTCGTCGAAATGGAGGCATTTAAACAAGCCTTTTTTCCAGTGCCGATTCAAAAATAGTCCAGTACCGGGGAGTTAAGGAATTCTAAGAAGTGGGCCACACTTTTCTTCGTTGTTTTCTCAAAAACAAACAAAATTTCACGTTATGTGCTTCTAGATACCGAGTTTCTAAAACTGTAATTAACATTTTACAATTCCAAAATTTCAAATTAAATAAGTTATCGGCAAAGCTAACACAAAAGCAATTCATAGCGTTTATTACGAGAATCGCCATCTGGTTCTTATCTGCGCACTTTTTCCAAGTTTTCGTAAAGTTGGCAACTGGCGGATTTCTTCGAACTTTCCAATAACACGGGTTCAGTACTCAATTCGCCATCAACATGAAGTAGCCTCTGAACTGCCACAATAAACAGGCTTTTTGTTTTGCGATGATGAAAAGCACGATTCACTAAAGTTGACTCTCCTTCCTATCTGGTTTGGAATTTGGATCCGCAAAGCTGTGATTGCTTATCTACCGCTCAGTCTCAGAAATACCCGCCTCATTTTTTTAAATAACAATTACACACACCGACCAGTTCAAATTTCATCTATGAGAACTTTCAGGAGGTACAGCAATTTTATCCTTCGAATTCTAATTCTGATAAAAAAAAATATCGGGTTAATAGAAATCACTTTTTATTAGACGGAGTTTCTATGCATAAGTTTATTAAACGAATGTATTTGAAAATATAAAAAAATTGCCATCTCTTTCTCTAATTATGATTTTACCGAGTATCAGCTAAATGATGCATGCTGCTTGAGCCAGTCGTGATGCTCCATCTTAAGAGATTTTCTTGTGCCAACAGATATTATTTTAACGTTTCGACATTGAAACACACATTTTCGTGGATTGTCGAGTGGATACTGTATTAGGGTATTCAGAAGAATAATAAGGAAACCTTATTTCATGAATGAGTCTCGCAAATCTCAAGAGCGGTGTTGGAAGACTATTGAAATTATGCCATAAGGAATGGAGTATGTACACCATTATACGACAAAGAATTGCATCGCACAGAACGAGGTCTTATTGATAGAAAAGTAATTTCACATGGTTTGTGAAATCTCCTTTTCCATTGTAGCTTACAATGGAAAAGGGGATTGCTTACAAACCGTAGCGATTTTAAAGCGAAAGAATACGGTTTTCTCTCCTGGTGAAAATGAATGCGCGCGCGCACGCACGCACGCACACACACACACACACACACACACACACACTTGGTTTTAAGAGCATCAACCTGAATTCGTTGGTAAGTTGATTATCAGATGACGATACCAAATAAGTTGTACTCAAATAACTGGAATTTGGCAGTTTCATAATTGGATACAAAACTTATAATACTCTTAGTTGAAACGAACGTGGTAGTTGAAGAAGTTCAGTATCTCGTTTCCAGGCAAGGTAGCGAAATATATTTTTGCTTTCCACCATTAACTATATTATCCGATCCCACGCTCTTGTTTTCGTTTTCTCACCATAGGACTAAAGTAGTTCAGCACTACGCACATTACTCGACGAATTTCTGCGTCGTGATCCATGATCAGGAGCGAGTGCTTCAAGTGATCAATCGTTGCGCTCTTCAGCTAAGCAAACAGCCAAAACTGGAGCAGATAAACTAAAGAGGAGCAAGGAGCCAAGTTGTAAATACGAAGCTATAAATCTGGAAAATGCAGATCAAATTTGGACTGGTGGAATCGGAGGTAAGGTTATTCGAAGACCGTCCAATTCTAGAAACAAAACACGGCTCTTGTTGAGGTCACTTTAAAAAAAAAAGTCTCTATTAAGTGAGAAAGAAGGTGATGGTCTCACTGAAAGTCGCCCGTAACAAGTGACGCTCCACTCAACAAGCCGGAAAAATGAATGGCAACTTTTCCGATCCTTTTCATAAATAGCAATAAAAACTGTGCCTATGTCAAACAAACACCTTAATCGATCGTTTATCCTTCATGTGCACTCAATAATTTTTCTGAAAGTGCAAACGTAAGAAAACTAATCTCGGTGAACTGCTCGCTTCTGCACACGAGGCAATTGCCAAAAAGACGAGTATCACGACTCAAGTTGCTTAGGAATGATTTTCATTCTTGGGTATAAAGGGAATTTAGTAATGAATTCGCAAATGCTCAGCCGGTATAACGATCCGAAATCTGTTTTTTTTTTTTTTTTCAAGTGGTTTTGAAAAATGTTCAAGCGCCTCTAAAGAGTTGTTTTGTCTCTCTGCCAGTCCATGGGTGAAATAATTCACGACCTCGATTCTGATCCTGGAATAACTCGAAATTTAAATCATATTCGGTATATGAATTCCTTCCAAAAATTTGTCGGGAAAAACGAAGTTCGAACCCATTATCACAAGATGTGGATTCGAATCCCACTAGGCTGCGGATATCTGCCTTGAAAAAAATAGTTTCTGTTCCGACTATTTGAGGTATCCACTAGAAGATTTCTTGATAAGAAATGAAATTATATCCTTCTTGGCTTAACTGAATCATTTTTATTGAAAAGACAATTCGACATAAAAATTCTTCCTCGACCGAGTGTAATAAAATTTAGTATCGCAGTTTTTTCTCAATTCTTGCCAATGACGAGATTAGAAACGCACCAACTTTATAGTCTTCTGCAATCACTTCCTCTCTCGTTTCATAGCAAAGCTCAGTTCAGGCTCCCGTCTTTCCGGGTCTCAGCAGATTTGTACTGATGATTTCTATCGCTGGTGGATGAAACTATAACCAGTTGTTGGGAAGTTTCTAATAAGAATCGTGCTAAAATTTAAAGTTAGTGTTTCCAAAATTCTTTGGACTTTTCTTCTCTTTGACTTGCCAATTTGAATGATTCGAAAAATTAAGTGTAGTTCTCGAAACGGTCATGAGCGTCAGGATATGGACGATGCCCTGTGGTAGGAAAGCCCCTGGTTCAAATTTCATCTAAGAAATTCCATAAAGTTTTTTTTTTTTTAACTGAAAAGCCCTTTATTAAAACGCACGCCTATATTACCTAAGCAAGTTACGTGCAACGGACGTATATTTTTTTATCGTGGTCCTACTGTTATCCACATAGTCAAAGCGGATTAGAACATTGCTCTCCATAAAACAGGCGGTTACGAGAAAACGTTTCTCTTTCGAGACTGCAGTCCTCGATTACGCAGGTTTCGCACCAGAATCTGCCACCAGGCCACGTAAAAAGGCCTTCACAAACTTCCACGCCACATCGCAAAGCGAATCTGTAATTGTTGGCTGCGAAGCGGAGTGTCATCCATTCGACCATCCTTGCGAGTTGGATGATCGTAGAACAGAGGTCATTTTCGAAGCAAATTGTAGCATTAAGGTTTGCTGGAAGAACGTCTTGGTAATCCCTGCTCAAAGCATCTCTGGGATTCAACAAGCGTATGGCTCGCTGTAGCGTCAGCCACGACAACATAATGCTGCTGCTGCACAGGAGGCATTCGATGCAAAGCGCAATGTTCTGCAATATAAAGCTAATTGACACTGCTTTATATTCATCTCCAGTGTTTGGGGTGCTCAGCCAGTTTCTTTCGTACTGAAGAAAACGAGCCGAGAACTTCAACGTTGGTGGGAAGTTGAAAAACTTCCATCTTTTCAAGAAAACATTTATTGCATAATATCATTACGCTCCAGGAAGAGTGTCTTACGTTTGATGTAAGAGAAATATTATGGATCGCAATTATTCATGTTTCACGCTTTTAAAGAAACAATCTCCAGCTAATACGTTCAATTTTTAATACAATTCAAATACACCCTGTTACTTCAGGTAAGCAACTAGGCAGAGACGCTGTAGACACACACCGCTCCAAATTTAGACGGAAGAGTTTTTTTTTTTTCATATTCTTTCAGACGTTCAATAAGTAAGATGGCTTCACCCCAGAAGGTCATAATGTGGAAGTGGCCGAAACACTCTGGCTATTGCTTCCCGTTTCTTTAACATTAAATTTCCATCCACTTAAATTAGGGTATTTAACAAACGAAACGCATCGATTTTACGCTAAGTACCGTCACGTCATCGGTAAGGAAGCCCAGAATAGGTGACCTTGTGATAGGGGAGAGGAGGGGAAGAAGGAAAGCGTTCGCCCCAAGAATCGATGATTCAAAATAGCAATTGTTTTTCTCCCGTTTGTTTCTATCACGTGATAAAGAAGCCGTGACATATTTGCCGTATATTTTCTAACCTTTCCGAGATAATTTTCTCAAGGTCTGTCCCCTAGCTGATTATTTCGCCGCACAAGCCAAGAGATAAGATCGAATCGTGCTTTCGTGCCAGAAATAAAAAGGTCAAAAGGAGATTTAAGAAAGGTGAGGTGTCGAGGAAAAACAAAAATTAATGTACAGCGTAGGAAATGGAGGAAGTTGCCAACCCTTAAGACGAGCCTAGAATAGGATGATGTAACTCTCAAACACATGACGTGTTTTCGTAGCTGTGGCCAGGATGTCTCGAATGATCTCTCATCTAACCTCTTTTTTTTAATCTGCAGAATTCCAGATATGCATACAGTAAACAGAAACAGATAAGATTACGAATCCATTTTTAAGAGCTGCTAACGCACTACCTGAATGACGAAACGAGTCGGAGAAAATTCACTTTTGAGACGAAATCCACTCGCAAGGCAAGTGGAGAATATTTCCAAGTATAGTTAATAATTCTGGAAATTAATAGGGCAAAAAATAATTCAGGAAATTAACAAAAAAAATCCAAATATTCCGCGAATGATTAATTGATTTAACTGAAGTTCCTTGAAAATATTTTTCAATAATGAAATATTAAAGAAAGTTAATATTTTAGAACAAAGAAATCAGTCGGAGAAGAGGATTGAAACATTCGAGAGTTCTGCTGTTGATTATCCAGTGTGTATGTTAACGTGATAATGAACTAAATTATCGAAGTAAATGAACCGATTACATCATCGGTGCACTTATGACTCGGCCACAAGCAGACAGCGAATTATCGTAAGCGCACGTCTTGATGGAGCAATCCAAACGACTGCAAATACGCAATAAAGTGATTTCTGATTACATAAGAAAGTGTTGTCTTATGAATTCTTTTTAAATCCGAGCAAAAAGCACACAAGGAAAACTGAGAAAGTGCTTCTTTTTTACGGAAGTAAAAAAGAAGCACTTTCTCACGAAAATCACTTTTTACGGAAGTAAACAGCGCAGTTTAGAGAGTAATACATATTCACAATATAAGAAAACATCATTGATTTTAGTTCATTTCTCTGAGAACAATAATAATGACGAGTTAAAGAAGGTTAAAGAAATAAAAAGGACGCTTTGAAAAAACACTTTTCATGGAAAATATTTATGAACTGAAAACTTCCTTATACAATTCAGATTTTCCTGTGCCCATCAGCCAAATCGAGGAGCATCCACTCCTCTTTCTGAGTCGCATAATTCGAGATCTCTCAAGAAATATTTGGAGTCTTTTTTTTTTTTTTTGTCAGCAGCTGTTATGACCATGCTAAGCCTGCGCATAGTCATAACAGCGCAAATGTACTGCCACTAACCAGGTTAAATATTTCGGAATAATTACCGCCATCTTCCGATAAATGTGGCTTTTTTTTAAAAAAAAAAAAAACTATCTTATATTTCAGACATATTGTTAAGATCACCATCTCTGCCATTTTTCTTCGGCATCTACACGTACAAGAGATTTGAAACACACACAAGTAAATAAAACATTGCACTCACCGTTGTTTTCTCCGAAATCCCCCTCGTGTCTGTTTGCCAGAATGCGAGTTTCATCTTCTCTGTTCCGCACAGACTTCCGTTGAGTTGAGCTGTCACCTTGAGAGAGGACGGAAATAATGCAATGGGAAGATCAAGGTAAGGGTGAAGGGAGGAGAAGCGTCCTGTTTGGAGGGTTTCGTTCAAAGCGTATTAGCTTCGCACTGCGTCAGTTAACAGAACATTAAAAGCTGACAGGAACGACACACACACACACACACAGAAGATCACATGACTGACAACCATCGTCGGATCCGTCCGACCAGCAGAGAGATCCAAAAGTTCACCATCGGCACACAATTCATTACTCCGAACACGACAGGTGCACTTGAATTGACGAACGTTTCCCGACGGCTGGTTTGTGTCGATTCACCAGTAAGGTCCTTCCGTGATCAGGTTGCTCCAACTGGCAAACTGCGTCCACTCGTTGTAATCCGCCGTCACTGCATCCGCAAACCGTGGCTTAGTGACATCGTTCTTCACCTTCCTCACGGGAACCGAAACCAACCGGTAGTTCGCCCCGCCGTTGTTGTCCCAGTATTCCTTGCCGTCGCATCTGTAGCACACGCAGAACTCGACCTCCCCGGGCTTGTGGGTGGAGGGCGGCATGCCGAAGGAAAACGAGAACGTGTCGAACATGTACGAAGTGGTGCTCTCCATGCCGTTGGGCATGTACGTCGCCAGGACGTCCTCGCTGGTGAGCCAGTGGTCGTAGGTGACGCGCACCAACACCTGTTTTTCGTAAGCGAGGTTTTTCACTTTTATCGTACCGCTGACGAGGTCGCCGTCTTCTTTGACGATGACGTTCTCGAGCGACAAGCAATTTCGATCCAGCTTATTTCTGAATACCATGTAGTCCGACGCCGGTTGCGAGAACGACGGCTCCCACTTGGACTCCTGAAGAACCTGCGATTTAATACCGCTGGTGACCTGCATCAGGAAGTCGTCCGTCCATCCGGGAGGGCAGTCGGATGGCTCGGGCATAATTCGAACCTGCACCAACGCCAGCCCTTTGTCGTCAGCGAACCACACCCGCTTCTTTTCCCGAGTTGGACTCTCGGGGTCGTAAGTCTTTTCGCTGTCGTCGAGGTCAGCTTTCACCGAAAGGCAGGACCGCGCAGGAGTCACCAGCCGGTTGCCGTTCTTGAAGCGATTCACGCCGTTGATGACGTTGTTCTTGAACAGGCTGCTGTGGGAGCAGTTGTGGTGGGGGGTGGGAAAAGTGGCGTAGCGAAAGTCGTGAAAAGCCGAGTAACCGAATAACGGGGGGCTGGCTGACAGCAACATCTCCAAGTCAACAGGCATGGCGATTGCGGGCGAACTGATGCGCAGAGATAAGCGTTTCACTGAAAAAGAAAACGAAAGAGAAATCAATGCACAGAACAGAAATTCTTTCAATTTCACTCTACAAATATCAGCTTAATTATTAGACGGAGAATAATCAAATCTCTCAGACACTCTCAACAAGTCAAAGTCAGCGAAATTTAGTCGCTGTTAGCAAAGCCGCCTCTTTTCGTGCTTAACTAATTATACACCACCCGATTAGCTGTTGGAGAACTGGCGCGCTAACCAGTTCTCCAACAGCCTGCAGGTTCGATTCCCACCGTGGGTGTGAATGTTTGTGATCGTCTTTAGGTGGGCGATGAAATCGACGTGTGCCAGATGTGGCTTGAAAATGTTTCGAGGTCGGGGTTTCCAGAAAAAAAAAATTAAAAATACAGAAGATGTATAAAATTGATAAAAATATCCTTAGCCCACCCACAGTACCAAAAATTGTATTATAGGTTTGCAAATAACATTTTGGGTGTGAGCAACGACAAAAAAGCACTCCCGTCAAAAGTATATTTCGAGTGCAGGACGCAGAGCTCCACGCCTTGCACTGTCGCTGCAGCGACGTTCAACTCGATTTAGCATTCGAGAGCTTTCAGTACACAATTTGTGCGGATGGAGATAAAATGTAAAGTCCACTCCACCACACGACGAGTCTCATGTGAATTTCAACACGAACCGGGGATGGCCAAAGTTCAAAAATAGTAGGGCATTTGTCGCAAAAATAACGCTTTGATTCGATTTACATTTCGTAATTGTATAGGCAAGAGGTCTGCTTTTCCGTGGCTACAGACAGTTCGCGATTGTCCTTTAATTTTAGTCCTTTAGCTTTACGAGAAGGAAATAATAAACAACTGCTTTTTTACGTAAAAGTGATGTAAAATGACGTGATTTTGGACGTCAGTTATTCAAGCAAATAAAAAAAATTCTCAAATGGCGAATCAAATTTAGCACAAACGAAAAATTCAATAATTTCACGAATTTCGACGTGTTTCCCCCTCACAAACGAGTCCGAATGACCGAAGCGGCAGCACAACTGGACTAATATTCCACTTCTTCAGTTATAGAAGGATAACTGAATCTCAAAGGACAATTCAGCTCTTTATAATTCAGTTATTCTTCATAACATTTCATTTCATGTACTTACTGTGTGCGTATTGTTTTGTACAAATACCGGTAATTAAATGGAAACGCTGTTTAAGAAATGTAAAACCATATTAAGCACATCACGCCCGCACACGCTTCTTCTTGAGCGTGTGATGACGCAGCTGTTGTATTCCCCATTGCACCCGCGCTGTTACCAGCAAGAGTCTTGGTATTGTGTTCTACAGTCTTGTAATTCTAAACGAAGCATTGAATTGAAAAGAGGTGAATCCATAGATGATAAGCTGTGGATCGAAGATGAATTCACAAGTGAAAACGGGAATAAAAATTTCTAAAAAAAGCACCGGTACGCATCAGGCATTCAAAGTTACTGCTGCTCCGATGTGTAATCGATAAGCAAAAAAATTTGGCAGCGCAGATCGCAGTTCTGACAAGAACCAAATAAGAAGTAATCAGATGATTCACTCCTGTAGCATAATATATTATTCGATTGGATAGAGTTTAAAACAGTAGATCGTCTTGGGGGACGATCCGACCCGTTAAAAGTTTTACAAAGAAATCCGTCCAGCTAGATAGCGATTTCGCTTTGTTTCTGAATTACAACTGAAGTAGCGAAGGCTGTGCGACCAGCGGATCGGGTTTCTCTCTCCGCTTGCTCCATTTGGAGGAAACTTGGTTTTTTCCGAAGGGAAGTCCTGCCACCATCCATGAGACCGAGCAACGCATCTTAATATATACTATTAATATAATATAAAGGTATATAATATTAAGAAAGAAAAAAAACTCACAAAGGCTCTTCCCGTCACAGTCAAATGATTTTAAACGAAAGGGCATCGTCGATACCGACTGAGCTACCCACCCTGTTTGATCTCTTGTACGTGGTTTCTCACTTATCTAACCTTTACTGTTAAACGGATGCCCTGCAGGTTTTTGCGTGAGGGAGGAAATGCGGGTTCGCACAGAAAATGTCAAATAGGATGTGAAAATTTTGATCATCTCAGAGAATTCCCCCCCCCCCTTCATAAGGCGTTGTGGAACTGGATATTTCCGTTATCGTTCCTTTTGAATGTCCACTATTTACTTCAACGTCCTTTATTTAGTGATTCATATTGAAACAAGCAATTCAACTTATTTAAAAAAAAAAAAAAAAGATACAAAGAGTTACAGTAAGATTTGTTATTAATGAAGAGCTTCGACTTGAGCAACGAACCTCCTCAAGATCATGTCATTTACTTCGTTCACTCTGTTAGAATGAAATGCATTTCACACCTTCGATTCTAATCAGTAAAACGATTGCTTAATAAATAATAACCGATAGATATGCATTAACACACATCGATCCACTTAATATTTCGTTTTTGTCAAGAGGAAGATAATGGGGGGGGGGGGAAGGGTCTGTTATTGGAAACATGAGTCTGAATTAACTGTCGTTAAGATTAACGTTAAACGAATTACCCTGTTAAGAAGGCTCGTAAGAAATAGCCTCGTTCGTGTTGTATTTCAGAAGAACATCTCGAATGTTGGGTGATTATACGAACCGTGGCGGCGGATGGGGAAGGCTAGAGGTCGACGGTGACGTTTGGTCGTAATCGCACCTTAGCAACAAGAGGGTCGGTGACCGCCCGGATACTTCGAGTACTCAGTTGCGAACAGTAACAGCAGCTCGTGACAGTTCTGGCAGCCTTGCCAATTGCAGCCGCCTACAGAAGTAGATAACAGTAGACGCGATCATCACTTGGGTGCACTTTGGAAGGATTGGAGATCTAAAATAGCACCACGTGCCGCTCTATCGCGTGTGCAGGGCAGGAAGAAGCCGGACGATAACGGGAAGTAGACTACTTGTCACCGTTACTGAGGGTGAAGTGGGAGGGAGTGAATTTGCAGCTTGTAAAATGCATCGAGAATGATTTCTAAACAGCAAAACGAAGACCTCCGCAATAAAATCAATTAGAAGTGCTTTGACACTTGTCGCGTCTGTTGCAGGGATGTTCTAAAAGCAGTCTTCAAGAGGAGGCCCTATTTGTGTGCGTTGCAAGACACAAATTACTGTTACGTTAATTACGTTATTACTGTATGACATTAATACACTAACATCGAAATTATGACTAACGAAACCCACCATCGTTCTCAAGAGAACGAAGAAGTGGCCCAATAAACCTCCTGAATGGCAGTCCCCCCCCCTCCCCCATTACGAAGATTTGAACAGATCATCATCGACACTGTTGTATTTGCGTGACTTTCATTTCACCGCTCTGGAAGAGGGGAAGGGGGTGTCCATACTGCGATGATAAATCCCTTTTCCCAATATTTGCATGAAGAACGTCGTTTACTAAAATTAGTCCCCCTCGATAGTGTATCTGTGAAGGGCTTGCGTCTAGAGCGACGAAATGAAAGTCACGCAAATACAAGCGTGGCGATGATATTCTGCTCAAATCTTCGTGTAGGGAGCACCGTGAGGAGGCTACAAGAGGTTTATTGGGCCAATTTTCATTTCTCTTGAGAATGCTTTTCATCATAAAATGAAGCATCCGAGCTCCGCAGTTTAATGCTATTTATACAAAATATCTTAAAACTTGTTTCAGTATTCGCTCGGAATTTTTAAAACAAACAGTTCAAAATTTTAATTACCATCTTATTGATTGGTAGTAAAGAATAACTAAACAACAAAAATAAACCCTCAACTATACTTCTCGAGGCCATGCACACACGATTTAAAACATCCCATTTTTGAACAAAAAAAGCCCTTAAAATGTAATGCTTCAAGGGAATTCGAAATGTCTCCGTTTACCACAAGGCGGCATCGAGTGATGATCAAATGGAAGCCGTTTATCCGCGATATAAGTTTCCGCCGTTCGCCTACCATTGCAATTTTGCTTGATTAGCGAAAGACGTGGCAAATGTTTGGATCAAAAAGTGATGTATACAAACAGGGGAAAGAACCGCAGTTTTTTTAGCTTTTTGCACTCGGAAGTTAACTGAAACATTGGGATACATCGGAGCTTTTAGCAGCAGAGTACACAAGATTTTTTTTCTTACATAAATTTTAGATTTTCAGATTATTCAACCTGAATTAGCACCACTTTCTTAAATTGTATGTAAGCGGATCCACCAACTACAAAAGGAAATTTTGCTCCGAGAGTTTTCGCTGTGAGATCCACCCCCCCCCCCCAACACCACCACCAACAGGAAATTTTGTGTGCCATCATTTAAGTATAAGAATGAGTGTGGGCCAAGCTTCAAAAATGTACACCCGGAAATTTGAAATTTTTATTATTGAATTCTAATTTTGCTAGTTGCATTTAGAAACAGCTAATCGAAACATACGCCAGCTTTTGGGGGGGTACGGTAACACACTATCTTCATGCGGAATGACAATACCATCTAGTGCCGAAACAACAGAACGAATAACCTCATTCGTATTTCACCCACCGAAAGTGTAACATTACACGATGTGTTCGAGATCGGTTTTATTTTTGGATAGAAAAACCGAAGTCTCCCATCGCGAGAGGAAAAAAACCACAATAGTCCAGGATCGACTAACAGAGCTGCAAAAATCGTTCAAGGGGTGAGGCATAAAACTATAACTGGCCACCGGGTTAAACGTAAACAACACACGCGACATTTTCTATCGTCATAAATATGCTGATGAAGTCAGAAGATTAGAGTAAATTTAGCTTGGGATAGAAGTCAACTGATGAGAGGCAGTCGCTAACTGTAAGCGGTTCCCTTTCAGAAGAATGACTCAAGCTGTGCAGAAGATTGCCAGAAGAACAAAAAGACTCACGCGAAAAACAGGCGTCTGCTCCGCACATATCAAAATGGATCCAAAACGCTGATGCGACCTGCTGAAACTAGAAACAGAACTGCAGCGTCATAACGCAGGTGAGTTGGCACTCGTTTCGAGTGCCAGACACTGACACAGCCGGAGATATTTAGCATCGCGTGCTGGATGCGAATCAACATGAGAAAATTCCATCTCCGTTGTACACCGACGAGAGTTTCGGTTCGTCTTTTTTGTCCTCATCCGTCCTCTCTCACCTTCCTTCCGTCGCTTAGGGGATAAAAAAGCTGCTTTTAACAAGTCCCCTTCCGTTTAGAGTTTTTTTTTTTTTTTTTTTTTAATATTCCTAGCACAGTTTAAAGCTTTCCTAATTGCACGCGAACATCATTTCTTGCACCCGGGTCTAAACACGTGGGTTACGTTTTATCACGCTAATTTGGAACTGGACCACAGAATAACTTTAAGCGATAAGGCGACCGCTCTGGGGCCTCCATCTTCTTAAAGTAACGTCTTTTGCTCGACATTTTGTCTTCAGAGCGTCTCTGAATGTCGAAACTTGGACCACAGAACAACTTTCCGCTGCTCGAGTAGCTTACCTGGTGGCTACCCATTTCGCTACTAGACGTTATATTTTGGATTTAAAAAAAAAAAAAACTTCTTGCTACTCTTCTTTTATTTCTCATCTAAATGACCAAGTGTGCAGACAAATCATTCCGGTTTACCAAAGTAAATTCATTTTAGCTCAGAAGGAAGATTTCGCATCTTGATTTTGCACTGATGAATCGCAAATAGAATTGCTTAATTCCTCACGCAGTTCATTAATGACGAAGTGACTGCGTTTATCCGCATTTTTAGTATACAAGTTCACTCTCTAAATGAGCTGACGATGTTTACTTAAAAAAAAAAAAAAAAAAAAAGGAATCAGCGCGATTGTTGCTGTCTTCGTGGACCACCAATGCGTGCGCACTCAGAGAACAAGCAAGTGAGCTGGCAACAAATTTTCAACAAAGTGAAACACACGGGCTGTTCCTGCAATAAATAGACGTTCGTATAACCCATTAAGCACATGAAATTGCAACGGTTAAAAGGAGGTTAACAGAAATAAAGAGAAAAAAATATTTCGCAACGAGCCCTAGCTAGTCATAATCGTGAGCAGAAGCGGATAACAGTTCACGACAGCGGATGCAAAACTAAAGTAGGCTATCTCTCTCTCTTCTTTTTTAAACTAGTTTTCACACAGCATAGTAGTTCGACTGTTACTGAGAGGGAAGGCGCCGGAGAGTAGCGAATTCAAAGTGAACAAGCCAAAAAATAATTCATTTCGGCGCACCTTCCCCGTTTATGGCCGAAAGAAGGGGGGAGGGCCACATACCGACAGCACTTACGTGCTCGTTATTGTAACTAAAGCAAACCTGACGATGTTCGGAATGAAGAGGATGAAACAAACAGTCACTTACACGCTCTGAGTCCCCTGCTTAGTCCGAACGATTCCTGCTGCGCCGAATCCATTTCTTCACCAAAGGAAAGTACGAAGAACTGAGACTGCACAAGCGAGCGAGCTAGCAAGAGTACGCGCGCGCACGCAATTTCGTCATCGAGATTAAATTCTGTTACTAGGACACGAGATAATGTTACTACCCCCTTACGATTCGCGAATGTTACTACAAAAAGAATCGCTTATCGCAAGCGCACTTTGACCTTTCGTTGCAAATCGGCATCTACTCGAGTGTGTGTGTGTGCGCGCATTTAAAACTTTTCTTGGAATGCCGTGCGTTACTCGTCTGAGAAAACTTCACTTCCTTCCTTCCCGAAAAGGAACTTGGTGCATCGTTTTCCCCACTTGGACAGATGATAAAGTGGAGATGAGCGAAGGGAGTGGCAGTTAGTGCGCTCGCGTCATTAAACGCGCCACAAGTGGTGGTGGTGTGTGTGTGTGTGTGTGTGTGGATTAATTAGTGACAATGCTAGTACTCGCCACCAAATAATTCCCGCAAGCGCAATGATAAAGTAGCAAAAAAACACAGTAAATATCTTTCACCACCGACAAGGATCGCGTCAAGGCGAATGGAAAAAACGGAGAAGGGAAAATGTCCAGTTGCCGCGTGGTGCCATCGAAGCTCACAACTCATTGCAGCTTCTCTCTCTCTCTCGATCGCATCCTCACCTGGTTTGGCAAATAAAGTAGGAATCGAAGCCCCTCCAATTGTGTTATCGCTGCTGAACAAACCCCGTCGCTCGAGATTAATAACCAGCGTCGAAAAACACAAGAGAAATTTAAAGAAATCCCAAGAATGCCGCTTGCGATAAAAGAAAAGAATTCATCGATGGAGAAACTTCTGCTGCAGATGACGAAAATGGGCGTTTCTTTCCAGGATTTCTTTCTTCTGCCAATGCCGAGCTTTCCTTGCAGAGTTTTAAGCTTAAAAATGCTCTTCTTTGACCTAATTATTAAAAGGATGCGCTCAAACACACGACAATAATCGAAAGGAGTTTGAAGGGATCGCGAAACAGGCGATTGGAAATAGCATCCATTGAGATGCTGTTTACAGCTTACGGACTGTCGACATTAATTCTGCTTACCTGATGAAACTGATCGCCTATTTAAACCAGAAGCGGCAACAAATTTCAGTAAACCCTCAAGAAGCTTTTTTTTTTTTCTACAGTTATTGCGGTTCCACTGGAATTTTGACCTCGAGAGAGATTTCGTGCAAATGCAAGTCACTCTCAACCTACAGGAAATCGGAGATTTTGATCGCATCATTTGCTCCAGAATGATGAAACTCGCGAAATATTTGCGTAGCCCAAAACCGTCCTGAGGTGTAAGCGACAATGAAGGGGTCGCCTTCTTCACGATATCACGGGCCTTTGGACATACTCAAAAGTCCATTTCATTTCGACGTCCTCTTGATACCTTCTGCACAGAATGCTGGGCGGAGCTTGTGAGTTCGAACAACAATTCGCCTCAATCACACTGGCAGCAAAATGTTTAAAAATGGCGAGATGAGCGGGATCGGAATGCCTGCCTTCGTGTAAAATTCGGTAAAGACGATTATCACAAAATCAGTCGGATTTCGGGGTAAAAACAATAAACCAAAGAGCATTCTAAATACTGTCATATTTATTACATATTACAAACAGTAAAAAGAAAATGTCAGCCGTAACCGCATTCCTTGCAACGTTTTAAACTGCTTGTCAAGGACAAAACAGCATCCAGTCTCAACGTTTCCCAAAGGCAACTGCAAATTCCAAATCAAAGAATCCTCCAATATTCCACGATTTTGGAATGAGATGCCGTCTTAGGCGTCCAGCCTAAGAAAGCGTTTACATAATCCCGGAACTTAAAATAATTACTTCTCACCGCTAAACAAGGAAGTGTAAACGTGCCCACCCTGGTGAAAACTAAATTACATCCTTTCGATGTGCAAGATGCTACTTTGACGTGCTTCCTAACTGTTAGAAAAATAATAAAGCAATCGCAAATTTCTGTTTAAGTTTCTAAGTTATTTAAAAAAGGAATTATAAAAAGCGATAAAAAAGAATTATAAAAAGGGTGTGTTTCCAGAAAGTGTTCAAAAGATTTCTCCACCCCATGTAAATATCCCCGTTGCTCCGTCCAGAGTGAATGACGGTCTTGGGTACTGCCATCATTTCAGAGTTTTGGACCCGTGGTAGACCTATAAACTGCAGGTACGGAGAAGGCTTCTGGATAATAAACAAATGGCGATTTTATGTGAATATCGCTAACAAAAAAGGTTGTCAACTTATACGGCATACACTGAATTAGTACTTTGGATCGGTACTAAACGTATACTGTCGCACAGGTCGATGAAAATCATCTACTATTTTAAAACATTAACTGACATTCGTGTTCAGGATGGGATGCGAACTCGAAAGTTTTTGAAGTGTTTTGTGGAAAGGTAACTACATTTTAAAAATTCCCAACCAGAAATCTTCCTCTTACATAAAAATGTTACTTCTTCAAGAAAATATTAAATTTAAAATTTGAGTTTTCTTTTCTCAAGAAATTTTGCATTGAATTTTAAATGGATGGTCGATTTACAAAACAGACAAGAAAACGCCCATCCCGGTGAGAGAAAGGAGGGTGTGTCCGTTGCACCGATCAGGATCAACCGTTTTATGCGAATTACGATATATATGTTTCCTTAAAAAAAAAAATTTTTTAAAATATATATAATATATATATTTTTTTTTTTTTTATGAAGAATTAAATGACTAGAACCGAGATTTAAGTAAAAAGGTTTTAATATAAACACACTACTAGTTTCGGCCTGTAACAGCCTTCTTCAGGTGACATTATAATAGAAAAAACACTAAACATTGAGGGTTAAAAGGACTATGAACAACACAGACAGTCTTTATACATAATTAGCATGAAAACGTTGTAGTTGTATTTGAAGCTGTTCTTTCGTTTGTTGCATTGTTGGGAGAGTGCGTGCTTGCTGCATCACGTGAACGCCAGTACTCAAGCACGCACTCTCCCAACAATGCAACAAACGAAAGAACAGCTTCAAATAGTATTGTAATTAACTCTGCCTGTAATGTTTTTTTGTCAATTCATTAAATTTAATAGATACAAAGAAGATTTTCTTTTTCCTTACGAAACTGTCAAATTTATCCCGAACACCCGGTATATATATATATATATATATATATATATATATATATATATATATACACACACACACACACACACACACACACACACACACGTTTGAGAACTTTCGAACTCCTCTTGACAGCAAAGCAAAGTGTGGTAATTGAGGAATCTGTAAAAACGCAGCTTTGGTGCTTCTTTGGATGGGACATGCAGAAACAATACTTTTACAGATACATGCCAAAATTCTCTTTACAACTGAACGCTCAAGAAGGTCCTAAAAAAACTTATAAGAATGACGAAAAAAAGGTTAAACCTGTTTGGGAGCCGCCCAAATATACTGATGATATTTGGACAAGCAAAATCTCAAGAATTCAAAAGAATTGAACATTCAGTCAAACTTGATCGTAATTAGGATTTTCGACTTATTCTTTTGGCAGATGCTACACTACAATGACGTACAAAGACCGATTTTCGAAGGTTTAAATGCCTTAAAAATTAAAACTACCGCGCTTCTGCAGTAAACTTGGGGGCAGGAGAATTACAGAGCACCCCTATCCTGATGCATTGGTGACAGGCATTTCCTTTCAACAAGGAATCAATGATCACTGCCAGTGAAGTGGATTTTGAGTTCCACGTAAGAATGTCTGACCTATTTTATCGAACGAAGAATAATATTTGGAGTAACGGCGGCATCAATACGGGAAGGTAACAAGCATTCGGAGGGAACTTGTCGCCCACTGAAAGACATTCAGCATTAATTTGTGAAGGTGGGAGCAACAACATTAGCAACTATTTCCTGATTTCAGAAAGTCAGTTTAGCACGTCCATTAATTTTTAGAAGTACAGAAACAAGTGCGATTTGCAGTCACCTCCGTTGCCTTTCAAATAACTGCGCGACCCGAAGGAGCAAAACATAGCTGCGCAGTTAAGCGGCGACGACGCACTCGAACACGAGATAGATATCGTCGGACGCTGTGGAGCGTTGCTCTGACCTTGAAAACTATTCAAGAACAACACGTGGCTAGCGAGGTTAGCACCCGGCTCGACGGTAAATACGGAATAAGCGGATGGTAACGGAAAAGTGGTGTTGAACAGCGG
This sequence comes from Typopeltis vanoorti, assembly GCF_054136105.1. Lineage (NCBI taxonomy): Eukaryota > Metazoa > Arthropoda > Arachnida > Uropygi > Thelyphonidae > Typopeltis > Typopeltis vanoorti. The sequence goes on from NC_143553.1 coordinate 572,752, forward strand.
TGAAAATACGGCATGGAGAACCAATCGTCAAAATTTATCGCCCTCGGCAGAATACGCTGCTGTAATTCCAGACCCATTTCATTGCGAGGATGCGCAAAAATCTGCCTGCGATTTCACTGCAGCCTTTGAACACCTTTTAAAGCAAACCCGAGCAGGTTCACCATCGAGGATTTCGCTGAATCAGATTTGGGATTTAATTGGCTGCAAAATGAAGCCGTATTTCGTTTTGAAGAAGGCGCGAGTACCACACCCCTTTGGTAGGAAAAATTCCCCTTCCGTTTCATCGCATACCAGTTAATTATGCGGCACTTATCTCAATAATTATGCGAGAATTGCGCCTGACAGGTTGATCGGTGAAAGCCATCTTTTCGTTATTTTTTATTACTCAGGTAGACGAGAAACACGAACAATTTATAACCGATTTAATATTAAAAGAAATGAAAACTGGCTTCTTTAATTTTCTGCTTTGTTTCGATATTTTATTTCGTTATAATAAAACAAATTATTATATGAGACGTTCGATTCGTCCTGCGCTAACTCAGGAAAAATCCTCATACACCCGACGATTTCAGGCGACCGCAGCAACTCCTGTTTTTCGCTCACTCAGCCAGAACAACACACTGAAAACATTCATCCAGAACTGCTCTCTCTCAATTAACCCTCCTCCCCTCTCCCTTTCTTTGTAGATGCGTATTTGCCTTTTTCAGGTTTTTTATAATTTGGCCAATCCTTTTTTTTTTTTTTAATCATTCGTTCGACAGCCTTCAAACCACAAAAGCAAGAATGAAAAACGGTTTCGATTTTCATCAACCTAAAAAAAAAAAAAGACCTGAAATCCTAAATAGATTTTTCCAGAAGACCTCCATTGAACAGAACACTACAAATGCAGTAAAAGTTGAATTTTTTTAAAAAAAGGAAGCTTCTCGTTGCATCGCATCAACATCAGATGCGTAGTAGGTACAGGGATCCGATCACTTCTTCCTCCAAGTAAAAGATCTGGGTTCTCCTTCATTGGACTGACTAGGAGCGAATGTAGCAGAAGAATGGCTTAGTTGGCACAGTTTTCCAGCAGTCGAAAAAAACGAGAGAAGTTCAGGCCAGTGGAGAAAGGATGAATTGAAGAGGAAATTCTCTGAAAAGGAAGGTTATGAGTTTAAAAAAAAAAAAAAGCATGAAATAATAGAAAAGGTAGTATTATGGGATTGAGGGGTGCAGAGTATATACGGAAAAACAAATCAAAGCAGAAAAATTGATGTGTTATCGAGAACTAAACAGCCAGTGGCAGCGGACTCATCTCATTGATAATATGAAAAGAGTACAAGCCGTATCACTTACTACAGTTTGGATATTCCGAGAGAGACAGAAGAATACAGATAGACGAAACTTTGCAAATCATGTCTAGTGCAAACTAAAATTTCATTTCGAAAATTCTTTCTTAATGCTCAATTTCGTGAAAACCAGCTTAACAAGAGAAATGAACTGCAGTACGATGAACGTGATTCCCATGGACGCTTCGCATTTTGCGAAACAACAGTTGCACTGTTGTTAACACAAATCAAAATTGCTCGACTGGCTAGGGTGGTGAAATGCAATTTTATTTATTCGATTTTCTTTTGTTCGTTGGATGTATGCTGTTGCTTGGGCACGCTTCGTACAAAGAAAAGAATGCTCTGGCGATATGCATACCCAGTGGCGTCAGCCCAGTTTATTACGATCCGGATAAAAAAGAAAGGAAGAACACAGCTTAATGCCTTGGACATTTTTACACATCGATTTCGACAACTGATTTTATTTTCTTCTTCCGCAAAAAGACTGATTTCATATGTAAACGAAGTGAAGCGCCGAAGACGCAAGCGTTCTGCTGCTCCTTGGCTGATCGTAGAGATCATAAAAATTATGTGGCCACCCTCTCGCTTCCGCAGTATTTGCCTCTCTAACCCACGGGATGCTTTTTCCAGGGATAATCAATTCCACGATCACTTCTTTTCTTTTGCCCCCCATTTGCCCAATTCTCCTTTTCAGCGAGGATTGCAAGTTTTCGGTACAACTCGCTTTTCCTTGGTCGTCATCCACCCGAATGCGGTTTAGGAATTAATGTTTCTTGCGCACCACCCACAGTAGTGAATTCGCTGACCGACAAAATGCATCAACATTATTTTTTTGTTGTTTTCTTTTGGGGGGGGGGAGAAGAATGGGGGAATGAAACTGTACTGTAATGCACGCAACCAACGCTGGAAGCAGCAACCACTCCAGACTGCTGTAAAGTCGGCTAATTTTAGTTTGTTTGTTTGCGTAAAAAATTAGAGGTCACGTCTGCGGAAACTCTTCCAACGCCATTTAAAAAAAGAATGCGCGAAATTTAAAGGCTGACAGTTAACTTGTTGCTGTGTGTGAGGGGGGGGAGAGGGCATACAAGTAAACAGAGCCTCGCGCGAAGGCCAATTGTGAATGAAAACGTGCTGAAATTGTCAAGGTCAAGTGACTGAATTTTCTGGCACCCCTCACGCGCAGATAGACCATAACGCTATTGGCTAAATATAAAGTCCTGAACGAACATTTCGCATTTTTGTCACCTGTTCGGATGGTTCTTCTCAGCGCTGCAACCTTAAAGAAACCGCTTCTCATTCTTTCCTCGTTAAGCGTCTTTCTGTGTTGCCATCAGAAAGTGAAACTGACCAAAAGCTTCATCGGAACCGAAATATCAGTTCCTTGAGTGGTTCTTCTCTTGAAGCAGAAGGACATTCTTGGGAAGATGTGCGCTTCCCAGCTGTAAGAGTACGGCATTAGCAAAACACTGACCTGGATTCACGTTTGTACGTTTCCGAAGAGATTTCAGCTGAATATTATTCATAGATCGATAGAATTTAAGCGGAGATTACTCCCGCTTCGGAAGGTTGTTATGAACATCTCCTTTGACGTGTGTGTGATGATTTGTGTAGTTTCTCTTCCCCGCACAGCGAATGACCATTTTGTGCTTTACTGCTAAAGATTTTTGGTTCTTCATTTCATTCGCACCACCTGATAAATCACCACGAACAAAAACGAGGAATTTGCAGATGTTGGGGATGTACAAAAACACTTCGAATTTAAAAATCGGTTGCACTACAAGCACGTCTCACTTGCTTACCCTCACGCCGGTTCCCAACACGATGCGAATTCACAGCATCGCTAAAGATTACCAATTGAAACACTAACCAATTCGCGAAGTGGTCCAGTGGGTAGTGCGTGTTCCTAAGAGACTACGGCGTGAATGTGGGCGAGTGTGTTTAGGTGGCAAATCAGTTTCACTGCTTCACGTGCGAGGTCATCACTGTCCGGTTTCGTGAAGGCCAGAAGTGGCCGCCTGTTTGGTCTCTAGCGCAGTGTTTCTCAAACTTCAGATATCCGCGTACCCCTTCTTAAATTTTCATTATTAACAAGTACCCCCCTTATCAAAATAATAAATAAATAAAATATATTTCATTGTAAATGTCTATTTTATTTGAATTTATATGTTCGTGTAAACAAAAAAAGTATGATTTATTTTTAAGAGAACAAACTTTGGTTCCTCTTCATTTCCCGTCCATGAAAATCCACATTTCAAGTAATTCATATCATACTTGCGAAGATGAAACCCTTATCAATTTCATTTGATCCAGATACAATATCAACGTTTTCTTGTTGCTTACAGCTACTTGTATCTGCTATATTGCTCTCTTTTGTGCCTTTTATAAATCCAGTCTTTAACCAATGATCCATACGTAAGAATTTGAAAGCTAAAAAAACTACCTTTTCACTCGCACTTAATTAAATCTAAAAAATCATGGTGAGAGATATATGCTGGGATTTTCGGAAACTAAAGTTTTCAGAAAGGAAATGGCGTGACTTACATAGAAGCTCCTATTCGCTATCGCTACTTTTGGCATCGAGAAAGGTTTTCTTGTGTGCATTATCAAAGTCATCTACCCAAATAGCTTCATCTTCTTTCCCATTATTTCAAGCAAAAATTACCAGTAATTTACAAGACTTGAGATATAATGAACAATCCTTCACAAATGACTAATGAGAAATAAAAGCAGAGTGCGAAACAGGCAGCAATGTAGGCCAGTAGAGCAGCTATGAAGAAGTGCATATGACTGGTGCGGTATTAACAAAAGACCGCGCGAACCAAAGTTAAAGGCAAGCCAACAGTTGAGTTGAAATGCTAATCCTCTTCAATCGAATTCCATAATATCTGGAACCCATTCACTATATATTTCTTAGTTTTAACACGTTCACGGTGGGGGGGTGTCAAGCAAAACCGTATGTTGCGCCGACAACATATGCTTTTTGCTTGAGTCTATACAGCAGTTTCTGTTGGAGGAGAGATGTGACATTAGTCAGCACCGTTTTTATTCCAGCTGTCTGTAATTGAACTATTTGTTGAGAAATATATTACACAGACTGCAAATGTCTGTGTACCTTATTCAGTGATACAATAAAACTACTTTTTCTTGCATCTTCAGTGTAGTGAAGCTGTTGGGAAGGACGTGTCGTTTACCGTAGGGAGCTAGTTGCTATCACCAGGACGTGAACGTCATGGCGATAGTAACCAATTTGAGTAGGAGAATACATAATATATAATTCATTGAGAAACGTATATGTTTAAAATAGTTATTTTTTTCTTAATGCTTCCATGCGTTAATGATGCATATCGAAAACTGCCACATACCCTCCCTCCCTGAAGACCTTTCGCGTACTCCGGGGGTACGTGTACCACACTTTGAGAAACACTGCTCTAGCGTATGATTTCCCGAACTATTTGCCCATTCGCGGTGGGCTAAAAGCCGCAATGTTTATACTTTTGTTGGGAGAATTCACTTCAGCTTTAAACTTTGGCTGATAATTTTAATTATATTAAGGAGTAACCCCATAGTTAAACCAGTTCTGCACCACTTTGGCTTGACATCGGATGAGTCGCAGCTCATTTATCTACCAGTTTTTTTTCTCTCCCGTTTCAGATTCTTAATGTTCTTCCTACGGATCACCTGAGGAGAAAATGCCGTCGTTTCCACAGTTATCTGATGCTTTCCCGTTATGGATGAAAACATGTACTAATAAATGCAACTGACGTTTTTGTAAAGAGTCGAAGGCACACACGATCGCATCCCCCCCCCCCACCTTTTATGTTATTTAATTTTTTTTTTTTAATGATTTCTTGTACATGGACAGGAAAGAGCAGTGCACAACTGCTCAGATTAGCACAAGACCGCAGTTTGTTCGCCAAGATGGTCGCTGACCTTCGATAGAAGATAGCACAATAAGAAGTAGTAGTAGTAGGGTGATCTGTCGCATTGCCTTCTTTTTCTCTGGTTCGGCTAGAGTGAACCTGTTAGCAGGATAACGACCAAACTCCTTTCAGGCTGTCGCTCTTCCGACTATTCATTGTAAGCCTTCGAACACTACGGCTGGCATAAATTTCCCGATTATTTGAAAAATCTAACTTTTTTTTTTTTTTTTTTTATTTTTGCGAAGGACCGCAACTGGGCCGATGACTAAGATTCTGCTTAGTTTCTTATTCTACCGAAGGAATGGTAGTCGCAAGCCACAGCTGCAAACTCGGCATGACAATCCACCAGCAACCAACCAACGGGGTGGTTCTGTTCTGGAACCTAGCGTGTGAGGTAGAAAATTAACGCGCGCCATTTCCTGTTTATTTTTGCTGGGTTTAAACGCAAACAGGACGGCCACTCGATGAAGTTTGTAGCGGAAGAATGCAGCAAAAAAAATAAATAAATAAATAAAAATCATGCGACATTTAATTTTCAACATTTCAAATGCTGCCGACATTGGAGTTGTTTTGATTTGCACGTGACAGTTTCCTGTCCTTCCTCCTTTATTTGCAATCGTGTTGCTTAAGATAATCATCTGACATATTTGAATAAATTAAATGTGCCCGTGTTGCCATCCAGTCGCAGCGCTTTCAGACGCTCTCCAGACATCACGTGATCAGTCGCACAAAGTCAAGCACGATCGTATTTCACCGCGAGATCTACCTGACACACACTTTCGCTGAATGTGTTTGCCTTGGAATCGCTGCGAAAACGTTTTGCTTTCAAACGGCGCACCCCCCTTTCGGCATCCACATTGCAGGAAGTTCATTCAGGCAGGTCAGGAGGAATCGAGTCGCTTATCAGTCGCAGTTTACTTTGTGGCCAAATCGCAAAGCAAATTTTGAGCCTTCGAACCGAATTACGCCTCCGGGTGTGCGTGTTTGCGGTTAGATCACCAACTCCGTGCATTAGTCAGAGGATTAGTAAGTAAGCCTTCCTAAACAGTAGAAAAATCCGATTCTCTCCGTAATTCCACTTACGAGGTTTAGTTTAAAAAGGCTGGCGAAGATTAAGCATCTTCAGAAAACCAAGTGCACTTCGCTCCTCGAGGAGCGAAGCAACTCAAATACCGTCATAATTGTCGAGCTTTTATTTGAAGGGCCATTAAAAAGTAAAAATTACTTGTTGATTCGGCGGGGGAGATACGAAGTTTCCATTCTACGCCAACCGCCGATTAGGAGTTTTCTTCATTATTGCAGTTACGACCACAATGAGGGAACTCCTTGAAATCGTCAACGAGCATCGCTCCTCCTCAATGCACACGACCTGCTGTTTGTATTTACGAGCGAGATCCACACGAACTTAAACCACACGATGCGGCACTTCAGTAGTATTTCTTAAGACAATTCGGTTTTCTCATTCTGTTCTCTTTTCGATTTCCTACGCAGTCTCGCAGTAGAATTAAGAAATGCACAATTCCACCTCACATCAAAACAATTCGATTGGATATCGTGCAATCCTGACAAAGCGTTTAGTTAAGCCAAATGTTCTGGGTTTTTTCGTGTGCGTGTACTAATAAGCTGTCGTGTGACGAACAACGATAGCAAATCTAAAAGCGAACACCCTCGGTTTTTGAGTAGCCCCGCTGTTCCAAGAAGCACATCCTTTCTTCCTCCTTCAGGTACCGAATGCTTCAAATATTCACTCCATAAATGAAATTGATGAGCGATCAATAAATATTTTAGCGACACCCACGCGATCCACAACAACACATTTTGCTTTATTTACTTAGAAAACAGTTTTAAAACTTCCTCGTTTTTGAAACGCAACTCACTTACCGGTAAGCAGACGTGGACCGACCTTTTTGGTTCTTTCAGGAAATCGCAAACATCTCAAGAAAAGACGAACAACACTGAAACTGCCCTGTACGCGAGAGCGTCGCTATCTCAGCTTCCCTCGCTTCGCCACCGGCAACATGTGCTTGACTCTGGCGCGTGGCCTCACTCCGAAGCTGGAACGACATCTCGTGTTCACGTGAAACGCTTTCGTAACCAATAGTCGGAGCGAAGTGGCTGCTGATCAACAGCCTCCGCTTCACCTTAATCATATTCTTGACCAATGCGGGGTGCGCAACTGGCGCGATTCCCGTTAAGGGGACACTCGAGCACGTGCGCTGGGAAATGCTAACACGCTGGGTTTGTGCCTATTTTTAGGGGTCGTGCTATGTGTGGTGGTGCGAGAGCCTAATTTCTTCCCGTAGAGACACCGTCTAGGCCTATTTGTGTAGCGCATGCAAACACGCGAGTTGCTTTTATTCAGCGTTTCAAAGCGCAGTCAAAACAACTTGAGAGACTTGGTTACAACTAAATCCCCACAACAGCGGCAATTACAATCCCCCCCCCCTTCCATTCGGGTTACTTTGAACGGATGTGCTTTTTAAAGGCATTCTTTCAAGATTGTTGGACTTTGCATGTCAACTTTACACAGCCTTCTTCCTTCCCCCCCCCCTTTTTTTTTTCTAATCAGGAAGAAAGAAAAACAGAATTTTGAAGGTCCAAATCGACAAGCGTTAAAGGTCATCTTAGCGGGAACACAAATGGCGCACGTTTCCTAATTTCACTTCGCTCTGAGGAAAGTTAACGAACGTTTCCAAGAAACGATTACTTCTTTCAAAATATTATTTGAAATTCAGCCCATTCTTTCAAATTCATCATCCCCCCCCCCCTCGCAACTCACACTGCAGAAATAAGAGGGGAAATGTTCAGCCAAATCGCAGTAAAGAACCTTCTACGTGATAATTATGTTAAAAAAAAAAAAAAACCGAAATACATTCGATAAGCGAAAAATTAAAGTGAATCCTATTCAAAAATATTAAAACAAGGTGTTAAAAACAGAAGTATATATCTAACTCGCCCCCCCCCCCCCACACACCACCACAGTACTGCTAAACCGACATCGGATACTCTACTCGATCTACGACTGCTGGAAGATTCAATTCGCAACTTCTTATCGTAGCCGTCTTTGGCCTCAGAAGACTTCTTTTTTTTTTCTTCCCACCACCATAAAAACGGATCTCATGTAAATACTTTCAGGGAGGGAAAGGGTATTCCGTCCCCGCTTTTCTGCATCCAAAGGGACGAGCTAACTTGACACCGTTTTCGTGTGGTTTCCACCGAGTAACAACAACGCCTGAACATTTCTTGGCTGTCTCCACCAACTGCGTTTTGTATGTTCGAGGAAGCGACCACAGTGGCTCGCTCGAGACAATTTACCCTCTTCAAAACCTACTTCGAATGTCGCCGGGAGACCTGTCTCGTACGGATGAGGCTGGTTTCGTGAACAATCAACGTTCTGAGCAAATGCCATCACCCAAATCGTCGCTACCAGAAGGGACAAGTTAACGCTCTTGCAAACACATCGAGTGTGTCCACTCGACTAAATATGAAAAAATAAAATGAAAAATGGACTAAAAATGAAATTAAGGAATTTTTTGCACCCCTGGGAACTCTTGCATTGAAATAGCACGACGAGTGCAAAGAACTGTCATTGGATTTCTTCCTCTCCGAGAGAGAGAGAGAGAGACTGGTATGAAATGGTGCAGTTTCCCCAAGGGGCAGACAGGGTGAGGAAGCATTTTCGCATGCAGTGCAAACACACGACGTAGAAATGTCACATTCTGATTTCCGAAACTTCGCAAGCAGCTTTGCTTGGCCCAGTGGTTAGCGTCTCCGCTCTTTAACCGGATAGAGCGTAGGTTCGACTTCCAATGCGGGTACAGATGTTTGTGGATGTCTTTCGGTGGGGAGACTAGTTTCTTCACCCGATGTGAGACCCACCCTAATGGAGAAGGGCTGTTGGGTGGGGAAAAAAATTCCATGTCTGGTTCGTTTGGAAATGTAGGGCAGTTTCAGAATGTGGGATTTTCACTTAACTGTGAAGAGTTTAGCTGCGTTTTAATTCACTGTGGTCACTCGAACTCCTTTATTTCTATGCGTTATTTATTAGATCAGAATATTTTTTTCTTCGACGTTTTGCACACTTTCATTGTGAAACCAGAATTCACCTGATTTTTGGACGCAAAACCACTCGAAGAATTACAGAAAATTATGAGCTACTTTTAGTTTGGAGACTTCGCTTCATTTAAAAGAAAGCACACTGTTTTAAAGCCGAACACAGGACCATGCTGGCCTCCTCAGTTGGCACTGAGATGTTGGTCTCTCTCTCTCTCTCATATAAGTCAGTGGCAAAAGGGCATCTTCTTCCACAGCTGATGGATTGCGGATGCTGCTTTGAGTCATGTTTGGACTTCGCTTGCTCCTCCGCAAGCATCTCGAGGTCTTCGCATTCTCGTTAAGTGTTCATCCGTATTGACCGTATACCAATTTTTGCATCGTTTTCACATCGTTTGCAGAATTTTACGGAGTCCTCACTTTAAAAAATCAAACTAAAAATAAATACATGAAACTTTTTAGTAGATTTGAAGACGGATGAGTTATTTAATTTTTTTTTCCTTTTCCGATTTGTTCACTAATCGCTTTCAACTAAATCGACAAAACTTGGGTTTTATTTCACGCATGCAGCCCATTTTTGAAACAGACCCTCTGGAAATGTGCGTAATTTCCAGTTTCAGGCAACGAACGAGGCTCTTCAGAAATGTAATGCTTAAAATACTCGACTGCGGCCAAATTTTAATTCATCTGCTCTGAAAATATTCCAGAAATTCGTAATCTGCGGACTTCCGCCCTTCCTATTCCACAGGAAAGCAGTCAACACGTGCATCGAGGGACTTCCACTCGGAAGTTGTGCTAATGCTGGCTCTTGGTCTGTTTGTTGGTTGCGTTTATGGCACTGCTAATAACGAAAAAAGTCTGCAGTAAAAATAGCGCCACAGTAGGCGCCGAAACTCAGTGCAGAAGGATGCACGTGCTACGATATCTGGAGTGTGTGTATGTGTGTGTGAGAGAGAGAGTACTCGCAGAAGCAGCACCTTAAAATGGATTCTTTCAGTGATGCAGATTACACGTTGCGAACCTCGGAACAGTTTCTCGATGTTTGAGAGGTTCCGCTCTTAGAATTCCTCCAAGCGACTCGCAGAGAAGATTTCGCACTATCTTCTACCAGAACACAAAGAACATGGAGGAATCTTTTGTCCACCAAATTTGGAATTGTGCTTTCGAAACGTGTAAATGATGTTCTCAGTACTCCACAACACTTCTTGAGCTCAGCAGTGAATAAAGTCTTACTTTTCTCGAGTGTTTTGATAATATGGTGATACACCACGTTATTAAAATGGACAATTAGAGGATCTCGTTTATTTATTTATTATTAAAACACTAAATAAGAATGCAACTGAAAATCTAATACAACAGACGCAGCAAATATTTAGAACAATAAAACTGATAAAGAAGAATTAGTAAATTATGACCTATAGAAATAGCAATTGTACGATATATATATCCTACAATTATTTTCCAAGTAACATTGAGATTGGTAGTTAAAGAAAATACTTAGGAGATAGAATAAAGAACAGAAAATGGAAACAGATTAGAAAAAGGTGTGCAACCAAGGTTCTTAGCCATACTGGTTACTATAAAAATCAATGTAGGCGATTCGATCCCTAAGAGATTTTGCCTAATGATTGAAGCATTACATAGAACGATTAGAACGATTTTTCTATAATATGCGTTTAAAAAGGGATTGGAATGGATTGCCTTTGCATGTTGTGCAAGCAGTGTGAATGAATTCAAAAATAAGTCTGATAGCTGGTGAGTGTAGTATGTGGCCTCCCTCGATGAGTCTCTGACTCCCTGGAGGTCTATCGATATGGAGGCATAAATACTTTTCTGATTTTTTTTATATTTTTTATTAAACTGCAGTTGCAATCTTGAGTACCCGTACAATATGTTTCACATCATTTTATAGTTATATCGTGATCTAGCTTATCTGTGAAGGTAAAATATAAAAGTGTTTACTTCTCTCAGTATTAATTTTAAGTTGATCCGATTAATATTTCATGGTTGATCCGATTTCTTAATCCTCAGGGGGAACGTGTCAGTATAGCTTTGCATTAGGAACCTCCCCCCCCCCTCCAATCTACATATTCGGTGCGATAATGAAGTATCGCGTCATGTCAGTGTCACGTGATTCTGCTATAAATGGGCACATCTTTCCTCTGTACGTAATCAGTAAACGTTTTCCAGTAACGTAAACCAATTTGACTGCGAGCAGATGGTTAGGGCCCGCAGGACAGGTGCCAGTATTTCGGAAACAGCCGCACTTGTTGGTTGCTCCCGTACTACTGTATCAAGTGTGTACCACGACTGAATTAACCATGAACAGGCATCCAGCAGAAAGGCTCACATTGGTCAGCCGCGTGGAGTGGATCCTAGAAGTGATTGCACAGTTGGGGTTCAAGAGGCCGGTGGAAGTGATGTTATGGTCTGGAGCTTTTTTCGTGCCATGCCCTAGGTCCGTTGGTTATATTTCCACAAACACTGAATAGTGAATGCTACAGGGACCTGTTAGCCGTTCATCTCCATCCATATCTACAGATCTACCCCCGACCACAGTGCCATCCTTCAACAGGTCAACGCACCTTGTCATCCGGCTCGTACAACTACTGAATGATTGGAGGAACACGACAACGAATTCGTTACATTGCCTTAGTCCCCCCCCCCCAAACTCCCCTGACTGTAACCCAGTTGAATGTGTGTGGGATATGCTAGAACGGGGTGTGAGAACTGCTGATCCTCCTCCATGGAATGAAAGTAAACTGACGGAGTTTCTACCGCGGACATGAGTCGAGTTGCGCATGGATGTCGAACACCCCTTGTGGAATCTGTTCCTAGGCGTTTGCGAGTCGTGATTGCACAGAAAGGTGGACCAACGCGTTATTAGGTGGGTGTTCCTAATGCAAAGTTAACTAAGTGCATATTATTAATGCCGTGTCGTCAGAAAATGATATCATTTTACCAAAACGTTTGTATTCACACGGATCATTTCCATATATATATATATATATATATATATTAAAAATACGATAGATCCAACCGCCGAACATTCCAGGATTCCGTATTTTTATTATTTTTGTTGCACTATGGAAGGTTCCATATCTGATATATTGTTTTCGGTTATTTAAATAAGATTTGACCCCATCTTTTGTGAGGGCTCTAATTGCCATACGTAGACACCTTCAAAAGGAGTAAGTCGTGATGCACACAGTCGAACACTTGAGATATATCAAGGAAAACGGCCGCTGTGTTCATTCTTTTATTTATTCCACTATAAACTTGGAACTCCAATATCGCTTTTTCCGTATTTAATACCGATAGTGATTAGGCGCGTAGAAGGATGTGGGATTTTAAGTAGTTTTAATATTTCTTCCCATTAAGATTTCAATAACCTTTGTGACAATAGATAATATTGATTGAGGTCTGTAATTTCTGTTACCTTCTTTAAATAGCCGAAGTGAAAAAGCAACCTCTTAAGTGGCCTATAATTTCCTCGTGTTCAACGCCTTTGTTTATAATACCGGTAAGTGTAAAGAACTTCAACTTACGGTTAACTATATAGCTTTTGAACATTTATATTATCATATCCCATCCCCCCCATCTTTTTTTTAATCATATTTCTACAATCTTCTCTTTGTCCTCATGTACTGTATATAGATGCATTGAATTCTTTATCCATGGAAGGTGACTTACATACTTTGTTCTGTGTGTAGTATCAAAATCACTTCTACCGTAGTCAGCGTAGGGTTTATTCATTTCGTTAAGAACACAGGTGATATCTTTGCCTTCTGGGAATTCATGTTTCATTGCCAATTATGGTGTCTACTAGCCTCCATTTTCTACTTTTATCCTTCATATAAGAAATTATATTTATAAGTTCATCAGTAATCCAATGTACTTGACGACCCTTTTTTTTTTTGCATGTTTTCTTTTGAGATTTGTTACCTGCATATTTAATCATTTTGATGAATTCTTCATTTCGTTGATTTTTATGTATGAGATCATCGTGTAATACTCTGAGCACAGCTCATATCCGTAGTATTCGGTAGAGAAAGATACAACAGCATATAGTGATGACCTGTTATATTGCCGAGATAAACAGCACAGGATACCTCGTTGGCATTTTATTTCATAGAAACATGCGATCAATACAACCTTGCTGAATTGTTTGCTTCTCTTATGTTGCCATCTAGTCGAAGATAATATATTTTTTTATCTTCGTTAATATTCTTACATTTAAATCAGTTAAAAATATATCAACTGAACATCATGTGCATAACAAGTATATTCATTGCTGTGTCATATTCGAGTTTATATAGAGGACTAGTATTTTTTTTTCAGCGTTAATCTGCCTGAACAGTTATAATTGCGTCAATCGTGAAAGGTATCGTAATTAAGAAGAGAATATCAATCAAAGTATTTGATTCATATTTCATTTAACACTAGAATATCTATATTCTAGTATTAAGAAAGTGAATATTAATTTTTGAGAAGAGCAACATCAAATGATCGAAATTTGCCTTAGTGATCGAATATTTACATACTATAAATCCACGTGGAATAAGTTTCAAGTACAATCAAAAACACTTTTTAACAGACAGATTATAGTTTTTACGGTTGGTGTAGCACCTATAGAAAATTAAATATTCATGTAGAAAGTTTTTTTACCTTGGGTATAATATATGTTAAAGATACCAAGTTATTTTAAACCTGCTTTTAATGCTTACTTGGGAAATGGAGTAAAACCAGGTTTAAAATAGCTTGGTTATCAACATAAAGTTTAACACAAAGTATTCCTGTTTAAGACCTTGTGGAGAGTCATCCAGTGATCCAAATGGCGAGAAACTTTTCAGGAATACATTGTGCGTCATGCAAAAGCAATACCTGACAGAGGGAAAGTAGTTTGGAAACTCGCCACTAGGGGGTGCTGTATGACGTAACGAATGTAGATGTAGTAATTTTTCTGTGTGTGTGTAAGAAGAAGACAAGCATAAAAAAACGTAGCTTTATTCACTTTCATGATGCATTCAGGCTATATGGTTCAACGAGAGCCCTTCCCGCTATGCCCCAAGCTGCGTGTGTGTTCAACGTCAGAATCAAGCTAGTGGATTGATGCTACGCACATGCTGCGTCATGCAGTCTTTCAGAGCTGGCAAGTTATCAGGATGATCCCGATAAACCCAGTCCTTGAGAAATCCTCAGAGCCACAAGTCGCACCGGGTCAGATCAGGTGAAAGAGGCAGCCATGCAGTGAAAAAAGCAGGGTTGATCATTCTGGCTTCCCTGAAATGTTTTCGACGAACCTCCTGTACGGATCAGCCGATGTGTGGAGGGGCCCTTCTCCTGCATGAAAATGACTAAATCCATGCACAGCGCTGCTGTAGCTGTGGCACAACAGAATTATTTATCATATCTCCATACTTCTCGGAAGTAACTGAGCAAGTCCTAGGACCCGATTCAAATGGTCCAATGCTAAAAGAAGCTGTAAAACACAATAACTTTGGGTGAAGGCAAAGGAATCTGTTGAATTGCATGTGGGTTTTGCGTACCTCATACCCGGCAACTATGGGTATTCACAACTCCGTTCAGGTGAAAGTGAATTTCGTCTCCCCACAAAATCATCCACGGCCAAGCAGCGTCCAACCCCACTCAAGCAAGGAATGTTAAAGCAAATGCCATCAGTCAACTTTCAAAGTCCTGCAGGCGCAACTCCTGTGTCAGGGTAATCTTGAATGGGTAGAAATTCAGAATCTTCCTCAGAAGTTGGTGCAAGCGCATTCATGTGTCATAATAAAGCACGTGCAGTGCAGGAACCAACGCTACTATTCATGGCCTACTCCACAACGAAAGTAGCAACTTCATTCAATGGTGAACTGATTGGTTTGCGACCTCTGTCAGGTATAACTCCCAACGATTTCGTTTCTTCAAAACGAGATTTGTTAATGAGAAGAAATTCGCGGAGTGAAGCAGCAGTGTTGCAATTGTTTAGGTAGCACAGCTTCACGAACAAAGCACATTGGGACAAGCTTAGTTTAAAGAGTAAAGAAAGACTAAATCCATGCACTAAGAAGACTAAATCTTCATCATCGGCCTGTTTAAATAAAATAGGTAAGAGAACCTCTATAAATTAGAGGAAGAGGGGGATGGAGGTGTGGGCAGAGGAGAAATAGGAAAGTCAAGGGGGATATAGAGATGAGGAGGGGGAAAGGCTTCAGCTAATGATTTTCATCTTTCTAGCACTGTGCTATCAGATGTTTAACTTTTTCACGATCTGTCCCACAGGTCTGTTGGATAACCCCGCTCACAGGAACAACCAGTTCCGGGACAGCAAAGGCCAACTCAGGGTCAACCGCCTAGAGTTGGCCTTTGCTGTCCGGGTTCACATCCAAGTTGATCCTCTTGGAAAACCTAGAACTAAAACCTGAAATAAATTGACAACAGATGTTATACATGCCACTTCTGATGTTATAACGAAGAGACTGTGAACTTAATGACCCCTTCCTTTAAGCTGTTCAAGGATGGGAGGAGAGAGCAGCAGATGGACTTGAATTTCTGTTCACTCATAGTCTCTTTCTCGATCATCAGGATATGTCATGTAGTTTCGTTAGAACAGTAGAGCACGATCCAAAAGATGTCTGTCCAGCTCGGAGAATTGATGTTTGATCGTTTTTTCAGATGTGATATTTGATCTCGTTTATCAAAATGATTAGTAACCTCTGTTTGGTGGTGGGAACTGCAGGAAGATGACTTGATCCTGCATTAAGAGTGGGATGCAAAGCACGTCACTGAACCTTCTCCGGGTGTTTTTGGAGATTGGGCACTCGTAGAAAGGGTGCTCCACATTATTCACACTCGGGGAGAAGTCGCAGAAGTGATTTCTGGTGTTGTGGAACCCCGCAGATGTTAAAGTTGACTGGAAGGCTACGGCATGCTATTCTACATGTCACGTCCTTTCGCGTCGGATAGCCACGATGTCTTGCTCGGCGACCAACAGGATGTTGTTGTTGGTCCCTAGATTCGGGATGAACCACTGTGCAAAATCCACACGAGGCCGGTAATCTGCAGGTGTCAAGGCGTGCACCCTCTGTGCATGGCAGGGATGTAATCGTTCGTCTCATAGAACTCGCCACACCGTCGAATGGGGCACACGTACTGCATGAGAAATTGCTCGCGTGCTACATTCGGGACGATCGGCAACCCTACGTAGAATTTCCTCTCTAACACGTGGCGTCCTCACACTCCTTGCACGCCCTGTATCCTGCATGCCGCTGACAAAGGAGCCCATTTCGCACAGATACCGGTGTAATCGCTGCAAGGTTTTACTATCAGGCACGCGTCTGGTCGGAAAGCGCTCTCGGTACAGTCTTTAGGCTTCCCTCGCATTCTCGTAAATGAAATGCATGTCAGCCGCCTTCTCCTGATTTGTGAAAGAATCCATCCGTTCTGTACTCCAAGGTAGAAATAACGATGTCTTCAAAAACCAGCGCTTATAAGTGTTCACTGGAAAGCGCCCTCTAGTGCTTTCCAGTGAACACCGCCTGAGTTCGGACCATGCATTGCATGACGAAAAGTGCTTGTTTAGCTGTGTTCTATTACCCCTTAAAGTTTGACCCAAGCGTTCTGAATCACCCTGTATAACTTCTTTTTTTAATCGACTGAGGGTGGAAAAGATAGGAATATCATTTCTTGAACCTAAAAAATTGGAATCTGCAGTGCCATGGTCACACTCCTCCAAATTCTTCGTGCAATTTCACAGTAATACAATAGATAGTCAATTGTTACTAACCTCCTCCGCATATTCTGCAGGCTGGTGTTTTTGTCTCTCTGTTTTTGAATAGATTCCACTTTACTGGAATTCCTCCTTGACCGATTCTCCATGACAGGTGTTGATGGATATATGTGTATCTTGCTCAGATATGGGAAAAAATTAATTGTGTTGGCACTCAGCTTTGGTAGTTGATGATCTTGGTTTTCGAAGATCAACCAACACCGGTCTTTGTCCTTGATGTTAATGCCTTTACTTGCAATTTCTTTTATTACTGTGCAAATGTCTTGGTAGTAGTGCTGTCTTGTTTCGGCCTTAGGTCCTTTTATAGTTGTCCGTTCCAAAGATCCGCAGCGAAAAGTCTAACTGGTATTGTAGAGTGCTTAGATGATCGGAATCCAAAATGTTTTTCATGATACTGTCCACAGTATCATGAGGGTGATTAAACATCGGTAGTTCCGTACCTTCTTTATTTACCGGAAGGTAAAGATGACAGCGGTTTACTGCCTGGGTTTGGTGACTGCAAAAGAAGGAGAGCAGCGACTCGTAGAGGTCTTCTTCAATGGCTTCTGAGGCATCAGTTAGTTGTAGAACGTGCATAATTGCTGGCATTGCTACCACTTTATAACAATTGCTTTTGCTCAGAAGGATAGGTGACCAGTCACTAAGAGAGTCTTGTACCAGTTTATCTATTGAGGTACATGGCATCACCTGGAATGGCACTCCCAAAATGGGGTCTTTGCTGGGTGTTATCTGAGCATATTTTAATAGCAATCAAAATAAGAAACTTACTTAAATTGAAGAACATACACAGGATCAAAAACAGAATACCGGCATCCACTGAGAGCCCCCTAAAAATGATTAAAAAATCTGATAACAGTGAAAGACTGAGATGCAAGGAGCGGGCGAAGGTAGATAAGACGAATGAGTAGAAAAACTTAGGTCTGGTTCCTAAAGAGGACAACAGCTGGTAGACTTCTGCCTTTATGAAAACTTATAATCGGAAATGCTTGCTTTAATGTACACAAAAAGAAGATGCACCCAGAAAAACCGAAGCGACAAAAAATATCCAATCGACTATACATCAGCATGAAATAGACATGAAAATCTAGTAGAAAACAAAACACATCGAGTTATCTAGGAGCTGATGTCCATTCTTGCTCTTGAAAGCTATGCTTCAAAAATTGAATAAAAAGGAAAGTAGACAGAAATGGAAACTAATGCTGGATCATATAAGAAATAAGTCCCGAGAACAAATAAAAAATAAAATAAACTGCCAAAGAGTTGAACCACGTAGACAACAGAATGCCAGTAGGTGCGTAAAAGAATTTACGAAAGAAGTAAAAGAGAAGAAGAACGAATGAAATACAGAAATAATAATAATAATGAAATACAAGAGGGCAGAAAGAAATAATAGCGGATCAGAAAGGAGAAGAGAAAATACTGCAGCTTAAGTGCACGGAGTTTGAGGCTCTTGATAACAAAATAGAAAGAAAGAACTTGCACAAGGAAATAAATCAAAAGAATTAGCCAAAAGAACAAAGAAATAAATACACACACACACAGTTAAAGGTAAGAGTGGGGAAATGCTTGAAGGAATGCTCACAAGGAGGAGGAGAGGAAGAAAACATGCGGGAAAAGACAGCTATGACCTAAAACGGGGACACTCAAAATGGACTCTTATTGTCATTTCAAAAGAGGAAGGAATTTGATACCACACTGAATTCTCTTTCGCACAACAAGGCACTGGAACAGATGATATCCAACAGGAATGCTAAAAGCTGGAGGAAGGAGTTTTCTCAGCAAAACTAAAGGAACTCGTGAGCAGAATTTACATTGAACGCAGTTAACTACAAGATCACTTACCGTGGCAAACGAAAAACCCCAGAAAAACAGTGCTATCATTCCCAGAATATCGGCTTAATTCAATATGCTTCCAAAATATTAATGAAAAGTATCAAGTATGGAATGGATGCTGACAAGCATACAAACATCATCGTTGCAGATCTTTGGAGAACGGCCGATAAATAAGATAAAAATCAACGTTTATTTTGTACGCGTCATACTATAAGACTCAATATTCATTAATATCTTCACTTAAAACAAAAAAAAGCAACGGTGTTATTAGGTCTCGAAATTATAGTTCGTAAACATCAGGAGAGGAATTGGTTGTTTGTTATCACTTGCACGTTTTAACATCTTCGCACATGAAATGCTGAACTTTTTTTCAGGAAGGAGAACAGGGTGGATATGAACAGAATTAAATCTATAAGATCTGCAAATGACGTGGCTATTGTCTCCCAAGGCAAAATTAACTTAACACTAACGAGAGATATTTCAAACATAACAAGTCTTGCGAAATCACAACAAATACTGGAAAGACAAAACGTAAAGCAATAACCAAAGTACTGCAGAGCTGAAATCTAATTCTGAGCAACAATAACAGCTGACGAGTTTCGAACTTCAGATATTTTTAACGCCTTCTCACGAAAAATGCCAACTGCAATAAAATCAACAAATCGCAGTCCGCATTCATAACTAAAGAAAGTGCTGTTTGCTATTACGGCCAAAGCAACTATGACGGTGTTGTATGGCATGTTTATTAATTCCATGGCTGGTTTGCCTGTTTTGCGAATGAAAATCATTTTCATCCACCAGCTAACTTACTTTCACCTGAAAAGAATTTATCGGGGTTCTTCACGTCCTAGTCGATATTCCAGCCCCAGCCAAAAGGCATCGTGGATTCTGACTGAGCTACGAAGGTTCTCTCCCACGTCTAAGAAGCGTGCGTTCTCTAGAACAGTGGTCGCCAAAGTGGTCGATATAACATTGTTATGGGTAGATTCGTGCTAGGGTTCGACAGAAAAATATAAGACATCATTGTACGGGTAATATTTAATATGGTTAACTTGGATGACCTCCATCATGAATGACAACGCAATTAAGAGTGAATCGTGGGAACAGTGACATGAATAGGACCTGTAAGATGGAGCAAGGTCACGAAAATAGTTACGGAGGCTAATCAAGTAGGCCAAAATGACGTATTTACCAATAAACAGATGTGTGGTTCCCGCCCGGCTAGCGCGGCTGGAGCGAGATTGCAACACGTGTGTGGTTGCTTATTTACTTATACTTACAAGTATTCGATCCCAGTCTCATTTTTGCGCATCGACATATAAGTGAGCGTTAATGTTCTAAAATTCATCAACATACATATTATAATTCAATCGTTATTCATTCACGAACTAAACTTCTCTATGTTGAAGAGTTGAGCAGGGCTGGTAGTAATACTAGTGATATTAATACCAGTAGTTTATTAATATTAGTATTAATATCACTAGTAATACCAGTGATATTACTAGTGATAGTAATATTAGTAGTAATAGTAATATAATAATATATACTATATTGTACATACAATAAACACTGTAACTATAAAACAAACAATCTAAAAACTCACATAAGCGTCTTTTTTTGCTTGTCCTATTATAATTACGTAATAGTAAAATACAGGGGGCCGATAAAAAGTCAAGGAACTCTTGAAGGGGTCGACGGTCAAAGAAGTTTGGCGACCCCTGCTCTAGAAGCATTAACCTTAAGAAAGAGAATGTTAAATTCTTACGCATTGGGCATGCAGTCTATTGAGCATCAGAAACACGGATGCTGACCTCGGAAGGGGGACAGAGAGAACTTGGAAGCTTTTGATAGAAGTACTTTCTTAAAAAAAAAAAAAGTCATCTATGCAGATAATAGCGAATAAAGAAGTTTTACAAAGAGCAGAAGAGAGAGAAATTCTCAATAGTGTTCATTTGAGAAGATTGGAGGTTGGGGCATTACCTAAGACAGTATTGTTGCCTCTTCTCGGCAATTTTAGAAACGAAATTAAAGGAAAAAAGCACAAGACGACAGCCAAGAGAAACGGTTTTCCACCAGCTGAGAAAGTCAAAAAAAGAGATCAAACATTTGATAGAAAAGAAAGGAGTGAGACATTGAGAGATGCTTCCAATTCATACACTGCGAGACAGTTTAATTTCCATACTCTTCTAGTTCCGATGGTGAAACCGAATTAATAATGCTCATTAATTATTTAACTGCATTGACTCATACCACCACACACACAAAAAAATGTACAACGTAATAAGCTGCTGCTATTTTGCTGCTGGACTTCAAACAGCCATCGATCGTTGAAAGTAGGGAAAAAAGTCGCAGAACACATGACCTTAATTATGAGAAAGAATTCAAATTGTGGTATTCAACAAACGTCTTACCATACCACATTTAAGACTGGAATTCAAACAGCTTTAGAGCTTTAATTTAAATTAAAACTGTTAGGTCAGAGTTATTCTTACAATGGCTGTTTCCCAAGTGTAATGCAGGTAATTTATTTGGGAAATCCATCGCTGCTGATATACTACAACAAAAACAGCATTCGAGACTTCAAACGTAATGAATGAGGGTTTTCTTTCATCTAATTTTGGGTATAAAGTAGTGTCCAATGTGTTATTCCAATCCTTATTTGCTATAATGATGGTGGCTAACAAGGGAATTACATAATATTTTATGTTGTTCAAGCTGGAGGCTAACAGTTCCTATCCGCAAGCATGTTGGAAAACGAAAGTTGTCGTAGGAACAGATGAGGGTCACTTGTTTGATGTGTGATATCAAAGTGTTGCGAAGATCATATTTATTTAGCACATTGGCTGTCTTTTCAGACGCATCCCAGATATGCATCTGAAGTAGGAATAGTTTGCCCGTGATCTCTGCATTTCGAGAGAGGAGAGGTGAAGTGGGATGAAGTGGTTCATGTGTTCTACAGAATTTCTAGCCATCGGTTAAAACGTGTAGCGTAGATAATTGAGTTCTGCGATAAGAACAGCGTCACTGTGACAAACAGCTCTGATTCCATGCTTGAAAGCCACCACATTATTGGAATGAATGATGGTGCGATTGCTTACGTAATTTCCAGAACACATTCTAGTCTGCTTTGAGAGTTCCAACAGTGACTTGGTCGGAACTTTCGAGGCGGTCTGCCTCGAAATTCGATGATTATCCAAACGGCGAGCACATCTTCGAATATTTGCTTAATATCTTGGGATATTTTCACGAGGTTCGTGTAGACGATTCTGTTCGTGCTTTTTCTGGCGATAATCCTTTGGAATTCCATCTCGTCCGAAAAGGATTTTGGAACAGAGTGGAATGAATAATATTTAATCTAAGCACTATTTAATCCGCCTGGGATTTTGAAAAGGCATCCTCGCTATGGGTCGGCTACTCCAATTTTGGAACTTTGTTCTCTTCTCGTACCCGGTGCTTAACAAAGCAGTCTTCAAGCGAAGATCCTTTTCTGAAACGCAAAGGACTCTCTACAAACTATCTGTTTTCGAGGTGATCCCTTGTTGTTGCGTATTTTAAAGCAAAATGCCGGCCGAATAGGGGAAGGGGGCCAGCTCACTGAGACCTCGACCGTCATTTATACGAAAAAATAATTAAATTAAGATTTTCGTTCTCCACAGATTTCTCAGAAAAATACGAAATGACTTCTTTTGTATTCTGCTAAAATGTAGAGAAAATCACGAAACCTCTTTGGCCTTTTTTATTTATTTCTTAATGTAAAATTTAAACGGTACTCTTCTGTGTAGTTTTTGTGCAGTGATGCGTGCTGGCTTGAAATATCAACTAATGAAATATTATTTTTATCCCCCTTTCCCCTCACACTTATTTACTGGGCTGACATTGGCGTTGACGATTCTCTCTGGATGAACCATTGTGCAAGATATATTAAGTGGTCTTATTTTTGGAACAGATAATCTGGCAACATTAGAGGGTGACGTAGTGATTTTTTCTTTATCTCACCTCCTGCAAGCCTTTCATCACTTGATCTCACAGTGCTGAATGCTCGCAGGCAACAAGGTCATCATTCTTAACTGATACACTTGCTGGTTATATAAGCTTTCGCTTTTACTGCAAAAATAAATAAGTAAATAAATACTCGCCGAAAGAATAAAATAAAGAGAATTATCTTATCAATTACAATTCTTTTTTGCACTGCTTCTATTCAACAATAAACTGGAGATTTCAAATAATTCATACGATCACTCTCGATTATTTCTACATTAGCGTTTTTCTCCTCCTCTGATTTTGATGTCTTTTAAAAAAAAAATCTGTGCATTTCGAGATTTGAAAATCTATTAATAAAGCAAACAGTTTTTTTTATCCTTCGTTGGTCAATTGTAAAACTCCGATAACAGTGAGAAGTATGAGTGGAGTTATTTGGAAGAAATAACTGACAGCAGTATTAAGCACAACTAAACAAATCCTACCAAATGACGAGAGCTTTTTTCTTTTTTATTGCTCTGTTTAATGTTGTGCGAGGAATCATCTTTTCTAGGATAATCAGACTGACCAATCGCATTAGTTTCGCTTCAAAAGGCATCGGTCTTCTTGCATGTAAGCAACCCAATATTTTTTTCTTTGACTCGAAGCTTCAGAAATTGCAAAACCTAGAATCATCAATGCCTTTTGTAAACATGCAGTTCTTATCATTCTTTTCCAACCTAAAACGCCTGGTTAGCCGAGGTTTCATGTTTTTTCTTTCTCGAGAGCAGGGTTTCTGGATTACGTAAGAAATTTAAAAAAAAAAAAAAAAAATCTTTAACTCACCCACAGTATTAATGTATTATGGGTTTACAAAGGAAAAAACATCGAAA
This sequence comes from Typopeltis vanoorti, assembly GCF_054136105.1. Taxonomy (NCBI): domain Eukaryota; kingdom Metazoa; phylum Arthropoda; class Arachnida; order Uropygi; family Thelyphonidae; genus Typopeltis; species Typopeltis vanoorti. The sequence goes on from NC_143553.1 coordinate 596,525, forward strand.
GAACAAAGATAGACGGAATACAGAGGAGAATAAGAAGTTGTTTTGGCATCCTTGAACTTGAAGAATTTGTTAGTCAGCAGCAGCGACCCGTGTTTTTACGTGATTAAAGGAAATTGGAAAAATGATACTAGAGTGCTTGAAGGAGTTGCACCAAGAAAATACCTATTGAAAGACATAATGCAGAAACAGAACATCTATAAGAACATGGCTGACATGAGACAGGATGTCAGAACTGAGTAATTCACAAGTACCGCCTTTGTAACGAAAGTATAATGAGGAGTGTAGCTTGTACAGTTGAGAAGGACAGTGTTTGTTCTGTTAGGAGTAGCAGGTCGGGTTTAAACGTGACAGAGGGGAGAGTCACTTAATCAGCAGACAGACAGACAGACAGGCTGTCCTTACTAATGAGTGTCAACATTTTTAGCGAGGTTTATGACTCCCACCACAATGCAAGAATAATGTCCAAAGATTGGTAGAATTTGGGACTTGGACAGTAGAGATGAGGAGGTTAGAAAAACACGCCTGCACTCTAGGAAGATGAAGAGAGTATTGCTCATGTGTGTTTGTGCCAATAAAGACTGGAAGTTCGAGTCACTCGAGAAGAGAAGTGCGAGTTTGTCTGCTGATGTGGGTATGATCAGACGTCATCGGAAGCATCGGGTAAGCTATCTTGTACGAAATGAGACAGGACGACCGTCTTTTGGTAGACTAAAGTTAGTTAAGTTTTCATCACCACATTGGAGAATAAAACCCAAAAATTGATGTATGAAAAATCTCGAAACATGGAGAAATTAAGAAGAGAAATGAATTTATCAGCAAAACTGCGGAAAGGATTTCAAGTCATTCAGTAAGAGAAAGCCATTTGTGTACAGTACGAAGAGTGCGGTTAAAGCACAGACTCCGGGTATCGCGCAATCGATAAAGAAATCCACGCACCAACACATCAAGTGAACGACAACAGCTGACAACTAAATCGCAGCCGTCAGTAAGTAGAGCATAATGTGACAGTTTGGTAAAGAGGCGTCGATGTCATATCCAGTCAAATATCTTGGAAATGCCAGGAGCGACCACATGAGTTTCACCAAGCCTCCTCATAGCTTGTGTCCAAAGTGGGATGATGTATTGGCAAGGATATCGGCTGCGAAGCAAGAGTGGGAGATGCATATTTGTGGTCACTGACTGATTAACGTGCCTTCAGATTGTGAAGAAGTTGGCTGTTCATGACCTTTTCCATCATTTTCGAGATTGTCAAGGCGAAAAAAAGTGGTTGGTAATTTGACCATTCACTTTTATCCTTTATTTATTTTGGAATGGTCTGAATGTAGCTTCATATCCATGAAGATTCTCATGCTTATAAAATCCTCCGGTAAGCGACCAGGAAAGGCTTCCGTTGAGTTTCTTTTCTCTCTCTCTCTCTTTTTTTTTTTTTTTCTGATATCATTGGAAGCAATTTGTAGGGGGTGAAAAGTAAAGGTTATCTCTGCAATTTTTATATTAATTTGACTACCGAATGGACGCGGTTCTACATAGCCCTTTCGATAAATAGGGGGGGGAAGGCACTGGAGCAGAATGGTGTCACTAAATCAGCCTTAATCTTGGGGCGATATTGCAAAGGCATTTAGACTTGAAAGGTAGAAAGGCCACGGAAAGATAGAAGCTCATCTGCCCCTTTGGCACGAGCACCAGAAGACTTGCAGTTTGAGCAGGAAGAAGCTTTTTGCGTGTGTGGCCCTTTCACATTAGAGTTTGTTGGCTGTTTTAGGCGCTGTTGAAAGCTTGAGTTTAGGCTGAAAGAAAAGCGGGAGTTTTCGCTTCGGCCTACGTGATGTGTCAGTTTTTTTTTTTGAAGAGGGATAATTTCTCACGCTTATAGGAAGATAAGGTTTAGATGATGGTTATAACTTTGACTTAAATGGGGGCCTTCATCTTACCTGATTTATTTCGATTTTTCAGATAAGGAGAACAATAAAAAGGAGAAAAAAATTGTTATTCGTTGCCACTGCAGTGTCCAGGACAAAGAGACAACGTGATTGAGGAAAGGGTTGGGAGGATGGTGAGAAATTTCTGGTATACTGATGAACACTCGCAAATGCTGAATTATTTCCTGCCAACAAGAGGTACTTCAGCCTTTCTTCGAGAAGAGAAAGCCAATATGAATTATGGACGCTTATGCCCCCAAGGAAGGTGTTGTCACCGTCCGAGTAAATGCACTGCGCAGAATCAAGTTTCACGGGTAAATAATCAGAGATCAGAGGGTTTCAGAATTTTGAGAGCAAAAAGGACAGCAAATGAATGCAACAGAAAGAGATACGCAAACTTTGAGTTGTAGAAGATCAAATAGGGAGATTCTGCATCCTCTCATAAGAGCTGAGGAATTCACAAGTACCGCCTTTGTAACGAAAGCATGAGGAGGAGTGTGGTTCGTACAGTTGAGAAGGACCGAGTTTGTTCTTTTAGGAGTAGCAGGTCGGGTTTAAATGTCTAAGTTGTCTCGTTTAATACTTGTGTTAAAGCCATGAACATTGGTAAGGTGGATATAGAAGTGTTTTTATTATTATTTGTAAATGTTGACATGTTTTTGTTATTTTAAATTTTGTAGAAGATTTTTTATATATATATATATATATATATATATATATATATATATTATTTCGAGTATTTAGTTATGATATACAAATGGTGCCTCATGCAGAGAGCTTATGAAAACAGTGGATGCACAAGGTAACTTACGTCTTCACTGTTACACGACCCGTTAGCTCTATAGTAACGTAACTGCCTTTTGTTTTCATCCACTGCTACTTTACTAAACAGACGAACTATTATTCGAGTTTTTAGCGACCATACTTCGGGAAAGAGGGTTAAGTTTCATGAAATTCCTGGAGTCAAAAGCAAAATGTTGCATTCTTAATGCAGTCTTAAGATATTACACACAGTTAATAGATTGAACGATATTATTAAAAACAACTGACTCTTCCGGAAGTAAATCTAAAACCGCTAAGAAGAGTAACCCTCCAAGTAGTATAATAGATGTTCATTGCTACGGTTGTAACACGCTCAGTTGACAGACATAACAACACATTAGCCCCAGAGCGTTAGTTGCCTATTTTGTAATTCAAAAACAAAAGCTTCCTTCTACCGAGTCACATTTCTAAACGAATCAGTGATAGGCCTGATTCTTTCAGTTCGAGATTGGCGTCTACCAAATATAGACAGAAAATGATTAAGATAACTTTAAAAATAACTAATGGTTAAAGTATGTGAAACATAGAGGGGGTGATGATACATATTACCATCGAGAGGGATCAGGTTTCAGCTTTTTATTGAGATACTCATTGAGAAGAAGATTTGTCTTGTTGACTTGCAGAGTGATGGCCAACTTGGGTCTGTTCAGAGGACTCTTTCTTCCATTCAAAAGCAGTCAGCTGGACATAATTAATTTCTGATGTAGGAAAGTGAGATATTTAGATAATTGTTTTTTTGAAAAAAGTATGAACAGTATTCATATTCTAAGAGATAACCATGTATATTCTCAGCAAATATCAATTTGTTTGCACTGATTAGTTTCTTACTCTCTGCGGTCTGCTTTCTCAGAATCAGAATTACAGGATTTAAATAAAATATATTTAAAGGTGTTAATGTTCACTAGAAGTATACAAGACAGTGTTCAAACCAGCTGTAAGATATGGATCTGAGACTTGTTTAGAAATATGGCACTCGATCAAAAGACTAGTTCTGAGAGTCCTGGGATAAAATAAGAAAGTGTACAGATGGCATCAATAGCGGAATCGTATTAAAAATGAAGACAGAAGGGAAATTGACATTGTTAGCTTTCAGGAATGTGTCAGCAGAGCTAACCGAAGCTGATATGGTCACTTAAATACAATGGGTGAGGAACTCTATGCCAAACAGGTGTTTGATGGCAGGTTTGCAGGAAAAAAGCCCAGAGGAAGACCAAGCTCTACTTGGATTGATTCGGTCAAAGTGCCTTATGAAGCTCGAGATGTTAGATATGGCAATATTGGAGTGCTGACAAGTGATAGACTAATTTGAAGGAAAATAGTTGCTAGGGGATTAAGAATAATATAAACTTAATCATGTAGTACTGGCATAGCAGGCTGAACACTCCTTAAGGGCGCATATCAAGAAATCGATGATGAATATTCACAGCGTGAAGTACATCATTCAATAGAAATAAAAAGTTTCTCTTTGGTTTGCTGCCAAACTGCCTTAATTTTCATGTACTAGTTACATTTGCAAGTTCAAGGGAGATTCAGAAACGATTCGTTCAACCACCAAACACATGCGATCTCGTCTCGTGAGACGGTCTAAGTGAGCAGTGATGAAATATCAAAGTCAGTATGCGAGCCGAATCCCCAATGATGCCGGCATTCATTCAACACGGTCCATGTGAAGTCTAATCCCTGTAGTTGACCGAAAGAGATTCGTGTGTGTAAAGCACACCATTTAAAATGTACTTTATGTGATTTTTAATGCGGAAAACAGATCACACAACAGACCGAGAAACTAGTCGATATAAATAATTAAATATTTCGCTATGCGTCTCTCAGAAAATGTGGGATATTTAGGCGACAGAGGAAATGTCATCGCCTGGTGTGGGATTACCATCCTGCTTATCGGAGTCCTGAAGCGGCTTGAAAAGAATCCACATTTAATCTGCAAAGCACGTTTTCCAGATTTAGTCTATAAAAGCGGCCCACCGATTATAAAATGATTTTATAGACTACAAAATTTTATAGAAATAGGTTTTAAGCCTTTCGTGGTTGGGATTCACATTAAAAATAATAAAATGAAAACCTGCATATACTTTTTTAATGAATAACAGAAAGTAGAAAAGAACACATCAGTAGATGTATTCTTTTCTACTTTCTATTCTTCTTTTCTACTGAATTTTAAAGAAAGCATCAGTAGAAAAGAAAACTATATGCTGCTCTTTATTGCAGGGCAATCTATTGGTTATCGCTGTTGTTGTAGCAGAAATGCGAAGCCAAAGTCTTCTACAAATTGCAATATAACTAGCCATATCGCAAACATGCCAAGATAAGATAATCCATTAGTTTTTCAGGAAAAAAAAAAGAAAGGGATTATACGCTGTACGCGTGTCAGTTAATTTTTTAACTGTCCTTGGCGTACTCGCATCTCTGGCGGTGAATTTCCAGAGCCCACGGATGCTCATATTTTGCTGAAAGGCTGTGTTCTCAGAAAAGCCGTGGTTCAATAAAATTCTCTTCATTCCTTGCTTATAAAACTCGATCCCAACGACAAATCGGCTCACTCTCGTTGGGAATCATTTTTTTATTCATTTTTAAAATAACTGGTTTTCATATTTGAATTGATTAATTGAAACTCAAAATATTGCGGTAAGCAAATCTCACGATTGGCCAGAAATGGGAAAAATGGTTTTTCCCAAGAAAAGGAGCTGTTTGAAAAGTATTTGAGAACATCGTAAATATTTGAATGGGTTTTCTAGGTTGCTTATAGAAATGCGCAGATGGCGTTTTAATAAAAAAAATATGGAATTACATAATGATATTCACAATATGAAAAGGGAAAAGAGATTTATATTAACAATTAAATATTGCAAATTGTGGTCTTCCAAGTCTCTCTATCTTGAGCTAACTGGTAGATGGGACTGAGATAGAAAATTCAAAAAATAGGAATCTTGACGCTTCCCTTTGTGTGTTTTTGTCATTGCGTATTTTATTTAAAAATACACAATGGCTTGCGTAAATTACATTTGACTTAAACTTAACGAACATTTAAAGGAAAAATCTAATTTTGGAAGATTTAATAATAATAAAACTTGCTTGTAGACGACGCTACATGTTGGTTTGGGTAATGTTGGGCTTGCATACTGCGGTCCTACCATGAAAACCAATGTTGCGAGCGTCGTTTCGGAATGCTTATGTGAAGATTCGTGTTCCAGTTGATGCCCGGAACTCTGCACTCAACCTGTCGGCAGACGAATGGCGGTTTTTACATATTATCTTTCGTATACCCTACGGTCACGTTCGGCGAGTGTGGTGGGTCGTCCACCTAATTACAAACCTGTATGGTATCGCTGATTGTTGACCTGGGATGTTCCAGTTTGTCAACAATTTGCCGAACAGATGGGCCTGCATCCTATCACAACGCCTCTTTCAAACTCCGTCATTTCCTTCTCTCAGCCATGTCACCAGGACACAGTTGCAGTAACTTGGGAATATCATATTCCTTCAATTTATGCCGGCTATAAAAATTGACTCGTTACATGGCACTTTGCTCATGGGGGGGGGGGGTATCCGTTAACTTCTTTCCACGCAGTGTACATAATTTTTGAAATATTTGACTACAAGAATACTTTTAGCACTACTGGTATTACAGTGCAAAATGCTCGGTTAGAGATTACAGCATTTCCCCTTGAATTTCTTAATTCATTTGCATTGCCTCAGAAGGAAGTAAATGTTCAGAATACTTTAGTTGCAAGTATTTCTGAAAACTGAATAAAATTGCTTATTCGACATATTCAGAGAGCTGAATATTTCTGCTCTGTATGAATGCTTAACTAAAATGTATTCTTTCTGTTCCCTCAATATCCAGCGATTTAATCTCCTTAAAAAACAGCCATCACTTAGCAACTGAGGGCTGTTTTAAGATAGTTTTAGCGTATAATTTTTTATCTTATTTCGTGCCTCTTATTATTATAATGATCGTTATTAATATATATATTTTTTAATTTAATAATATAAATTATTTATATAATAAACGGTTAATTTATTTCGTGGAGTGGAAGTGCATACCTCGAAGTTCCCTAACGCGGGAGGGAACTCAAACGAAAGATTGTTGAGGGCGGAGACGACCTCTTCGCTTTCTTCAAACGAGTTCGTTTTCTTGCTAATAGAAAAAAGGCGAGTCAGAAATTCATAGGGTCACCTTTAGAAAACCAAAGATTACCACTAAGGGAACGAGAGTCAATCAGCATTTCATTCCACGCCAGTGAGATGCAACTCCGGTTCAATGTTCTTACTACAGGGTGGCCAATAAGTCACGAAGCGGTTTAGCATTTCATAACTTTATTCGTTAATTATTTTTATACATTTTTATAATGAAATACAGAACCTGGAGATTTTTCTTATTAGTTATGATAAACCACATCACGTAAATTCCTTCCACTTTCGACTTCACGAAGACACTCTCTCTCTCTCTCTCTCTCTCTCTACGGCACATTGCATGACAGCTATTAATGCTTCTGGGTGCAGCGCCGTAATTTCTTCAAGAATGTTCTCCTTCAACTGTTGGATTGCCTTCTTCAATACACCTTTTCGTTCAAGTAATCTCAAGTAAGAAGGGGAGTTGGAGCGGTCAGATCTTGAGCACGCAATGTCCAATTAATTGCAGATCTTCGCGAAATTCTGGCAGGAATAATCGAATATGATTTTGAAAATAAAATCGCACGACTCAGGTACTTGTTTGGCTCTGAACTTTATCGTGATTAATTTCCCAAATGTTCCTTGGAATACCTGAAAAAAAAAAAGAAAATGAAAGAAATTAATAATAAAAAACAGTTATTCACATTTTAAATCCCTTCGTGCCTTTTGGGCCGTTCTGTACAAGAGAAATTCAGTTCCCAACTCGCCCGTCGCAATTTTGATTCACGAAGTATTTTATGAAGGACTACCTTTGTGATTGTTTATCCAATCGAAAACATCGACGAGACTCAGAAGGCGACCTCCGATTCTCTTCCAAATAACAAAACTTCTTGTCCCTTATTTTTCGGTCCCTAACTATCCCCATCTGTTGTGTGGGTTCATGCTTTGTTTTAGATTTTGTTTGATTTCGGTTCATCCCAATCTTTCTGCTTTGTTTTCGGTGAAAACGGCGATGGGAACTCTAGTTTTTGAAAATCAACCCCCCCCCCCCCTCGAAATTTGAGACATTCGCAGCGCCGAACTCGTAGATGTCCATTTCATCGATTGCTTCGACAATCCGAAGCACTGAAGTTCCAGGATTTTTTAAATATTGGTCCCATACACGACAGGTAAAAGTCCAGGTGACCGAGCTGCTCTGTTAACCTTATTGGAGTAGAGGAGTGTATCGGGAAAACTTTTAAGCAGGCCACATTCGCCAAACCAGGAATCTTCTTTTCCGCATTCCGCGGCAAATAAACAATTGTGATTTCCCACTTTGCAAAGGGACGCACGTGGGTTTCGTGAAATGAGGTCGCTGCATCGATCGCATTTCACACAAGCACCAGCGAAGGAGACGAGAAGATCGAAGCAGTGGAGCGAGGAAGAAAGTGGACGTTTCGAAAATATGCAATTAGAGGCGTGGAGGGTCCATTTACTCGCACCAGCGGGGTTTCCAACTCAGGCAGCTTCTGTTTTAGGAACGTTCTCCTTTTTCACCACTAACTATCATCAATGAGGTCTTAGCGCATTTCATAACCAACTCTCTGATAAAGATTTTATAAGAGGGTTTATAAAACCCTCTTATAAAAAACCCTTTATAAGAAGGTTTATGTTATCAGGCTCATTAGTTATAAGGGGGCTCATCGTCGTGCTCGGGTTTCTGTATTTTTATAATTTCGCACTGGCAGAAATTCATTGTCAGGAGTGTGTGCACGGAGTGAACGTCCTCTCACAGAAACAGGTTTGGGCATGCTGTAAATAAGGGTCCCAAACTTGCACCCCACTGATGTCATATGTTTGAAGCATGCAGCAAGCAACCGATTGACAGAAACGTCCAGAACTGAAGTTTCGTGCTTAAATCACGTGACTCAAATTTCTTCTTCTGCGGAGGGAGAGAGACCTGTTTTTTTGGGGGAGGGGGAGAACAAATGCGTAAACTACTTTAATCAAAGTTCATTTATATGTGACGCACCTTGTCAACGCAATAATTGCAAGACGAACCGTATCGTAATTTATCATCTAAAAGTGCATTGAATGCCTCGCGCGGACTTTTCTAGCAAAATTCAGTTTAATTTCCTACGAGTTTTTTTTTATGATGTTAGCCTGTAATTTTTAATTGCAGTTGTAATTACCTGAGTGCGAATGCATTCTAGCAGGCAAGGAATGTGGGCTTTTCATTAGAAGACGAGTTTGTCGATCCTGTACGGTGGAGAGTCAAATTTTCTCTTGCAAAAACCAAACGAAGAAAATCCGCACTTGAAAAATACACTATAATCCGTTTTACATTGAACGAATAAATAAAAATCTACCTCTGGCAACGATTTAGAGAAGAAATCTAATAAGCGTTATGTCGGAATCTGAATCCAAATTTCCCTACGCTGTTTTCAAAACCGGCGCATTTTAAAGTGGCTAAATGAAGGATGAGCCTCCGTAGCTCAGTCGGTATAGACGAAGCCCTGTGGTCGGAAAGACCTGGGGGGTTCGATTCCCCCTCAGTGAAGTGAGGATCTTTTCTCTGGTCTCTTTCGAGGAAAGGTGAGTTAGCCGGTCTCATACGGTGGTGGGGGTTTTTCGTACCCCAGAACAGGCAAACCGGCCCAATGAACACACATGGATTACAATCATGAATACATCCCAGCCATATGCCGGTCCCGAGCCCGGATAAAACTTGGGGAAAGCAATGGTGAACTACCCTGTAAAAATCTCACCAGAATTACTTTGCGGGCAATGCCTACAAAGTCACTTACGGTCGGAAAACGACTTAAAGGGTAAACCAGAATAAAATGAAGGATGCTTGATGACAGAGACATCCCACTCGGAAAAGGACTGCGTGTTGTCTATATTATTGTAATTATTCAAATTTTCCGATAGCGTAATGATTACAGTTTCACCACAATCCTACACAAATCAGCAAATAAAGCTTGGCACTTATTATCGGTGTGTCTCAGAGCTTTCAGCGAACGGCTCTGCTCATATCCGCTCGATAAATGTGCAAGAACTGCGAAGATGTCCAGTGAAGTAGAATCAAATCAGTTTTCGGAAGAAGAGACGACAGATTTCGATATCTTTGCTCAGAATGCGATTGCAAAACATAAGAAAATTGGGATTTCAAGCTGCTCTCGCTACCAGGATCTTTTCCTATTGAACGCGAGTTATCTAGTCTCATAGGGAGGTAGCATTTTGGTGTGTGCGCGCGCGCGCGCTGAAAATTAAGTTTGTCCATCTTGCAAAATGGCTAAACTAGCCAGAAGAACACCTGCAATTAGAGCGCGCGCGCGCGCACACACACATACACGCTTCATTCGCCACTTATTCCAAAACGACCTAAACCGAATTTCTGTGTTCTCGCTATGCAGATTTTTCTTTTGGATGTTCGAAAGCACCCTGCTGGACCGCTGAGGCAAGACCACCAAAAAATTGTGTGAAATGGTATCAAATTGGGTCACTCTGCGAAGCAGCTTTGAAAACAATCAATCCCTCCCTTTTCCCCTCATCGATACATTCAAACTGTTCGTTCCCTCCCTTACTGAATTAAATTATCTGCTTACAAAGCTCGAAAATCTCAGAGCAAAAATGTTTTACCCATTCAAAATTTCAGAATTTTCTTAAAAAAAAATTAAAAAAAAAAAAAAGCGCGCTGCTAAGATCGGGGGTCATGGGATTCCTGTTTTGCAGATCCCCTGATTATGGTCCCTGTACAAAGCTGACTTCCTTTCGCTTCTCATTTTGAGGATCATTTTTCGTTCGCAAACACTTTTTACTCTTAGGATTGAAATAAATCATCGCGAAATGGTCACAAACGCACTCTTAAGTAATTAAAATTAAGCTGTGCTTTGTGCCCCGAGGCGTTTTCAAATAGATTCAGTAACTTCGTTTAATGCCTGTTTAAAATTATTATCAAAATGAGATAAATTTAATATGCTCAGCAGCACGTCCCGTACGGTGCGCGTTGCTGTCCTTGGTCTCATTTCAAATAACGCAAAACGAAAGTCATTGCAGGGGAGCAAAAACCTGATTTCCACTATTGATGCAGTTTATGTGCTTTTATTGAGCCTATTTTCACGCATAAAGGAAGGGGGGGGGGAAGATTTCAGGCAGAAGAGAAAGTGAAGTGAGAAACAACCCCTTCCCCCTTTTTTTTTCTTCGAAATTCAGACAAGGTTAAAATAGGCTTTAACTTCTGAGTGGATGGTTTCATCAATTACCCTGTCAACGGTCACTTATGTTCCGTCTGCTGTAAAGTGCGGACGGCCATTGTGCCGCCTCGCTTAAATAGGATCTAATTGGGATGTGGGAGAGAAAGAAAACGTAGTTTGGCTAACCTCGCTTGTTTCATTACACTCAGATCCTTGACGTGGACATCAATACGAATAAAGATGAAACTGTGTGTGTCTTGATTGCCTTCATTGAACCCACCACACAGCTGTAAAAGTTGAATCTGGATCCAATTTTGTTTCCTTTGCTTGTTCACGAACTCTCTCACAACTAAGTTAAAGGAATGAAACCTTTCTGAAATTTCTCTTCGCCAGGGATATTTTTCTGAACGTGTCTGTGGGTTATAAGTTGAGAAGACATTCAGAATTTAGTGGTTTATTTGAAGCAAGCAATTGATTGGATTTGCTGTGAATACTAATGATTATGTTAATTGCAACATTTAATTACACGATGTATTTTTCCTTCTTTTAATTTTAAATCTTGAGATCCATTTTTGTAGATTGTTTCACTTAAATGAAGAGTTGCCAGCAACCAGGATGCTTCCTCCTACTTGTGTATGGGATGTTACACTTGCTATATACAATTTCTATCACGAACGAGTGCTTGGCGTCTCTAAAACTAAATGTAGATCAATAGACTTTTATTGGAGATACACGTTGCACCATCTTTCGGCTATTACATGTACTAGACTTAGAGTTCACTACTTTACGTCCCGCAAGAAAATGTGCCGCGCTCGCTGAGATTCGATGTTGAAGAGAAAGATTTACAATTTGCTGAACGATTGCCATGCTGGTATAAAGAAGCAGAGTACCAAAATGTCTAGCAAATCGTAGAATATAATAATTCTGTATGCAGTCTAAAATATAAGAGTGCATATCGCATAATGCAACAATCTCGTTTAATAATAAATCATGAAACATTTTAATACTGTTTGTTATTCGTTGCATAAATTATTACGTTCCTTTATTTATATTTTACATTTTCATACAAATTTCACTCAGAGCTGCATGCAGTTAATATGTGGATAGCATTGCAATTTATGAAATTTGACCTACACTCGGACCTACAATTTGAATCTTAGGGATCGATATGACCTCCAGGATTCATGCGCTATTACACAGTACTATACGAGAAACATTTCAGCTAACTTACAACACGGATTATGCCTGGAGAAGCATCTCCACTATTCATTACGATTTTTAGTAAAATAAATATATACAAAATCTGCCTTCTTTTACATAACATAAAACATCATACATTAGAAATAATTTCTATGCATTGAATATCAGCGTAAAAACTAATTTGAAATACATTGGATTACTGTCTGAGTTTACGAAAGTGTTTCAGAGTCATTTATGGTTCCAAGAAGCGGTCTTAATCCTCCTTAAAACTGCTTTCAGTTTCTGCTATTTTTGTTAAAAGTCAAAGATTCCTAGTTCTTGAGGAATGTAAAATGGCACTAAAAGTAACTTTTTTTTTTGGCCTGACGTATCTGGAAGAGAGAAATCTTGAGGATGTGGTACTGGTCATTCAATGTTCATTTCGATGTGAAAAGAGCAAAATGCTACAAAGGGGCCTGACATTGGATAACATTGATTTTAAATTAGAGTTTCTAACTGAAGCATTATTAAAAGTGTGGATTTTGTTATACAAATGTTGTGTAATTTACAAAAGATATTCTTGTATTCCTTCCCCCCAGCCACGAATTATACTGACAAAAGTAAATACCCCCCCCCCCCACACACACACACAAAAAAGATCAATAATTTTGAAGCTATTTTTCGAGTACTTAAAAATTAAAATCGGTCTTGCTTGTGCTATCTTACATTTTTGTGTTTACAAATTTTGTTTATGCTGTGAACGTGATTACTGCTGTTCCTGAGACAAACGACGCAACCCACTTATTGCAAAGGATAAGTTAAAATTGCAACTTCTTTCACAACATTTCATTTCTTGAGATTTATGTAATTTACTACGCTTATTCGTCGATCCTAAAATCGTTAAGAAACGTTGCTTAGCAGGTGATCACTCGTAGCTCAGTTAAGAGGAGATCGCGACGTTTGACCTTCAATGGGAAACATCCGAGTTGTTTTGAATTCCGTCGATATTGGGCGAACTTGTACGAGGAAGGCATTTCAGATGGATGAAGGCGAGTTGGCCACTAATATTGTAGTTGTTTCGCTAATATAAGTAGATGAGGAAACAGAACGAACACACGCAGTCCTGATACTATCGCTTTCTTCGGCTTTAATCCGTATACACAGGTTGCAAATAAAGCAATTCCTTAGACTTTGTTAAGTGTCAAAGAGCTATTCCGTGTCTTTAGATCTAATTTTTACTCATTTCGACTTCCTCAGAACTGCTGAGACTCTACCAATCAAGCTTCTCTTCCTGAGTTCAAGTGAAGAGCGTTTCTAAAAGGAACCTATTTTGAAATAACATTAATTTAGACTGGTGTTTTTTCATTATTACAAATATTTGAAATATATTTTAGTATAAACTTAATTAGAAGGGCTCCAATAAATATATATTCGTTTACAAGTGTAATAATGTGGTTGCGTTTTTTAAATATAAATTAAAAACTTCCTCTGTTCAGAATCAATTCACAAGAAAAAAATCATCAATCTTCCTTAGCCAGGTTAGGTGCGTCTGAAGAGATGCCCAACACATGAAAGATCTCTACTTTTGTGCTCTTGCATGCACGGTTTTATATGTAATTGCTTATTCCACGCATTTACGTGTCCTTGTGAGAACGTGCGTGTTTATGTTCCTGCATGCTGATCTATAAGCAGGCACTTTTTTTTTTTTAAATGCCAGTTCTACCCACAAAAAGTTCTAAATTTGCAGTGTGTTAAAACGATAACATGACCCTTAGTCAGGTCCTCTTCTGCTGTACAGATCAAACATTTAACAGAGCGGGCTGCTAAAATCGTCCACTGCCTAAAGATATGCACAAGATAATCTGTAGCCGAGGCAGAATTTGAACCAGCAGTCTGTTGGATGGAAAACAGGTATTCAAGCCATTTTATATTATTGTTCAATATATACTATCTTCAAGAAAACACGGAGCTAGCAATCCCCAAGTACCTGAGCTGGATTTGATTGTACTTCAAACGGTCAAATCAATTTCCTATCTCCTCAATTTCATCTGGTTACTTTATCATTTTTAAAATACTTCAGGCCATATGCTATTATCGTAACTGAAGGCATAAATACCTTTATTCTAGTTTTTTTTTCTCTCTTTCCGTTTCCTATTGCTGTATTGTATACAGATGGCAGAACTTCCAGTTCGCCTGGCCATCGTGGGAGATGAGATCAAAAGTTCCATGAATGTTCAAGAGAAACAAAACAGTAGCTCTGAAAGTCATAATGAGTAAACTAATAAGACAGTTTTTTGTCCATAAATATAAAGAAACAGTTCCAGATCTGCAAAGGGAAGTTGTCTTAGATGGAAGTAAAGATGTTCACGATCTAAAATGGATAAAACATTAAACAAGAAGAAACAGTCAGCAACAATTCTATACACAAATGCGAACACTCTTATCGGAGACGATAGATTTGAAGGCGATTCAAATGAGATAATTAGATCCCTGAACACAGGGAAAAAACAAAGAAAATATAATCCAACATCTAAGAATGGGGAATCTACTAACAAGAAGTGGAAACCAAGGAAGCAAATGTGGTGTTGGAATTTTGATTAACAATAAGATAAAACCAATAAGATGTAAAACTCATATCAGAAAGAATGCGTTAAATTGCATTAAGACTAAATGAAAGCACCTTAAGGGTAATGGAAGTTTATCGACCTACACTGATGAAGTTAAACCTGTTTATTACCAAATGCATCACTTTCTAGAGAATTTGAAACATTTTGATGTCAGATCTTAATGCAAAGGTAGGGAGGGAAAAAAATGAAAAACCCGAAAACGAATCACCTTAGGAATTAGTGGTATATCCATGTCAGTGAAATGAGATAAATGCGAGTAAAATCTGAAGAAGGAATAAATGAAAAAATTGAACATCTTCGAAACCCCTCAAAACAAATACAGCTAAACGGAATGAAGGTTACGCATTGACATCACACCTCCTGCTGTAGAAGACAAATATAAGCAGAGTAAGATCAAACAATGATCGCAGAGACTGATCTGTGTTCTTTGGAAAGACAAAATGAAAGACAGAAACTAATAATAAAATTAGAAACGTCTTAAAATACTGGAACAAAAAAAAAAGAACTTTTCTAGTAAATTTAGAAAATGATTAAAGATGGACCGAAATCGAATATTGAAAATTTCGACAGTATCCTAACAGGTATAATAATGAATGTAGAAAATTTATCTGGGAAATGGAAAAGAACAAAACAGACATTTTTTTAAAAAAAAAGGAAACAAAAAGACTAATAGAAAAATTAAGAAATATGAAACAAGATGCACATCATACAAGAAACAGAATATGCTGAACGTTGCAAAACAATGAGATAAGAGGATATAAGAAAATTTAAACACAAAATCGCTAAAACAATCACAGAAAACGACAATAGCAGAAAAAAAAGCCTCTTTTGATAAAACACGTAATCTTTAAATGACAATTGTGAAAGGTCAAAATGAAATATTGATTACAAACAGAAAAAAAGTTTGGAGATAGCATTATATTCTAATAAGGAGAAAGAAAGAGACAACAACAGAGAAAGATATTGAAAAGTGCAATGATTGAACAATCCAATAAACGTGCACTTAGAAGAATGAAAGCACATCCCTGCCTGATGCAATACTAAGCGAAACGTCGAAAAATGGAGATTAAAACTAGCAGAATTGTATGCAGTGTTTAAAGAAAAAAGCAAGAACCATAAACTTAATGTTGGAATACTGGAAAAACCATCTCCTCCCATAAAAAAATGCAATAAAAAAAAGTTGGCATAAAAAATTTCAATCAATCAACCAACAAAACAGGCAAGTTTCAGAACATCATTTTCGACTTTGGATCACTAAAGAATTTCATATACCAATAATTTAATTGAATACTCCATTGAATTTCACAGATTATGAAAAAGCCTTCGAGTCATTAGACCCATGTAAAATGCTAGAAGCTTTAAAAGATATCGGAATAAACGTATATCAATATATTAACTCCTGTACGAGGGTGGTCTGAAACGTTCTCAGCCATAGGTGGCACACTATCAGCAATTTTTTTTTTTTAAGTTTGTACATCTGTTATAAGCATCGATGTGAAATTGCAAGTCATTGTATCAAGTAGTTTCTTTTATACAGCTGTCTGAAGCAAAGATGTTGTTTGTATTCCTTAAAATGGATAAAATTGAGTATCTTGCAGTTATAAAATTCTTTGTAGAAGAAGGTTTCACGCCAAAAGAAATTCATTCGAAGTTCATAAAAGTTTGTGGGCACTCTTCTCCTTCGTTTTTACAATAAAGAAATGGGCTGCCGAGTTTAAACATGGCTGTACCAGCCTTGAAGGTGATCCACGTGAGGGACGTCCAAAAAGTGTAACACCACCAGAAATCATTGATCAAGTGCCCAGCGAGTAAAAAATGCGTGAAATTGCTGAAACTATAAGCATTTCAAAAGAACGTGAAGGATATATTTTGCATGAAATATTGCAAATGAAAAAGCTTTGCACAAGATGGATGCCTCGCTTGCTCGCAGCAGATCAAAAACGCACTCGCATGAAAATCCCTGAACAGTGCTTGGAGAGTTTTAACAAGAATAAAACTGATTTTGTGAGTTGATTTTTTACTATGGATGAGGCTTGGATTCACCATTACACACCAGAATCCAAACAGGCAGTCAAAACAGTGGACAGAAACTGGTTATTCAACGCCAAAGAAGACAAAGTCGGTTCCGTCAGCAGGAAAGGTCACGGCATCGGTGTTTTGGTATGCTAAAAGGCATTTTGTTTATTAATTATCTCGAACAGGGTAAAATAATAACCAGGCAAAATTATTCCGATCTTTTAACCAGACTAGACTAAAAAATTCGCGAGAAAAGACCCGGTTTGCAGAAGAAAAAAAAAATCATCTTCAATCAGGACAATGCACCTGCTCACGAAGGTGTTTTGGCAATGGTGAAATTAAGGGATCTGCGCTGTGAACTGTTAGAACATCCACCGTATTCCGCAGATTTGGCTTCCTCTGACTTCCGTCTCTTCTCAAAACTAGAACTATTCCTCGGTGGTCAGCATTTTTCTTCGAATCAAGAGGTGATTGCAGCTGTAGAGGAGTATTTTGCAGATCTTACTGAGAACCACTACAGGGACGCGATAATGGTGTTGGAGCGTCGCTGGAATAAATGTATTAGTCTTAAGGGAGATTATGTTGATAAAGAAAAATAATTTTGAAACTATAAATCGTTTTTTCATTGTTAGGCCGAGAACTTTTCAGACCACCTTCGTATATTTATATAAAGATCAGCAGTACCAAATTTAGTTGAAAATGAAAAGGAAATTAAAGCTGCCAGACAAGGAGACTCCTAAACTTTCGTAACAACTCTTGAATATACTGTGAGAAAAGTAAACTGGGGATAAACAGGATTATATATGTATGGAGAATGTTTACGGCAATCTTCAATTAATTGCCGATGATATGAAAAGAATTAGAACACGCAATCTTAGAATTAAATGAAGTCTGAAGACAAGCCTATAAATAAATATGGACAAATCAAAAAATAAAAACCGAAACAGTACAGGAAGAAAATAAATAGAAACAATTTAAAAAAGACCGAGTTCATAAATATGTAAGAAAATCATTACAGGTCTCCACACATTTGATAATGAAATATCAGCTAAAATAATTACAGTATGGAAAATTTTGGCCTATTTAGAAACATCTATTTTTTTTTTTTTTTTTCAAACTGGAAAAAAAAAGATTTACAACCAATGCGTTCTCTCGGCAATAACGTATGGAAAGTGAAATTTTAGTCTTACTGAAAGATGGGGAGAGTGTAAACAATGCAGCGATACATGCAAAGGTCCATTCTGAGAGTAACACGGTTGGATAAAAAGAATATGGATAAGGAAATAAACAGCGGTAATTGATATTGCAAGACAATAAATCACGCTGGACAGATGTGATGAGAATGTTTGATAAGAAACGAGACGACACCAAGAACATCGGAGACCAGCAGCGAGATGGAACAAAGAGATAAACAGATATTACGGACATTTATGGCGTAGAAATGCACCATATCGGCTAAAATAAAATAAAGGTGGAAAAGCATTCGACTAACAGTGGATTGAAGAAAGCTATTGATGTCTATAATATTATTATTAAAAATTATTATTGTGCATAATATAGTATCTGTTTATTGTATAGTACAGTACCTTTTACAATTATCCTCACACAAATGTATTTTTCCTCCTTGGCTGAACGGAGTATTTTCACCCCTAAATGAGATCATGGCTAGTCCATGATCTCATTCGGAGCAAGGATGCAGTTTTTTTTTTTTTTTACTACTACCAATTCGTTTAAAACAGTGTGAACTGGCCGAGGAGGATGGTTTGGAGATACTCTGTCACACTACAAGGAAATGCAAAGGCTTGCAAGCCAGACCAGCTGACAGAATGGGCAGCGTCTTGAGGTGATTCAGCAGAGTCAATCTTTGTACGAGGAACAAATCTCCCGTCCTTGATGGTCTCACAACAGTTTTTCCAAGCCTTCTGGAATCACTCGGGTCATTTCTCCTTAAAACAATGCAAGAAGCCTACCTCAATGGGCTTCTACAAATCGTCACGCCCACAGCAGCACGATTGATACCAAAGAAGGGAGACCATACAGACATCCGAAACTGACAGCCAATCTCACTAATCAATATAGATTGCAAAATCATTTCCAAAGTTATTGCAAACCGCCTAAAGCCAACACTGCCTGAAGTTATTGGCTGACATCAAATTTATTCTGCTCCAAGAAAATCGATACATGGTAACCTCTATGTAATAAGAGATGATCTCATGCACATCTCAAACAGCCGAAATCTAAACCTGGCACTCGTCAGCCTTGACCAGAAGGCTTACGGCAGAATAGAGCCCGAGTACTTTTATGAAGTTCTAAAGGCATTCAGCTATGGTGAATGCCAATTACTATACAGGACTATATATATATATATATATATATATTGAACTATACAGTCCAATACTATACAGAGATGCACTCTTCTGTTTAAAAATCAACAACAAACTCACCCGCACTTTTCCATACTCTCGAGGGATCAAGCAAGGATGTCCTTTCTGCGGACAATTATACACACTGGCCATTGAACCCTCCTTAAAAAGAGTACATGACACCATGATCGCCAAACGAACCAGCATAACAGAACCACATCTAAAAATAAGCCTATCAGTATATGCCAATGACGTCACAGTAATAATCCGTAATGACGAAGAAATGACAGTAACTAATGAAGCACACAGATTATATGCACAATCCTCATGGGCCAAATTAAATTCTGCAAAAATCACTGGCTTGTGGTCAGGCAGATGGAAGGCCAGAACTGTTTCTCCGATTGAATGTATCTGGTCAAATGAAGGACAAACACACTTAGGTAACACAAAAATATATAATACACTCAACTGGACACAGCTTCACAGCCGATTTAAACAATTACTAGGGAAAATGGAACAGCATTCGTTCAATGTCTTCACTTGCAAGTGTGCTATGGCATACCTTCAAAGTACTGACACCACCTGAAGACTTTCTCCATCATATTCAAAAGGCAATCAGATGTTTCCTCTGGAACAATACAAACTGGACAACATTCTCTGAACTCTGCAATCCACTCACCAAGGGAGATCAAGGCCTGATTTCCCTTGAAAACAAGATTAGATCTTTCGGTATCTTTCTCCTAAAGACACTTCAGTCCAATCATACTTATGCAACCACCTTCGATTACATCATGAAATCATCTACCAGAAGACTTACTTTCCACAATTCTCCGACTGGCTAGTACTGCGCCATCCCAATACAAAACGTCGTCACGCACACTAACAGGATCAACAGAGTCGCTATAATTACAGAACTACTGTTTCTGAACAAAAACATAACAAGTCTCACAATTGGCCAGCCCTTTCTTTTCTCTACATGGAAATGGGCAGGAATAAGAATCATAAGGGATATCCTGACCTAGATCATAAAGTGGAAAACATTCACATGCTTACACTGAAAAAACCAAAAACTGAAAATCAATATCAGCAGATGCAAGCTGCTATTATAAGAGCCTTTCCAGATATCGCTACACCTCAGGGAATCCGTATTCCTTCTAGAAACTGCGGGGAGTTCACTTTTCATCTTGTAACATCTGAAGCCTCAGTTCCAACTACAAGAAAGTATACCACTTCCTCATGTCAGTGTCTCCAACTTCGCCCTTCGTATATTCATCCTTAACCCTCTCATTTACTAAGCTGCACATGCTAACCAGTTTTCAGTGGGATCATCCATATAATTCGAGGTGTGTCAAACCAGATTCCGACATACAGTGGAGACTATGACATAGCATCTTGCCAACTCCTAAGCCCCACAAATTTCAGCTCAGAGAAACGGATCTATGTCTGCTCTGCGAAGTTTCAGGTGCCTTGGAACACACATACCTAACCTGTCCTGAGAACAAAGTGATGATCACCTATGTCCTGAATACCGCCTCTCGCACCTGTAACCATGCACACAGCCAAGAAGACTACTGGAGTTTAGTCCATACAGAAGAGAACAAACACAGAATATGCAATTTCCTCTTCATCTGCGCTAAGGCCGTCATCCACAGCTTCTACCTAAAACAGACAAGAAATAACCAGCACCCCCCCCCCGATCACCGAATTGGCACAACCCTCATGTTTAGCCTACTTCAAAGCAGGCTTTCACTAGAACTTGATTATTATAAGGAAACAAGAACTGTCACGAAATTCATAGAGGAGTGGAACCCAACTGGTACCCTGTTCTGGATTGCCGACGACAACACACTTCATCTGAAAGAAAACTAAGAGTGAAAGTGAACTGTAATGATGACTCTTTTACTGAAAAGACAAATCCTCCCTAGCACTCATGTATCTTGTTTTCTCCTTTCTGCTGTATATCCGAAAGGAGAATCCTTTTTTGTTGTTCTCTCTGTAATATATAATCTTATAATATGTAAATAGTCTTTTTGTTGCCTAGTTAAATAAATAAAATAAGTATTGGAAAGATGAAATTCACAGCACGCAACTGGAAATGAAGGGAAATAAAGTGCTGGGAGAGGAGGAGGTAGGATGTAGCATATTGAGTGTGATCACTGCAAACGTATCATCGGTGAGAGTCGAGTTTCAGTTGTGTGCATGTAAGTTGTATGGGAAAATGATTTCGGAGTCAGGATTTGAATTGCAGAAGATTTGTTGGCAAAAAATAAAATAAAAAATCGCAATAGTTTGTCCAGTAGCACAGGCAGGCACAGAATAAGCTAAGTGAGCTATAGACTGGAGATTCCATATTATGCAATTGATGATTTGCGATGCCAGCGGAGAGGTTATAGTGTACAGACTCCTTAGTTAGAGACGGAAAGCATCGAGGAGGTCGCAGTTTGGAAAGAGAATAAGAAGCGTTGTTCTGAGGTTTAATGATGAAAATGAACTTCGTTAAAAATGAGACTGTGCAACATTCATGAAATGGATTCGCATCTTAACTCAAATTTTGTTGAGAGATTCATTTTTGTTAGAAGAAAATCGAATCTACTAATGTTCCTTTTCGTCTGACTGGAGTATGGCAGGAAAATGCTTGGGAGCGTTTCGACGTTAGGTGGTCCTAATAATCGCGACCCTTTTTTGACTTAAGGGCAATCTCTGTCCACACCAAGCTTTGGTCTCAGGTTCCGATCGCAATGGCCTGCGTCGCAGATGCCTCCATACTTTCAGAGTCGTTCAGTCGTGGCTCGTATGGGGGACGACGCCACTTTAAGGTGGGACGGAGGCGAAATTGAGCTTCGTACGGTTCTGTTCATACTGTTCACGCAAGAATCTTGCACGAATTAGGTGGAGTTAAAGAGACGGAGTTTTTTCAACGAGCATTAACGATTTGATGATGGCTGCACCATGGATTATCTTGATCTCCGTCCAAGGACGTCTCAGATCGAATGTTTGACGAGTCATTTGAATTTTATTTATTTTTCCTTTCCTGTTAAAATGTACGCTCAACTGACGTTTCCGAAAGGAAATCGAGACTTGCTTCGTGAGGGCCACTCGGAACGAAACTGTTGGATTTTGATGCGCTGTCGGTCTTCGAACTGTTTGTCAGCGTACGAGAAGAGAGCGAGCGAACGAAATGTCCTTGAAGCGAAATCTTGAAAGGAACTATTGTGACGCGGAGTTCACTGTCCTGGCAAATCAAACAGAGAACGAATAAAACGGCCGAGAAACCCTCCTGACGTAAATATTTGGCGAGGGATTCATTCCTCTTCTAAATATTTCTGCTGGCATTGAAATATTTAGAAATGTTGGAAACGTACGCGCATATTTAGATCAAATTATGCTTGTGTCAAATGAAAAGAAAAAAAAAGCTTTTTTTTTTTTTAGTGGGCTCCAAAAGTAAAATCGCGATATTGATGATACCATAATAAGCTTCCACACACACACACACACACACACACACGCACTTGACATGACAAGCTCATTCCGACACAACCCCCACCCCAATTCCTTCTGTCTCCTTTAGACCTTGTAGAATTCGGTGCTATTTTTAAGAGTGAGTGAAAGCATAACTTTCCGATTCCTGTATTGCGTACGTAGAAAAAACAGCGAAATACAAAAGTAAAAAATAAAGTCCTTAAAAATGAATTTTTTTGTCTTCCTAAGTAAAAATCATTCCCAAATACGGGTAGAATGCTATTATTTTAGTTGATTAGAGTGATCAGCGGCCACGTTTGACAGCATGTCAGTAATAGCATAACCTCTTCATCTTACAACTAGACAGATTTTAGTGCCCAGAACAATAGGAAGCAGTTTCGGCAAGTTTGAATCTCATTTCACAATGCTTTATAAACTTGGGTTATTAACAGCCTTCATCTCTTATGCAATAACCGTTGCTTATCATAAAAGGATCTGTTGATATCAACGCCCCCCCCACACTGAGTGGCCATCTCAGGTACATTCGCTTTCTCCATCATCCGTAAAAGTGATCCCTTCGTCAGAAACGTTATGTGAGGAAGACATCGAGGCACGCGTAGTTCAATATAATGTTTCAACAGCGCGATCCAAGTGAAGCTTGGGCACGAGAAGCTGCCGCCTGCCGAAGGTGTCATATCGAACAGCGTCTTCTGCAATAACTTCAGTAGAAAGCCAAACGTTACTCGCAGATATTCAGAAGCTTCATTTTTTTATATGTGAATTCAATCCACGAGCCTGTAGTACATTAGCTTCAATTACTGGGGTGAGCTAAATGTTAGAAGACGTGAATCCTCCGCTCTAGAGAACTTTCAAGCCATTTAATTCATCCAAAATTATTGAATTAATTTGGCTATTGATGATGCCTCGGTCATAAAGCATCTTAAGGCATCTAAATAAATCCCACTTGGTTAAGACGTGAGCTTACAAAGAGACTCCGCTGAGAGTTTTTTTTTAAATTAATCTTTTTATTAAGCGAGTGCATCCACAATAAGAAATCTTCCATTGAACACTGCAGACTGTATGTTCATGGGAGAGGCCAATACGAAGGTTTAAAAAGGTCATGCATTTTAAAAAGTTGGGCGAGAAATTTTCGTTGGCACTAACATCCACACAATACATCTGGTCTCAGTTTAGCCCCTCGCAAGGCCTCTAATAATCCCGGCGGTGGCGTCACCGTCGTGCTTATGCGTATTATAGCCTGAATTGGTGGAATATGGGGGTGATGAAATTCATCTCCCATCTAGAGACAATCACCCATTCGGACTCGCAGCCTGTTGGTTGGAAAGCGAACGCTAACTTCCCGACCAACCAAGCTTACAGACGCTTGCGTTGCCAGCTGAAACCAAGCAGCTGGGATGAACTGGGCACAGAAGTTGGAAAATATGTCCTCGCTTGGTATGATTCCCAGTTGGAGTTGTTTGCCGCTGAAGGATGCCAACTTTCTCATGACTCTGTGGAAAGATGTCAACAGTGCACGCTGGCAGCTGTGTGGGGAATGTTTCCTTTAAACAGTCTTAAGTCTTGTTTCGGTCTGTTAATTTAAATAATTCAGATCTGTTCTCAAACTCATATGGACCTTGGTGCAGTTTGAAACGCAAAAACTTTGGTGGAGCTGAATAGCATTTTATAAGGTTCTAAAGCTTGTAAATAAAATGCAATTTTTGTATTTTAGTTTGAAACCAAATTCACGCCATTCTTAATATGTAATTTTACATCATAAAACGCAACGGGGATGTGCATTTCTCCCGCCTATGTGATCGTGATTCGTAATGCGCTCTATGTAAGGGCAAATTTAGTCGTGTCCCGGTCAACTCACGTAATCGCAAACCAAACATCGTCACGTGAATACATCAACAGTTTCTGATAAGCCACAACACGGCTTGGCTGGCAACCAACTATTTCGCTGCTATCTAAAGGTGACCTACCAAGTCGCTTTAAATAAGAACAAAAACGCTTATCTTCGCTGAGAAATACGACATCAGCTCTTGATAGAGGGAGGGAGAGAAGTGGAATTATCTTTTCCAACACACAGACATTATGTAAGTGTTTAGTCTGCTGCTCCCGTTAAACTTGGTTCCCTCCGCGTAGGAAGGGCATTATCTTTCCTAATCACAAGACCCGTTCTATATTTACAGGCTAATAAGATGCGACACTATCTGACCTTCTCTAAATCACAAGAAGATCTTTTTTGTTTGTTTATTATCACGCACTGCACCCAAACACTCTTCTTCTGAAGGTGCACTTGTGATAATTACAGGCTTCATTCACTCCTCCTGTCAAGTGCTCTCTGGCCCTTGAAGGAGGGAGAGATAGAAATGAAAAATAAATCCTTCCATCCCGTAGAAATCTGCAAATTCGCCTTAAACAGAAAATTTCTTTTAAATATTCCTTTACACCCAAAAATTCTAAATTAGATTTTCTTTTGTGGTTGCTTTCGTGTTGCAAAAGTGTTGCGGCGAGGTCAACAGCTGCAGTCTTCACAAAAGAACTCTTTACATACAGTGAGGCCGCCCATCCTCGGCACTTCGTGCTTAGGAAAATGATCAAATGCAGATCCATTCCAAAAAGTCAGAATTTTTTTTTATTCCAATAAACGTTAGAATCCAGTGACTCATTTCTTCAAGCTTATCTGAACATGGCAACCCTCAAGTGCCGATTTGTTCTGAAGATGGCTTCCTCCGCTTCTCACTACACGCGTTAATGCAATGCGCGTGGATCAATGAATTGGACTAAAATACCGTTTTGAGGCCAACGCTACGGCATCCGAAGGTGTAATAAATTGACCCACGTTTAATACAGACATTCGTTGAAGCGATCAAGTTCCTACCAGCATTATGGTGGATTGACGGATACCGATACAACATCTAACTTGACTGATTGTCGCACCAGCTGTGCGAGGTCATTCTTAGTTAATTGCCTAATTCACTTCAGTTTTCTTAACTTGCAATTTTTTCCCACATCCAATCACGTCAACGAACTTATGAAATGTCCAACTTGTCAATTGCCAAATTACAGTATTATGAAATCATAAAAAAATATGTTTTTATTGCCGTTATTATGATGGTTGTTCACAAGATTTCATTTCCCTCCTCCCATTTAAGCGATGGTTTAAAACTTCTTTCAGAGGAAACAATAAGAGGAAAAGGAATTATGGAAAATCGTTTGAAAGAAATTTACGAAGTACCATAACACATACGTGCTTACCACATGAAAAAAGTACCCCCTTCCTTAGATATATAAGTTCAAAGATCTTCGGTTCATATATGGATTTTTTTTTTTTTTTTTATCTAATTTGCTCCTATTGCTGATCCTTGAATACACGAAACGTACTTTTTTTCAGAACAGCATTAGAAGCGAGTGATGTAACAAATAAAATCACTTTAATCTTATTGTAAAATATTTTAGTATTCAGTTTCATTTGACATGTAGCCGAGATGAAGTTCTCTTTCAACTCTCTTTGTAAAATTATCTTCGTTTTGTATAAAAAAAAAAAAAACTGATGAAAAGCTAGAAAAAGATTTTCCAGCTTTTCGAAAATAAAAAGGATTAAAAGGCAAAATAGAACTTGAGAACAGTTGCCAGTGCATCACGCATATATATTCATGCAAATTAGCATTGCCAATACGAATCGATTTTAGTGATCGAGAAGAGAAACGCGTTGAACGGTAATTGTGTTCTTCACACTTATCAGCGAAATAAGGCATTTACCATACGATCAGCTTCATTTAATTTACTAGAAGCTCATCCACAGAGTTTATTATTTCCTTGATATTGAATTTGAACTGCCGAACACTTTAAACTGAAATTATTTTCGAACAAATATAAAATTATGAGAAAAACTATGGATTGATGTTGTTTCCACTGTTCCTGTCAATACTGATCATTTCAGGTAGGAAGCGGTTTCTTTAATCCTGAGTTGTTTTTGTAAATTCGATGTTTCGAACGGGAGTAAACGAGAACGTGTGGCGTAATCCTTGAATGATGCTGAAGTGCGCTTCATCAAACAGATATTTTGCCGATTACAATCTGCATAATTACACCTTTTGCGATCCGCGTGTATAAATTCAACCGAATTTTCAGGAATGGACGAAGAACAAATAAAGAAATAATTCAGTGGCGGACGATTTTGCAAACAGCTTGAATCATCGACTTTGTTTAGTGGAGGTCCCCCAGCGGCTTGAAACAGTTCTTTTTGATGGTCTGCGGACTCTCTAGAAGTTATCTAAGCCACCGCAAATACTCATCATACATTCAATTTTTTTAAATAAAACGCACGATAGGTTATGGATTGGGATTCGTGTTAAGAAGAAAGTAAACTCTGAAAAAGATGAAGAGAACGAAATCGAAGACTTTCTAAAAAGAAAAAAAAATGTCACCAACGGTTTAATGCTTGAAAGGGGGTTTGAAATGTCAAGTGAACGTTTGAATTCACTTCACACTCATAATTCAACAAGGAAGTACGCGTCATACAGAGCAACCTACCATCGAACTGGCTACAGCTACCTGAAGGGTTGACGAACGAAGCAAAAACGTAGGGTCACAGTTCTTAGTATGTGCATGAAATAAGCAACGGCAGGGCTGTCCAAAACACGGCACGCGGTGCGATTTTGTGCGGCCGCCTGTGAGTTTTGATTTTCACGAGGAAAAAAAAATAATTTGAATCGAATGCGAATTAGATATTTTAATTCTATCACTAATCGATCATCTCGATGTTGGTAATTTTATTGGGTGTTTTATATCGCACGTGTTTTTAAAATATTAGATGTGTCAAAAAAGCGTTCTTGCGCTGTTTTCTTCCAACGTATATAATGTACTGTGTTTATTATTCTGGATGCGGCCCTCGGATAAATCTTTTTTTTTTTTTAATGCGGCTTTCGGATTACCTAAGGTTGGACAGTCCTGAGCTACGGCATGCTTTGTTTCGGATTACTTAACCGACTGGCTCTCTTTGGCTCTCGCAGTACTTGTGGAACGACGACCATGAAAACCTGCAGAAGGAAAATGAAGCCTCTGGTTTATGACTTAATACTGGTCTAGTAAGAATACGTGCGAGGTTTATTATTATAATTATAATAACGGAGTAGAGGTTAAGATCATAAATTTTGAAATTTCGCTTTAAACACAGTCCCTCTCACTCCCTGTGAAAGAAGTAGGAACTGAATGTTGCTCAAAGTACCTGGCAAACTTCTTAAAAGAAAAAACATTCTAAGTTCCTAAAAAAAGCGTGAGTTTGTCATTTTCTTACGAACACCACACAACTTAAAGATTAGAGTTAATTTCTTAATTGACATGTGCAAAATTCTGCACATTCCATTTGCATCGAAAGGTCTGCAAAGTGTGGGAAGCGAGGTCGAACTTCCTTAAAAAAAACATTTTCAAAGAAGTGCGAAATAAACCGATTTGGAAATCGGTTACAGGATTACTGAAGATTGCTCCCGGAACGGTAATAAGTTTCATTCGTCACTTTCAACATCAACGATCCCTGTTTATAGATATTTATGTCTGGTTATTAATAATTATGACAAGCCAGATATACATATCTAGGGAGATTAATAATTCATATCGATTGTTAATGAAAATAATGTCTCGATGAGTCACACTGACTTATCCCCGAAGGCCTGTGCAGACTCTCCACCCTACGAAATGCATTTTTGAATGCTAATTCATGACGCAGTTTCACTCAATATCAGTCGAATAAAATTCTTATAAAATTCCTGGAATCCGGCATGAAATTGAAACCCTTCTTTTCTAGCCAACGGATGGATAGCGCTTTCTTCTTCCGGCTACTACGAGAATCAGAAATTTCACATTTGGTTCTCGTGGATGACCTTGCGTGTTACTAACGTAACGCTACCGATTTCACATCTCTCCGAAAGTTCCGCCTCTTAAGGTCGAAACAAAAACATAAACACGGAGAGGATTTCATAATGATTACGGCGTATTTTATAAGGACGAAGGAAATAAATGTTGCAATCCGTTGGATCCCGTGCTTGATAACGCAGTAAAAACACTCAAAGGTCGAACTCGAAATATAAAACAGACTGAAGGTCTAAGTGTGGGAAGAGCAAACAAGAAGTCGTTGAGTGAGCACAAAACGAGCCACGTTTGCAAAGTAACAGAAATACTCGCGCATTAAGAATCCACATATTCCATTAATTATTCTACTACTATTTGAAGGTAAATAAAAGATCATACACACACAGAGTTATTACATAATTTTAGACACTTTTTCAACATCCAGCAAGAAATTCTCTTAATTGAAGCGTTCAAAATATTCTCTAATTTAAATTCTCACTAACAAGGAGCAAGCTTTTAGTGAACTGCGACTCTCCTGAACGTGTGCACATCTTTGCTTCAGTGTTAGGCGAGTGCTTCTGATGCCAGTGAATCGACAGCGTCAGCTTACCGGCATCAAGTGAAAGCAACGGGATTTGAACCCAGGTTCTTAAGAAGGATCTCTAAGTGGTTTTGTGCGCCGCAGCACGTTGATCGAGTTTTTCTCGACAGTTACAGTTTTAAAGATGTTTTAAAGATGAAGAATCACCGGCTGAATTCACATCGTCATTGGTCACCAGAAAGGCGGTCCTCGATGACGCTCCTATATTACTGCGAGTTAATATCACGTGGAGTGAGAGGGAGGGAACGTGCGTCGATATTTCTTGCCACAAAATCATAAAACTTCGTGCTATGCTATAATTAGCATTAACAGATTCATTAGAAAGGTGTCTTCATCCCCAAAACCAGACGAAGTATTTTTTTGGGGCCCATCGCCATGTTGAGAAAGCGACGTTACGTTGGGTTTTTGAAAAAGAGACGACGCACTGATGCTTGTCCATTCATCGATACTTTTTGGTCGCTGCGAAGGCGAAGTCCTTTTCGGCTGGTGATTTTAATACGGCGAAGCCATGGCGACGAGAAGAAACGACACGCGTGTGAAGCAGCAACCGTAAATGCAGTCTTTAAATGAATTAAGTTATCAAGTGTTAAATATATTTATTTCCTTTGTGCTTTCTAAACAGTGAAAACATTTACTTCTTTTCTGTTCCCTTCAGAATTCACTTAAGAAAACAGCACGACGAAGAATATTTCGAAACAGTTAGTTGTGCCACTGAAATTCTGAAGCAAAAGCATTTATATAAAGGGAAATAACACATTCTCCTAGAAATATTTCAAGGATTTTTAACAGTGCACTACACCATGGCGAATGATTCCGCACATTTGTATTATCCTAAATACTTTTTAAAGGTCTACGAGAAAAGCTGTACTTTGAAGAACTTTTCACTGTCTGAACTTTAAAACTTCCGAGAGAAGTTCCTGTTGGAATCTTCCTAGGAAAGATTTTAAGAACTTTTAAAACCCGTCTAAAATGATTAGTTTTAGCCTAATCGGCATGCAGTAATGGTCGATGTGATTTTAAAATCAGGAAATAAATATTTCTTAACCCTTTGTATTCCCCAAAGAGTGGAACTCTTCAGTCCTAACTTTTGGAAATCAGCAGACTATTCTTTCCATTCTTAGTCCTCACTGGAAATTGAGTTCACCTCATGATTTGCAGACTACGGCTGATGAGCATATGGCAGACAACCACGGCCTTGTAGCAATTTAAACTTTCTGAGTTGCTGGATTAAAAAAAAATCTTAAGATTATTGGAGAAAACATGCTTGCTTGACAGAACGAAGAAGCTGCAATATAACACACACAGTTATCTCAGAGCTAAGGATGAACTACGTTTTCACCTGTATATGAAACATTTTCATGACTACAGCCAGATGTGGACATTAATTTATTGCCAGCATACTAATAATTTATATTACACAAAAAGGCGAGATATGTGGCTTGTCATTGGAATTACAAATTCACAGATTTTGCTTTTAAGGAACACACATGTTTAGTGAAGAGGTGTTAAGCAGCCGCTTTTGGATGTTTTGACAAGTTTTAGAAGAGCAGCAAAATTACTGAAGCCAATTTTAATGAGTGGCATCGGTAATTTCCCGATGAATGCCATTCTTGCTCACAATTGGCTATTCAGAGATAAAGTAACTGTCGAAATAGAAAGGGGGGGATACAGATACTTTCTTGGATGCTGAGGAAGAGATACAAACACTTCTTTTTTTCTTATACCTGCTTCTCTTGGACAGATCAATGCTTTGATGCAAATTAAGAGCACTGTTCGGCGAGAGTAACCCTGCTACGGCTCAACTCAACTAAGAGTAACTTTCGGAGCACAAACCTTCAGAATAATCGGAGAAATGCCATCAAGACACCAAGAGATATTTCGGTGACTGGTGCGGACCGGATTCCTCTGATTTATTTCTGCGGAAATATCAAGGATGGCGTGAAATATTGCGAATCGGAAATGGTGGTACAAAAGTTAACGAGATCGTCAATGCAAGACTTGAAGATTGATCGTCCAGAACATACAGAATTCTTTGAAAACCAGGGCTTGCATTGGAGATGGGATTTGAAAACGGAATGGCGGTGAATGTAAACTATTCTTATAAGAAACTGTCTCGGAGATTTTCTGAGTGCAGATATTCTGATTACAAGACCGAAGCGATAATCTGAACACAGGAAATGATGAAATCGCATATCACAACGACAGCTTCATTTGTATGCTTAAAACTGCACACGAAGTGCGGAGGGGCTGTGCAGTTTCTGCATGAAAGGCAAAATCAACCATAGTTCTGATCTAAAGTGTCTTATAGACAACGATTGTGGACGCATTTGACAGCCTCGATAAAGTAAGATTTGAAGAGTACGGTGCAGTCTGATTTATTTATATTATGGTACAATTTGTGTCTGATCATTAAATTCTGAACAAGTGAAGTGATGGAGTTTTTCTAATGTGAGCATTGTCAGTATTAACTAAATATTATGTCATATTCCACTTGAGCACGATTCTGCCTTTCAAAAAAGTCTTATTGAATTCAATGTACTGAGCAGCAGTAACACACAAGAGATTTTATTTTCAGTAAAATGAAATGTTCGATTTTTTTCAGATTACTCTGCAGAAAAATACTTTTTATGGTTTTCACGCGTGTTAATACTGGAAAATTTTGAATCGCGCAAAATGCAAGATAAAAATCAGTCCTCAAACAAATAAAAATTTGAGAAGGTCGCAATCGTATCGTTTAAGTTATTTTTGACTCGCCATTAATCATTATCAATGAACTAATCGGGATATCGCAGACGGCAGCAATTTTGCACGCGCGAGTGTTCCATCCTTTTAGATACGCACTGGAGTTATCGGAACACTTTAAACTTATCTCGTGGGATTAATGATCTTTAATCTCTGGGTTAAATTTTCCAGATAAAGCGTGTAATTGATTTCGTGATTTCAAGGTCAGTAGAAAAAATAACCTTCGGTAACACTTGAATCGAATTTGAAGTCAAATTTCTTGTATTATTCGTTGCTGAAAGTAATCTAAAGGTTACCCTTCCGCAAAGTGGTTCATAACTAACCCCCCTCCCGATACACTCATCCCAGTGCAAGGAAGTATGGGCAGCGATAATCGAGAAGGAACTAACTGATATTTTTTGTGAATCGCTGAAACTTGTAATTGTTGGAGGAATACTGAGAGTAGGAGATTCATCGGGTTTGTAGTTTCTCGTACCCGTCTAAGTTTCTCGTACCCCAGGGGGTACGAGAAACTTTGCAAAAAATAGAGGGGTAATGAAAATGCATAAACAATACTACCTGTGAGAAAACAGTAAAGTCTGTGTGTAAGAAAGGGCGCTGATAACTGGAACTGTTTTCTTTTGGATTGCACCAAGAATTGTTTGAAATATTTTTGACGCAACCAAGAGAGTTGCGTTACGGAATATTTGTCCGGAGTTAGAAATTGGATAGGTGAAAGGCATTTGTTTTTCAAAAAAATTTTGAAATGTTTTTTTTTTTCTTGAAGCCTTTGGCTCTACATATAATTAGTAATTTTGAAATGTTTCCTTTGAATGAATCCCAGTAATTTGTGTTGCTCTAAGTAGGCTTGATATCGTGTGCGTCTTTGGTAACCCTAGCTGGACAAACCACACTGGAGAGGTTACAATGAATGTGACAATATTCGGAATTCATAAACTGGCATGATCCGAACTATCATCATTAATGTGTTTAAATCAAGTGCTTGGAGAGCTATTTCGAAGAATAATCCTCTAATTCTATGCGCCGATAGTGCGTACGCCCCGATCATTCTTTCATCTGTTCTTCTCGACATTCTAGAGTCTTCACCAGTTTGCGACAGCATGAGTCGCTTATTTTGGACCATGCACTTTCAAAGTAAGCTCCAGTGCATTCACCGATATTGCACAGATATGATCGCCATGCGATCGTGATCCAGTCCATCCCAAAGATGTTATATTTAGTTAAACTTCTGAGGGCGCAGTCAAGTATTCCACTTCCTTTTCCTTAAATCAAGTCGTTTTGACATCTGGAGTGTGACATGCCGTTGTCCTTATAAAAGAGACAGGAGTGGTCTGTTCGGTAAAACAGATAAAATATCGGATGCATTGCATTACTCAGAAATGATGCTTGTTCATTGGCAGTCATCTTTTCTAGTAGTACAAGGAAAATGCCGAGCGCATACCAAGAGAAACAGCATCAGATCATCACACCTCTTCTATAAACCTTCCCCGTTGTGTTAATGCAGTGGCGGGATATAAAGCATTTTTTACACTTGCCTGTGCATCGAAAAGGGTGGGTGTGTGTAGCGTAACTCTTCGCTCAGATCACAGTCTTCCACCCTTTGCAAACAAGTAACTTTGTTTTTTACCACCAGTGTTGAAGCTTGGTTAAAGGGCCATCATCTTTTTAGTTCTAGGAGCACGAAGGTGACTAAGTACACATACTTAACTGGCCTTTGAACAGGTTATTAATGCAACTGGCAGAAATGGGAACAAGCTGATGAGTTGCACATGCTGTCAAATGGGAATAATTAATAACTTGACTATTTACTCTCCATATCGCAGGCTTGGTTGGCTAAGCATCTCTCTCCAACCAGCAGACAGAGGGCAGTGAGATACGGATATTTTGTGAATGTGTCTTTAGGCATAAGATGAATTTCATCGCCTGGTGCAAAACGCACTATGGCTATCGCTGGCTGAAGCAGCTTGAGGAAGTTCCAGGTTTAGTCTCCAGAACAGAATTCGCTCAGTTCTAATGCGTAATAGGTTGAGTATCTGCCCTGGAATGGAGAAACACGTTTCATTTAAAACAATCAGTCGGAACATGGTTTGCGTCTGGTTTAATTTTTGTAGACTGGCTCTTAAAGAGGCGTTTCGAAATTCGGTGAAAGGAAGAAACCTCGAATTATACGGAGTAAAATCTTGAGTCTGTTGATTCAGCTTTGATTAAGAAAGACTTGCTTCCTACAAATTCGAATGCATTGCAGCCTGGTGATTCAACGATCCTCGCTTCTTCCACACCGATAAACTAATATGCTCTTTAAAGAACGGAGAAATATCGTGATGGGCCTTACTTTTTGACCCCCCCAGTACAAAATGCAGAGTTCGCTGTTGAACGTTGTCATTGCAAGTTGAAATCGATTCATTTCCATCAATGAACAGAGAAGGAAAAAGAAAAACGAAGGAGAGAAAGAACAGACACAGCTAAAGCAGTCCGAAGCTACGCTCAAATACAGTTTAAAGGTGTTCTTAAGCGAATGGTTAGCCTACTGTATGTAAAAGTCGTTCTTATTTCAAGAATTTGAGAGAAATCAAGTCCGGGTTTGAAGTTTCAGTGCGATTCAGATTCGCTTCCCACTGATTTCCGTCATTAAACAAGTGCACCGTTGAAGCGAGTACAAGTTTCGCTTGCTGCACCTCTCATCAGCGAACAGCCATTAACTTTGCCCAAATGATAGGAGCTGCTTTGGCCTCTCCAGTTACCTTCGCCTGATTGGCGATTGATCATCGCTCCTTTTCTTCGCGTGTCTGCAGACTTTCCGGTTGCTCTTGAAGAAAACAGTTTTGATGAGCGAGATGTTTTCGCTTGTCTGAGCACATTTAATGGTCGCAAGTCTCGTTACAAGCAAGTTTTTCGCGTTTGGTCTGACGCAGCCTAGTCAATGACCGAACGATCTTCGGCTGAAAGAGGAAAGCAGCATCTCGTTGCGTGGCGATTGTTTCTATAAAAGGGCGACAGACAGTCATATTGATGGAAGGCACAAAGCGTGCTTTTGATACTAAACAGGCAGCGGGAAAGGAGGGAGGGCTTCGCTTCTCCCCGATTGTATTATTTTGTGGAGTGAATGAAGCACTGCTATTATATTTTCTTATCGCTCATCAGAAAATAAAAGCATTAAGATGTGCCACTGCCTCAATCGCATTCAGAAATAAAATGAAAACGTTTTATCTAAAAATGAAGTTATCAAAACAGATGTTTCAAATGTCGGTGCTTGTTTGAGGATCTCAATCGCTCTGCAAGAAACACACTCAGTTATTTTGTTTCGACGACTGCAGTTTAATGAGACGAACGTAGCCAGCCACGAGTTCAGGATTTTATAGTTAAAATAATAAATACTGTATTAAGAACTACTATTAGATAAAACGCAATAAATTAATAAATTAAAATAAAAAATGTAACAACTTTTAAAAATTGGTATTACGAAGTGTATCCGCGGTTATCACACATCGCCTCTCTTTGGCCGTTAGATGTATGGAGTGGCTGTTAATGGCTTTTCAAATGAAGGTCGATTAGCTGGATGCATTAGAAGCTGGAATGGATCCGCAAGAAACGCACCATGTCAGAGTGAAATCTTTCCGCCCTAACATGGTAAGTTTCTTTGAAGCCAAATTAGCCTAACACCCCTAAATGGAACACATACGCACATTTATATGACCCTTAGACAAGCAATTCAGAAGTAGTCAAAAATCAGGACAGTAAAATATCAGAAAGGTACTAACAATAATTCCTCTTAAGGAGTGCGATACCAGTTCAAATCCACTCTATAAAAAAGGTTGGTAAGTCTCAGTTACTTCGAATTAGTTAGCGTTAAAGACAAATATTGTTACGTAGGAGACTAAGGACTCATCACGAGAGGGCTCTGTGCTACTTAATTCTCCAACACACAGCACCATCTACCTAAATATATTTGGCTAAAATAATAATGGATATTGACTCCTTTCTTATAATAGTTTTGCATATCAAGATGAGGTCTTCTCGAGCTCTTGCGTTCACGTTTTCCTATGAAGTAGCCGCAGAAAAGCTTTTGTCAGATATTCGAATATTTCTGGCGTCTTGCTAGAGATTAAAAGCCAGCAGTTATTTAGAAGACATTTAATTGATTAGCTGGATGCTAATGGTTTCACTTATAACACACCACGAGGAATGGGGGGGGGCTAAATGAAAGGTTTAGAACTCCGACGGTTCAAATTTTGCTGTTGGTAATTCGAAACCATTCAGCAGAAAGCAACGGCTGCCTGTCAATTAGACTGATCAATCACTACAGACTGAACAGCAGGTTTTGACCAGAGTTATGTGTGCGCACCTTCAAGTGGAATTCTTATTTGTGATATGATAGAGATTCGAATCTCGATAAGTATGTCGCACCTCCAAGCTACTTACAACGCTTATCCAGAAATAAAATAATAAGCAGAGAGAGGGAGAATTTTGGAAGCTGAGTGAAGTATGATAAATCGGATGTCTTTGGAAACAGAAGATGCCATCTTTATTCAGACTAATGACAGAACACAAAATGCTAATTTACAACTCCGCTAAAACATTATATTTTCATACTAATTATAGAATAGACTCAATTATCACTTAACAAGAACTAACAATCCCATATAAATAAACAAACAATCATCACGACGAACCACCAGAACTTCTGTTCCAGACGTGTTAAACAAACCTACCATTTGGAAGCAGAAATTGTGAACTACACTATCATAGAAAGGATCTTAGGGCATATTACGAAAGAGAAATACGCATTCGACAAACTCCGGAGACCTACTGAGATGCACCACACTAAGTTCAAACTTTCCAGTTTAGTAACGCATCATCGCATTCACTGTTGTGGGATGTGCCGCATCTATGCTCAAAGTAGCAAAAATGCCGAGCTAACATTAAGAGTAAACTTTATAAAAATAAAAAAAAATTCATTGTGTATACACTGCTTTTAAAGAAGTTAACGGACACCTCCATGGGCAAAGTACATCGTACCATATAACGAGTCACGCATTTGCAGTCAGTATATATTGAAGGAATGCGATGCTCCCAACTCAGTCGAAACGTGTTCGAGTGGAGTGGCTGCTGATGTCCGAGGGAACGGTAAGTGAAGCTCTAGTTTTCTTCACTTTCTATTGAAAATAACGGGTTTTACTGGACATTTTTTTTTTATTGATGGCACTGTCCAAACAAAGACAGTGCGGGATTGCTAGCACTTCAAGTGCAGGATTAATGCTACTACTAATCTTTAGAACAGGATAAATCACTAATGCAGGATTATTGCTAGTACTGTTCGTAGCAAACCTTGTTAGCACTGCTGAAACGGTGCGGGATTCACATAACGCTGTAGCAGCGTTTACCTATCTACCCTTCTCTTCTCATGCTAGTAGTGTTTCCCAAACTGTGTTTCGGGGGTTCGCAGGATAGTTTATTTTCATTAAACTTTATCTTATCATGTTGCTCACACCTGGCCTAATTGATATGTTCATATTCTTCCGAATATCTCCATTCATAACAGTACTGCATTGTCATAAATGACACATTTAGTGTTGTAAAATTGTAATTTATTACTTCACCTTTATGATATGTGAAATATAAAAAATTTCCATTTTGGAATTTATTGGGGGCCGCGATGAATTAACATTCGCTACAGGGGGTCCGCCCCATCAAAAAGGTTGGGAAACACTGCGCTACTGGATAAAGGGTTCCCGAAGCCCTTTAAAAACAAACGCAGACTTTAAAATATTACTTAAAATGGTCCCAAATCTTCCAAGGACGAGGACTGTAGGGTTTGAAATCCCAGGTGTAGAAGAACCGAGGCTAGTAACGAAAATACTAAAAGAATTAGTCGGTGCTCCTTCACTCCTTACAGAGGGGGGGGGGGGGTATGGTGGTGATAAAATGAAAAAAAAAATTATTAGAAGGTTTCGACTTTAAAAACCAAAACGTTGAGTCTGTAATGAGAGGAGACCAAGTCAAGGCGATCAAAACAGAGATTTGCTATGGAATACATAGAAGCAGGCGATGATATCTTAATGCAAACTTTTGCAAAGACCTTTCCATTTGGAAAAGTCTCCAATGTGAAGAAGGGTTACAGCAAAATTCATCGAAAAAGCAACTCGCCGAATAAACAATTCATCGAACGACAATTTAACGAATGGCAATTCGTCGACAATGCAATTAATCGAAAAAACAATTCACCGAAAATGTTTCGATGAATTCTTTCATAATTCATCGAAAAGTCATTTTTCTTGCAAACTATTGTTTCAAAATGTTCAGTAACAATGTGAAACGTTACCCATGATACAGACAATTAATAGAAGGGTCATTGAAACGTAATAATTATTTTCTTGCATTTTAGAATATATTTAATGTAAGTGTACATCCTGCTTCATTGTGCAGATAGCGATTTATCTGTAGAGAAGACATTTCGTTCTACCAAATTTTGTCACAATAACTCTAGTCCGACTGAAATAAAAATTTCATTAAATTTCATCTAGCCAGAGCGGAATTGCTAATATCATTTCGGAACTTCTTTACATAAATGTTATGATAAAACTGATCCATTTGGAACTAAAACTTAACCGTGCAGACAGCTTCTTGTATTGAAAACTTCTGCGAATTCTGCTAAGTCTGCGAGTTATTGTAATACATAATTTCGACACTTTTCTTTGTCGCCCCAAATATAGCTGAACTGAAAACTAGAACGGTTCGAAAATTTTTTGTAAAAGTTTCAAATACCTAATCCGAGTAAAATTTGTCCATTAATAAATGCACGAGGCGCATAATTTTTATCAGTCCTCTTCAACTGAAGGTAAGTTAGTAGGCCTAATACGGAGATGACTAGGCTTTTCCTCCTGGAAATAGGCAAATCAGTCCCATGAACACACACATATACAGACAGGAAACACTTATCGGAGAAAAAAGACAACAAGAATCCATATCGTTCTATAATTATTCCTTAGTAAAGTAGCATTGCTATACCAACAATCATTATATTGAGGAGGATGAGGGACAATAGTATTAATCATTAATATTACTACTACCACTTAAAATAATAAATTGATTCTTTGATGTAAATATTTTTCACAATATAATAATTATATATACAGGAATTCAGTGCTAAAAATATTGGAAAACTTGCAAAACAAAATCATTCCTGAAGATTTTTCAATCATGTTTCACTTATTTTCTCCTGTTTCTGTTATCCCTCAACGACAGGAGTGCCACATGCACTTATCTCTCGAATAACCTCGAAAGCAAGTAATTGCAGTTAATAAGGGGAGGAATAGGCTGAGAATACTAATGAGCATATGCGTGGGTATATTTCTGGGTTTTGAGGAGGTGATCGGTGCAGTTTGTAAAAAAAAAAAAAAAAAGGTTAAAATATTCTCTAGGAAAATAATAAAATAAGGAATGATGAATAAAGAGTCTTAAAAAACAAACCTGTAAACCATTTAGAAGCATACTCATCTGGTGTTATATTTAGATGAGCAGCGGTTGGAAGTCGCATTCGACTTCAGAAGGATGCCAGTGGTTGCCGAACCACAGTTAGAAAACACAGTGCTAAAAGGAAATTGGAATTGGGTTGAGTTGTTTTCAATTAAGGCCGAAGCAACTGGCCTTAAATCACTGCGCGTGTTTTCCTATTCGGTTCGCTTGTTTTTTGGCAAGAAAAGCCCAAGTTTCAAGGAAGAAAAAATCTTCCATCCTCATATGATGGAAGGCAGGCTGCTTCGAACGAAGTCGGATAAATAGTAGTTTACCGTACATAAGTGACCTGAAAGATATATATCCCTTTCAAAACAAAAAAACATTGCACACACATCTTCACTCCACATGCCTTCTAATTAATTTTCGGTGAACTGTATTTTCGATTAACTGCTGATCGGTGAATTGCTTTTTCGGGAAATTGCTTTTTCGATTGACTGTTGTTCGATGATTTGTCATTCGGTTAATTCTTCGGATACCGTGATGAAGAGTATTTCACTACAAGATCCAAAGTGGTACTGGGGCGAGGTCACCTTCACAATGGAGATTGAAGACACGCAGCCCCAATTTCGTCCATATTGGGACCTCGCGGGTGATGATCAGCTATCCAGGAATCAAAATGATGTCTCCGATGCGACTCCACAGACCGTCTACGAGGAAGCTGCCCCAAATCAAAGTGCTTCAGCTGTCAGGCACGGGGCATACCTCGAATCAGGGGCGAAAAACGGTTTCGAAAATGCGAAAGCACGGAACACAAGTACACCACTTGGACCCAGAACTGTCGGCGCAACAGCGGAACCGACACCCGCCCTAACTACGACAACTCCAAAAATAGACGCCGAACAGTTTCCAAAGCTAAAGCCCAAGGAGTTTCAACTGACCTCGCTAGGCAAGGTCAGTTGAAAAAAGCCTCAGCCAGAGCCTGCAATGCCCGCCGAAACAACATGCGCACAATCAAGGGAAGATACCTCCCCCCTCAAGACAAGAACAGCCTCGAAAAAGGCAAAATAAGAGAAGTTCCTAAAATGCCTACTACGCAAACAAAAAAGGAAAGAAAAACTTAACACAAAACAAATCGAAGAGAAGCAAAAATATGAAATCCACGAAAAAAAAAACCGCATAAAATCCAAAGACTTCGGAAGAGCACAAGTCACACGACGAGGACTCATTTGATTCCACAAATGGGATGGAACTGGAGGAGGTGTTCGTTCAGGTGGAAACGCTGGCAGACTCGATCATCTCTAAAATCAAATAATATACAGATGAACCGTTTCTTTTATATAAAAGAGGGTGATGAGATAACCAGATATTAAATGCAGATTATCAGTTTGAAATAAAAAATAGTGCTTGTGCAGAGCTACAGAAAGACTTGCACAAGACTGGCTACGCGGCTTCCCTCCTCCACATTGAAGCATTAATTAGACCAGCGAAAAACTTACAGGTCGAAGACCTTGTATTTAAGCAATTTAAGGAAGCTGCATGTTTCACTTTCTCCTACTGAGTGAAACTTCTTTTCGGCATTGCCACATTGAACGTAAGGGGATTTCGCAACTCCCCAAAACAGCAGGCTGCATCTACTCTTCGAAGACATCCGCAGAGTAGAGAGCAAACATCCGTTCATTTTCTTTTGGAGTTTCGGAAGGCGTGCTCACGCAAGAGTAGGGATTTTAATCCCCTACCCCATCCTGAGAACCTTCCATAACGTCTAGAAGGACACGGCAGGAAGAATTAAGCATCGATTGGGAGGGATTTCACCACCATTAGACTTATGACCGTCTACGTGCTGGCGGACAAGACAGAAAGATCAGGGTTTCCCCCAAAGCAAGGTGCTCACCATGCAGTCGTCGGAGGTAACTGTAATTGCATATAAAACTCCAGTTGACAAGGTCGGGATAACCTCGCGAAAACAGATGTACCTCAGGATATCCACAACTGGCACGATATCTGAAAATATTCCAAATGACCGATATTTGGCGCGAAAAACATCCAGCACCTGCCCCCACACATGTTCGTCCGGAAATGTCGGCACAAGGATAGACAGAATGTATGTGTCACAATACCTACCTTGAAATCAAACACTTAGATGAGGGGATAGCAGACCACAAATTGGTCATCCTGAAGCTTCAACTTGTAACAGGACCTTGGAGGCATGCACCAAACCTTCTGGCGATCCTCTCCGACAAACTACAAGCCCCTTGTGAAGACTTGAAAACAACGGAGACTGGGACAACTGGGCTCACTTCAAAATCATACTCAAAAACAAAATGACAGAGTGATCAAAAAACCTAAGCATGTAAAAAGCGGGCAAAGTTACGGGATTTGTATAAGGAGAGGAGTCGGTTTGAGTCAACCAGCGCAATGAGATGAATAGCGTTAACATCATAAGAAGCATTAATGTGGATATCGAAACGAGAAAATCAAAAATATGGAAGCGAAAAATACAAATTCAGCATCTATCAGAGATGTTGAATTCAGAATGAATACTGAATTCAAAAATCAGAATGGAAAACTGTTTGCAGACACTAAAAGCTAACTGCAGAGACTGGGAAATAGAGCATCTGCCCCACTTACAAACAGATTCTGACAGACCCATAACGGCAGAAGAAATAAGATTCCCTAATAAGAAATCCCCAGGACCAGAAAGTCTCGGGAAAGAATTCTACAGCGAGGTCTGGAAGTTCGTCATTCAACTCCTGTTATAGTGTGCAATGTTTTCCTTCATGCAGGAACAATACGCATCTTCTGAGCTTGTCTCCAGCAACATCACGGTCATTCCCAAATCCAACAAAGACATCACTAACTGGAGACCAATCTCACTTCGACTACAAAATTCTGTTGCAAGTGGCCAATAGTAGATTAAAGATGGGAATAGGAAGCGTTATTCAAAGTACACAACATTTATGAGATCCTATGCCGAGCTGCAGAATTCAATCTGTTTCTGCTTCGCGATCTAATTAAACTAGTTGTCAGCAAAAGAAAAAGCAGTCTGTGGCCATCCTCTGGGTGGACTTGGCTAAAACTTTTTGACCGCGTGCTACCTATTTTACATCTTAGAGCAGGCTGGAGTGAGAAGGAGGTTAAGCGACATCATTAAAACCGAGTCCCTTACTGTTTATGTTGGCATCAGTTTTGAGAAAATGAGACAATTCATATGCAGGTGCGAGGCATCGATATCCCCTCCACAGAGGAAAAAAAAAAGACCAAAGTGATAGCTTATGCAGATGCCGTAATAGGAACTCTAAAAGATAACGACTCCATGCAAGTATTCATAGCTATTCTAAAGAAATTTTCGAACATCAGCGGACTTTGCATCAATGCAGATAAGATAGGTTACAAACTTGCGGAAATTGGAAGGCGCAGGATATCTCCCCCCCCCCCCACCCCGGAATATCACTAGCCACTGAACCAATTCAGTACTTTGAAGTATTTTTTGGACGTTTCTATGCGATCCAGCAAACTAAAAGAAAGAAATGCAACCATCATCGAAGATTGGAGCATCGCCCCCTTGAACTTAACGGTGAGAGTTATTGTCTTAAAAATAAGTTTTCCCAGCTCTACGATATGTAGCTAACATAAAAGGCATCTCAGGAACAGAAGAGCGGTTGCTATACAGTCAGCTCTTACAATTTTTCTGGGACCATAGCTATAAAGAATCAGAAACAGAGTTCCCACAATTACCTCGCAAAAAAGGGGAGTGGAGTTTACCGGTTCCCCGTTACAAATAGCTCAGCAATGCAATCTGCACACTTAAGAAATTGCTACACTCAAATCACCTGAGTACAGAGTTAGCGAAATACTTTTCAGGCCACAATCTCCGGCTTTTCAACACCGCAGAGCAAGCGGGACCTAAAGCTGAAATCTTGCCCGTCCGTGATAACGACGCCTGTCAAATCATACGACCACTAAACTCATGATAGCATATTCGATTTCTTAAGACCAGAAGAACCACAACTAGGGACAAATAATCCTATTCTGTTCCCAACCTAACAGAAGCTAAGGGTTACCCTTGGCTTCTCTTAGGTTGGGGAATCTAAGCTACTTGATACAATGAAACAAGCTTTCTTTCTGTGTCCCTTGGCCACCAGGATCTGGGAAAGAAGCAAA
Source organism: Typopeltis vanoorti (assembly GCF_054136105.1). NCBI lineage: Eukaryota > Metazoa > Arthropoda > Arachnida > Uropygi > Thelyphonidae > Typopeltis > Typopeltis vanoorti. Next base: position 640,025 of record NC_143553.1, read on the forward strand.
ATACCAATGCTAACAATGGAAACGGTGTTCTATTTGCAATTTCCCCCGGCCCCTTAAGAAAGCAGACAAAATTAGAATGTTCGAGCTAAAAGTTCACATCTGGAAAATCGGAAGAACTTTCGTCTTTTTTAAAGACGCCATCGGATACACTTTCGCCTTTACATTACGAATGTTTTTTCAGTTCAGTTAGGAAATTCTTACAGGTAGAAAGAAGCACATTAGGAGATGTGGAGTTTAAGATAATATGGCGCATCCCCCCTCCCCCCGACACTCTGCACAATAAGAAGTGAAAGAAAATTCTTTCTGCTCATGCTCTGAAGGAAGGAAAAACATCCAAAGACTGACAGTATCTAGCTTTCCGGGATGGTTGGGAGACTAACTCGGGCAGCGAGGGGGTTGGCCAGGAACGGAACAATCATCCGGGCGCCAACCATTCCCCAGTTAGGCTAGTCCACCTAGCGACAAAGTGAGGAAAGAACACTCAGGAATATAAAGGGCGACAGGAACAAAACGAGAAGAGAACCCGAGAGAGTAAGGTAACCCTGAATAAGACACAAAGGAAACTGACGGAGTTTGAAAGAGGGGTTGTGATGGGATGCCTTGTTGCAGGCCTATCTGTTCAGCAAATTGTTGACAAATAATGCCATCCCAGGTCAGTAATGTGCAAAACCCTTCATTCGTTGGCCGATACACTGAATGCAGAGTTCTGAGCATCGACTCAGAACTCTAATATAAACATAATTCAGAACTGAGGCTCACAAGATGGATTTTCATGGGAAGACTGCAATGTACAAGCCCCACATTACACGAACCAACAGGCAGCGTCGTCTCGAGTTGCGAAAGGTGTGCGGTGGAAACTTCAAAGGCTGTGTTATGGAGCTAAGAATCACGCTACACCTACTACTACGCAGATGGACAGGTGTGGCGGATGCGCGATGAACGCCTCTTACCAGGGTGCTTAACCCTAACTATGAACTTAGGAGGCTGCGTGAGATGGCATGGTCCTGTTTTTCCTGGTTCTGCCTCGAACCTCTGTAGTGCCACGAACACTGAACTCTGAGAAGTATCTGGAGATTCTAACCCATACAATGCTTCCGTCTTTTTGGCGTTTCTGAGGAACTGACCATTGCCTCTTTCATCACAACCATGCACCTTGTCATAAGGTTGCTGAAACTGCATAGTTTAAGGACATGAATATCATCACACTTGACTGGTCCCCAGAGAGCTGATCTCAACCCTGTTGACAGATGAGGAGCGTCGGGTTAAATTAAGGGACATCCGTCCCACAACAATCCGGATCTCATTACAAGCCTACAGCGAAGAATAGTAACAAAATTTCGATCTTTCTCCGATTTTAAGTCGAGTGTTATGGTCCTGAAAAATTAAAGCTCTCTAAGAAACGTCTTATTTTGTAAGTTGTATGTGTTCAGAAATTAAATATTTTTAAAGTGGCATCGGTGCCATTATCGGCGGTGCTGCTGCAGTTGAAGTAGAAATTATATTAGGGTAGGAATTTCATTCTGGCAGCTCGATGAAGACGCATTATACTGCTAGATTTCAGAGAAAACCCGAACGAGATCCAAATTCAATAAGTTTCTTTAATGTTTTAAAATTAAATTGAAATCTGTGATCGTGATGTGCTTGATTTGAACCGCACCGCGAAACTTTGTGGTTCATTCGCCACTGGCTTGCTCGCAGTTTAATGAAGACAACTGGAAACTCGTTCGTGCTAACAAAGGAAACTGGAGATGGCACAGAGCAGAGGTTAGGGATGTGGTAGACAAGTCGCATTTCTGCTGACGCACGATGGGGCATGTCGACAACAATGACAGAGAAAGCGAGTGTCAGTTGTTGGATATATGCACGCGTTACGAAGAGCAAAGGGCTTTAATAACAACTATCAAATATTCTTCCAAGATATGACTTCAGCTGTGGAGAAAGATTCTGTACATTTAACCAGAAAACTTTGACCTTAAATGTATGGAAATTTTGTTCAATATTTGGAAGCAAAAACGCTTTAATCAACTGCATTTCAACTACAAATGGACCGAAAAATCACAAGAGCGGAAACTAGGCATATCGGTGTACAAGCGGGTAGGTCTTTATGAAAAAAAGAAAAAAAAAACGACAAACTCTTTTGAAAAGGACAACCAAATAAACGAATATTTATGCAGGGATAGAGAAGATAGGGTGTCTTAATACGAGATACACAATGAAGGTAATAATTTACACTAAATGCGAATTACGTACACAGACTAAAATAGTAACTGCAGAATTTTGATCAACACTTCTTCCAATGATTACAGGGGTTGCGTAAGATTTGCAAATATATTTAAACAAGAACACTCATTTGTACGAAAGCTAAATCTTACCCAAACCCTATAAAATAAACACATCAATTGAGGTCAGCAAATGTAAGAATTCAGAGCAAGGATAAGTCCGAAGTAGTCATAATGTACGTACGCAGACGGTGTATTTAGTTATATCTTTGTGCTAGCCCACAAAGTCTTAACCGTGAATGGCAACGTGATCGTTAAGACTCGGGCATCAGCTGTTTAAGAACTACAGTAGTTAGAGTGTACACAAAGACTCACAAAAAACTCTCCTCATCCAAAAACGACCGCTGCGGTGGAGGCTCCTTTTGGCGGGGAAGAGTTTTGCATGCCAGTTGGACACTAAAGAAATGGAAAACGGGATGTCGCTCCGAATTGCGTGATGCCCGCTACACCTCGCAGATGGACATCTGCATGGGCAACCTGAGTCAATGAGATCTGTCGTTCGTGATGTCCACTGTCCAGGTCAATGCATTTTTTGATGGGGTGAGAATTAGGACCTCTATTACATATCGCTCCACCTGCAACTAGTAAGGCTTTTCGTCATCGCGGAACTCGAGGACACTCTGACACAGTTTAAAGCAAATAGATTATCAGGATGACAATGCACCACACCGCTAGGCCGGTATGCAGAAAATTTATCGATACACCATAAACATAATTTATCGAAAAATAATCGATAAAGAAATTCATCGAACAAGCAATTCGCAAAAAATCCACAATTCTTCCCGATGATTTATTTATCGTATGGCTTGTGCACATGGTTAAAAGACAATAAGATATAATACACATGAGTGAGATAAGATACAACATATATGATTAAAAATAAATAAATGAAATAAGAAAGTCTACATTCAGGCAAATACAAATATGAAATTTATGACAAGTATCAGACAGAAATTAATCATATTTTAACATTTAGGGTTTTGATCCAGTTGATCGCCCCTGGGGATAGGTCGAAGATATCCTTAAAGTCACCTGGATATGCTGTCAGCTCGCATTCCTATACTATATGGTAAATGGTTTGGGTCTCGGCTCCACAGGGAGCGTGGGGATTTGGTATCTTACCCCACTTTGAAAGTAAATCTCCACATGCACCATGGCCTGTACGAATCCTGTTAGCCGTCGTCCGTATATTCCTGGGCAGGTCAAATCCAGATGGTTTTTGAAAGATGTTTATGTGATTACTAACTTCAGGTGATACTGCTCGGGCCCGCAGTACATCCCACCTCCTTACCATACTGTCATTCTGGCTAAGAAAATTATGGACGGTTTTTATGGTAGGTCTTCTGGATTTTAGTCTATTGGATAAAGCATCTGGAATAAATTCATGTATTGGGAGATTTTGGTTATTTAAAATTCTTTTATTTTCACGAAACAAGACTTCCTGTCGTCGCAGTTCCAGAGGAGCAATATGGCTCAAAGTGGGAGCCATTGTAATGGTGTACTCCTAATGCAACCTGTTATTAACATGGTAACTATTCAGTCAAACAGCAGCACCATACTCTGTTGGACTGCAAACTAAACCCATTGCAGTGCACCGCAGAGTTGTGGCACTTGAGCCCCATATAGTACCACAAAGCTTCTGAACTATGTTATTTCTAGTGCGAACTTTAGCAGCGATAGTAATCATATGCTGCTTATATGTCAGAGTTATTCCCAGATATTTTAGGTGTCGGATTAAACGAAATTAATGTTCCATCAGCATATACTCTGGTTTTTGATTTACAAGACTATTGTTCAAGGAAAAGCAAGAACATTCAGTTTTACCAGAATTTGGTGTTAATCTCCATTTTTTATAGAACTGCCATAAAGCCGACAGATCATTTGTCAACATTTCTTCAGTTCTTTTGATAGACTTGTCGCTGATCGCCAAAGCTAGGTCATCTGCATAAGCAAACTTCCTGCTGGCTGTTTCAGGAATATCTGCGATGTAAAGGCTAAAAAGCAGTGGTGCGAGCCCTGAGGTAATCCTTTCTTAAGCACTTACTGTTTACTGATGCTTCCTCCGGTGACTACTTTGAAATATCGATCACACAGTAAGTTGTTTAGGAGATGACTCAATATTTTACATGGGATGACCTTAAGAAATTTATATACGAGTCCCACCCTCCAAACAGTATCTTAGGCCGCTGTTAAGTCAATAAAGACTGCAGTAGTCTTCAGGCATCTTTGAAATCCTGCTTCAATGTAGGTTGTTAAGCTGAGAACTTGATCTGTGCAGCTGTGATCTCTTCTGAATCCTGCTTGTTCTATTGGAGCAAGTTCCAAAATTTTATCACTGATCCTGTTCAATATTAGTCTCTCCAACAACTTGTAGGTTGCACTTAAAAGGGCTATGGGGCAATAGCTTTCAGTTCTGTCTGCTGGCTTACCTAGTTTTAACACAGCAATGATTTTTGTCCTTTTAAATTCTTTAGGAATGCAGCCACTTTCAAGTATATCGTTAAAGAACGTAGCCAGCCATGATCATGCGTAAGGTCCACAGTGCGTCAGCAATTCATTATGAACATTGTCAAATCCTTTGCCATTGTGATATTTTGAAGCGCCGAGGATATTTCCTCACGGGAAAAAGGCAAAGAGAATTGTTGATTCTTTTGAGTTACAGACTTCATAGCCTTTAGTTTGCGTTTTACCTCTTTAGTATGTCCTTTATCTATGGAAGCTCTAGAAAGTGAAACAATATGAGTAGCTATCTGATTCGGATCGACAAGAGATTTCTTTGGTACAGAGGGGCTTGAACCAAGCTTTTTAAGTAGCGACCAGGCTTTCGTACTAGAGTGTTTAAAATCTGTTTTCAGTTATTTGAATCCACTTTTCCCTACGAGCAGCATTCAGAATATGGAGCAGTTCTTCTCCTATCTCGGGATCCTTACTTTCAAGGAATTCCCGATACAGGGATTCGCTTTCATTGGTCCATCCAGGCACGTATTCTTTTCGGTAGCTCGAGGAATGTGTATTTTTGCCACCGCCATAACTACTCCAGTGAACAGTGTATAGTTTTTGTAAGTTGGTTGGGGGAATTCTTCGAAGGCCTGCGTCTAGATCCGCAGTGAAGTTTTCCCAGTCGCCTTTTTGGAAATTCCATCTTGGTCTAGGAAATGATATTATCACTGGAATTTGGGCTCCTAATTCTATAAAGATGGGACGGTGCTACCTATTTGGAAAAACCCCAAGAATATGTCTGAAGGTCAGCAGAGGCTGATTTTCACTATCAGTGGAGACGAATGCCAAATCGGGGTTATATTCCTTATTCCAAGCTCTTGATTTAAAGGTACCGTTCTTCTTGGCATCAGAAACTGAGTGTTTTTGATGACAAGTGTTTATCTGCCCATTCAGCTAATATTCCCCCGTTTTGATCATTCCGATCGTATTTCCAAGAAGAATGGTGACTGTTGAAGTCCCCAGAGTACACCGTCGGGCGGGAGTATGTCTGTAGAACATCATTTGGCCAAACAGTTGCAGGTGGTTTATATACGTTAACAATCGTAATGTCCGCTATTTTAACAGCGATCTTATGGATTTCGTCATCAGTCGAAGATATCAGCACAGCATTCTCAATACCATTTCGGACATATGTTATGTTGCCGTAGCTACGACTGTAAGTAATCCCGAGAATGTCGTAGCCAGGGATTATTGCTCTAGGTTTAACTTGATCTTCAGTTTCAATATGCGATTCTTGAATGATAAGTAGATCGACGTTTTTTCCTGGTAGAAGTATAGAAAGACTGACATTTTGATGCGCTAATACCCTCAACATTTAACTGGAAGATACGGATATCGTGTCCAATATTCCTTATCAGCTGGTTCGAAGAAGAACCGTCGTGAAGTTTTGGGTTTCCATGTGCAAGTATGGTCAGGAGATTGCACAATGGTCTGGCCGCCAGTCGCTCTAGCTCGTAAGCATGACCCAGGGTGCACCACGAAGAGGCGATCTGGAATTGCACCCCATCCCGATGTAAATATATACTTACACTTTTATTTCTGTGTGTGTGTGTGGTGGGGGGAGTGTTCTGTTTTCCTTAAGAGCGGTGGGAGATAGACATTCTAGTTCAAATTAATTAGTTCGCTCAAAGAATTTATAAAATTTTACCAGAAGAAGAAATGTTCGGTTTATTGTGCAGTGTTATTAATGGAGTATTTAAAAAGTAATTAAAACTTAATTTTTAATTTATTGAGAATTGGTAGTTTTGCTTTGGATGGTTTTATTTTTTGAGGGGGGGGGGGGGATTGCATGAGACTTAAGGGCGCATGAACTCGTTCCTATCTAAGCCTTACTTCTTTAATTGTTTCGACTCCCTTTAGGACATCTAACCTGACTCAGCATTTCAGAACATTCATCATTTGACTCCCAGGTGGTGTTTATTTTTAAGCAAGAAATCCAATGGGCACGATGAGATTTCAATAACAGAGAGAAGGGGCTAAATCACAACCAAACAAGACCAATTCAATGCTTTTTCGTTTTTGTTTAAAGCAAGAAAAGCACGTCACGTTGGGTTTAACAGCTGAAGACGCTTGAAATATTCAAATTCTCTTTCGGAATTGGAAATGTGAAAAGCACCAACAAAGCTGAAATCTGATAAGATATTTCACAACCACACTCTTCCGAATGAGAGAACTTGAGTCATTTGTGAAGATTTTCAATATTTATTAATTGTGTGGATGATTTTAAATATCAGTGTTTGACATTTTATTTATAGAGGCGTATGCATAAAACGTAAGCAAACTATGAGTCATTATAATAAGTGCAAATTTCATTGAGAACTCAGTGGTTTTTCCTTCAGGTCTCATGCCTCTTGATAACTACGTCAGAAAATTTGCTTGTAGTTTATGCGAATTTTCTTAAGATTTAAGTGATTCTTGTAAAAGTTTTCCCATAAGTGTAGGACGGCATTTCATTAAAATGGTGGAGAAGCACTATTAAGAGCCTGCTAACTTCTTAATGTATATACTTTTCAAGTGTTTAGGAAAGCCAATGCTTCGACATCAACAATTATTCGCGTTTTCTGAATTTATAATTTATTTTCGAAGGAAAAAAAACTAAAAGAGCAGATGTAGATAGATTAATATAAAAGTTTATGTGTGAGAGAGAGAAATAAGTGCAGCAAAATACTACACAAGTCGAAAAGACTTCGAAACAAAGTCCAAAGGGTTGCCATGGCAAATCTATTTGAACCGAAGACGTTAAGAATTCTATTTACTGTATCACCTTCGATGGGAACACTGTCTCAGTCACATGCCACAGATCTCCCTGAATCCAATCCCACATGCACGATAACCCGTATGACCGCTTATGATTTTACGATTAGGGAAACTTAATATTTGTTTACGGTTGTCTGTCGACTGTCAGTAAATAAACTCGCAGTTCTTTGGACAAAGTTCTCTCGTCAGCAGCAAGTTCGCACATTTCTGATCTGACTCATCGATGCTGCAGATGAGATGGAGATTTATGGAAATTGTGCGTCCGAAGACAAGGACTTCGCCTTGACATTGACCAAGTAAGTAGATTTGTCATACAACCTTTGAGCCTTCCAAAATAAATACTTTCCGGTCCTCAGAAATAACCTTTCTGAATGTTTCAGCAGGTTCAACGCTGATCGAGTATCTGTGTGGGAATGCGTTGCGTCGCTTTTAGAAATCTTATCATTTCTGTGCGTCATGTGATGTGCCACGAGAACCTTTAAAAAAAAACTGACCTTGCAAGCACGTTTATTTCATTTCTACTCCCTTTTTTTTTATTTCTGTTGGAGTCGCAATTAAAGATATTTTTCAAATTGCTATTTTTCTCTCTTCATTCACACAAAAAAGCATAGAAAACCTTCGAGGAGTGTTTAGACGAACGACAAGTACCGTGGTTGAAAATGTTCGAATTCAAGCAAGTTTCTTCCTGAACATGAAGGTTTTTTTCCCCAAACTGTGTTAGCCCGTGAGAAGTTTTTCCTCAGCAAGTCTGACACGCAAAACTCGCAACTGCGGTCCTTTTGACGTTAATTATAAACATCTCTCTCTCCCCCCTCCTTCTCCTTACTAGGACCAATAAACGAATTAATTTTCGCTAAAACATTTGACATTTTGACTGCGAGTAACAGAAGTCTTTCAGCTTACAGAAAGTATTAAAATACTTTTGAATATTATAACATCAACCCAATTTGCAACACATGAACGATATTTTCGGCGATCCTTTTTCAGCACGAGCCTCTCCCCAATCTATCTGATCAGTACGAGCGCACGTATAAGCTGCTTGCTCATTTAGTTCACTTCAGCTCCAAATATACGCTGACAGACAAGACCAAAGGGTTTCCCAAGTCAGCTGCGCTGCCAACTTGTTTCACCAGATCAGATCTAGAGAAAGTTGCTTTAGTAGGTCGCGCCCCGTTTCCATTCGGTCGCATCACCTACACTAGTGTCAGGCGGATGAAGAAAGCACGTGCAGGTTGGAATTGTCGCAAAAGTATTTAAAATATAAAAATATTACATTATTAAAAAAGGTATTCATTAGAAATGGTTCGTTTTAATCGGAGAAGCAAATTTATGCTTGGTTGCAAATGTATTCATCCTCGAAGCATTTGACGACCGATTAAGTAAATGTTGATCGCTCGGATAAATCCGATTTATTTATAGAATTCTGTGACTAAGAAAAACAAACAGACAAAACAGCTCGCGTTTCCCAAAATGACCCGCTTAGGATTGTTTTCTTGGATGGAGGTAAGGGGCTTGCGGCTGAAACCAGATGTTTTATGGAACAGCACAGAACAGAGGCATATACAGAAAAGTGAAAATTAGTTTTCTCACACACATCCCCCCCCCCCTCTCACAATGTTGCCAAAAGTACAGGCGTTCCAGCAGAAGTGCAAATAAAATACGAATGGAGGCTTACCAAAAGATGACGTTGCTGCAGGAATATGTTGTGTAGGAATCTCAGTCATTAATTACGCACAAATTCCAGTATGAACTAAAGTGTTGCTGACGAGTTTGAGGATTTCGGACATGATAAAAATAGTTGAAAAAGAGAACATTGCAGTGGTATTTAACTGTCAAAAACTGGATTAGTGGAAATGGATACTCTGAATCGATGAATTTCGTTGCTACAGACATTTGGTTTCCTCGGACCGAATTTTACGCGACATCGCCGCCTTTTTCCAACTGAATAAGAAACTTGATGCAGATGTACGTAAAAGTCACTTAAGCAGCGTATATGCAAAATACTTGGTCACGTGTCACCAGGAGTTCTAGGTAACAATTTAAGAATGCTGCCGATCAGTAATCAACAGTGTTGCTCCCAATAGCAAAACTGTGCCAAAAAGTGCCCCCGAGCCAAGTGCTTCTATGACATTAGCGTCGGGAACATCTCAAGCCAGCTCACGATCAATTCCTGCCGAAAGTACAGCAAAAATCCCGAGCGGTTGCCCATTACAAACCTTTGCCGAAAGAGAGAGGCACCAATTGAACCACTTACAGAATAGTCTGACACCGAAATAAAGAAAAAGAAACTTTTACACAAAGAATCCTTGTTAAAGGGAAAAACGTAGCTGTACCTACTACTCCTGTAGCTGCTTCCACCGCAACAACAGCGGTTACGAAGGAACCAGCAGATGTCACACAGCCGGCAAGTACATTAGTAACATCAAACCCGGTATCTGAAATCCAGCCGGCTACCACCTATGAAACAATACCATCAGAATCTCCATCAGCCGGTAGCTCGTCGTCGTTTTAAGAGCAAAAACACTTTCCGAACTGTGGCCAGTGACTCCTCCCCTGCAGAAAATACGCAACTCGAAGATGGGGGGGGGGCTACCAACAGGACAGGACAATCAAGGTCAGTAAAAGGGAAGAAGGAGAACCCAGCTCCAACACAGGAAAAGAAAGATAAATCCACACTAAGAAAAAAAAAATCAATCAGTAAAATATCGGAATCCGAAAGAAACTGAGCCGGATACTAACCAGAGGAGACTTGATAAAATCAAGAGTTACATGAGGTCACAATTTAACACCTCTACATACAAGATAGCAGACGATAAGCTGATCAGCTTCAAGATAAAGAACCCCCAAACACCAGTTCGAGATGTTGACGAACATCGTGTTCTGAGCTTAAAGCAAGCCCACGGGAGGCCGGATATTACACTTCCCCCTACGAATAGAGTCATATGACGGAATAGGGCCTACCCACATGAGATCTCGGCTCTGAGACCTCTACAAACAAAGGAGTTTGTTCGTAGCCAGTCAACGGCAAAGAATACCATGTTACGCATGGTATTCCTTGCCACGGGAAATCAATCTCGAAATAGATACAGAAAAGCAAAAGGAGGAAAGAAGCAGGAACTGAACACACCTGTTCTAAGAAGATAGGCCATCAGCCGCTATTCCAATTTCAAAGAGGACCGAACCATTATTAACATCACGAAAGACGGCAACCACTTCTGACCATCATTCAAGCATTCCAGACGCGCTATAAGGAACAGATAACAGCGTCTCTTTAAGCTATTCCTCCTTCTGTAGCATTACCGCCTTCCCTGGTCCAAACGAATTAGAGGCAGAGTTATATCGTGAGGCATTGGAATTTGTACTCCCATTCTCGTGGTACTTTACAATTTCTCTACCACCAGAACGTGCCAGACAAGTTTGTGGAGTGCTGTGCGTGTTCATCACCAAGGCCAACAGTCCTCTCTGATCAAGAACTGGTGGCCTAGGTTCCTCGGCAGAATCATCAACAACAGACTCAAAGTGGGGATGGGATACATCATCCAAAACATTTAAGTGTATCGCATCACGGGCGATCGACAGAACTTTTGTTTCTCAGAGATCTTTTCTTTTATGGCATTACTTTCCATCGATCTTACAGAAGGTCTGACACGGTGCTGTTTCACATTTTCCAGGAAGTCGCGGTCACCAGGGACTTCCTTTCCGTTCTCCAGGGAGGCTACAACAACAGTGTAGATTACTCACCTCCAAATCAACGGATTTTTTTTTTATCATACCCCCATCCCAAAAGCGGTCAAACAAGGATGCCCCACTAAGCCCCTTTCTTTTTTCTTTGGTCCTTGAGCCTTTTCTATAGGCAATCAACAACTTCCGTGCCGTTAGAGGAACACCACTTCTGCTCACCAAAGAAGATCCAAAATAACTGCCTATGCGGAAGATGTGGTAGGCACACACAGGGACAACGATTCAATCAGTATTCTCTTCAGCATCTTAGAGAAATCTAAAGTGTCGGGACTGCAACCCAATCCCGACAAAACACAGCTAAAAACGTATGGGAGTGGGACCATTTAATATTTCCCTGGGTTCTTACCATCTTAGGGGTACCTTTTCCCACGCAGCCTGAACTCTACATGGAACCTCTCATCACTAAGACCGTCGACAGCCTCGAGGACTAGAAAATTGGACCCCTGCCACTTTATTCCCAGGCAACGGCTATCAAGACCATCGTGTGCCCAGCTTACGAATACGTCGTCATCACAGATATATCAGAACATCAAGAACCCTGCTCTACTGGAAACCCATAAATTTCTGCTGGGGCAACTTACATAAGGAAGTTGATATCAAAATCCATCAGCTTTCTGGAAGCTGGGGATTCAGTCTCCTAATCTTAAAATACGATATCTGAGTAATACCACTTTCAGTATGAATAGGATTCTGCAATCTATCCATCTTAGCAGCTATATTGTTCGGTATTACTGGGGTTGAAAGCTTTCTCTCTCTTTGGAATCGCAGACCACCGAAAATCGAAAGCAGTAATTGGTCGCCGAGTACTACAACCAGCTTTGCCAGATTTTATAGCAACTCCGCTCTTCAGGTACAGACATCAACAACATCCGGGTAAGAAAGAAGTGGTACAACCTCATATTCAACATCCTGTTTGGTCACCTACTAAGACATCGCGGTTTCCCATTGAGAAAGGATCTGCCTTGGAGTATAGCATATCGTAACCTTCCAGTCAAGTTCCACAACACCAGGAACCCCTTTTATGACTTCTGTCGGAGTGCGGACAATGCGAAACACACCTTTTAAGAGTGCAAATTCTCCCCAAACTCGACCATAATTGATCCCGAGTTAGGAGGAGACTGATCGACGTGCTCCTCATCTCCCTCCTAATGGAGGATCAATCAGTCATCTTCCTGTAGCTCCTACCACCAGTGAACAGACAGAAGTTCCTGATCAATGAATTAAAGTATCACATGTGGAAGGTCAGGAAGAAACATGTGACCAACAAAACTCCATTAAGCTAGATGTATCTCTCTCGGATCATCATATGTTGTTTCTACACATGAGTACGACGTTTCCTGCACATTGAGAAAAGGACTCTGGGTGAGCAGAAATTCAAGAACATTTCCAACCCTTTGCACTTTATGGAATGGGACTATTAAGTTCAGATTATCTGCTCCAACGTTATGGTTACATATCATATCACCTCACCTAGTTTTTGTTCTAGTCAAAGATCTCCTATCTAGATTAACTCTGGGACGAACACAGGTAGCGAAGGCCAACTCTTGGCAGTCGACGAGGAACGGCTTGATTAGGTGTCGGTTGCGGTCATCCGTAGGCCTGAGAACCAGAGCATGAAAAAGAGTTAAACATCCGATAGCACAGAGTTAGAAAGATGAGAATCACTAGCCGAAGCCTTCCCCAATCTCTGTGTCCCTCACTTTGCTTTCACACTTCCTCCCTTAGCTTTGCTTTTCCCCCGTTCCACTACATTTGTGGAGCTCTGATTTAATAAAAATGCCGATGATGAGTTTTCCTTTACTCTTTTACTTTGGGAGTTCGATTAAGGGTTTAGTGGGGGTGTCCGTCTGGCTGAAGTCACGATTTTGAAAACAGCAGAGCTGACTGGTTTCTCCAAAGGCGAGTTATCCTGAGTGTTCAATCAGTGGAAAAATAACCCGCACTGCTCGTCTAAGAAGTGTAACTCTCGTCCTAAGATAGTGTGTTGAATGAAATCGCCGTAGCCTAAGAAGTCTTGTACGGACAAATAGAACTTCCTGTTTGCAGGAATTGACCAAATCATTTAATGAAGGTCGTTCCCTCCCATTATCTCACAAACTATGCGCGGTGAATTGCAGAGGAATGGTGTTGGTAGTCGCATGCCTAAACGTGAAATGAAAGATTCTAATTCAGTGGCCCGTTTGTGTTTCCATATTACTCGCATTTTTTATTCCCGTTCGAGTAACATGGAAACATGTTACTCGTGCATTAAATCTGCCTACCGTTTTTTAAATATACGGTATATAGCTAACTGACACACAATACATATCAACATGAACGAAGAGGTGCACTTCCCAGGTAACACTGCACTTATAGAATTCTGCAGCGAGGGTTCCACAAAATTCTCTCCCTCTCTCTCTCTCTGTAATACAGTAAAGTTTACAATGGATTTTAGACTGCAAGTAAACACGAACCTCATGCAACTGTTAGCCTCGACCTTAACGTGGTTGAACGTTAGTCTGAGGAATTGCCCCTACAGGCGAACGTCATTGGCACAACAGAAGACAGTCCTGAGTAATGAATGGAAATTAATTTCCATTCATTACGCAGAAATCAATAAGCTAGTTGCTGTGAGGAGTCCAAATATATGCCTTACTTGTTAAAAAATGCAATATTTTGATCATTCACATAACATTCGAGTGCTCGAATACTATTTGAAAGTGGATGTACAGGCAGGTAGCCGAGAGATGTAACCCCCCCCTTTTTTTTTTCGTGATAAAAAATCTTGACATTGAGAGCTTATCCCAACCTTCATACGATCAGGAAAAAGTCTTTGGCACTACTTGGGTTGGTGTTTTTTTTTTTTTTTTTTAAATTTTCCTTCAGAAGAGGGATTCTCGCATCGAGGCTGCAACTGATTGTTCTTTGTAATTAGCGAGAAATCATTCCTTTAGTAACTTCGGAATTATTTTCAGGATTTCTGAAAGCGCTCACATCTTCTTCATTCCGACAGATTGTTTTTAAAACATTTATTCATCATTTAATAATCAAAAGGAATTTATTTGTATTCTTAACTTGCAGTTCTTTTCATTCGTCCTCAATGGAATCTTTTTCTAGCGGGGTAAGACATTGTTTATTATACAGAGGGTGATTTAAAAGTCGCACACATCATAAAATAAACTTAGATTTTTCAATATTAGTGAGAAACGTGTAGAACTTAATTGCTACAAACAAAGCTTATAACCGTATTTTTACAAAGGCAAAAATAAATAACATTACCAAAACAAACGTTGAAAATGGTCGCCTCGTTCTTGAACGTGGGCACGTGTTTTACCAAATTGGAAACAACTCTTAGAAGCATGGTATTACTGGCTGCTCTGATTGCTTTAGTGATGTTTGTCTTCAGTTCAAATTGTGGGAGGATTGTTTATCCTTACCTTTCAGGTAACCCCACAAGAAGAAATCTGGAGTTGACAAATCAGGCGACCTTGAAGGTCAAAGTTCTTTAGAAAGTAGTCTGTCACAAAAAAAAAAAAAAAAAAACTGTTGCAAAAATTGGATTGTTTCATTTGGTGTATGGCAGGTGCACCATCCTGCTGAAAACAGCAATCACGTTCTTCATTCTCAAGGAGAGACACGAACTGGATTATGTCTTAGTACAGTGCACTGTCGTCTCAAAGAAAATGGGTCCGACAATGCGACGGCGTGATACTGCACACCACACTCAAATTTTCAGAGAATGCAGGAAGTTTCCTCGAAAAGATGATTTTTCGGTGACCAAATTCTGTTATTTTGACTGCTGACGTATCCACTTAGAGGGATCCACGTTTTGTCCAGTTCGTAAACTCCGTTTTCTTCAACAAATGATCGAAACCACCTACAGCACAGCACGTTTTGCCTTATCCAGTGGCTCCAATTCCTGAACTGCATGAAACACTTCATGGATGAAGTTCTAATTATTTGTTTCGTATAGTTCTAATTGCTATACGAAATACCTCTGTGCAGAGACAGTTTTCTAAGACTCTTTGAAGGTGAACGTTGCAACACATCGTGTACCCCACTCACTTTAGCCTCAGTCAAAATCGAAAGTCTCCATGCCGCTCTTTGTCTGCAACTGATCCAGTTTCCCCGAAAGCATTTGATTAGTCTTGTAACTGTCGAATTTTGAGGAGCGACAGAGTCGGGATACTTCGGACGAAACTCCTCCGCAACATTTCAGTAAGTATGACAAAATAATATTCCGAAATAATAACTCGTTGCTCCTGGGAAAGTATAATTTCGCTTTGCTCATAATCAAAAGTACGGAATGGATACGGCGAGATACGTGGCGGAGAGAGTACACGATAGCTGCCAAGAGTACCATCTATAGGCGAAATAAATAATTAGAATTCAAACATCTTTCAAAGTCCGTGTGCTTCTCTTCATATACAGTAGGGTAAGGGTATATCCGTTTGCCTTATATAGCAATTTAGACCACATTTATAAATAAGAATACGTTTACTTTGCAGAAATCGACTTTTGGATCATCCTGTATAATGAGCATTACGAGTGTGCATACTTTTAAGACATACCGAAACGTTAAGACATAAAGGAAACGTTCACCAGGCTCTTTCTTCCGTTTTAATCCCTTACCCCCACCCCACCCCTCTGACACTAATGTACTAGGAGGTTCTGCAACTTCTCGTGCGTCGACTTAACAATAAAAAAAAATAATTATTGAAAATATTTTCGTGTTAATTTTCAAAATTTAAGAAATAAACGTTGAGTGCTTTTTCAGAATTAATTGACGGAAATTTTGAAAATTGCGATAGAAACTGGCTTGAAGTAAGAGCGACGACGTTTGCTTCTCTTTGTTCAATGAAAAAAAAAAGTAAAATAAACTAAAAATAACAGCAAGAGTACCTCACTCACATCTCATCGGTTATCGTGATATAAGAAGAAAAAAAAACGAGGATTCATCGATGGAACCGGAAGTAGTCCATAATTAGGAGGCAAATGGTTTTTATTGCAGCGCGAGATTCGTAACGTGCTTGTTGTTAGTTTCTAAAGCGCAGTTTGTTTCTGGTTAAGCTAACCTTTATTGCATCCAAAGTAATAATGGGTTACTAACATTTCAAAAGGCACACATTGCCCTAAACAAAATCCCAAGGGGGGTCAAAATATGTTCGAACACAATTCTTTACAATTCAAGATGATAATTAAGAGACATCCCTTGACTGTTCTGAAATAAATATTATGAAGCCTGCGTGTGGACTGGTAGACATATCTAGGGAAGTCTAAATTAGATTGATTTGGACCAAACGAGTGAAAGTACTCCTAGGAGAGTGGGAAGAGAAGCGATCAAGGCAACGAAGGGCGTTACAATGTGTTAAATTTAGGTTTCGCTAAAATATAGCAGCTAACCAATATTTGTTTTTCCATCATCAATTTCCTGATATGTACCCTCAAGGGGTGCACAGGCTACTACGAAAGCACTATATGGTTAAGCTTACATTATTATTAATCTCTTAACAATTTTCCTCCAAATTATTTTATTACTTGTCAGTATTGTAAATATCATTTCGGTCTTCTAGGGCACTTCCTCACCGATTCTATTTAAGTGGTTATACCACCTTAGATTAGCTCTGCTAGTTTAGTGTTTTGACACTTTCTCTCATTCCATATAAATTTATTCAGCTGGCCACGCCACCTTTGCTTATTCTGCTGTCCATTTCCAAATTTCATTTGCCATCTTCGCTTAAAGTAGTAGCTAAATAGCCGGGATATATAATTTGCATTATAACATAATGCAAATTATTTAAAAAATAATATAACAAATATTATTCGAATCGAGATATATTGAACAGAACTTTATTTTATAACCAAATCACTAATTGCACTGCTGCTTTGAAAATCAGGCAATACTCGGGATCAATAGAAAATGCTGGCTTAAAAGCACTTGATATCAGCACGAGCATATTGGAAATGTAAACAGCTCCGAAATATTTAAAAAAGTCAATTAGACATCACGGAGTCACGAGCTTAAAATGAGCAAACAAATTCTGAAATGGTCGAAATAAACGTATGACCTGACGTAGGTCCTTTGAGGCTAACGTCCTCTGAGAAATCGCGTGTTTATCTTGAACGTGTTCTTTCTTCGCATCCATCTTGAATGTTAGGCTCTTGAAATCTTGCAGATAACTCGTAGGACGCTTTATAGGAACTCGGTCAAGTGCTTCTTGTTGAAAGCCCTTCATAATTTTCCTTTAAATGTGGCACATCAATAAACGAAAGAAGCGCAAATAGACTGGCAGTAGAAGGATCTGCGCAAGATTTTAGTTTCAGTTTATCGAGAATACTGAACTTGTTTCCTGCAGTCGACCAGCCTTAACCTGTACCACTTTGTCGTGCATACGCAAACGAGTTCTATTCCGCATATTAAATTCACCTCCAATGAAAAATCAATTGACCAAAAAAAAAAAAAAATTGCACACACTCATTATACACATACATACACAAGGTAGTTCAAAATTCCACGTACAAACTTTGAGGGGAGGTAGAGAACATCAAAATCAACTATATTCACATAGGAAAGCATGACCAGAAACGCCACCCGAAAGTGATAGGGGGCGCTGTTCGCCAGCGCTCTAGGTGAGCAATTGAGGCTTTCTCATTCAAGCTTTCAACGTCGTACGAAGAACATGAGTCGTTTTATGAACGCTGAGATGACAGACATGCACCTCGTTTACGGGTTAGCTAACGTTAATGGACGAGCCGCTGTACGAATGTATCACGAAGTGTACTCAAACAGACGTGTACAGCATCACCAAATGTTTGTGCATTTGCATCAGAATTTGTGTGACTATGGATCATTCAGGGATCGCAGGCATGATAGTGAGAGGCCATGATCAACGCGAAATCCCGCCATGGAAGAGGGGGGGGTGTTCAATATGCATGCGATGGACAATAATCCAGAGACAAGCACACGTGCCGTTGCTTCTGCTATAGAAGTATCTCGATCCAGTGTATTGCGCGTTTTGCACTCTGAGTCCTTACATCCATTTCATCTGCAACAGTTCCATTTACTGATGACCGAAGATTATCCTCGACGTGTGGAATTCGCGCAGTGGTTTCTGCAGAAAAGTGCCGTAGACCCGGATTTTCCAACTTGTGTTTTGTTCACGGATGAAGCTTCATTTACCCACGAAGGGGTCTTCAATCACCATAATGCTCAGTGTGGGCCCATGCGAACCCACACGATGTGCGATCACATGCTGCACAACAACAACGCTTTGCCATTAATGTAAGGGAAGGTAGCGTCGCTGACTGTTTAGTCGGGCCATACCTGTTATCACCCCGACTGGACTCCCAGAAGTATCAGACCTTTTTGAAAGAAGTTCTGCCGGATTTACTGAACAGTATTCAAATGACTGTGTCAGCAGATGCGATTCCAACACGACGGGGCTCCAGCCCATTTTGGCATTTTTGTCCGTCAGTATATGGACAGGTCTTTTGGGGCTCGATGGATTGGGCGCGATGGACCCGTCGCATGGCGCCCACGCTCACCTGATTTATCGAGCATTGATTTCTTTCTGTGGGGGACCCTTAAAGCCATGGTGTAAGAAACGCCTGTTGTCTCTGACATGGATCTCGTAGCAAGTATCACCATCGCCGCTGCTAATATCCGGGAAACTTCAGGTATTTTCGAAAATGCACGGCAATCAATGCGTCGTCAGTGTCAGGCATGCATCACTGCTAATGGTCGTAACTTTGAGCACCTGATGTGAAACCATATTATTGTATGTATCCAACTACTATTGAACCGTTCAGTTATGCCTAATAAAGTTTTTAACACTACTTGCTGCCTCGTGTTATTTCTGTATCTTTGTGTCCCTGCTACTACCTTCCGGTGGCGTTTCCGGTCATACTTTCCTATGTGAATATGGTTGATTTTGCTGTTCTCTACCTCCCCTCAAAGTTTGTACATGGAATTTTGAACCATCCTGTATATTCCATGGATCCAAATCGCTCACGCGAAAGTAGTAATCGTCGCATACCATCTATCAATGACAACACACAGAACCCGTCGATTATTTTTTAAGCAATTTCTGTTGTTATTATTATTCGTGACACCTCCAAGGCGTGACGACACCTACTATACAGCTATCTCCACCACTACACCGAACCTCTATTAACAATCATCTCCATCAACGCCATCTACCGCCCACCACCACCACAGCTAGTATTTTTTGTCTGTAAATTGCGTGTGATCTGAAGGGCCGATTTCTATGTATGCGGGATGAAAAACCCGAATCGAGTTTCCGGGAGGAAAAACCCTGCTACCTCGGTATGAGATCGGCTAACTCACCTTCGATTGAAAATCGTCCATATAAAGATTCCTCCCGTCACGACGAGAATCGAACTTAGGCCTTTTCCAATCGAAGAGCGTAATCCGTCGTTCTTCCAATTGCGCTACGGAGGCGATTAATTACTTCTTTATTCGTTGCTTTAATTACGTAATGCGATTATAAAAGAAGTACATGAAGTAAAAACTCCTTTAGAATAAAGGAGAGGATTTCTTTAAATCCTCTCCTTTATTTCCTGGCGAATTAATCGATTCGCCAGGAAATAATTCTGTGGAACAAACAAAAAAAATAAATAAAAATAATGACTTAAGGCTCAGAAGAATGAAGGGGGAAAAATGGTGGATGCCGATTGTGGTCAGAGCTGCACTGGGAAATACGTGCGTGATAGAAACTTGATTTCAACGAGGTGACACCTTAACGCCACGAATAACGACGAGGTCCCGGATGTATTTAGCGCATTCCCCTTCCATGCAAAATTTGCTGTGCTCGATGGCCAATGGTTGCGTGCGTGCAAGTCGCCAGGAACAAGCTGATGGGTTCGTGGATTTCTAAAAGACGAAATAAAAATATCGAGTACGTTACTTAAATTAAGGGGATATTAAATCCCGCATAGTTTTAAAACCGAATAAGAAACACAAAGATTGGAATCAGAGAGTTTCTTGCCGAATATAGTAAACTATAAAGTATCGGCGACACTAGCGTTAGCCAATGCAAGTGATCCTAGTACGTAGTACAATACCGGGCAACTCGTTGCAAAGGTGGAGGAAGTTCATATCGCTATTCTTAGGTATATTCCATAATGTAAAAACACATTTCCTAGGAAATGTATGCTGTTATTACATTATGGAGGGAGGTCACTACCCAGACCGGTTTCAGCCTTTTTTGAGGCTTCATCAGTGAGTAGCTAGACCTAATACCAAAGTGTACAGCGAAAAGAACTTATGTACTCTGCGAACGAGTTTTCCAAACAGGTGCAACCATTAAGTTACTTAAGTATAAAGAGCTAATAAGCTTCATTTCGGCAATGAAAACATTACTTAAATTAAGGGGATATTAAATCCCGCATAGTTTTAAAACCGAATAAGAAACTCAGAAGCTTATTAGCTCTTTATACTTAAGTAAAAATATCGAGTTTTTTTTGTTAGCCTCATTCCAGAGATTTTTCTTCTTGGCATATTTTTTAAATATGTCAGTCGGTATCGAGAGTGCCTTTGACTGGAAAAACTCTGATCCGAATCCCATTCAGGACGCCAGAGTTATTATAAGGGCTTTTTGTTGAAGGTCAGTTAGTCTCGTACGAAAGCTAGTTTTTTTTTTTTTTTTTTTTTTTTTTTTGACCCTTTAAACTCAGGTTTTTCACCTCGGAAAACAGGTAAACCTGCCAGAAGGATACAGTTAAAGAAGCCACAATCAACCCACAGTCTGAGTTGATTCTGCCGCAATTGCAAACAACACATTTTTATCCTCTTTCGTTGTGAGGGGGTAAATTAAAATGTATTTCAAGCACTTCTGACATTTTTCTGTAATGAAGAATGCAACATATAAAAATTACAACTAAATCGCAAGTGAGTTTTGACAATTGGCCACATCAGCAACGACATTGCAAACTTGCCATATCTCCAGTCCGAGACGACGCAAAAGGGATGATCGAAGTGCCGCGCGAATTCTGTAGTGGTCCAGAATGTCTCACCAATGGAAAATTATTAGCAAAGACAATCTCCATGTATGGGATACGTAATCAAATCGATGTCCACAAAGTTCTGGTAGTCCGACAGCAACTCCACTGCTACTCTAGGGGAATACCAGTTTCACATCTTTTACGAAACTGTTTGTAATATCTTAAGGTAATACAAAAAATACAAGCTTATTGGAAATTAAACTAACCAGTAAGGCTTAAAGTTAAATTAAATAGTTGCGATTCATTCCCAAAAGCATTTTCTCAGAAAAGGATGATGCATTATACCTCCCACAATGATCCGCTTTTTCAAATAAATAAATAAACGAACAATATTATCAATATCAAAATAACTGCTAAACAAACACCAAATCTTTCCTTTCCGTTTTAATAAAACCATATTTAAAATATAAAAAAAAAATAACCTAAATATTAGTATCAGTAAAGCTGATATGATAAATATTATGAAGGAAACATTCTTGTTTTCACTGACAAAACTGATTACGATAGCGAAATTTTAGACGTCGTCAGTTGCTCCACATACTTAAATTAATCAGGTGGACCCTACTCCCAATATTATAAAACGGATCGATAAAGCGTTACATCACTCAAAGAACGAGACAAAATAGATCAACATGCGTGCCGAAAATTACAACTCCCCGTTCTAACTGCCTTCCCACTGTTTTTGGGAGCATACACACCGCTCTCATCCATCCACACGCCTCATAATCTCATACAAACAGCCAGACCATAAATGAAAATAAAAAATATTCAAAACATTCGAAATTTATGATGAGACACCGATGAACGTTTTAAGCACACAAAAAAAAATAAGTGTGATCGCCTGACAAGTTCTCTCTTCCTTTGATGGCGCCATCACACTCTCCCAGTGATGCTCTTACAAAAATCTGTGGTAAGAGCATCACATCCCAGTGATGCTCTTACCACACTTTGCTTATAAACGATCACAACTTAGCAGAACGTTCAAAATTTCCATTCCACACATCCTTTACGAATTAATATTATAATTTCATCGTTTTTTTTAAAATATAATAAGTATATTAACGAAAACCTGTTCGTCATTCCCGTGGGCCATGGACTTGAAGCACAAAAAAGAAATCACCCGATGAATCGCAACTCCTGTCTTCCCTACGCGGATGATATGCCACGTGTTGGTAACGATAGTTGTATGCCGAAACTATTTCAGTCTTAATACACCTTTAGCCACAGATTATAATTTAATGAGAATCAAAAAAAAAAACTTTCCAATTTGACCCCCTCACATCAGATCATTACATTCGAAAAAATACCATAAACCTAAAATATAAAAATAGAATTATTTGCATTCTCATCCTATCACACTTACTGTACAAAAATCGGTCATATTAACCCAATTTCTTACTATTTACAAATACTCAATAACCACTACCTCAAACCAAGAAATGACACTCCTTCCATCATCAACAATATTCAGAACAGCGAATGTGCTATTTTTCTATATATATATATATATATATATATATATTTTTTTTTTTTTTTTCTATATATATATATATATATATATATATATATATATTCGGCCAAAAATCCTGTTCTTTTCCTCAAAGAAAGAAATTCGTGAAGTCTTAGAATAATTCCCGTATATTCATAACATAAACCAAGTATCTTCAAACATTCCGGTTACAAAACAGTCTTCACCACCAGTAATAAACTACAAAACGCACTAAATCTGCAATAAGGCCATCCGATGCATTACTTTTACAGCATGGTTTACAAAACGGATAAATTCGGGTGGAGTCTCGATTTATGTATTCTACCAATTAGATGGTGGATGCAATACCAGCAGCATCGAATCCACTATCCATTCGTTCTTTAAAGTAACCTTTAATTCAGGTGTCTCAAACGCTGCAAAGCGCCAGTCAATTAGATGCTGGCCGTATTCAATATCATTCTGTGAACCAAAACAAACTAAAAAAAAAAAAAAAAGAAAGGCTCTAACGAAGGCCCTTTTGTTGCCCGGCCTTTACGACTCATGTAAACAGTTACACCATTTAATTACCATTTAATTTAATAACTATTTCTATTTTTTAAATTTTAAAAACAAGTTTAGAAATATAAAGTTCAATTATATTTTATTCATACTTTAAGAAAATTATTTAAATACATAATTTTGACTCACAAAAATAAAGATTTTTATCTACTAGTCCCTTTTTTAATTTGATTTGGATCCTGAAACCTGACATCTTTTCCTCTGTACTAACATGTCAATTTCTGCTTTTTCGTTTCTTGTTGCAATAAGAAGTAGTGCATTTCATCTAGAATCTTTCATCCGTGAGCGGAACTTTGACTTAAGTTTCATAACTGAAAATAATTGCTCACATTCACAGGTGCTTCCAAAGATTAACAACATTTTTGCACTACAAATTTTTTATTTGCGATATTTATTGCCGAGGTAGTTATAAAAATTTGTTATGCGAATTTCGTTTTATTTATTTTTTTATTTCAGTATTGCATTGGAGTTCAATTACTTCCATTTGTAATTCTTCGTCAACATTTTCAATAATAATTATAAAAGGAGAACTGAATAATAATAATAATTCATTTTCAAACTGGTTGAAATCAGAAAATGTTTTTTCAAATTCAATTTTTAATCTTCAATTTGAAGAATGTACTTTTCAACGCTTCAAATTTATTTCGAGTAATCGATTTAAGTGTAGGAAAGTGGGCTAAATTATTCTTTGCCAAAGATGGTTTTGCGAGAAATGACTTAATTGAATCACACATGTGACATATCAACTGTTCATCTTTGCAGAGCATATTCAAGTGTTTAAGTGGCTTTGTTATGTCAACTAAAAGGCCAAGTCTTTCCACCAATCTTCATCGGCGAGCTGAGGAATCAATTTTCCCTTGGATGAAGTAAACATGTCAATTTCTTTTAAAAGTTCAAAAAATCTTTTTAAAATGACGCCACGACTAAGCCGCCTAACCTCCGTATAATATAGCAAACTGCTGTGTTGTGAATTCAGTTCATCCAACAAAGCATTGAATTGTACGATTCAAGGCGTGAGAGCGTATCCAGTTTACCGTTCTTGTAATTACTACACTCACGAGGTGCTCCATCTTTAGTTTTTAGAGCAAAGTGACTCCTGGTGTATTATGCAATGAAACGATTTAAGTTTATCCTTGCACAACATTTCCTTTTTCATTTGAAGTTTCGAAACAAGTCCGACGTTACCACCAACCATAGCAGGAGCCCCATCTGTAGTTACACTTACTAATTTTGACCAGTCCGAATGAGCTTTTCAAGACTTTTCTCAATACACAGATAAGTCATTTCCTGTCGTTGTTCATGACTTACCCTGTATCCAATAGTTCTTCAGTCACATTCATATCGTCATCGACGCAACGAATAAATTACTTAAATTAAGGGGATATTAAATCCCACATAGTTTTAAAACCGAATAAGAAACTCAAAGATTGGAATCAGAGAGTTTCTTGCCGAATATAGTAAACTATAAAGTATCGGCGACACTAGCGTTAGCAAATGCAAGTGATCCTAGTACGTAGTACAATACCGGACGATTCGTTGCAAAGGTGGGGGAAGTTCAGATCGCTATTCTTAGGTATTTTCCATAATGTAAAAACACATTTCCTAGGAAATGTATGCTGTTATTACATTATGGAGGGAGGTCACTACCCAGACCGGTTTCAGCCTTTTTTGAGGCTGAAGCTTTATACTTTATAGTTTACTATATTCGGCAAGAAACTCTGATTCCAATCTTTGAGTTTCTTATTTGGTTTTAAAACTATGTGGGATTTAATATCCCCTTAATTTAAATAATGTTTTCATTGCCGAAATGAAGCTTATTAGTTACTTAAGTAACTTAATGGTTGCACCTGTTTGGAAAACTCGTTCGCAGAGTACATAAGTTCTTTTCGCTATACACTTTGGTATTAGGTCTAGCTACTCACTGATGAAGCCTCAAAAAAGGCTGAAACCGGTCTGGGTAGTGACCTCCCTCCATAATGTAATAACAGCATACATTTCCTAGGAAATGTGTTTTTACATTATGAAAAATACCTAAGAATAGCGATCCGAACTTCCCCCACCTTTGCAACGAGTCGTCCGGTATTGTACTACGTACTAGGATCACTTGCATTGGCTAACGCTAGTGTCGCCGATACTTTATAGTTTACTATATTCGGCAAAAACTCTCTGATTCCAATCTTTGAGTTTCTTATTCGGTTTTAAAACTATGCGGGATTTAATATCCCCTTAATTTAAGTAATGTTTTCATTGCCGAAATGAAGCTTATTAGCTCTTTATACTTAAGCAACGAATAAATATTGCTAACTGGGAAGGATTAGCAATGGAAAAACTGCAAATGGAAAAACGCTACAAAACTAATTTTTTCACGCAATATATCTTGGAAGTTCTCTGCTATATCTTCAACACATTTTCCCAGCTGTGTTTCCTGATAGGCTTATACTTTGAAATGCTTGCTTTTTATTTCCGGACATGTGATTTCGACTGCGCTTAAAATACAATTTTTAATAAATTCTCCATCAGTAAAAGGTTTCGAAGCCCGAGCAATTTTTTCACTTATGACGTAACTAAATTTAATAGTAGCATCACTTGTGATACCATTCGAAAATATCCTCTGTTGAAACTTCAGTTCATTTTTTTAAATCTTTAAGTTTGTGATCTTCACGTATCTTTTCTGTATATTTACCACAGTTCTTATACTTTGTTTCATAATGGCAATTTAGGTTATATTCTTTCATCACGTCGACACTTTGTCTACTTATCAAAGATGTTGGAATATTTTTACTCCCACAAAGAAATATGCCTTCTCCCATTTTTCTTGAAAAATTCTGCCTTCTTGATCTATTTTTCTTTTTTAACTTTAAATTCAGACATTGCTATGGGGGAAAAAATATAAGTTATTGAGGCGACTTTATTAACATACTATCATATTACAGTGGTAACCATTTAACTTATTGACATTGTATCACGTGGCTTAAAATGGTTGCGTGACAAGTAACTTCCATTCAGCTTGCCAACATTTAATAATCGAAACATGGTACAAAGAATTGAAGTAATAATTTTTACTTTTGTTTAAAACGGTCATAAAATATTTAAAAGTTTGAATTTTTTTTTTTCTGTTTTAATCTCCGCAGGATGTTAGAAACATCGATTTTTAGAAACGAAATCATTAAGGTCGAGGTAAGGTAGGGTCAGATATGAAGCCTTCGCGGGCCATATCCGGCCCACTGGCCACCAGTTTGCGACCCCCTGCTTTAAGTGAACATTATCGCGATGAATACCCCCGCAGCATAAAAGAAATCCTTCTGCCGAAATATCGCTATGTTCCACCTAGCTAAAACATGCCCCCCCCCCTCAAAGATCAAAAACGTCACCATCACTGATATTCAAGAAAACGAAAGCAAATTACTCGGAATTTCCGAAAACGACCAATGTGCGCAATAAATACCCAACGTAATCTCACCCCCTTCCAATTAAATAACATTTTAATGACTACCTTTTAATCTCAACGACAACAAGCTCGTTACTGGATTCCGCTTTTACTGCCTGACACGATCTGAATCGAAACGGCCACCACGTCTTGATCATTACTGCAGGCTATTCATGTACACTGTCGCTTTTATAAGGTTCTTAGCCTTCAAAAAAAAACTGTCCTTTCAATCTCGGTTTGAGTCATACTTTTGCTGTTGCAGCTTTGCTTCGTCACTTCCCCGTTTTCATTCTTCAGTGCTCCATTACTTCAGTTCAGTACTTGATAAAATAAAAATCCTTTAAAGTAACCAAATGTAAGTACTACAAATATAGTGATCATCTCCCTCTCTCTCCCCAAAAATATTCACGTATGTCTTCTCGATCCACTTTCTAAAGAAATTTTAGAAAGAGGATTTTAAACATCTTAATTTTAAGCTTTACACTATGGTCACGTGTCAGCACCTTTTCCACGAAGCTCGACTCTTCTGCATTGCTGTCCACCAGCGCAACAAGCGATTGCAGGGTGCTGCTGGTGATGATCTCACCAGCAGCGCCCTGCAATCCGAAAGAAACGTCCACTGGCACGTGTTGTGGTCAGAAGCGCTTCATCACCTACTTCCACCTCTGGCTGACGTCGAATAAAAATTTCTACGACGCCGATCATTAAAACTCGTTAACATTTTCCGATTGTTGCACGAGTTTGAAAATCATTAAATATAGTTGGATTGTTCTCTTTCATTTGCGTATTCCTCCATATTGCCGAAAACATGCCAAATAAAAATTTCTCGGTAATATTTATTTCATGAACCTCGTATGTCACCCCAGTCATTGACTGAAGTTGTGCGTTGCTGGTTCGAAAATCGTTACGTTTCGTAAAGTTTTAACACAATCATCACGGAGTGTGTTAAATTTTGATTTGAGGAGAAAACTCTCGCAATTGTATCCACCCAACACGCGTAGTTTTATTTTATTTATTTTTCCCACGATTTGATTGATTGCAGTAAATTTAACAAGAACAGAAAAGGATTCGTGCGCCAACAAATGTCTAGCTTTCCGTGTCCATTCCTTCATAGTTTATAACCGCCCATAGTTTAGTTAGCGTTCAGCATTGATCAGACACTGCGTAAGCCCAACAGAATATGAGCACAAAGGAGGCGAACTCCCAACCAGGAAACATCCTCAAACCGCCACCATCATACTGAACAGACGAGGCGATATGGTCTGGTAAAAACAATCCTGCCATCTCTCGCCAAAATAGGATATCTTGATTCTTCATTACTGCACCTCTCCGTACACTGTTTGAAAGGCAGGGGAGAGGTGATGCTCCTCCAAGGAAACCGAAGATGCAGCTCTGAGTACAGCCGTAGATGCACTGCATCCACTAAAAGACAAAAACAAAAAGAACAAACTGAGTAGCCTTCTGTGCTTTCTTCCTTAGTTTCACGAGGATTCGTTTTCTGCTACTGCATTTCTATCTTTTCAGTCCCAATTTCTCGATGCTGTAATTGTGCTGCGACGGAGTGTTAAGCAACACGGCAGTCTACGATAACATCTCGCTTGAAGTCTGTCACTACCTATGAACCACGCCCTGTTTTAACCCTTCTCAAAATTAGACACATTGCATGTCACTGTTCGTCATTCACACAAAAAGGGAATGTCTGTCTAAAGTGTAACAAAATAGCGTGCAAGTGGATCCCATAAGTGCGGAGCCCTCGATTATTTGGCCAAACTTCTAGTGATGAGTCGTAGTGTTGAAATATGCGATAAGATTTTGAACTCAAGCACATGCGGTGCACATTTTGAATTTTAAGGCCACTCTCGCTTTCAAACGTTGTCAGCAAACGTGCACCGAACATGTGAAGCCGCTTTCATTAAATCTGGGATTGTTTTGTTGGAGGTTTCTTTGAAGAGTACGAATGATAAAGCAAGCCGACTTATGCATTTTTGTTACTGCAGCATTCATCTTTATTTATTCGTATGGAGTTTCCTCTCTTTTTCCCCCCCGTCCTGATTGGGGCGTGTTGAGCGCCCTCATGGGGAGGGGGTAAGTATTTATGGTTGTAGATCCGTGTGTGTTCACGGGGCCGGTTTGCCTGCTTGCGGGATGAAAAACGCCAGATAAACTCGCGGAAAAAACCCTGCTTCTCCCTCCCAAGACCGGCTAACTCGGCTGAGGAAGATCCTCAAATTCTTCACGTCTTCGACGGGAATCGAACCTGGGACACTCCTTCCCCAGGCAGGCATATGGTTGCGAAGCGCACAGCCACTAAGCTAACCGCGCGAACAGCATTCATCTGCTTAAGGGTCGAATTATGCTAAACACTTTTATTTAATATTTATTCCAAATATTTTTTTCGGTGTGATTTGTATAATCCCTAAAATACTTTTTGCGATATTTTAATAATATCATCTCGGTTTGAATACGATTCGGACCAATTCGCTTAAGCCATCATGTGAAAATTCAAGCTAATCAAAGGAAAATTGTAATCTTAATATGAAATCTCATAAAATCGTCTGCAATCTATTTTAATGGCTAAAATTTATTAAGTTCTCTAACTATTTCAATAATCACGAGATGGCAGCACATGCTTTTCAAGATATGAAATAATCAAGGGCATGTGTTGGCGAATATGGTTCGAAAGGTTTCCGTATTAGTCAAGTTTATTTCAATAAATAGGTTGGCTATTCAGATTACGCCAGAGAAAAACAAAGCATCGGTGGTTTATTAATAGAAAGGAGTGAGTGGGGGGAGGAAGTGGAGCCAACTACCTAATTTTTCTCTGATTTCTGAAGAAAGTGGAGAAAAATATTTTGAATTTCCAGTCAAACAAAAATTGCGAATGCTTTTAAAATTATAATCCTATTAAAAGTTTGGCAAACATTTTATTCCGAAATAAATGAAATAAAAGTTTAATAAAAATAAAGAACGCTGTGATGAGAGCAGCTACGTGGAAACAGCTTCGATTCCTGCTACGAATCGAAGGTTTTCGTAACAAGATGGCGTCGTTGCTATCGACAGCGCTATCACGATGCTATTTTGAAGAATTAAATAACAGAACAATCAGCCGTGGGGGAAAAGGAAAAGAGGGGTGTATTTCGAAGGGAAATAACTCAATATCGATGTTCCTTTTTTTTTTTTTTCTTTTTGTCTTCTTGAGAGGTGTACGAGGAGGACGCCAGTTATCTCCAAAAATAAATAAAATTTGCTAAACAAGATTCCAGTTTGACATTCTGAATCAGGCATAAAGAAGCGAACTCAAATAAATGTTGTAATTGTTTCATTAATTCTAAAGTTTCCTTCAAAGTTTCCAATGAAAACTAAAAAAAAAATTAATTTTAACTGGGATTGAATTATTACATCGCATTTTTATTGCTAACCTGTTTCAAGGTGAAAATCAATTATGCGGACACACATTTCCGACGTTCCTCATTTGTCTTGTTCACCTCCACCCCTTCACTTTAATGCTTAAGAGTCCGCGTTTCTCATTAATTGAGTGTGGTTCATTTTTTTTTTTTAATACTAAAATCACTAAAGCGGATTTGTTACCTAAGAAACACTCAATCCCTCCGGAGAATCATCGCAGAGGTAAAGTATCGCGAATGGGCTAAGAGTTGCATAATCTGGAAGTCCTGCTGTAGAGATCCAATATGCGCCTTTTCTTTCTTTTTTTTTTTTTTTTTTTTTTTTTTTTTTTTTTAAGTCACTGCATGCTTCCACCAGGCAGGGCGTTGGTGGGCTCGTGCCGGCGATGAAATTCATCTGCTGGTAAAGATATTCACAACACCTCGATGTCTACCGTAGAGTTCGACCCGCGGCCTGGAGAGCGGATACGCTGTCCACTGGGCCAGCAGGAAATAACTGAGAAGGGCAGCGAGGCACACTTTCTTCACGCTTGTCGATGACCGAAGAAAGTGCCTTCAGTTTAAAGGAGCGACTGAAAAGCTGTCGTAGTGGTCTGCGTCTTGTTACTGCACGTGCACATAATTATTTTTTTTATTATTATCAAGGCTACATTGAAGTTTTTAATGTGTTTGCTTCTGACTCCTCGCTTGCCTGATTGTTCTTCCCCTGAAGCTTTTTTTATCGTTGACTCAATTCTGTCGGTTACTTTGAATATTGTGATTGAGCTGTTTTGAAGTCCCAAGTTGAGTTTATTTCTAGAAAAATATCTGATAAATATGCAAGACTGAGGCCAATCACTGTCATGAAACTTTGGAGCAAGACGGAAACGATGGTCATCAAAAAAAACCTCGACTTCACGTCTAAGTTCAAATAGCCGTGTAAGTACTTCACCACGAGATAGCCACTTTACCTCCGTATGCAAAAGTAACGTGCTGTGAAGGCTCTCATTTCTTCCCACAGCGTTTTAAACAATCTGGAGTTTCGTGGGTGTGACTTAATTTACAACATTTACAGCCTCATCAAGAACGTCTTTCAGTTGCGCCCTTCGATTAGAAAAGGCTTAGTTCGATTCTCGTCATTTGACGGGATTAATCCTTATATGGACTTTTTCAATTGAAGGTGAGTTAGCCGATCTCATACGGGGGGTAGCAGGGTTTTTTCTCCTGAAAACTTGAGTTTTTCATCCCACATACAGCCAAATCGGCCCTGCACAACTCATGAATTTACAGACAAAAAAAAACTAGCTGTGGTAGTAGTAGTGGGCAGTAGATGGCGTTGATGCAGGCGATTGGTATTAGAGGTTCTGTGTAGTAGTGGAGGCGGAGAGTTGTACAGTAGGTGTTCTCCCGCGATGAGTCTTCGGACTCCTTGGAGGTGTCACGAATAATAATAATTTCACTTACTTCCCGTGCAAATTTGCTAACAAACACGATTACATAATTCTGTTAAAAGTGGGTAAAATACGCAAGCGAAGCTTCGTATTTTACATTCTCTTACTTCATTGTTTCCCAAACTTTGGTCCCAGGATCCCCGCGAGTAATTCAAAGGGGATCGGCGGGATAGTTTATTTTCATTAAACTTTATCTTATCATGTTGCTCACACGTGGCCTAATCGATATGTTCATATTCTTCCGAATATCTCCATTCATAACAGTATTGCATTGTCATAAATGACACATTTAGTGTTGTAAAATTGTAATTTATTGCTTCACCTTTATGATACGTAAAATATAAAAAAATTTCCATTTTGGATTTTATGGGGGCCGCGGTGAATTAACATTCGCTACGGGGGGTCCACGACATCAAAAAGGTTGGGAAACACTGGTTTACTTATTGCCCCATCTCGTGTGAAAAATGAATGAAACCGTCATTTCAGTACGCATTTTTATAATTTATTATTTTATTTATTAGCCAATCGCGAAGGTCATTGGTCGATTCGAAGTGCCTAAATTTGTACGGTGGAAAAACAAACATTCACTTTTATAGTTTCAATACTTTTGACGGCTTTTTTATATTTTAAAGATTGTTTGCAATTTACACGTTCTGCTTCTTAAAAAGGCAACTGTAGTATTTAAGTATTTGGCGAGAAAGTTTGAATCTCCCATTCGGGATCGTGTTGAAACTGCTCATGCCAGAAGAATAGAAAGATTCATTGTGACATGATTTCCGTTTGTTGAAGCCTCAAGAAATAAGACGGTGGATCTGGGCTACTATATTGGGTTCCAATAACGCCCACAAATTCTCAGTTGGAGCGGGCGTCCAGAGAAGATAACTGACGATCTGTCATCATTCTCTTTCAAGTTACTGACTGATCATCATCAGGTTTACTGTCATCAAATTCGAACCCGCGACCTGCTGATTGTAGAACACAAATACCATTCATTTGAACTGAAAGTGAGAAAAAAATCAGTTTTATACTATGCTTTTAACAGAAGACATTTTTTCTCTCTCACACACAACAGCAAAATGGAATTATTAAAATACCTTCATTTATATATACGAAGGAACAAATTGCACTCCCTACACAATTTCTTTTTGACATGCAAGTAAGAAAAAGCTTTCAACAGAGTGCGTGTGTGTTCGGAGGAAATTGCTACGAAATCAAACAAAGAAACGCTTGATGACGCGAAGAAAATTTATAGGATTTCTTGAATAGCCAGAATTGCACGAATTCTTCAACGTGCGTGACATATGAACTCCATAATGGATTCTAGTCTCAAGTGTTGAAACTGAAATGAAGAAAATTATTGAAGTGTTCCTTGGCTCAAATCACGGCACGGCATTTGCATTCATTCTCTAGAAGAGATTTAAGTAAGAAGCCTCTGCAACAAATCTCACTAACTGCATCCACAGCAGTTCCATCTTCATTCACAGAGTTAACCTGCACGCCGTCTCACGACCAAGCAACTTGGCATTCCGTAAGCTTAATTTATGCCGTTACAGGACAGCGTCAATGCTATCACGAAGGTGAACCGTGTCTATGGGCGTTCCTTCCATGGCCGGTTTTAAAGAAAAAAATCCCTAGTTCAAGGAAGAAAACATCCCCCTCTCCGACAAAGACCACGAACTCGTCCTCAGTTGAAAATCCCTTAATAGCGATGGGAACAGAGGGCGGTGGGAGGATTTCTTCTGCGGAGCGGATCAGAAAAATAACGAGGGAATCTGTGCATATGCGGTTGGGAGTCGTAGCTCAATTTGCACAAATAACCTCATTATTTTCCCAACCCCTTTGCGCACAAGTAGTCCTCCCTCCCCAAGGAAGAAAGGGGGCGTGCGCGTGTACGACGAATTCTTAACCTCCACACGGTCTGCTTCATTTGACTTGAGAAAGCATTCAAACCAAAAGTGAACATTTAAGGTCTCAATAAACGCACAAAAATATTTCGAATTTTAAGACGTTCCCTTTCCCATTACAAGCGGGAACTGTCTGCCTTTCCGCAGGAAATATGAATGTCAAAGAATTACGGTTCAGACTGCTGAATGGATCTGGGGTTTTGGCGTCTCGTGTTCGTGAATAGTAAGGAGTGTTCTCCATTGATCCACACGCGCACACACACCTACCTTCTCTTTCAGAAAACTCCAAATACATAGCGCGAGAGCTGCATTTGTCTCTTCGTAGCCTACTGACACACCGCAACAGCACTTCGTAGTTATGTGGAAGTCAAGAAGGGAGGAAAGGGCGAGGATCGCTGCGAGGGCCGCAGTAAGCCTTCGGTGACGATCTCCGGTAGAAATGACACAATCGACACAAAGTTCAGTTGTTAGCGTACGCCTAGCAACCGTTTCCGAGACGAAAATAAATGTCGAGGTCATGAGCGTTCATCATCTCCAGAGGCGGCTAACACTGCTACGGACACTCGGAGGATGGACGAGTCCAACGTCGTCTCCCATCGATCGCTCTCACTTGGCGTTAGAATCGAAGTCATTTTGTTCGAGAAAGAGCTTCGCAGTCTTCACTTGAAGTTAAATGTGGCCGAAGCTTCAGATAGAAAGAGCCAGTGGGGCACCCAGAGGGGGAGGAAAGGGTCATGTTCCCTCTCAAAGAGAAAGGATAAAAACACTAGAAAATTTTCCAAAAATCCTTTCCTAATTAAAATTCATTTTTTTTTTTAAATTTATGTTGCGTCGTGTGTTCTATTTCTATACTGCTCATGAATTAGCGATCGTTGCAAATGCTCAGTCTTAGGTCGTATGCGATGCGTAAGGTGTATTCTCACGTCTACTCAACTCGGCCTCCCCCATCCCCTCTAAGATTAAACCCCGAGTTACAGAGGACTGTAGATGGACGACATTCCGTAAAATTTCTGACCTCGATGGGCAAAGTAGGTTATTTTCGGTTATTTCTGACCCACCCGCTCTTATCCCTAAAGAGAGTTGGCTTTTATAAAGACAACTGAAACTGAATTCGCTGCGCGTCACGTTTTTCACTTCGCTTTGGCCAAGCAGAGTCGAATTCTGTCCCCGATTATCTCCCGCTCTAATACTGCACCCTTCTCTTTTCCAAAAGGAGGGAGAAAAAAAATCAATGGAATGTTAATTATGAGCAAGTAGAACGTGGGTAGTTGTGCACGCACGTAGAAGTTCACACGTACAGGTTGATATTGCATGAAGCAAAAACGCTTCGCATATTCCGACTACAGTTTTCAGATGACAAACAGAAGTGCGGGTGGGTGGAGTTGTTTTTTTTTTTTTAATATTTGCATTATTTCTAGTAAGTACTCTTCTCTTTTTATACTAATTGCGCATGTAAAATCGCCGAAACCCGTGGAAGAACTTGAGGATTCGTTCTTTGTCAGACGAAGCGTGGTAAATGAAATCCTGTTCCTACTGCGCGCTGTCCACGTTACATTGAAAACTTCCTCCGTATGCGGGTGGTGGTTCACATTCGATAAAAAAGTATATATTGAAGTATGGAAAGGTATTTCAGTCGGAAAGAGACCTTAGATTTTAATCTCATTAAAAAAAAAATCACCGGAAATAGTGATATTAAATAATTCGAGGGTGTTTAATGTGGAAGAAGCCTGGCATCTCGTTTCGTCCGCCTGAGAGCCAACTAACTAAGCTATACCGGAAAGCTTTTATTTAAATATTTAGAAAAGACGTGATTAAATAAACTTGATATCGCACCAAGCAGAAATAATGAAATTGTCTAATAGTACCAATGACCTCAAACCCAAGCTTTCGCAATGCACAATAATCCAAACAAAACTGTTTGCAAAACAGAGTTTTGCGACAATTTTACATGAAAATGTAATCCACAAACGTTTTCTGAATTCCGACGTTGGTTTTATCACTTTCCAATGGTAACTGGAAAACCTTATTGAACAAATTATGATCAACGTCTTTCCAATCTCACCAAGTAATTTGATTCGTCAATGATATTGCGTATGTAATACACAGCCTCGACTCTCTTAACGTTGGAAAAAGAGCGAGTGATGGACAGCAAGGAAAAATTTGGAATATTGTTCAGATAGCGCACGCAAAAATGTCAAACTCGTTTACCTCCAAGGGCCAAATTAAGAATTATACATCAAGCCGCGGGCAACAGAAAAAAAATCTCGAAATAAAGAGGAAAAAGATTTTTTAATATTAACCTTAGAGTATACGAGTACAAAATACAACCATGTCACAAAAATACATATAAAATATAAAGTACATAATTACGAGTACATATTTAAATAAAATTATACATAACTTTTTTGAAGAAACTTGACAACGCTTTTCATAGCGAAATCTTCAAAATTTGGTTGAATTTGTTGAGCTGTAGTTATTTTCAATATTGCTTGCACATGCTGGTCTGTTAATCTTGATCTCTCCGCAGTTTTATTATTCTTTAAAGTTGAAAACAGTTGTTCGCATAAATATGTGCTACCGAACAAACATAAAATACGCCTAATTGCACATAACACGTTGGGGTATCGATCGACTGATAAATAATTATAGAACTTTGTAATTCCAACATCCATATTTTTGTTTCCATATGGAATCATACTGAATTTCGATTAATTCCAACTGTAAATTGTCATCGAGCGATACAGGAAAAGTAAATAGGTGAAACTGATTTTCATATTTCTTAATTTTCTTTCAAATTCGTTTTCTAATAACTTCATTTGATTGGCATATTCTGAAAATTTCAGTTTCGATTTTTGTAATAATGATTGACAACATTCAAAATGGGATAAATTTTCTTTTTTGAATTTGTTTTTGTCAAAGTAATAATTTCTTCCAGTCTGGGGGGGTCTTTCTCCCCAGAGGCAAAGCTACATGCCACCGGTAGGGTCCCCAGGTTGCGGATCGGGGAATGGCCAGAGATGGTAGCTAACTGCGAATAGCCAAAAGCGACAATACTAACAGGACGCGGTGGGTTAGGGGACAACTCCAGTAACTCTATAAAATATCACAGAAGTCCAATGACGGCACTGCGTCATTGGACTTCTGTGACATTGGGCGAGCTTAGGCCACTCTAAGCCTAAATCTCTATGCTCCTTCTGATTCTCTCCCAGGCTCTTCAAGGAAGACTAAGGATTTGTCAGATAAGTGTCGATGTGCTGACAGTAAATAGAAAACGATTGAAATCTGATGCCAAAGTACAAGAAAAAAAAGATTCATGCCGGCTCGGACGTCGCTCGGTCAAACAAGGTCTGCATCCCCAATCGAGTAATCAGGGTTGGATCGAAAAATCAGTTACTGAAAACTGAAGACAAAAAAGTCAAACTCAGGCCTGTAAAGGATGGAATATCAATTGTTACATGGAATGTCCATACACTGAGCAACTGTAAAATTGCAGTTGCTTCAAGAAGAAATGAAGATGTGATAAAGTGGGTATTTCAGAAATGAGATGGACATTGTCAGGAGAATCAAATGGTGGAAGAGTTCTCTGGTCAGGAAATGAAAATAAGAATGAAGCAGGCGTAGGTTTCCTGCTATGTAACAAGGCCTGTCAGGTAACGATAGGATACAAACCAGTTACTGAAAGAATAATGGTTGCAAGATTCAGCGCCCAACCATTTACTATCACGACCATTCAAATATATGCGCCCACTGCAGAGAGCGCAGATGAAAGCATTGAGAGATTTTACTGGGATTTACAACTAGAAATTGACGAGGTGGCGAAGCAGGAAATACTCATCATTGGAGGAGACTGGAATGCAAATATTGGCAAAAATAACACAGGATGGGAAAAGGTTACGGGAAAATTTGGATACGGAGAAAGAAATGAACGTGGAGTTGCTTCTGGAATTTGCCACGGATAACAACCTGATGATTTGCAATACCAAATTCCAACAAAAAAGATTGTCGTAAATGGACGTGGCGCTCCTTCGATGGAAAACACAGGAATATGATCGACCTGATATTAATAGACCAGAAATGGAGAACCTCAGTTCAACAGTGCAGATCATTCCAAGGAGCTGATATTGATTCGAACCACAGCTTAGTGATTGCGAATATAAGACTAAAACTGAAACAGAAGTACAAAGGAAACTTCCAAAAAGCTAGAGACATCTCAAAACTAAATATCAGTACATATTGGAAACTAAGCTTAAGAGCCCAAGTGAAAAACAAAATATAAATACAAGAGCAGAACGACTGACTGCAATGCTAAAAAAAAGCAGTAGAGGAAGTAATTCCTGAAAGATAAAAGATCAACAAGAAATGGATAACTCAGGAAACCCTAAAATTGGTACAAGAGAAAAGAGAACCGAAACTTAAGAGATAATTCAGAGGAAGCAGATGAGTTATCCTTAAAAATGCCACGAAGTACGGAAAGCAGCAAGACCTGATAAAGCCAAATGGTTGGAGGACCAATGCAAAGACATTGAACAGTACTATGGAGAACACAAAACTAGAGAGGTGTACAAACTTATAAGAAATGTCAATAGGAAGTGGCAAACAAGATCAGTAGCAGTCAAAGATAAAAATGGTAAAGTATTGATGGACAAGACAGAAATCATACACAGATGGACAAGATATTGCAGCGAACTATATAAAAATCAACTAAATGATACTGCAACAGAAGTAATCAAATAATTAAAAGCAATCTCTCCACCAGAAGAGATCTTTGAAAATGACATCTTGGAAGAGGAGGTGAATAAGGCTATAAAACATCTCAAGAACAACAAGAGTCCTGGAAATTACAACATAATAGGCGAGATGCTAAAATATGGGGGAGAATCAGTTGTAAAAGAAATACATAAGCTATGTAATGAAATATGGAGAACAGGGTAAGCCCCCAAAGAGTGGAAAAAAAAATCGATCTTGGTTGTTTTTCATAAGAAAGGCAGTGCTTTAGAATGCACCAATTACAGAACTATTGCATTAATGAGTCATCTTGCAAAGTGCTGATGAAAATACTAACAGAACGCCTAAAGGGGATATGGAGGCACATCTTACGGATGAGCAAGCTGGATTTCGACAAGATTGAAGTACAGTGCAGCAAATACTCGCGCTAAGACCAATAGCAGAGAAAGCTCGAAGAAAGAAAAAGATGTATTGCTGTTTCGTGGACTTCCAAAAAGCATTTGATAATATTGACCAAAATATAACATGGGCTGTCTTGAAATCTTATGGTGTAGATAATAAATTGATTCGCCTATTGAAAGATAAACAGCCAAGCACAAGCAAATATCAGAATAGTAGGTGAGACTGGAGATTGGTTTGGCACAAGAAAAGAGGATCCAATATCACCAATCATCTTCATCACACATTTGGGAAGAACACTAGATAAGGTTAAAGAAGAAGGTGGATGCATTTCAATAAATGGCATGAACATCAGAATAGATGATGATGTCATCTGCAAAGTAGATGACATCTGCTTGTTATCTGATGTGACATCTGATGTCATCTGCAAAGCAGATGACATCGCCCTGATTGAAGAAGACGGAGCAAGGCTGGAACAAATATTTCAAACATTATACACAGAAGGAAAAAGATATGGACTAAATGTCAACTTTGGAAAAACTAAAACAGCGATATTCGGGCAACAGGAGTCACTGAACAGAGTTACGATAGATAGATTTCAACTGGAAAATGTTGAACACTTCACATATCTTGGATGACGCATGACGCGGACCCCAAAAAAAGAGATAAAAATTAGAATATCCAGAGCAACAACTATTTTAAAAGCCATGGACAAAATACGGAAGAGCCGAGCTATAAAGATGCAAACTAAACTTCGCATTGTAGAAACCTGTATTTCAGCAGCATGCTCTATGGATGCGAGGCCTCAGTACTCCTGAGAGAGAGAATCTGAAAGGAGGATATTGGCATTTGAGAGAAAGTCTATAGAAAGATCTTGAAAATAAGCTGGATACAGAAAGTGAACAACGAGGAAATCTACAGACGAATACATCCAAAAGAAAACAATCAAAAGGAAACTACGTCTATGTGAATTGACTATTTGGGAAATGTTGATCAGGTATCCGAGGGAAAAAAAATGTGTGCACACGTGTGGCTACACATGTATTGCACACGTTCAGTGTTGTTTTGTAATTTATAATAGAATTCTGTTCATGTATAGTCTGTAACATGTTTTGTTAGCTTTAGTTCCTATCATCAGACCTGTACCCTGAAGATGCCAACAGCTTTAGTTAGTATTAAAATAGTTTTTTCTCAGATACTTGATCAACATTTCCCAAATAGTCATTTCACATAGCTTCTGTGG
Organism: Typopeltis vanoorti; assembly: GCF_054136105.1. Lineage (NCBI taxonomy): Eukaryota > Metazoa > Arthropoda > Arachnida > Uropygi > Thelyphonidae > Typopeltis > Typopeltis vanoorti. Next base: position 679,882 of record NC_143553.1, read on the forward strand.
TCAAGAAAAAAAATCGTTTAATAAGAAACTACATCTATTTGGCCATATATGTAGAATGAACGATGAGAGAAAATTAAACACGTTGTTGTTTGGAATGATTGAAGGTAAGAACAAAAGAGGAAGACCAAACATAGAATGGGGCGACGGCATCGTCAAATGGTGCGGAAACTCTATACACAAACTGAGTCATCTTGCACAAAATAGAATGCAATGGAAGAATTACATCAATATGGCAGCAGACACCTACGGGCATTGGACCCATGGTTGTTGATGATGATGAATAATTTCTGTTTGAAAATGTTAATATTGTCAAATAACATGGTAACTACTTTATGTTTGCCCTGTAGCTTAAGATGACTTGTAATGTCGACTGAAAAAGCCAGGTCCTTTATCTATTGATCGTTTTTTAATATTTTTTCACATTCATAATTTTTCGATAACAGGTGTAAAATAACAAAAAAATAGTAAAAATAACAGGTGTAATTAACTCTATATTTAAACCAAATCTAGTTCAAAAACAAACCAGGCTAAAAGTATACAATACATTAGCCCTACCAGTCTTAATGTATGGAAGCGAAATCTGGACAATAAAAAAACAAAGATTAACAACAGCAGAAATGAAGTTTATGAGAAAAACTGCAAAGTATACCCTATTTGATCACAAAAGAAACGAAGATATTATGAAAGAATTAAACCAAGAACCAGTAATAGAAAAAATTAAAAAATATAAACATAGATGGATGGAACACGTTCAAATAATGAAAACGGAAAGATTACTGAAACAAGCCTTAAAGTACAAGCCATTAGGAAAAAGAAAACCAGGACGTCCTCTTAAACGATTCAACGATGACTTCTAAGGCCGGAACAGGCCATACTAGGCCTAAATCTTTGATACGCATGATGATGAATTTTTCGATTCTAAAAAAAAAAAAAAAAAAAAAAAAAAAAAAAAAAAAAAAAAAAAAAAAATGGTAATTTCGTCCAGCAATTCAAAGAATCGCGTTAAAACTTTATGACTGGAAGGTCATCTAATTTTTGTATAATAAAAGGTAGATCGCTATATTCACTTTCTATATCTTCTAGAAAGTTACTAAACTAGCGATGATTAAGCCCACGTGCGCGAATATAATTTACAATTTTACTGACATCTTTTAGGGCATGTCCAATATTTAAAACTTTGGAGCCTAGTGCCTGCTGATGAATAATGCAATGAAAATGTCGAAAATTGTTATTACATTGTGCTTGGAATTTTTCTTTTAAATTTGTAAGAAATCCTATAACAACAACACCAGTCATGGCAGGAGCATCATCAGTTGCTAGACAAGCTACCTTTTATAACGGTGAATTGTATTCGTTCAAAACTTCCATAAGGGCGTCAAAAATAACAACTGCAGTGGTTGTATCGTGCATAGGAATAATTTCTAGAAGTTCTTCACTTACTTTTAAGTTCATATCGCATCCACGAATAAAAACAGCCAGCTGAGCGACATCCCGTACATCTGTACTTTCGTCGTCAATTGCAAGGGAATAGGTCTCAAATGTTGAAATTATTGATATTAGTCGATTCCTTGAGTTCCGGGCTTTATCATCAACTCTGCTAGCAATGGTATTTCGATAAGCTTATATTTTTAAGCTTCTTTAACTGATCAGGACACAACAATTCAACTGCTTTAATAATACATTCACGAATAAACTCCCCTTCAGCGAATGGTTTTGACTTGCTTGCAAAACAAATCACTGGTTTTTACCGTAGCTCTATTACCTTCAATAGATTTGGTCAATACACTTTGTTGATTTTGAAGTGTCAACTTCAATTCTGACAATTTATCTTCAAGTTTCGCAACATATTTGTCATAGTTTTCTTTACGATTTGTATCGTAATGCCTTTTAAGATTATATTCTTTGCAAACTGCAATAGAGTTTCTACATAACAGGCATAATTGTGTTTCTCATTGAATACAAAAATATTGTAACTCCCATTTTTCTAGATAACTACGATGATCTTCAATTAAAACGTTTTTTACTCATACTGGTTGAAGGTTTCGACATTTTTATAAATTCTTTATTAATTATAAAAAAAACGCTACGCTTTCTTACGACTTGAAAACTGCTAACGGCTAGCCTCCGATTGCTGTGGTCAGCGGATGTAGCTGCGTAAAATTCGGTATTTATGCAGTGCTCGGCAAAATTCGGTATTTATGCAGTGGTGTAACAAGTTTTTTTGAAATGACAAATAGAACATTATTTCCTTTAGAAATTGCAGAGTAGTTTGGGATATAAAATAATCATAAAGTGGAATATTAATTTTTTTAAATGTATAAAAATTTAATTCGTTGTTGTCAAAAGTTAAATAACCATGTTGGTTACAAAGTTTGGAGGGCACCATGTTACTTGTCGGCGGGCCTCATGTGGCGCGAAGGCCGCCTGTTTGACATGCCTGAGATGAAGAGAAAAAAAATATATCTTGCTGGAAGAGGTGCGATAAGTTTATAGACAACTGTCGCCATCTTGTGTTCCTTATTCGCAGTTCTTATATAAGAACTGCGAGTTCTGTGTTAAATTTTTTTCTGGGATTTCGGGTGTTAACTCCTTAACGTGCCAATTAAAAATCAGAAAGCGGTCATTTTTCTGGCAATTTTTTGGGCGAAGGCGATTTGCTGGATCAAATTCATCATTATTTGAAAAATAATGATGAATTTGTGCAAACAAAATAGCCGATACACGCCGTTGGCAACTTTCTTGGCTGAAAGGAAACAGGCACAAGATTGTCTAGCGTCTACATTCGGTTGTATTTATATGGGAAACCAAAATTCAAAATCCATTTTGGTGCAATAAATAAAAGACGTGTCACAGGCGTCTTTGTATGTTAAGGGGTTAAAATAAAAAAAATCATTTTCTATCTGGACGATAGCTCTACAGTACTTGACTTGCTTGTGTCCAGCTTTGCTGAGCTGGATAAAGGTAGATCGTATTCATTCGGTTTCATATTGGGATTGAATGCATAACATTAAACGCATATGGCATCATCTAAATTTTTTTTACACATCTTGTATTGCGCACTGCTGCACTCAAGAATTCGGTATGGAATTTTTAGTAGGGGGAGGGACATACAGAAATATTCTTGGCAAATTACAATTAACAGAATATTAAATTGAATCTTCAGTCCTAATCTTACTGCATAACAGCACTAACTTCATCTTCTTGAACGTCAAACAGAACATACCATCATAGCATGCTTTTCCTCTTAGATAGAAATAAACATTGGACTAGCCTCAGTGATTAACACCGTACCCTCGGGCAGGATAGTCTACTTTTCAAAGTACCTCAGGGGGGAAAATTCCTGCAGAGCAATTTCACATTCTCGGCACCAAGAATCGAGAAACATTTTTTAATGGCGAACTCAGAAATTAAAAATCGGAAGTAACATTTGAGAGAGAGAATGAAGACCATTCTTGGAGCCATAAATGACGTTGAAACATTAGTATTTACCTAGATAAAAGTACGCAATGTTCTTCAAGTTTCTTTCTTCTTCTAATACGGGACCTAAAATATTATAATCTCTGCTGTATGCTACTTATTTTATACGCTATGTAATGCAAAAGAACACATATTTTGCACTTGCTTAAATTTAGTTTTACTAAAAGTCATAATTAACACTTGAAATGCATGTTCAGGCATTGCCAGTGTAGTAAGTTAGCTGAGGCCTTCAGATTAGAGTAGATGCAATACACTTATGAATCTTTCATATCAGATCTTATCGATTCCATAAATTCAAACTGTAGTATTCTAGAGCACAGTAGTTTTGTTTTATTTAAAAAAGGTAAAAATAAATGTAAAAGAGTAGACAAGTCAGGTAAGAATATTTACGATGAATATCAGGATGTTCTGTGGGCGATTGTAAAAATTTAAAAATGGAGTAAAGGACACTTCAAAAAGGAATCGGATATGATAAAGGCAGCGTTAAAACTGAAGATTTTCTAGATGTCTGGAGTAATTCGTTTCAAGAGCTGTTTAATGAAACAGTGGCAGAATGGAAGAAAATATCAAGAGAAATGCAATCAGGAGTCAACACTTTTTCTACCTCGAGTACTGATTGTGTAAATCAATACTTGATGTAGAAAAAGATATCAGAAACCTAAAATATGCAAAAGGCAGCTGGTGTGGATAATATTCCACCAGAAGTGCGGACCTATATGGAGTTATTTACAGTGGCTGCACTACGTAACCCCGAAGGCCTAGTCAGACGGTCGAATTCTAGATGATTGGAGTAAGATCTCAGTGCCCCTCTATGAAAAAGGGAATAAAAGTGAATACGAGGAATTTCTGTACTAAGTATTTCAAGTAAGATTTTTTGCAAGTATACTTGAGAAGACGGCAAGAAGAATTGATAAAGGGGAACTTGAAAAACAAGTGGGTTCCGAACAAACAGAAGTCGTCAAGATCAGAGTTTGACTTTATGGGAAAACACAAATCATGAGAATACAACAAGGAACCGCACTAAGTTTTGTAGATCTGGAAACGGCATATGATAAGATACCACGGTAAAAGCTACTCAAAACACTGCAATTATATGGTATAAAATTGACATTATACATAGCACTAGTCAATATTAAAAGTTGTGAAATCAGCAGTTAAAATTGAAGGAGATACAGAAAGTTAAGCGTGAACGCTCTCTGCAATGTTATTCACATATCTGTGATCACGTTATAAAGGAAAGCGTAAACTGATATCAAAATTGGTGATGTTAATCTCAACGGTGAACTTTATGCAGATGATGCTCTACTCTTAAATCCAGTGCAAGGCTAAAGGATCTGCAGAATTCCTGAACTCAACAATTCAATTTATTGAATAACTGCTGTAAGAAATTTGGCACAAAATCATCAAGAAAATGTCAAATACTATGAAAATTTACAAGAACATTGAAAACATCAACCTGAATGGAGATTTATCCTGAACCTACAGAACAAGTAAAACATTTCAGCTACTAAGTAGCTGAAGTGAAGATAGTAAATTAAATAAAATTAGCAAAACTGGTATTATAGGAAGTCAAGTAAATAAATAGAGAAATTAGTCAAACACTAAACTAGTGTTTTGACTAATGTCAAATTAGTTTGAAAAACAAGCGTTCAAACCAATTTGAATATGCAGATCTGAGAACTGAGTTAGGGATTAAACGCTTGATCAAATATTGGAGACCGCAGAAATGAGTTCTGAGAAAAAATTAGGGGCCTGAAGAGATGGTGTCAGTGGAAGAATCATTAAAAATGAAGACATTAGGAAAGAACTTGATGTTATTAGGAGTGTGTGAACAGAGCTAATTTAAGGTGGTATGTTCACTTAAATAGAATTGGGGAGAGAGGATAGGTTAAAGATAACAGGTGTTGGATGGCAGGAAAAAGTACGTAGAGGAAGACCAAGGTGGGTTCATTGTTAGGTGAATTGATACAGTAAAAGATGCCGTAGAAGACAGAAATGCTGATACGGCAATATTGGAGTCCATACAGGTAACAAACTAATTTGGAAGAAAATTATCGATAGGAAGTTTGTAATGATGTAAACTAAACTCTTCATGCTGTGTTGTCATAATATCCTACACACCGCTTGATGACGATAACATAAGATATTTTAACATAAGACATTATGAAATAAAAGCATTAAAATATTGACTTTTTAAATGAAATTTGTGTTCAGATGGGCTGTTGAACATGCATATGTAATGTTTGAGGAGTTGCCCTCTCCATTGCAAAAACAAGGACCTCAAATCCATAAACTCAGCAATGCATGAAGAAATCTTGAAGACCGTTTTTTGTTTCTAGATGGGGTCGTTTAGCATTACGCCTTGTTTAAATAAGGTATTACTGTATAAAGGAATATTACTTAGTATGGTCAACGTAAAATGTTATGATCTTCACTTTAAGCTTTCTAAGCTCTTTACGCGTGATATTTAAGCGTTCATAGTTTTCGGCTGATAAGTAATCGTTCTAACTAAAATAAGAAGTTTAATCAGAAAGTCCAACCTTCCAAGGAAGAAAAATCTCCAGCAAACAAGGGGATCCACAATTGTCACTTTATAGACTTTTCAACAAAGAAACCAACATTCAAAATCATCGTCGCTTCCAATTCAGGCTCTAGGCCACGTGGCCTGTTCCGGACTCGGTCCATCTTCTTCTTAGTCTACCCCTATTCCTGGTTCCTCTAAAATTATATGTTAAGATCTTTCTTCTCTCTGCATTCTTGCTATGTGGTCTAGCCAGTTTTCCCTATATTTGATCATTGAGTTTATGACATTGATTTTGAGATTTTTAATTATTTCACTAATTTTTTTCTCTTATCTAGAGTTAGTTTTTCTGTTTTCCTAAAGGAATTTCATTTCTGCTGCCTGAATTCTGTTTCTCCAAAAGGTTCAGATCTCACTTCCATATCATAGTGTAGGTTTGGCTATTGTTTTATAGACTGAGTCTTGTGTGTTTCTGTACGTAGTTAGGTTTAAAGATTCTGTTAATTACTCCAGTGATTTTTATAAAGTTTGTCATCTTAAAATCAATATCTATTTCATTTATGTAAGACAGTTTATTTGAAATTATTAACTTGCTCAATTATTTTATTATTTCTCACAGGGTTAAAAAAGTCATGACTTCGGTTTTCTCCGTTGACATTTCCGGGTCATATTGTTGTATAGTATTATTTAAATTATAAATTGATTTCTGTAGTTCATCTTCAGTCTTTCCAAAGATGATCTGATCGTCAGCAAAGAGTATTGCGTCTATTTTTGTATGTCGATCGATTTTGAAGCCACATGTATTTACTTCTCTCCATTTTTTGATATTGTCCACACACACGTGTGTGTATGTATATATATACATACACATATATATTGAATAATATGGGTGATAAAAGACAGCCTTGACGGACTCCTATTTATTGGTTTCCAAGTAGATATGGTATCATTTTGCTTTATTATTATTTCATTATTGTGGTATATACCGTATTCAATAGAGCATTGTATATTTGGTTTATAAATTTTAGAAATCTGATGTTAAATCCTTTACCTGCAAATTTAATAAGTTCTGTGTTTATATTATCTTCTCCTGCTGACTTGCTTTGCTCGAGGATATTTTGTAATTCTTATGTAATCTCATCTATATTACTGATGTTATATTTCGGGGAAGATGCATGTGTCAAGCGATTATCATGCCATAGCTTCTGGAAATATTCCTGCCAAATTTCTGGTTCGATCATATCAATTTTTGGTTTTTCTTTTAAATCGTTATTTGTTTGAGGAGTTTACATGTATTATGTCTTTTTAATGACGATGACGTTATAATTTTGCTATGAAAATTTCATATGTTTCTCTATTATATATATGCTGTCTTTTTATTTCAATTATCTGTTGATCTCTTCATCCCATTATCTTAGACCTCTGCGTCTTATCCATTTTCTTTTTGTTCCCCACCTCTCTCTTGCAGCATTTTCTAATATAAATTTGATGTTTAACCATTATTCTTCCCCTGTGCTAATTTCATATTAAATATTATATACCTCTGTAATGCTTTTTTTTTATTTCTTGCCTTCCAGGTAAATCTGTGAATATCTTTATGTTTAAAGTAGGCATTCGTTATTCTATAATTGTTGTATAGGATGAATGTTCTTAATCTCTTCCCATTTTTATTATATGTTGGTTCACCTATCAATCATATGTTAGGTTTGCGTGAGTATTACCAATTTAGGTCACCTATTATTATAATATAATCAGAAGGGTTTATTGGATCTATAATCTTTTGTAGTTCTTGATGAAAATTATCCGATTTTTCTTCTTTTCCCTCTCCTGGGACATAAGTGCCTATTATTGTTAAATATCCTCTATGTATCTTTAATCTTGTCTCTATGATACTATCATTCCAGTAGTTGTAATGCATAATATTTCTCCTCAAAGATTTATGTGTGAACATCATTACGCCTGACTTTGCCCTTTCCTCCACTATGAAGATAGATATAATTATCGGTTTCATCTGTTCCCTTTTGTTTGATTCTGTAATGGTAGTTATCATTTTTTGTTTTTCCAAGGTTTGGTCTAATTCTTGTATTTTATGGTGTATACTTCTAACGTTCCATGTTGCAAGCTTCCAAATATTAGATATCTTCTTTTTCCATTTCTGTGTTCCAATCGTATCCATTCTTCGAGCTTGGGTCATTTCCATTTGGAAGCCACATGTATTTACTTCTCTTCATTTGTTGATAATATATGGATATGATATCATTTTGCCTTATTGCTATTTCATTGTTATGGTATATGTTAAATAGAGTTGGCATATGTTTAATATTCAAAATAAAGAGTTTAATTGCTATTGCTCCACAGCATATACCTCACACAGATAATGAAAACATCGAATTTGCAATCATAAACTATCACAAGCTGAAGCAGGCATCATTAATCTAGAAGATGCTGCCTTACTGCAAGCCTTTTCGCTTGCATAAGGAGAAGAGATTGGCCGAATAGGCGAAAGGAACTCCCAAAGTTTTTTTTTTCGTTATGTGTCAAGAAGGCGGAAGAATGACTGTGGAAGGACAACTTTATCGAGTGAAGATGGTAGAGAGGTAATGGATTCAGACGAAATTGTTTAGCTGCTGAGTGATCATTTGCAAGGGTATATCGTCCAAGTGAAGATATTATGGCAGACAGTGATGTGAGAACAGGGGTGGAAGAACTGGAGATACTTATAGGGTACTGCAGAATCGGAATGCAAATACAACTGTGAGATTGGATGAGATATCGGCTCGCGCTTTAGGAGAATGTGCAGGGGAACTTTGACTAGGCTGTTTAATTTAAATCTCAGCTCTGGTAAAGTACGAAGAGAGAAGGAAAGCGAAATAATTCCTTTGCATATAATAGGATCCAAGTCTGTGGTAATAAATTATATACTAATTAGTATCTCACGAGTGGTGGTAAAAAACACTGGGAAATTTGGTCAGAAGGGAGAATTCAGGAACAGCTGAATATCATATTCTATGAGGGGCAGCTTGGCTATGTGAAGGGGCAGCCTTGCCGTGGTAATCCACTAACTTTTTGTAATAGTGACAGCTGAGTTGAATAAGGATCATTAAGTTCCTCACGTCGTCGACGGGAATCGAACCTAGGACACTCCTTCCTCAGGTTGCGAAGCGCAAAGCCACTAGGCTAACCGCGCGGACGGTCTTTGCAATGGCCATTTATGGTAGTAAAAATAGATTGCAAAGCAGAGTGGAAGTGTTCCAACTATTCGAGTTTACCCATGCTTCGCAACTCTTTGATATCGAAAAAAAAATCAGCTAACGCCTTTCATTCCCTTATAGTGAGTAGGCGAGGCCTTTATACCCTATCTAGCTTTTGGAGACTGAGTGGGAGGTTCAATCTCCACCGGTAGCTAATCAGACTGGCCCATGTATATCACTCATTATAGCAGAGATCGATGAAGAGGCTGGTAAATAAGTGCTGCCATCTCTTGGTACCTAATCTTAAGAAAATATGTTACTGTCTGAAATAATGTGGGTACTACGGTCGATTTTCTTGAGTGCACGGGATAAAAACTCGAGTTTCCCGGAAGATAAAACCCTCTTGTCCGTGCCTGAGATCGACTAACTCGGGAACCGTTGAAGAAAGGCTTAGAAAAAGTTCCCCCAGTCGGCGACTAGACTTGAACTTAAGTTTGACTTCGAGCAACCCTAGCGCAGACGACACAATGAACCTGTGTAGCTCTTCCACTGAACTACACAGGTTTATACCGCTAAATGTGAGAAAACAATCTAAAACAAAATATCAGTTCCCAAAAAATAAAATAAAATAACAAAAAAAAATAAACTTTATGATCTGCCACATTACATACTTACTGCTAATTTAGTTATTCAAAACAGTGTGAAGTAATCTATGTTCCACCAGCACACCCTATTCTTCAACTTTGTAATTAATATATTACATTTCAAATGAATTTGGTATTGGATGTGTAAGCCATTACCAACATCCTCAAACTGCCACCATCATACTGAACAGACGAGGCGTTATGCTCTGGTAAAAAACCAATCCTGGCAGGTACCATCTCTCACCTAAATAGGATTTCTTTATTCGTCACCTCTCCATGCACCGTTTGAAGGCAGGGAAGAAGTGATAATCTTCCAGGGAAACCGAAGATGCAGCTTTGAGTACGAATTGTCTGGTGTACAGCTGTAGATCCACTGCATCCACTAAAAAAAACCGAGTAGTCTTCTGTGCAAGTTTATGAGGTCTTCTTCCTTAGTTTCACGGGTATTTGTTTTCTGCTACTGCATGTCTATCTTTTCAATTCCAATTAATCTCGATGCTGCGACGGAGTGTTAAGCAACACGGTAGTCTACGATAACATCTAGCTTGAAGTCTGTCACTACCTATGAACCACGCCCTTTTTTTTTTTTTTTTAACTCTTCACCAAATTAGTCGTATTGCATGTCATGGGTAGTTGACACTTTGTTCGTCATTCACACTATTCGATAAAAAGGGAATGTCTGTCTAAAGTGTAACAAAATAGCGTGCAAGTGGATCTCATGAGTGCGGAGCCCTCGATTATTTGGCCAAACTTCTAGTGATGAATCGTAGTGTTGAAATATGCGATAAGATTTTGAACTCAAGCACATGCGGTGCACATTTTGAAATTTAAGGCCACTCTGGCTCTCAAACGTTGTCAGCAAACGTGCACCGAACACGCGAAACCCCTTCACGTATGTCACATAAAATTCGGCGGCATGTAATTTCCTGATATATATCTTTATATTTTTTTTTCCAGTTAAACTTGTAACACTGAGTTCGCTGTTTGCAATGAGGTAGGAGAACACTCTTTTTCCTGGGGTAGGAGCTCTGGTCTAAGTGACTCAGGCGCTGTTTCCTTTGATGGAGGTAGATAGTATCTTTCCGATTTTACTTCAGATTTGCCCCATTTTCACTAGGGAGTGATGAAGGTGTCGTACTGTTGTGGTTGGAGGGTTTCTGCTGTAAGGTTTGAGGTTAAGTGTGCCATTCTTCTGTAGTCATTCTTCTAGACTGGACTGGTGATCTCCTCCTGAATGTAGTGATGGAATTTCGATATGGTTCCGGGACTGTCTTCTCTACGCTTGGTGGCACCTGTGAGCCCAAATTGCGTACATCGTTAGGAATAGAACTATTGTTTACACCCTGTTTAGATATTTTCCTTTTAGCCAGAATAATTTATCTTCGTAGATTGGTTGGATTTCAGGAAACCATATTTTAACGGCTTTCCAAGTTACATCTGCTTCTTTGCAATATATCATTAGGTGGTATAGTGTCTCCGGTTCTGGCAAAACGGACATGTGCATGCCTTCAGGAGGTATACCTTTAGCCACTATCCACATCTTGGTTAGAAGGCAGGCATGGTTCACTTTAAAGAAGAAAGTTTTATACCTTGGATGTATCGGGAGCTTGAATACATTGTTTAATACGGGACTGGGTGTGATTTGTCCTCTTCTTAATTCTCTATGTCGTGGTATGGGAAAGGTTGTTTTGCTTAGTTTGTAGTATGTTGCTTTTGTTTTTTCACTTGTTTTCAGTGCTGATGCGCTCTGTCACAAATACGTATCCCTTCGCCATCTCTGTAAACATTCTGGGAACTCTTCCGTGAATCTCTGGCATTGTGATGATTATTCTGTGTGGAAGGCATTTCTGTAGGAATGCTATTGCATATCCATAGTATGACTTATTGTTTGCTGTTTTTACGGTCTTCGCTCTGTTGATAACTGTTTTTAAGTGGATATTAAGTAGACCTATACCTCCGGCTTCTAATCCGTGAAAGAGTGTTGTTCTCCTCATCGGTTCGTACCGAGAGCCCCAGATGTAGGTGGCGCACAGCTTGTGGATCTTGTCTGCCCATGTTACGGGATGTTGTTCACTTTGTACCAGAGGCGAGAGGATAAATATATGTTGATTATTCGCGCTTTTCCTCTTACAGCTAGTTGTCTTGGGCGCGTGGTATTTCTTTTCCACGCAACAGCTGCGTGGAGTTCTTTCCACTGCTCTTCTACGTTTCTGGACCACCTATTTTAACTCGCAGAACCGGTAAGTATTTCTGAATTCTTATGCCTTGAGGAATCTCAGGGTTATTTTCCCATTTCCCTATTAGCATGAATAAGATTTATTTAGGTTTACTTTCAGGGCAGAAGCGTCTATTACTTTTATTGACTCTTCTATGGATGTTTCCGTCTCTTGTGTTAATGTGATGTCGTCAGCATATATGTCAATAATTTTGCTTGGCTCTCCCCATGAATGTTTATTCCTTTGATTTTTTGTTTGAGTTGATCTCTCTGATAACTGGTTCTAGCGCAAGGACGAAGAGGGCCATTGAGAGGGATCTCCTTGTCTCACTGAGCATTTCATTTTAAAAGATGCAGATAGCTTCCTGTTCACGATTACTTGACTTTCTGCATTCTCGTAGAAAGTTTGCAGCCAGTTCCTAAATTTTGGGCCAAATCCCATTTCCTCTACGACTTTGAATATATGTACGTGGCTTACGGTGTCAAATGCCTTTTCTATATCCAAGCCTAGTGGGACACAGGGTTTGTTGGTCAGAGTATAGTACTCATAAATCGATTTTAAACGAGTAATTGTGTCTGTTATGTTATGTTTCTTCCCTTAATTGCTTAACAAGTCTGTGCGGGAGATATTAATTTCTGTAGGTACTTCTATATTCTATTGGACAGGATTTGTGAGATGATCTTTTGGTCAGTATTTAAAAAGAGTTTTCCCCTCTCCATTGCTTTATGTCTTTTAATTTCTCTGTATCTGAAGTTTTCGGGATAAGTGTGACGTACCCTGTGCTGAAACTGTCTGGCTTTCTTTGTGTTTCGTATATTTCTTGCGTCATTCTCTTAAATAAATGCTCGAATTTTTGGAAGTAGTGCTTGTAAAATTCGTTTGCAAGACCGTCTTCTCCTGGGGATTTCTTGTCTGGTAAATGCCTTACTGTTTGTCTGAATTCTGCTGCTGTTATCGGGACGTCAATTTCTTCCGCCTCCTGCTGGGTTATCTTAGGTATGAAGGAGAGGAATTTGTTTCTGTCCCGTTCGTCGCTTTGTTTTTCCGAGAACAGTGTTGCGAAGTATTCGTGAATCGCATGCAGTAGTTCCGCATCTTCTTGAATAATTTTCTCATCGTAGTGTAGGCGTTCTATTCTCTTTCTTTCGTAAATCCTTTTTTCGAAAATCCAAGCTGTGGATATTTTGCCCTCATCATTTTCTATGGTTCTTAAGCGAGAGCGGAGCCATGCTCCTATTTCCTGAAGTTGTTGCGTTTTAATTTTGTCTCTAATTAGATTTATTTCTTGTTTAACTTCTGGTTTGGTCCGATCCATGTAGTACAGGCTGGAGAGTTTCTTTAGATCTGCCTCTCTTTCTTGGTTTTGCTGGTGTTGTTACAGTGCTGATTTTTATTTCTTTTGAAGGTTTCCCAGGCTGTGATTTAATTGAGACTTTTTTTTTTTTTTTACGTCTGATATTATATTTTGTACTTCTTTGTTGAATTATTCATCTTTCGTTAAGTTCTGATTAAATTTATACAATGGGAAATTTCTGTTGATGAATTTTGCTCTATTTCCTTTGTTAGGGAATTGAAATTCTGCTATTACCATGCAGTGATCGCTGAAAGTTATACAGGAATATGTTCAACACTGCTCGCAGTGAAGCCTCTGTATTGGGACAGAAATCCTGTCGATTCTTGAGGCGTTCCCAGGAGCAATGTGTGTGAACTCCTTTTTTTTCTTGGATGCAAGAATCTGAAGGCATCTGTTAGCCCACAATCGCAAAGGTCTTGATGTGTCCTTTCTATGGAGCTTATGATCCTTTCTCCCGATCAATGGAGGGCTGTTCCACGAAATTCATATCACCTGCAATTACTGCTGTGTTCTTCAGTTGCAGAGTTTCTTTGATTATCTGCCAAAATGTTTTTTCTTCACCTTTTGTTGGGTACACATTTATTAAGGTTATTATTTTATTGTCATTTGTACAATCAGCCGTGGGGGAAAAAGGAACAGAAAAGGGGGGTATATTGAAGGGAAATAACTCAATATCGAATTTTTTTTGCCTTCTTGAGAGGTGTAGGAGGAGGACGCCAGTTATCTCCAAAAATAAATAAAATTTGCTAAAACAAGATTCCGGTTTGACATTCTGAATTTCCAAAATAAATGTTGTAATTGTTTCATTAATTCTAAATTTGTGTTCCTTTAAAGTTACCAATGAAAACAAAACGAGTTGTAAATTTTATCTGGGTTTCGAATTATTACATCGTATTTTTATTGCAAACCTGCTTCAAGGTGAAAATCAATTATGCGTACGCACATTTCCCACATTCGTCGTTTGTGTTGTCCGCCTTTCCCCTTCACTTTAATGCTTAATTCGCGTTCCTGCATAAATTGTGTGTGGCCTATTTTTTTTTTTTTTAAAGCGAACATGCATGCGTGTTACCCAAGTACTCAATTCCCCCGGAGAATCATCGCAGAGGTAAAGTATCGCGAATGGGCTAAGAGTTGCGTAATCTGAAAATCCTGCTATAGAGATCCAACATGGCGCTTTTTTTTTTTAAGCCACTGCAAGCTTCCACCAGGCAGGGCGTTGGTGGGCTCGTGCCGGAGATGAAATTCATCTGCTGGTAAAGATATTCACAACACCTCGATGTCTACCGTAGATTTCGACCCGCGGTCTGGAGAGCGGATACGCTGTCCACTGGGCCAGCAGGAAATAACTGAGAAGGGCAGCGACGCACACTTTCTTCACGCTTGTCGATGACCGAAGAAAGTGCCTTCAGTTTAAAGGAGCGACTGAAAAGCTGTCGTAGTGGTCTGCGTCTTGTTACTGCACGTGCACATAATTTTTTTTTTATTATTATCAAGGCTACATTGAAGTTTTTAATGTGTTTGCTTCTGACTCTTCGCTTGCCGCAGATTGTTCTTCCCCTGAAGATTTTTTTATCGTTGACTCAATTCTGTCGGTTACTTTGAATATTGTGATTGAGCTGTTTTGAAGTCCCAAGTTGAGTTTATTTCTAGAAAAATATCTGATAAATATGCAAGACTTTGAGGCCAATCACTGTCTTGAAACGGTGGAGCAAGACGGAAACGATGGTCATCAAAAAAAAACCTCGACTTCACGTCTAAGTTCAAATAGCCCTGTAAGTACTTTACCACGAGATAGCCACCTTACCTCCGTATGCAAAAGTAACGTGCTGTGAAGGCTCTCATTTCTTCCACAGCGCTTTAAACAATCTGGAGTTTCGTGGTTGTGACTTAATAAAATTTACAACTTTTACAGCCTCATCAAGAACGTCTTTCAGTTGCTCTCTTCGATTCTCGTCATGACGGACGGCATCTTTATATGGGCTTTTTCAATCGATGGTGAGTTAGCTGATCTCATATGGAGGTTTTTTCTTCTGTATACAGACAAATCGGCCCTTCAAAACACACGAATTTACAGACAAAAAAAATACTAACTGTGGTGGTGGTAATGGTTGTGGACAGTAGATGGCGTTGATTTAGGCGATTGGTAGTAGAGGTTGTGTGTAGTAGTGGAGACAGTTGTACAGTAGGTGTTCTCCCGCGATGAGTCTTCCTTGGAGGTGTCACGAATAATAATTTATTATTCTTGCGTATTTTGCGAATGTAAAATACGCAAGCGAAGCTTCGCATTTTATATTCGCTTACTTATTGCTCCATCTCGTGTGAAAATATGAATGAAACCATCATTTCAGTACATTTTTATAATTTATTATTTAGCCAATCGCGAAGATAATTGGTCTTTTCAAAAATGCATAAATTTGATTTTATATTTTCAGTACATTTGAAGGCTGTTTGCAATTTATACGTTCTGCTTCTTAAATAGGCAACTGTAGTATTTAAGTATTTGTCTAGACCACCGCTGTTTAATTTGTACATAAATGATATAAGAAATAATTTGAAGAGATAATCAGTTGTTTGCGTATTTCCTTACCCAACTTGTTTGAAGTTGGGTAAGGAAATACGGTATCGCGCGCAAAAAAGAAAAACTATTGAACTTTCCCCACCCATCTATCTACCTAACATATCGTTGTAGTTATTCACTACTGTTATATTATTATTTTTCTCCATATTTTAGTTAATCACGGTGATAAAGAGAACTTGTAGAATGATTTCCATAGGATAACACTGTGGGCAAAACATAACGGATGTCAGCTTGATGTGGAAAAATGTAAAGTAATGCATTTTGGGGTTACGAAGATTACAAACGGTGTACCACATTGAGAGAACTGCACTCCAGGAAAATGATGAGGCCAGGAATGTGTTGACAGTAGTAGTAATAGATAGAGAGCTTAAGTTCAGAAGGCATTTGCTGAGAATCCAGAGGCGACCGACCAAGATGGCGACTGGTCTGTGGAATGCTCCCTGTGAGGATGGAATGGAGGTTTGTGGATTGCAAAAGTTGGTTGATGGGATGAAAGGGAGATGTGATAGAAAAATTGAAGTTACTCAAGGGATTTTATAGGATTGATGCAAGGGAAAATGTTTCAGCACTTAACTAAAGGGGGGGGGGGGAAGTACAATAGGTCACCTGTGGAGGTTAAGAGTGTGGGGTTAGCAAGGACGTGAGGACAAAGTTTTTCACTTTGAGAGTGGTCAATGAATGGAATGGGTTGCCTGAGTCGGTTGCGAGTGCTTCGTTGCAAGGAAAGGAACGATGGAGATTATTATGTTGATAGTTTGGATCCCCCGCGATAAGTCTTAGGACTCCATGAAATAATACCCGTGAATAAATAGTACCCGTGAAATAATAAAAACTAAAAATTGAAAAATAAATTTAAGAGAGAAAAGCAGACAGATTTAAAACAACCCAAACGTAGCAGTGAAAGCAGACAAAAGTAAAGATACGACGATGATCAACACAGACGACTGCAGTAATAAATTTGAAAGAACTGTCATTCGATACATGAACTTATTGACCTATCGCAAATAATCCTACATTATCAATGAAAAATAAAACTAAGTTTGCTAGATAACATTCCAAGTTGACCAACTGAAATTGGGTTTAAATTGAAGAATTTTAATCACGTTCACCACGACTACATATGTGATCTCAAAAAAGTAGTACACCAACCCGGAACCTTTTCTGTTCTATCGTGGATGCCATAAATTTTATTACCTATAAACTAGCTAGACTCTTGGTATCCGAACTGAAACAAAAATTTTAAAAATGTGAGAAGTCTTTATGCAAGGCATCGCCTTGCATAAAGTGGGCTTCGACGTGTCGTCCCTTTTTTAGAAATATTCCAGTAGACGATACGCTAGTTGTCCTTTCCAACAGCTATCCCCGACATTTACAAACTCTTTAAGCATTGTCTTAAATCCGAATTGTTTAGCTGGAACAACCAAATCTTTAAACAAAATGAAGATATATCAATGCGCTCCCCACTTTCACCCCATTGTTAACTTACACATGGAATCGTTCCAATCTTTGGCACTGAATTTGCCCCTCCTCGAGCTGAAAAGTGCATATATGGACGATGTCTTTCACATTTGGCCTCATGGCCCACGGCTAACTTTTCTATTTCCTCAACAATATCCATCCTAAAGCTAGTTTCGCTGTGAAAGAGGAAAAGAAGGAGCTCTACTTTCTTTGATACTTTAAGTTACAAGGGAATCAGATGGGCGTCTCATGTGTTCAGTTTACCGTAAACTCGCACACGGGCCCACATCACACCAATTGGAATTTTCAAAAAACTTGATTCCTCACAGCAGAGCGAATTATTTCGTCCTCAGGACCAGCCCTACATAGAGAACAAGCTTTACTTACATCATTCCAACAAAATACATACAACAGAAAAACTCACCAAATTCCTTACAATTAACACTCTCCCCACCCTCAAGATTACACACACCTTATGTTTACCCTGCATCAAAAAGGTAAAAGAGATCAACTCTTTTCTAAAACGAATCAGAACACTATACAAAAACTTCTGAAACAAATTTTCCATCTTACGGCGACAAATCATGGATTGCCAGTAGAAGCCGTAAAATTTCTGCAGCACCCGGGAAACTAACAAAACTGATGGGCGTAATCTTGAATAGAATTTGGAGCACCGCCCTGTCTTCCCGTCAGCATTAATAACAAGAATCATTACGAAGAGCGCCACTGTCGCCCTCCAAACATGTGACTACCCTTGTTCTCGCGGTCGTTTCATCCCCTGTATTCACCGACTGTGTATTGTGAAAGTACCGCTGATAACGCTAGCTTGAGCTGACGAAACTTTGGCTTGAAAATAATTTATTTTAGTCAAAAACTATTTATTTTCATTCCATTTCCTACCTAGTTTGCTGTGAAACTTCGACACGAATCGTTTTGGTGGACGTGACATTATTTTGGGAAGTACTCAGCCTGAAGTCTCACAAAACGGCATCGTCGCAATATAGCCCACTCATCTGCAACTCGGTTTTAATAGTCATTGTAAACATCTCATCGTGATACTCAAAGACCTGGCATGTATGCCAGGTCTTTCAGTATCACAATGAGATGTGATCACTTTGAGTATCACATGTTATGAAGAAAGTGGTGAAATCACTTCACTTCTGGAAGATCCGCTTTGATTGAAAGGTTTGGCAGAAGTCGTTTCTGAGCATTTCAGTGTTTAGCATTACCCAACGGTTTGTGACTCAACAGAACTTGAAATACTCATGCCGCCGTTCGAGTAAAAGGAAATACAAGGTCTCGAAAATCTCTTAGCTACTCTGGTGGGAGGTGCTGATTAGAGACTATAAAAAGCGGAGCAATGTGCTCTTCAGAGGTAAGAAAGGGTGCTGTAGATAGTGAGCAGTACTGGACCGAAGGTTACGCAACTCGACCACAGTCGTGCGACGATAGCGAATTGGAAGTAGAATCTGCTGTAGAAACATACTTTGCAGGTATTTCGTAGTAGTAATCGCCAAGACCTACTCAAGTCACCAGTCGATGTTTATTTACTCGACGCTCAGAACTGTTTCTCTAAAGAAGGGCTCTGGAGATTGTGCGGTTGCTTTCTTCTGTTCCACTTTCAATTTTTCATACCCGAAAATCATCTTCCTCTGGTCCATCATCGTTATAGAAGTTTTGAGATGCTAAAGGGGGGATCAGGATGGATGAGTATGAAAAGGCCATGTAGACAGAGCTAAAGTAATGTGAAATATCAGGTGATCAAGACAAAGATGAGCAAGGGAGGAGAGGTTTTTACGTACGCGCACACACACAGCAGAGTATTAAAGTGTGACAGGAGAATAAACTCGCCAGATTAAATGATATTACACATAATGTGAAAGTGACGAAATCGTGTTTTCCTGGCAAACATTGAAGATGTCAGCGATTCTATTAGAGTGTGAATAGCGAACGTAAATGAACTGATAGTTTTGTAGACGATAACGTGAGGGGAAAATGGAATGATACGAAAAGGGTATTGAAGGAAGCGATAAAAAAAGTGCAGGCAAGCAAAGATTTTAGGTTTATTTTGCCATATTATTACAGGTGTATCATCAGGATGGAAGTTAAACAATGGTCGATGTGACAGAGTTCGATATGAGATTCGAGGTAGATAAAGTGGACGTGCTCAGGATGTAAAATCTCCGATCTTCGAGTGAATTTTCAAGGCTTTGCCTTTGATCAGACTGTGTTTAGGTCTCAGCACTAGTATGGTCTCGAGACGGTGGAAGGAGGATTAGATAGTCCCATTACATTAATGTGGATCCAGAGTCGAGGTATAAAATTACACTCGTGTTAATATCTAAGTAGTGGTGGTTAATGTTTTAGAAAAGTTAGTTGAAAGCACAATTCAAGAATGGGTGGATAAGAATGCGATTCTCTGCAGAGGACAGCGCAACTTTGTTACGGGGAATTCCTGCCTTAGTAGTTTGCTCTGCTTCTTTAATAGAGTGGAGTTCGATAAAGACATTGTCCAAATATTCTATTATGGGCAATGCCTTAATACCGAAAAAAGCATTTAATAGCATATCATGCGGTTTCCTGTCGAAACAACTACAGCAAATGAGGAGTTGGTGAAACAGATTAGAGGAGAGTTGATGGACGGATAACAAAGGATAAGATGGTGGAGTAGAATTATAGAATGGACAAGTGACCAGCACGCGTGTCCCGTGTCACTGCTATTTAGCTTATGTGTTAGTAACATTGGAGATGATTTGATACCATTATCAACAAAGAAATGAATATCTCCAAGTTTGGGAGACCAGCTATTATCCCTTTCCCAAAATGTAAGTGTTATTCAAGTCACTGCTAGAGAATCACGAATAAACTTGCATTATGGACAAAGGGTATTCTTTCAATTTGGCAAAGTGTGGAGTTATGCACGTTGAATTCTAAAAGTTAAAATATGTATTATATTGATGACGCTTCCCTACTAGATTTTAATGAAGTCAGAGATTTGAGGTGATGGTTCAAAGAGCATAATACAGAAGAGACTAATAGCGACAAAAACAAACATTCTTTATAAGGCTTTGTCACTTTCCATTTGTACCTACTGTGCTCAGATTTAGTTGTCTGGGCTTCTTGTGGAAATTTTTCTCCCGTCTTTGCCGGGAGTGAAACCGAGGTATTTGCAGAGCGCGGCACTCTGTACGGATCACTGTATATTATGCAACTTATCGCCACCCCACAAACGTCATAAAAAACGACAAAATGGTAACGGAATTTCGCAGAATGGTTTTCCTTATTGTGTCCCATATTTTGATAACCATCAAAAACTGAGAGCATAAAAAAAGGCCGAAACAGTTGCTGACTTGTACTTGGACGTCGTTGAGCCTGCAAGGCTGAGATGATCACTGTACAGACAGATGATCTTCCGGAATGCAGGTGGCGGATGCTATTGACAAGATAAAAATAAGATGTCCTGTTCCGTTGGAGGTTATGCGTCACAATCCTCAGAACGTGCTCAGCGAGATATTTATAGAAGAAAGTTATCGATTCTTCGTGTTCCCGAGCAGTTAGAAGGGAGCAAAATACGCGACATATTTCTGCCTCGATCAATTTATGTGCAACGGGAAAACGATTGGAAATCACCCCACTCGCTCCCTCCATCCTTCACATCCCTCTTCTTGCAACTCGCCCTTGACTTAGGCTTCACCTCTCTGATCCATCCCAGTGTTCTTTGATTCATTTTCGTAGTTTTCCATATTTTAAAACCTTAAAATTGACATGCTGGCGTCATCTGTTTCGCTGGAGAGGGGGGTGAGGAGAGAAAGAGTACTGTTGGATATGCATGTCGTTTTATGGAGCTAACTTTTTTTTTCCCCTTAGTAATAATATTGAGGCTTGTGAGTCAGTTAAAATATTCTATACAATCCCAAAACTCGCTTCACATAACTACTTCATGTAGCCACTGCATGGCGACACTAAGACGACAAGCTCTTAGAAATGTCGACCGACTAAAGATTCATTTATCATTAAAATGGGTACAGAAAGTTGCACTGATCTAGTATCAAGTTTACGAGTTCCCTTTAAAGATAAACGGCCCTGAGAGAACACAGCGAACATACCACCAATATGTTGGGAACAAAATTTCCTGATGTTATGAATAGCAGTAAGAGGTGAACAAGGACGGTGAAAAGAAGAGACCAAGTGATTTGGGGGCGGGAAATAAAGTTGTCGAAGAATGATCTGCAGAAAGCATTTGAACTTGCGGATATTTGCATAATACGTAGAGTGGTTGTCATTAAGTTCGTTTCTGAAAAAGGAGAGAAAAAAAAAATGTGGAGAGGTGTTTGCTACTTTTATTTGCATAAACACAGTTAATTCTTTCCTAAAGAATTTAATTCGTCTTACTGTAAACTGAGTGCCATCTGCATGCATGCATGCAGAGCCGCATTATATTCATCACCAGTTCATTTCCTTTCACTAAAAATATACCACGTCAGCTAGCAGGAGTGGATGCCGACTTGTCATCAAATTATCCAATATGACAAGTTCGCCGTTTAAAGAGCGCTTTTCTACTTTTTCTTTGCCTTTAAATCAAGTAAGAAGTGCCCTTTAACAAAAGGCCTACTTGCTTAGTAAAGCTGTTACCAAGAGAACAAGCTCCCGCAGTTGTAGAATCACGGAAGGAGTCGGTCTCAGGAATACCAAACAGGGTTTTTTATTGCGTCTCCCAAGTGAGTCCGAGTAGAGCGTGCGACTGTCAGTTGCGCAAATAAAGCAGTCGAGTCGTTAAAATGATAACACAGCGGTGTTCCCTAGGGGTTCGGAGAAGCTTTCTGGTCCCGGATGAGTTTCTTCTGTACACTACTTGAATACGGTTGATGAAATCCAAAAATATTATCGGAAATTAAACACGAAGGCGAATGCCGCTGTTGTTTGCGATTTTTAACGGAATGGCGATGCTCACTTGTAAAAAAAAAAAAAGCTTTAACGAAATCAAGAGTGTAAGCGTGCACGCACACACGATTAAAAGACGTAATACAGCATTCCCAAAACAAGAATGACAAACTTTCCTTAAATTCTCCAGTAAGTTTCGGATTGGGGAAGAGATGATCAAAGCTACTTCTCACTTCTAGGCTGTATTCGCCATCTGATAATTTTTATTTATTTTATTTCGCTGCATTGAAATAAGTGCCTTAATAATAACCGTTTCGACTATTTGCGCAGAATGTCTGGTTGGCCGAGTGGTTAGCGTATCCGCTCTCCAGCCAAAAGGCTGCGGGTTCGAATCCCGCCGGGAGCATGGATGTTTGCGATTGTCTGTGAAAATCTAGGGGTAGGCGGCGCTGGTGTAGATAATGGTAGTTGGGGTTGGTGGAGACGAACTTGTAGAGTAAGTCCCTGGAGGTGTCATGTAATAATAATGCCTCGTGGTTTGTAATTTTATATATAAGAAATCTCCCTTCTTCAGTAAGTTGCTTGGTGAAGCACGTTATTAACTCAAATAATTTAAAGCGCATAAACAGCATTAAATCCTCTGCTTAACATTTGTCAAGAAGCCCAACGATTTTCCCGTTTGAAAACTCGACTCGATTTCTGATCGAGTTTTCGAAAGAAATATTTTTTTAAGAATTAACAACCAAAATGCACCGCTGACAATGGAAGCCGAAATTTGCCAAAAGCACCACCGATTATTAGATTAGATGTGGCCTTCAAATCGGGTTTTATGAAAATAAAGGGAGAAAACTTACTTAATTTTGCATCGTTCTGCATCTCATCAAGAAAGTAAGACCCTCGAGAGGAAACCCATTCTTGGTCCCATTTTATCGACTCGCAATCCAGAGGTTTTAGATGTTCGATTTACACTCGAAATCAAATCTTAAGCCCTAAGAATATTCGATGATATCCAGAAGAGACCAATCTACTTAGAAGACCCCCCCCCCTTTCCAATTTCTGCTTTCTCAATGACTCTTTTCTTACATTTATCGCATTTCTGTTGGCAAGTGCTGTTTCACTAAAATGTCATTTTTCCACTTACTCATTTAAGAACACGAGCAGCAGTTGCTCATCGTTCATGCACAGATTAGTTCCAGACTGTTCGCAATCTCTTTCATTCCACATCCACCTCTGTTCTTTGGAACAGGCGCTTCTCCAGTTTTCCCCCACTGAATATGCCCCCTAACTCTTCACGAAGAATATCACGTTATTCTTTCTTCCTAAACACTTACCCACACAAGACACTTTTTTATTTTGTGTGCGTGTGTTCGTTCCAGGTTTGTGATCTCTCGTGTCCGGAATTGTTAAGGAATAATAGAAACGAAATGGCCACTGCTGGCTCGGGACGTTATAGCTGACATTGGCTCGTATACAACACGTATTCTCTTTCACTTGAGTTATCTTGAGAACGCATTTCACAGCTGGCAGGAAATACGTTTTCAGTTTTACTGGTTATACATACTGTTAACAGAAACTTTCGCATTGGAAAAATAGATCCAGAACTTTAAGCACTTAGGAACGAGATGAATGGATAATGCATTAAATAACCGAAGAAATCTAAATATACGGAAATCATTTTTTTTTTTTTTTTTTTTGCAGCTAGCATTATGGAGAGTATATCGACACCCACACACAGACAACCAGCGCAGTAATGGCGACATAAAATATTAAATTCCCGCTTCCTAAAGAGCACATGTTTGATTACTAACCTTGCCAAACTTTTGCGTTGCGATCGGCTTCTTTAGAGATGCTGGTTGGTGTACTTACGGAGTATGCGAGTGCCATTAATGCCAGTGGGCAAAATCTAACGAAAAGAATCAGAGACCTGCATACCTCGATTTCATGAGCGATTGATTTATTCGCTCACTGTTTCCAAGAGGTTTCAGTGTCTTCTTCGCCCTGCCCTCTGTTATTTTTCATTCAGATGTCCGATATGCACGAGTATACATGTTCGCCTTTCTCCAGTAATATAAACCCCTTCTGAATTTTGAGCTCATCAATGCTTTCTCCACTCGCTTGAACCATCTCCTCCAAACTTCGCATATCTTCAGTAAATTCTTGTGATTATTTATATCGAAATTAATCAACTAACTGCAAAAGAACCTCTTCATTTACGTAGTTAAAAAGAAGGAACATTGCATGAAGATGTCATCTATCATTAACGCTTTTCGTTTCTGTACAATCATTTTCTTGTGTCCGCCCGGTTAGCCTAGTGGTTACGCGCTTCGCAACCCTATGCATGGGGAAAGGAGTGTCCTGGATTCCATTCTCGTCGGAGAGGTGAGGAGCTGAAGGATCTTCCTCGGCCATAGCCAAGCTAGCCGGGCGTGGACAGTAGGGTTCCCCAGTTTATTCTGGGGATTTTCAAACAAGAAAACCGGACCCCGTGAACACGCAGGACATAGCCCGGCAAAGGCAAACCACCTTGCTCATAGTCACTTCCTAGTATGGTAGCACAGCTGCTCCGTATGGATGAAAGGAAATCATTCCATTTTCTTGTATCTCAGCAGTTCTCTTTGATAACGAAATTATCAGCCCCCAATTTCCGACTGCTGTTAGAACCCTAACCCAGGGACCTTACTATCCTGAAGGAAGAAGTACACATCGATATTCGCCTCGTGATAAAATTAAGGAAAGCGTTGAAAATAAATAAAAAACCTACTCATAAGTTTATAAATTTGCACAAAAGTATTTTTGAATTATTTTCTCGTGAGAGTGTTCTTGTACATTATTTTCTTTAATTAAAAATAATAATAATAAATAAATAAATAAAATAGAAAAAATTGCTCCTTAATCTTCTTTTGCTAGTTCCCAGGTGGTTTATCATCTTTAACTGAATTTCATTTTACTAAATTATGATTAGTTGTAACATTTGGAGAAAGAATCTTTGCAACTGCATTGTAAAGTTACTAATTACGGCTTTTGAAAAAAAAAAAAAAAAATGATCTTCGATGGGAACCAGTTCTGAAAACAATTGCTAGGCTAGAGAAACCTTAAAAATCAAATGCTCAGCACAGTCAGAGTTCGTATCATCTAAATAGTAGTACCTATATCAAGTTAACTTCAACGCCGAGTTTTATTTTTATAAGGTCTTTGGTCAGTTTTGACGGATTTATAATGTCCCTTATTTCCATAATCGCCGTTTATGCCTTCTGGGCTTGTGTGGTTCCCAGTGTAATTATTCCTGAACAGTTCAAGAGTCATTTAACTATTACGATATGATCCTTATTTGAACCATTCTCCAGAATGATATTCCGATTTTCTTTCTAGTTCGAGAACGTTTCACTTGTTTGGCGGTGAAGATTCAAGCTGGCTGGTTGAATCCAGTTCAGAATCTCACTACAAGCGAGACACATTAAAGCTCGAGTTAAACTGTAAAGTAAAAAAAAAAAAGTAACTTTATATTTGAATAGAAATAAGACGCAGCACATAACTTAAATTTATTAATTGAAGTCGACCTTAAATCATTATAAACATTAAGGGCAGGAACATCTCTCCTACAAAACTGACCACAAAATTGAATCTCGTTGCTCTATAAAATACAGCGTGCCGAAGAGAGGATCAACCTGCGTTTTGCAAATACACGCTGAATGATGGCTTCGGCAGCGTTAAGTCTAGAAATTATTCCTGTTTGCCACCAATTGGCTAATGAAATCATCAGTAAAGATCTCCTTCCCTGCTGGGGAAATCTTTTAAAAAAATTCTATATCTGTCTATCTATCTATATTCTATTTTATAGATAATCCAGAAACTGTGTTGAATGCCAAATGCAGAACTTTCAAGCCACTTTAGGCCAGGGCTGCGGTCTCACACCGTGCAGTGAAATTCATCTGCCACCTAAAGACAATCACAGACATTCAAGCTCACGGTAGGATTGGAACCCCAGCCTTCTGTTTCGAGAGCAGGGATATTAACTAGTTACAGCTCGATCACCTTTCTTCAAAAGAAAATCGCATTCTTATTTTTATCAGTGTTAAAATGAAAATAATATCATCTCATGGATTTGCACTTCGACGAAAGCGGTTGCATTCTTCCAAAGATACGCTGATAGGCCTATTTGTGGACAGACTTTTACTTCCAGCAGCTAGGAGTTAGCTTTGACACCGATTCTCTATTTTCTGTTGTTATTTTTTTGTTACATGCCAAAGTGTCCTCTGCGCAGGGTCATTAGAGAAGCTCACTCATCTTAGAGAGTACTACTATTTTTTATTACGTGATTGCACTTCTTGATTATTGTTAAGTTTCTTTTGATGCAGATTCAGGATAAATTAGCTAGTATCACAGAATACATCGCGCAGATGTGCATTTGTGACAATTTGATATAGCTTCAAAATGACGAAGCATTTTCAATTTTTACAGAGGTCAAGTAAGATTGTTACAAAAATGACCTTGTATGTCTGTATATAGTTAAAGCTAAATGTTAACGTAAATAATCCTACGGGAATTGATTGTGCTTACTGCTCTAAGAAGGAAAATTCTAGAATGTCATAAACTAAGGCAATACCTTGCCACCAGAAAACTTTTGTATGATAGCTCCTTATAAGGAAAGTTGTTTGCGAACTCCACTTGCAAACATCTTCAAGGTCAGTGTCAAACGGACCGACAACTTCAGACGAGCTTCCACTGCCCAACAAAATAGGATTAAATGAGTGCAGTAGAAGAACAGAGAAACGGTCAGTGCTAATGAAAGATCAAGAGATCGCGCCGAAATGTTCGGGGTCCAATATCGTCATGCAGGGATCCGAAAGAGGATGAATAAAAAGGCATTGGTCAGAAGAATGGATATCGGTTTTCCATCGGTTGTCTAGTGGAGGTCCATTGGATGTCAGCTGCCGAGGATGCGGCTTTCTGGAGAAGCCTTGCCAGAAGTCCGAAGGGACGATGACAGGAACCGATCCGCCAGGCAGAGATTAGACCTGATGGCAATCTTCGCCGGGAGCTATTTTCCGAGGGGAGGAAATTTCCAGCTAGGATATTAATTGGATGTTAATTGTACAATTGCCTAGGATATTCATTTAGTATTGGAAAGGAATGAATATTTATGTGTCATGATAGTCTTGAATTGAAAGTGTATTTTAACATGATAGTTTTTATTAAGAGTTAAACTGAGAATGTCTCCTTAACGGAATTATAGTGTAAATTGTTTAGTTGCAAATAAATGTGGTTTTCAATTGTCAACAGAGTGTCGCCTGAATTTTAATTGTACGATGCACTGTTCCGAAAAAAGCCTAATTTGCAGGAACCCAGGTGAAAGAGAATAATTGGTGGACCACGACTGTAAGCTATAATTAATAGGAGTTAATTTGTGTTTAAAAAGGAAACTACTGACGCACTTACCATATCTTATTGCTAAGAAACGAACATCGGTGGCGCAGCTCATCAAATAAGTTTTCCGGTGTTGAGGAATAAGAAGGGAAATGCGGAAGGCAGTCGGTTGAAAGGGAGTTTATGCATTAAGGGAAAACATATAGGAAGAAATAGAATATTACAAAAGGCGCAGCTGACTACAGATAATGCAAAATAGAGCATATAGTTAAAGATAGAGTAAAGGTAAAGAAAAAGAAAGATACTGAGATAAAAGGAATATAAGATTAAGATTAAAAGGGGATAGATTAAAAAGGTAAAATAATAAAAATACTCCCCGTTTACACATTGTACTGTTGCTGCGCCGTTTTCATTCATGTTGTTCTTCAGCACTCCAAACTGGCGGTCATTACCCCAGCAGGACTATCGATTCCTATTGCGCTTAGGTTTTCGCTTAATCAGCAAAGAACCAAACGGTGCAATCCTGAGACTGCCGTCAACGGTGCCTTTGGTCGCAAAAGCCGCCCCCCGAGAAATACAAAGGAATTCAATTTTCTCCCCATGGAAACTGTTTCGTGGAAGTCGAGTTCGTGCTGTGTAGTGCCGTCGGACAAATGAAGACAGAAGGACCGCCCACCGCCGAGTTTTTGTTCATCATATATCCCGAAAAAATATCTCCAAGTTGTGCATATATATTCGTTGTTTAGCAAAATACTTTGGACGTTTGTGGTAAATTTTCAGTTAGTATTGCGTAGAGAAAAAAAAAAAAAAAAAAAAAAAAAAATGAAATATTACCATTGAATGCAAACATGATCATTGATGAGCATTTTTTTTTTTTTTTTTTAACAAAAGATGTCAAAAAAGAAGAATTTCAGTTTCATTCAGGTCTCGAAGTAGACAAAATGAGATTCGTTAATCATATGTCTTAATGCACGCAGAAGTCCATTTATAACACTCACTAAAAGGATAACACAAAAGCAGATGATTTCGTTCGCTGAAAAATCTGAACATCTCAAAGAAACCTGAAATGAACAACACAAAGTAAACGATGGAATGAAGAACTCCGTTTCAGGAAAACGGCATTTTTACGAAATAGTAATTGAAGGGAAATTAAAACCCAGAAAAATATTACTTGAATCTGTTAAGTATTCCAGGAAGAAAAAAGTTGAGCAAGATGCTAAGTTCCAGGATAAAGAAGTTCAAGGCGAATACCAGGCAGAAAATCGACACAAAGAAGTTGACGTCAAGCAACGCTGGCACGGATAGGACAGTTAAAATAGACCAAAGCGGTCCTCAATAAAGAAAAACAACGAAAGTAAAACACTATACTAAGCAAATTTAGATGAAAAAGACAAAATCTTTTTTTATATAAATAAAAAAGATTTTGAACATCAAATAAAGAAAGATCTTAGAAAGAGGAGGCAGCAAAAAAAAAAAAAATCTTCAGATCTTCTGCGTCCCATTCAAATTTGTATGGAAAATAATCATGAGAAATGCGAATCTAAAACAGTTGCACTGAACTGATTTTATTAGCGAGAAACAGAACAAAATCACGTCAGTGGTCCTATTTAATTCGCGATGGTCATGTTTTCATTTCATGATTATTTTCCCTACAAATTTAAATAGAAGGCAGAAGACCTGAAGATTTTCTGCTGCCTCCTCTTTGAGGTCTCAGGGTATTCTACATATTATTATGACACCTCCATGGTGCCCGTAGACTTCTCGCGGCGCCGGAAGTCCACGAACAATCTAGAAACCAAATGCTACGCATCATTTGCTCGCAATACCTCTCGTACTTCGTCTTTAACTCATTCACTGTCACAGCACTCGCAACTGACCCTGGCAATCCATTCCTTTGAATCAATCAGTCCCGCTTTCTTCGTGAATCTTAATTGCCAACAAAAGATACTTGAATAAAAGGATACTTGACAAGAAAATCGAAAGCGGATGTGGATACCCAGGAGCCGCTAAGGGGGTCGGTTGAACAGATGGCAATGAAGTAATTGCGCAGTCGATTCGTCTTGAATGGGGAGAGCCTTGGGGATGGATTTGGCGGAGTGCTGAAAAGGGATTAAGACATTTCTCTTAGGCACACATCCGCATGATTAAAATTTGCGTCAAGCAGTCATCAAACGCCTCCGCTCATTTGTGATCATAATAACTGTTTTAGGTTTGACGTTTTCGGTGAATGGCAAAAGAATTATTAAAGTGGAAAGAAAAAGGAGACGCATTTACAGGAAATGTGAATTAGAAAATAAGTGTCTTTGGAACAATATCCTTCAATTTAACTCCAGCCATACTCCCCTAATATTAACAACGAAGTCCGAGCCCGTTTTGTCTCGGAACCTGTGAACATAACTCAAATTCAACGTGTTTCCGATAGCTCATAAACATATCGAATGCAAGGAGTATTTTGGACTCCTTAAATATAATATTTTTAATACGACATCTCTCCTTTCATAGGATATCGATATTAACACATCGAGGTTTGCTTGACGCTATTTTGTGAGCTGTCTTTTTTACGCTAAATCGGCATCTGATGGTCGTTAGATTTTCAGGGCTGGTAATCTATTTGTTTGTTTGTTTTTGTTTATTACAATTTGTGTATTACTTTTAACGTGAGGTGTGCCCACGAAAAGCTTGTGGTATATTAGCATAGTGTCAACCTATCAGTATTAGTTTAGTACAGCAGATGGACCTTGGGCTTCTTATTAACTATTTTGGAATTCCTTTCTGGCATATTAAGGAGTTTATTCCGCATAACCCTCAACAGGAAAAACGAGCAATCTACAATTTTAACCTGCAGTCACAGTGACAATATCGTATACTTCAAAATTTCTTACCTTAAATTCACGCCATCAAGCAGTCGATGAAACATTTCTCTATTACCAGAATAATAACTTTCCCTTACAGTTGTTCTTTGCATTATTTTAGCCTGCTATTATACCGCACAAGAGCGCCACCTAGGGAGGCCGCTGTGCGAGGCTGTGTTTTCCCGTGTTTTTTTTTTTTTTTTTTTAACTCTTGTTATTTGAATTTGTTCAAGGTTGCAGCGATTTTTTTTCTAATGGAGGAAGGAATGATTACATTATAAAGTTATAGTGTAAATTGGTATTCCAGTTCAATTAAGATTAGAAATTTTTATCTGGATTAGTAAAATAGGTTGTTAGTGAAACTAAAGGAAGGAAAATATTGGAGGATCGTTCTAAAGAGCATAAAGAAGTAGGGAGAGGAGGAGAAGAATTGCGAAATATGATAATCGTCACACGAGAGGGTTTATGAGAATTATGTGAAATGTAAAGATGGAAGTAACGAAGAAAATACTGAGAATCGATTTGCAAGCAAAGTAGTGAGGCCGCAAAATTGAAGCAAAGGCCGCACAGGTCATGGCAAACAATTATTCTATTGAGCACCGTCGCAATTGAAGTTTGGGGGAGGGACTAGAAAAGGGAGGTCGGACTGTCTACAGAGAAGCAACGTTTAGGGTATACCAAAACAATTTAGAAAAAAAGGAGCAGTGTGTGGTCGGATGTAGGGTTTAATATTTTCATTCATGATTTAGGTGATTTGAAATTTTATGAGTAAAAACTAATTCCGAAACACGATTTTCACCTAATTTGTAAGATTAATAAATGAATAAAAATTAAGCTTGTCGTTGGGGGAGCTACACCTCTCCCCCTTTTATTACCAACCAGTAGACATTTGCACAGTAACGAGTTATCTACCAATTAAAACTTAAATTTGAAAAATGTAAATCACGCAGATCTAGTAATATGGAGATCAGTTCTTTACATGAAATTAAAAACGAGCCGAAAACGATGCGAGTTTGGGGGGGGGGGGGGGGTACTTGGAAAGTGAAAACCAAATTAGACATATGGAATGTAAAACCATGAAAAGGGTAAAATATCTTTTGTTGGCGATGAAATTAAGCCTGGAAAACTGTACGGATGACCTTTCTCTTCGCTATGGTCGTCGAAGAGTGAACAGAGTGAGTAAAAAGTGAAGATCGCATGGCTGCCTTAGATCTTAAAAATCTTCTTAAAAAAGAAGGCAGTTGTTGGATTTACTACGAAAGCAGTGTAAACTGGGAGGCAGGTTTGCTGTTTCCAGAGAAGAAAAACTCTACCTCCGTATGAGAACCTGCCAGCTGACATTCAGTTGAAAGAATCGATGAAAGACCCTTCGCATCCTAGACTGGGTTCGAATCCAGAGCTTTCTAACCAAAGGCCATCGTTGAAACAGACCGAGCTACGGTGGCTCCCCATACTGGATCTTACAAAGTGAAAATGCGTTCAAGTACGAAGAATACGCAGAGAGTCCAAGTGTTCCTTGGAATTCTAGAGTTTTACAAATTACAAAAGTATTTATGCGATATTCCTTTAGACCATGGTATCATTTTTGATCATCTGCCTCCCAGAAAAAATTGAACGACGGTGTCCTGACTATGAGCTTAATCATTTTTTCCTACTTCTTGCAATATCACAGATTCAAAAAGCCATCCTGGGAAATGTTTCGAATCAAGAGTGCGACTCATCTTTACTACGCCATATCAACGTACTCGAATAGTTTCCTTCTTGGAGCAGCTCTAGCTTGAAATGCGTTTTAAGACATGCTTAAGGGTCCTTTTCAGAAACGAGTTTTAAAAAGTTAATATGATATTTAGGAATTCAAAGACCGAAGGAAGTGATTAAGTTCATCTGTGCTACACAATATAAGCAGAATTTCCGCAGCAATCTTTTAAGCTGCTTGAGAAGGCTCTCTTTCACTGGAAAATAAAGAAAGAAAGAGAGAGTCTCCTTCAGTTTTGTCAGCGAGTTTTGATATTCGTGAAGAGGAAAACATTTCCCATTCCAGCGATTGTTATTTTAGAAATTCTGAAGGCGACGTTTTATTTGTGATGCGCCGTCTCAGTTCCTGCGGACTCTGTTTAACTCGAGTGCACACACGCACACATTCAGAAGAGCGCTTTTACCCCGAAAACAGGGACACGCACGCTTCCTTTAATATTTAAGAGTTTCTCTTCCACTTTCTTCTCTCTCTTCCCTTTCAAACCTTGATTTATATTTTATTATTCGAATTAGCTTCGTGTGGTGAAAGAAAATCTCTAACCTTTGAAGCATTCCTTTTGCTTTAACTCGAAAATCCACCAGCAAAATAAAACCGCGATTGATTTGCATTCACTTTAACAACCTTTCTAAGAAAGGCGCGTGGTAATTATTCAGATAAATTCCTTTTCTTGCTTCTCCATTAAATTAAATCGCTTTAATTTCGTTAATTACATTTCCAAAGGGAATGTACGGTCTGCGAATTATACATCCATCAACTCTTCTTGCCTCCGCCACGAATTGTGAGATGAAGAAAAATATTTCAAAATGTGCGAACATTTTCATTTCTTCCGCATTAATCAGAACAGACAGTAAAATAAAATAGTTTCCTGAACATGCGGGCCCTGGTCTCCTGGAGGAAACGCGTTTGTGAACGTATGGGTTATTTCACACACGCTGCCAATGGATTATAATATTTCATGGTTGATATTTTAAAAAATATAATAATAAATAAATAAAATAATTCTAAAATTGAATTAAGATGAAACCAAGATTCACCCTAATTAAATTTTAGTTGGCATTTTCTGACCAGCTGTTCGTTTGTGATACAAACTCTACACACTAATTATATATACTAATTAAAGCTTCTCTTTATTAGACTCTACGAAGATAGTCTAGATTAAGGTAGCCTATGAGTGAAAATTTCATTTCCGTATGCACTTATTCCCGTTTAGTTGAAACACACCCCAATTTAGTTGTGCTGCATACACCCTGAAAATATCGACGTTGCTCCCTGGGAATCCAGATTGTCTTCGCTAAGTGCACAGCAACAGTATCAACGTATGTTCAGTGCGCAGTACCGAAACTAAGCAGCGAACAAGACGAACAGCGCGTGCTTCGCCTCTAATTTAAAAGAAGAAAGCTCAACACTTTCCCTCTCCGTACTCCCCTATATTCTAAACGTGCCACAGCAAACCCTTTTTTTCTGGTATTTTATTCCGGTAGCCGCGTTCTCAGAAGCGAAGAAACAAAGAGAGAAAAAGACTGACTGCGAAGCTTTTCAGTTCATTTTGAATTTCTTTCTGGTACACTCCTTCGTGAAAAAATGCATCTGTCCATTACTAATAGAAGTTCAGCACTTTCCTTATAGAGGGAGCCACAGACTATGGTTGTGTGAATAGGGTACACCCAAGAGAGTGTACACACATTAGCGCACAAAGAATGCTGGGTCACGCAGCCTAAATCAAAGGTGCACTACCCGTGTCATTAACCCTGCATTCCGTGAAGCATCAAAATGTCGCAGTTCTGTCAAACTTGACATTATAAACGTAGTTAGTGTCTCTTTCGTTATTATATTCTGTATGATACGTTACTCACACCCTCCCCTGTATGAAAAAGCGTCTGCAAAATGCTTCCTCAGTTTCATTTGCATCACAGCTACGGAATGAATAAAATTTATCCCAAACCCAGAAATATTCCCCGAACAGAGACGCCGATATCTTGCCTTGACCAAGCGAAGAAAGATATTAGTGAAGTGAGTTGAAGACTTTCATTTTCGCCAAGCAGTTAAACGCCGGGTGTCGATTTCGGTGCTCGGGAATTGCATAAATAAGGACGTGCGGACCAGTCGTATACCTCTTTGAAAGAAAAATTGTTCGAAGAAGCAACGGCGCAGCAGTGGTCACAGCAAATGTGGTGGAAGGTCCGATGAATTCATCGAGCTCTCTTCGTACAGTAAGGACGATGTCCGCAGGAGTGTTTTGCATCTTTAAAGATTTGCAATATCTTTAAAGCGTTGCGTCTTCTACAGTTCTAGGAGGGATGAATCGAGCATTGGAAAGGTTGTCTCTGCCTGTCGTTCGACTAGGTGCATTGACAGTCTCTCAAATCAGTCACGTGATAGGCTCTTCCAGGGAGAAAACGAGATTGTCCTTGTTCCTTGCACTGCCAATTCAAACATCGCTACCGTGCGGCCAAGATACTTGGTGAACGTGAAGTCATAAAGCATAAGGTCCGTGATGATTTCCTGCTTTTTCCGCATTGTAGGAGCGAATTCTTCTTTGAAAAGCTCAGAAGAATCACGTGGTGTCACAGTGCATTCTAAGAACTGTCGGAGATTCAGGTCATTATTGGCCGTCGCTTACAAATCGAGAATGGCTTCTGTTCGAATCGCATATAAGACAAGAACCTTCTTTTTTATGGGAAGGTTAAGCCGAAGTGGTAGGGTTCCCTCTCCCTGAAACCGAACCCTCCATCCTGTCTCAAGAATTAACAGGAAGTTAATTCACAGGCAAAATCGCCTCTTAGCCTTAATTAATTCGTTGGTAATATCGAAACCAAATCAAACGGAGCTGATCACGGCGCAAATTTGTTTTCTAAAGATTGTAAATCCCTTCAATGATTGAGCTGCAGGGCGTTTTGCTTAGGAGTGGGGAAAATCATCAAAAAGGAGTTAGTAACACGATCTGTCACGGTTTTCAAAGATCGCACTTCAGACAGATGGGATTTGAAGCTAGATTTCGTGACATTCTGTGATGAGGAGAAAAATCTGCGCTCAGCATTTTGATTTCTGATCGTTCATAACTCCGTTTGACGCCATAACCTGGCGAGTCCTTTGGATACAAAACTGCTGGAAATGGTTTTTGTTACTAGTAAGCGAGGACGAAAAGTAAACAATTGACAATGCAGCATCTTATCTAGGTATAATTAATTCCAGTGTCATCTTGGACAATCTCTGATCACTCACCCACAGCTCGTTTGGCACACATCACGATGCAGACCGACCACTCTCTCAATCTTGTTCAGGTCTCGGCGTCATCACTCCGCCGCAGCACTTATGACTTCTACGCACCTGCAAATGAGGAAAAGGTCTGCAACCAACGTTTCTTCAAATAATGGAATCTTTTAGCTGCCGCGTTATTTTGGGATTTGCGAAAATATTAAAGGGGAAAAAGTTCTTTATAAATTAAACATTCGTCATTTGAATTGAAATTTAAGTTAAACGAGCCTTTTTACTTCCCATTGTGTTCCCGAACCTCGCTCACTGCGATCGATGGCAGGCAATTATCATTAGTGATTCCGGAAATATTTTCGGTAACCACACACACACGAAATCAGTAACTTGAAATTTAGAGCGACGAAAGGATAAAAAAAAAGAAAGAAATCGTGAATGCGTATCAGGAAAATAAGCGCGCTTCCTTCCTTTAAACTTTATCGCAATGAATGAGATCATGAAAACCAACGCTGAGCCGCACTTTCTCATGAACGCACGTTTTGCTCGTCTCTGTTTAAAGTGTACGAGGGAATAAAATGCCACAAAAACTGTTAGGTATTTTCCCCTTCACTCATTACGAGAGGCTATTTTTTAAAAATGAAATTTGACTTCCCATCTTTACTGATTGCTTCTGACAAAAACAACATCCCACGTCCAGACCCCCCCCCCCCCTTCTACACTTGGAAAGGGCGAAATGGTCGGGAATAATATAGCAAGAAATAAGCGCTAATCATCGCAAACACATCGTCTAAGTGGCGTCATATACACATGGCGCCACTCAAATTAATTCCTGATGGCCGCGCGAGCAAGCAACAGGGGAACTGCATAATGCAAAGCTAACTGCAATGGATGATATTTGCGTCATTTTCTCTGGGTGATTCTCGTTGTTCAGCGAGTGTTGACATTCCTGTCACATTCTGAGGAGCATTTTTCTCCTTTTCTTTGTCTTCCCCAGAGTCGCCTATTAACTGATTACCGAGTATGCGGTGTGTAAAATGAACACAACACAGACGTGTCCGTAGCTTCTCTACAGCTTTATTTTTCTGTCTGCATTACACAAGCTGCTTTGTTTATGTAATGGTGTATACAAACTTAAAGCTTTTTCTTTTCGATCACTATAAAGAGGGTATCACTATAAACTGTTCATAAGAAGCGATGAAGACTTTTCGATATAGTCTTATCCACGATTAAAAGTTATTCAGGGGGGAAATGAAGCATTTAAAGCGGTTTTTTTAGGGGGGTAGGAATTTGCTTATACAACAGTGGTAGAATTGCATTTTCTCTCTCTCATGCACATTCACACGGGTAGGAGGAGGCCAACGTACACTTTTAAATAATCCTAACACACTCTGTACACGACAAGCCTTCATAGCCGGCGGGTGGAGGGGAAGCTAAGAAAGCTGATCAAAGGCGTTCTCATCAAGACTCTGAAGCCAGTTGAAGATCATCATGTTTCTTTCGTACTTGGACAGAGGCTTTCCCTTCTCGCGTTCGATATCTTTCACAGTCAAGCTGAGCGTCTTATTGGCCCCTCGGAAGCCAAGCGACGATATCTGAAGTTCTCCTCGGAGGTTGCGGTCCAGATCGGTAGATATCTGAACTTGGGGAACGGCAACGGAAACAGCTTTCGTCTCTGCGGGATGACTGTCGAGGCTTAGCTCGCTTCGAGTTAGCCGCTCCAAAGCTCTGTAAGTGGACTCGAGTCGACGACGGATGTACATCTGGCGGACTTTTTTGTTGACGGAACGGACGAAATCGACGGCGGTGATTTCTGGCCCAGACTGTCCTGCAATTGTCTGAGGCGACGGAAGTTGAGAGGTGGAGGACATATCCCCTACGGCCACCCACGTAGAACAAGAGCGCGACGTGTACTCCAGCCGCTCCTGGGGCATTTCGTAGCGTCTCCAACTCGTTAGCGCCACCTCAGATACGCTGGGTCGGAGGTTCTCCCTCTCCATGATGATGCCTTGGTCGATGTCGCTGGTGCTGAAGCTCTTCATGAGTCCCAGTACCGAAGACAGAGCACCGCAGTTTCGGATGATCTCCGTTTCCTCCTCGAAGAGAATTTCGTCCGTTATGGGGCGTCTTCCTTGACCGTAATGCTCGGAAGGAACCTGAAGAAGGCTGCTGCGACTCCCTCGGCCTCCTCGCGATCCTCCTAGCACCCATCCTCCGGATCCGGCTTCCAACATGTTGGGACTCCTTCGGCTGAAATCTTCTCCAAGCTCCTCTTCGTTTCTGGACGTACGAATAAGAGAACTTCGTAAACGACCCATCTCCGAGCCCAGACTCGACAGGGACATCAGAGACAAATCTGTAGCAAATGATTCGTGGCTCGGTGAACGCGCCATCCCTGTAGTTGTGGACGCAGTAGGGGGCGCTTGAGTCAGGGGCAGGGCTTCTATTTCGGCCTTTACTTTACTCATCGTGAAATGCGACGAGAGAGCGAGGACAAGCGATCAAAGTTCACCGACGAGATTACAGGTTACGGATATTCTACAGGAGCACCGGTGTTGCAGCTCGAATGCACAGTTATTGCAGCAGATACTTTGAATGCGCATTCAACAAATAAAACTGATAGCACGCGACGCACTGAGCATGTGGTCGAGTCCAAGGTGCAGCAGTCACCCTTCATTTCATCAGCGAGCTCGAGTTCGTGGGCGAATTTAGTGTGGCGCCTGCTTGTCTACGAGCAGCTCTTGGAGACCGCGTTGAACTGTGGGATGTTTCTTCCTTCCGATGTGACACGAAAGAACTTCTTCTGCATCTCCGGAATCTGAAAATATACAAAAATAGGAAGAATTAGTTCACGCAGCCGAGTTCGCGGTGTTTTCCTCTCAGGAATTGCGCAAACCGCTTTCTGCTCGTTTTATTGCTTGCACTCGAGTGTAAGAGTGTATACGTACGTCGTCAAGGTAACGACCGCGAGGGAAATAATGCTATTGCTTTTACGTGTGCTCGAGATGGTAGCAGTTGTAGAGGTGTATGTACGTGTCCGTTATGCATGTAAAATGTTTGCCCTGCTATTATGAAATTCATTCCTCCCTCACTTGCTCAAGAACACAGACGTTTCCGCAGAAAAATGATTGCTGGACGACCGCATGATTCCTTTATGAATTTCTTCTCACCGTTTGGTTGCTAAAATGTGTTCAAAACATATTTTACAATAAAAAAAGAATCTTCCAGGGGAATTAAACTCAACAACATTCTTGTTGATTAACAGAGATAATATGATTTTTTTTATTTCGTGTGGGGTTCCCCCTTTCCTCAACCGTCCATTGAGCACTCCTAATGAG
Organism: Typopeltis vanoorti; assembly: GCF_054136105.1. Taxonomy (NCBI): domain Eukaryota; kingdom Metazoa; phylum Arthropoda; class Arachnida; order Uropygi; family Thelyphonidae; genus Typopeltis; species Typopeltis vanoorti. The sequence goes on from NC_143553.1 coordinate 718,719, forward strand.
GGATTATGTATTTTGTGACTGTAGATTCGTGTGTGTGTGTGTGTGTGTGTGTGTGTGTGTGTGTGTGTGTGTGTGTGTGTTCACGAGCTTGCCTGTTCTGAGGGACGAAAAACCAGAATTTCCGAGTGAAAACCCTCTACCGCCGTATAAGACCGGCTAACTCACCTTTAGTCGAAAGAGACCAGATAAAGGTTCCTCACGTCACTGACATGAATAGAATCCAGGTCTTTCCGACCAAAGGACTTCGTCTATACCGACTGAGCCACGAAGGATCAACAGAGATAATCATGAAGCCATATGACATGGATCAAAGTTAAAAAAAAAAAGCACAGGATTTAATATGGAAAGACTATCATTGAAATTAAATAAATTTTTGATTTAATTTCAAATTTAATATAGTTTGAGTCTCATCACCAGGACAAGTCCATACAGGAGTAGAAATAACTTATCCCATTACACAGGGGTGATTCAAAGACTGGTGTGTCTAACTATAGACCTACCGGCATATTGGGAGTGGTGGTAGTGAAGATTTTGAAACATTGATAGATAGCTTTTTTTCGATGCTTCACAATTAAACAAGGGGAATGGATAGGTCATAATGCTTTTAAACTTTGTTAAGACAAGACGTTGACTGGATCCAGCATGGAAGGCTGTTGCATAAGTTGTAGAATATGGATTGTATTATAAAATATCTACATGGATTAGAGGATGAATGACTGATATACCAAAACGTGGTATGTAGGTCTTCAAGATTTAAGGTTACCAGTGGTGTACCACTGGAAAGAATCAGTCCTTGGTCTATTGTTATTTAATCGTTGGGGAGTATTTAACAGATGATATACAGCTGTTTGCTAATGATTCAAGAGAGTCTGAGTAATCAGGAATGCTGCTTACATGCATTATTTGCTAAATACGTTGAACAGATTGGAATTGTGGGAATGTGAAAATGGCTATCAGTTCAATTTTAGTAAATGCAAAGTCATGCACTTTCGTGTAATGAGATATCCAACGGCGTATTATATTGAAGGAATTATTATAGAAGAAACTGCTCGGGACAAGAATCTTGGAATTTTAACAGACAGGAAGATGGTGCAATATAGCAAAGAGTTCAAGTATAACTCAGAGCATACATGCAATACTGCAACGAACATTCACATAAAAAGATGAGATGCTTATGACCTTATCTGGACTATTGTGTGCAGATCTCGTCTCCTGGCTTCCGAAGTGATGCTCGTACAGTGGAGAGGGTCACAGACGAGTATCAAAGTTGATATCGGGACAGTGGAATGTAGATTATAATGACAAACTAAGAATTTATGGAATGCAAACAATAAGAGATGCAATATAATAGAGACCTTTAAACGTCTGAAAGGGTCTTATAGGACACCAGTAGAAGGAAGTTTTAATTTTGCGTAAAGTGGGGGAGAAAAAAATAGGATATCTATGGAAATTGAGAATGAATACTCAAGAAAGGAGTGAAAGATAGATTTTTCTCTCATAGTGTGATGTGTGACTAGAATAAAAAAAAAAAAAGGTGTGAGAGCTATAGTGGATGATATGCGATCTCTCTCGATGAGTCCCTGATTTCTTGAAAATCTGCGATAATAATAATAATTAATAGTAGCAGTAGTAAGAGACCTCCAGGGAGTCAGGAACCCATCAAAAGACGCCACACACTACACACGCCCCGCCTCTTCTTCAGTTCACTCAAACTGCTTTCACTCGAAACATTCAATGGCAATTCATTGCAATCATTCTATGCGAGAAAAAAAATCTAGCGATCACTCCTCCTCGAAGGCAGCACTCATTCTTAAATTCCGAGGATGCCCTTTCCCCACCCTCCAAAAATGAAAAATTCCATTTATTGGTATTCTGTATAACCTTTTTAGAAGTTTATAAGTCTTAATTATATCACTCCTCTAGCTCGTGATTCTTAACGTCTGCAGTATATAAATTCTTATCGTGTCTTCACTGTGTTCCACCATCCTGATATCAACTCTTCTTTGCACTCTGTGAACTGTACCAGAATCACTGCGAATACGAGGAAATCAACCTGCGCGAAATAGTCCAAGTGAGGTTTTATCGAGACCCTTGTAAAGAGACAAAATGACTTTCTTATCTTTACATGTCAAGGTTCGTTTCAGCACTGCAATTATCCTTAGAGTTATTCAGGGTGATCCAAAAGTCATGGACCATTCCGTAGAAAAAGGCCCATCTTTGTGAAGCCGAAAACGGAAGGCATTTATGTGATGTGATTTTTAATAAAAAAAATCTGATGATGTTGAAAAAGTTAGGCAGCTGTTTTACAAAGACGGCCTTTCTATGGCATGTTTCATGCTTGTGGGTGACCCTGCATTTGCAATCTTTGCTATATGGTCCTGAACTTCAACTTCCTGTCTACTATAACGCCAAATCCCTATCCTGATCAGCTTCTTCTGCTATAATCGTAACAATATAATATGATAATGGACGCTTAAGTGTATGACTTTGCAATTACTAACATCGAACTGATAGTAATTATAATTCGCCCACAATTCTAGCCTATTCAAATCATTCCACCAGTACTGCATATCAGCTGCATTCCTGGTTACCCTGCCATCTTTGCAACATCAGCACATAGCTGCATGTCGCCTGTCAAATCCTTCCTAATGTTATATATATGCAGATTAAATAACAATTGACCAAGGAGTGAGCCTTAGTAATAATAATGTGATTATTAATTTAGGAGCTTAACTAGAATCAATAAAAGAAACGTACTGTTGTTATTTTCCAGCTAATATAAAAACAGTCCCCGCCGCATTTTTGAAAAACTGAGACAAACTTCAACATTCAATTAACAAACTGGTGTAGGAGAAGAGGAAATCAATATTTTGGCCACCTCGTACAGATACCGTAAACACGGGGATTTTCCCCCATCGGATAATGTGAAACAAACGGTGTGCTCATCCAAAATACCTGACCGCAAAAGTTAAAGCATACACACAAACAAATATATGTCGTAGTTACTGTGGAAAATGGAGTCCAGAACTCACATTGAATTTCTTTATAAATAAATAAATTGTATATAATTAAGTGATTTTCCGAATTGTCTTTTACAATACTTGGTTACAGAGATTGTCTGAGTAATCGTCATAAACAAGTATTAAAAGTGCAAGTTGAAGATTTTAGAGTAGCTACAATTTTAAATTTTGGCTTAATACATCTTTAGAAACAGCTACCAATACAGTAATTGTGCACTGGTAATATAAAAGCTTGCAATAACGCGTGAATGATTCGAGATATTATGAAAAAAAGGCGTGTATTGCATTTTTCAATGAAAAGATCGTAATCACGGTTCGCAGAGAAATGATTATTGTATAGTCCCTTTAAAGAATGCTTCACTGTATGACAAAGTTGCCTAGCAAGTGTAACTGTTTTGAATTAAATAAAAAACAAAGCAATTCGAAGACGTTACTCCTGGAAATGCAGAAGGAAATGGAAAACATCACAGAACAAGAAATTTAACACAACGTTTCGAAGAGTATCCACTGTTTATTTCACTTTTTTTCTCTGCAGTTCATTGATAAAATTATAATGAAGAAATACCGATTATATACGAGTATATGCAACTTATTTATGTCTGGGTTTGATCGGTAGGAATGTACTGATTTTTTCCTAATCTATAAACCAGAAGTATGTGTGTACACAAACACACGCACACTTCTGGGTTATAGATTAGAAAAAACTCAATATATTTTGTTTTTTTTATATTTTTTTTTACATAAAAGAATATTTTATTAAATTGATAGAAGTTCTGATTACTGAAAACCAAAAAATTATTTAAACGGATGATTGTCGCTGATGGAGAATCTCGAGTTATATCAACTCTACGAAGAACCTACAATATCCGTTATAATGAAATTCAAAACGTTGCAGTGGGTAGGACATGTTTTCCGTATGGAACATTCCAAAGAAGACAATCAATAGTAACATTTTCGGTAAAGGCCGAAACGGAAAATCTAAGCAAGAGAAGATGGAAGATACCATTAGCAAGATAGCGACATCGCATCACAGTGTCCAAACTGAAGAAGCAAAGTTTTGCACCGAGAGTTTGGAGGCAACACATCCAGGAGGCCAAGGCTTGATTTGGGTTTGGATACGGAGCAATAAATGGAGAGGAAAGTGACTGTGGTATTTTAGTGGACTTTCTTTTCAATACCACAGTCACTTTCCCCCTTTTCTCCATTTATTATTCATGATAAGAATTAGATTTTCATAATCGAATCATTCCATTTATCGTCACAATAATTTTAGAGGATTTGAGTTTAGAGGAGATTACTATTCAATTTTAATAAGGTGGTCATCAGTTTTTAACGCTTGTGAAATGGTTACCATCTACGAAACGACGACAACAGAAGTTCGTCGTTGCAATTCTTGCATCATATTAGATGTGAATATAATTAAATTCTTCTTCTTATTAGACAGCAACAACAAATTATGTAGTAGATTGAAACATTTGCCATACCAGCCTGCACACTTTCCTCTCATTCTAATTCGAAATGAGGTGCGCATAACCACATCCGATCCACAAATCGGTTCGTGCTTACGAGATATTTCATTTATAAACAGAGTAAGATAAAATAACGAAACGAAAGAGAACAAAAAAAAATGTAAACGCGACAGCAAAAGTTATGCTTACATGCGTATTGGGAAAATGAAAAATTAACGACCATATGGGGTGCACTTGCTATACTGGGTCGACCCCAAGCCTATAAGTTGTGCGCCGATTGTTTCTTTACAACTCTTTCTCGATTTTGCCAGTCAGCGATAAATAAAGCTTATCAAATACCTTCCAGGCAAGTAAGGAATGCAATTTAAGAGCGAATCTTTATTTTCTGCGTTGAAACCAGTGGTATGAGTTTGGGTTTCTTGGGCAAATATTTCAATGCGAATTATTAATTAGCGCGATAATTGTTAATTATTAATTAGCGCGATGTTGATAATTCTTTAATTCCAAGTGCGAATAACAGTTTTGTTGTCACTGAGGAAAGAAAAAAAGAGTTTTCGATTGTTTCAAGCTTTGCGATAACCATAAAATCCAACGGATGGCATATCGAATACGGTTCCAGTAATCTTTAAACGTATCACGATTTCATAATTCCATGTTGATGTTATTTTCTTGACATTCGAAAGCCGAGTCGCATTTGCGCAAGCTCTGTCGTGAAACTGAGAGAGTTGGCTTGAAAGAGAAGCATAAAATACAAATTTCAAACTGTCCCCATTTTCTTGATTTGAACTAAATTAAACAACAACAGCTATAATCTGGTTTTACAAAATTACGCTTTAACCGCATATAGAAAGAAGCAAGCAAATCCAAAATCAAGCTCCAATTCATAATTAAGTCTTCTTTATTTCGTAAAACATGAATTAATGGCACATAATTTCAAATGCAGAAATTATTTATAATTTTAAATAATCTCGCCCTACAAATTCCGATTCAAATCAAATTCCAACGCAGAATCCACTTCTTGATTTAGAGCGCACTCGCTTAAAAGGGGACTTCGATACTCACCCCTCAGATAAATGAATATTTCACGCTATTTTAACTTCGGTTCGTAGAGGACTTGAGAGCTGGCAACAAGGCAGCTTGACGATTCAGAAGAAGAGATCGAACAAAATATAAAAATTGACTGAACAGAAGAAAACAAATTGCTAACATTCTGCAGACTGCCGAAACACGAGGATGAGCTAAATTCATTACGGTAAAATTTATTTATTTATTTATTTTGCTTTTCATATTCTTTTACTTTTATCATTTATTTATTAAATATTTTCCTATTTACTGTTCGTTCATTTTTAGGTTTTTCTTCGTTGTTTTTCTCACGTACGTATTTCCTTAACCATTCGCAGTTGATGGCAATTTTTCAAAGCACCTTCGTAAACAAAGAAAAGAAATAAAAATAATCAGATGAAGAATAAGGTGACAAGAGTGAGTGTCAGGGATCTTGAGAAAGGAAGAAAGCAGATATGATATTGTTTCTTTATGTGCGGCCTCAAGTAAGCTGTAACATTGTATCAGCGATAACCCAAAACATGCTGTTGAAGTCAGTAAAAGAGCCGGAGCTACTGCTCCGATCCATCTATCACCTCAACGACCCCCACGCACATACGCCTGCCGTTATTGAGGTAGTTTCCGTTGGAGCTAAAAGCCAAGGGATCCATTCCTTTGCCGAAACCCCTTCTGTGTAACACGGCTCTTAACCTCCGAAAAACGTCGCTGGAGTTGCATCGGTGATGATACGCAGGCGCAGAACTATTTGTACACAGCTGGCCGAACATAAAGAGTGGCCGTGCTTCCTATGGTCACTGTCGTATAATATAAATCATCCGGAAACTGCGAGGCTGCCGTACACGCTGATGGCGTTGTATCCAGAAATAACCTCGCCTTCGCGATAACACACACCTGTATCGCAACAGCAGTAAACGTATTATTACCCAAGACTTGACTATGACAAACCAAATTAAATATATGAATGTAATTTTTTTTAAAAAAAATTACATTTCAGAGTACTCAAATAAAAATACTCAAGAAAGAGAAATGGGGAAAAAAAAGAAAAAACAAAACAGATTTTACAAAACTGACGATTATAGTTTCTCTCTTTTACCAACAGCTTTATTAAAAGGCTCAAGAAATTAACGCACGCATGTTTGCCTGAAAAGCCCTACTGCTTTAAGATCTATTCAATTTATTCTAGATTTGTATTTCTAAGGATTATTAGAAACCTCTTAATGATGCGCAGAAGAAAGACGACAAATTAATTACGTTGGGGAGGAATCTATCGCACTACTCTGAAACCTTTAGTCTCGACTCAGAATAAAGTAATTAAAATCTTAACTAGAAACAAATACAAGAATACTGCAATGTGTAATAAATACACCATACTAAACATACTACCCCTTAGATATTTAAACGTCTATAGAGTAATAGTATTCATAAAACATGACAACGAATACGTAAATATCAAACAAGATGCTTTCCTTAGTAGACATAAGGGCCTAAAATATTTAGTTCCAAAAGCAAATAAAGAAGTAATACACTACCTTTAACAATAAGAAATGAAACTAACCAAAACAAATACAAAACTCTAATTAAAAGAGTATTTATTATCCCACAGAAATAAGGAAGTTCTGTTCAAAATAATTGCATAAATTATTGGTTTTTACCATTATTGGTTACGGCAGATGATGGAAAAATATCGAGAGAAACAAAGGGAGCTACATTTGGTATTTATTGATCTGGAGAAAGCATACGATAGAGTGCCAAGGCAAGAAGTCTGGAGGTGTCTGAGGGAGAAGAACATGCCGGAGAAATATGTAAAGTTGGTGCGGGAAATGTACAGAAATGTGAAGACAAATGTTCGGACCTGTTTGGGACAGACAGAAAGTTTTCAAGTAACAGTTGGCTTGCATCAAGGTTCAGCATTAAGTCCGTTTCTGTTTAATATTGTGATGGAGGTGGTGACGGAGGAGGTGAGAGAAGATGCGTCTTGGACAATGTTGTATGAAGATGACATCTTGTTGTGTGTAGATTCAAGAGAAGAAGCGGGAACTAAACTGGAAAGATGGAGAAAAGTACTGGAAGAGAGAGGTATGAGACTGAGCAGAAGTAAGACAAAGTATATGTGTTGCGCAGTCGGCGGCAGCCAGGAGACAGATCTGGAGCTGGAAGGAAATGTCATCAGAAAGGTGAGAGACTTTAGATACCTAGGTTCAACAGTGGAAGAAGATGGAGGAGCTGAGAAGGAAGTGGGATGCAGGATACAAGCGGGTTGTAGGAACTGGAGGGAGATGGCTGGAGTGTTATACGATAAGAGGGTGCCGATCAATCTGAAAGGCAAAATTTATAGGACAGTAGTGACGCCAGCTATGACATATGCTATAGAAACTGTGGCCCTGAGGAAAAATAACATCAGCAGGATGGAAGTAGCAGAGATGAGAATGCTTAGGTGGATGTGCGGTGTGACCAGAAAGGATCGTCTGAGAAATGACTATGTCAGGGGAACAGTGAAAGTTACGAACTTAGGAGCGAAAATACAGGAGTACAGGAGGCAAGGTTGAGATGGTTTGGTCATGTGATGAGGAAGGAGGACGAATATGTGGGAAGAAGGGTCATGCAGATGGATGTGCAAGGAAGGCGGAAGCGTGGGCGGCCAAAGAAGAGATGGAGGGAGCTGGTAGAAGAGGACTTGAAGATGAAGAACTTGGATGTGGTGACAGCCCAAGACAGGAAGGTGTGGAGGAGACTCATTATCAACAGTGATCACTGAAGTGGGAGAAGCTGCAGAAGAAGAACGTTATTGGTTTTTACCATATGTCTCGTGTGTAAAACGTAAAATTTAAATGCTATTTAACTGCTTTGTTTTATTTTGTTCCGAATTAATTGTTATGCAACTTTCTCTGTACATATTAGCATGTCTCCTGAGATTTTATTATGTAATTATATTATAATAATAATATGTAATATGTACATTATATGAATGTACATATGTGTGTATAATGAAAATGCATTACATAAATTTTTGTAACTTTATGCATATCATAACTTGGATGAACTGTTGCTCTCAGGGTTTGTTCAATATTTTGTACTATTATAGGAAGCTTACAAATAAAATCGGTAATAATAATAATAAAATAATAATAATAATTAATTCCGTCGTAAAAATCAGCTTGTTTGGAGCGGTATTATTAAACCAAGTATTCGTTCTTGTCGATGTTTGAATGGTTTCTGTTTCTCTCGTGACACTGAAGGACATCTCTTCTCCTTCCCATTTCTACGCAACTGCATCAAATTCGAGTAGTTTACTCACACAAGATGAACCTCGACATCCCTCAAGTGCGATATCCTTTCTCCTACTTATCGTCTAATTACTCTGTGCGTAATTTCTGAGTGATTTCGATATCGGCGGCCGTAACCCATAGATCCTTCGAAACCCCTCCGAATTGCCATTAGAAGACGAGAGGACAATGCACCCTTCGACGGGAAGAGCTGAATTCGATTTTCGTCGTGACGAGAGGGATCTTTACACGGTGTTTTCGACTGAAGGTGAGTTAGCTGATCTCATGTGGAGATGGCAGGAATTTTTCTCACGGAAACTCTGGTTTTTCATCACGCGTTTACGAAAATGGGTATACCAAGAGAACACAATTTACAGACAAAAAATGCTGTTCTGGGGAGTGGATGTCCTCCCTCGATGAGACCTTGGACTCATCGGACTCTTAATAATACACTCTTCAACGTTGATTGAGTAACAAGGATAGTTTCTTGCGAAATTTTCTTAACGAAGACCTTATCCAAGATAACACGTGCGAGTTCCATTAAATGAAAGACGAAGATGTTAGCAGCTGTGGCCGACCCTGAACCTTCCGCTGAATTTGGCAAAACCGAGCGACTCTGTGTCACAGTAAGTTTTCAGAAAACATATACAATTCGATTTCGTCACTGGAAAATCGAAATGAAACATTAGTGCAAATAAAGGATCTTAAACTTAAACAGTGTAGTTGTAAAGACTTTTGCACACTACAGCAAGTTAGGAAACTAAAAAAAAAAAAAAGAAAAGAAAGTAAAACGCTGAATTAATGCTGTTGCCACGATTATTAATTATTCCGCGTTAAAAACAATTTTGATTTTGAAATGTTTTTGTTTTCTGATTTTGTGATTCGCAGTCTATTTTTGCCGGAACCAAAGATTTCATGTACGTTTAAGAAATCGGAGTATTAAATACGTAAACACACCCGAATGGTTGAAGTAAGTGTTCGGCAATCCGAAATGAACACTGCGATGTCGTAACGAACCATAATTTGGATTTATTCACTCACTCCGGAAACGCCATTCCTTGGTTTCACATAAATCAAATCGTTAAAACTTAATAAAAGGAAAAATCCATTTCAGTTTGATTTTGGGAGGCCAAATAAAATGCGATGTCATAGATTCGAAGGAAAGGAAAAGAAACTGAATTGAGCTGACAGAGCGTCGTCGTCGTTCTTTCCATTCAGAAAAGCAATTCTTACGACAACAGAGAAAAATGCGACCATCGAACAAACTAAAAGATTCGCAAGTTTTTATTTTTTTTTTAATGATGATGAGAAATTCGGGACTGCACTTTCGGGACATCTTCAGAGCAGGAAAGGTTAAATCGTGCAGTGTAATAATACCACGCACGCGAAAAAAAAAAGAAAAGTGGACATTTGTTTATTTCATTTTATTTTCTGAAGTGCAGGAAAGAGAAAATGATGGATTTGTTATTGTAATTTGCGAATCTTATTTCAATTGTATGGTTAGTTTTAGTCTCGCATAGCAATTAAACGGCCACAAGAACGCATTCCATTAACACAGGTTTCTAATGCCGAACATTCGCCGGCTGCGATTCCCTAAACACAAAAACAACTCAAGGAAAAGAAGAAGATCGTTCATTGCTAATTGATTGTGTGTTTTTCGCATTGCTGGTTGTTAAAAGGTTTTCATTTCGCATTGCTCGTTTGTGCTTTTTTTCTTGCGTAACGCACCGGAACGGCGTTCCGTCCCCTATCGTTTTAAAGTTTTTTCAATTTTTCAAAATTAATTTTTGAAGTAAGGTTCGCGCATACATAACACGCATGTGCACGCAATTAGCGTCTACGTTTGTGGCTGTATGGACGTGCGATTGGCAACATGCGAAAGATTTTCGGTAAAAGACTTATCCATCTAAAAAATATCTTTATTGAATTGACGTAAATTTAACGTCATTATTTTCATATCGTTTTAGCATTTTTTTTACTTTTTAGTGTAAAAGTCTGACCCCAAGTTTGAAAATGAAAAAAAATTTCCAATTACTTCTCAACCACCGGTCCCATTAATAAAAAGCCCAGAATAATAACAGACACGACGTCAAAAAATATGGAAATAATGGTGCCAGTTGATGTTTTCGAATGATCTCAAGCTAATCTTGAGGAGCAAAGTCAAATTGAAAATGACTCGCCGAATTGATGGACATTAGATCAAAAAAATTATTTTTGCTCGAAAAATGAATGGACGTATATTTGTAAAAAGAAACTTGGCTGTCAGAAAAGTTAGAACTCTTGAAATTGAAACAAAAGATGGGAATGAAAATTTCCAAAGAATGGGCCAACACTCAGATTACATATTCTGGCAAAGATAGGAAGCTACAGATGAGCTCACTTTGAAATAAAATGTTCGATCACAGAGAATTTGCTGCACACAAAACTGCGTTAAAAATTGTTACTGAAGCCGAAAAAAAAGACCCTTGAAAATGTTTTTTTTTTTTAATCATTATCTCGTGAAAAAGAAAACCGCAACGAACTGCATATAAAGTAGCAAAGGAAAACCAATCATTCCATAATTTTGAAAGTGAAATTGGTCTTCAAGAACTGAACAGAATTGAAATGGGTCGTATTCTTCATTCAACAAATGCATGTATTAATATTGTGAATCATCTAAGTGAAAGAATGAGAAAAAATGTGTTTAAATAAATCGTTCAATCCAAAACTATAATTTCATTGATAATTGATGAATCAACAACAATAAGCAATAAAAGCACTCTCACAGTGTATATTCCATGCTGTATCGAAGTTGTTGAAATTAATTCACCGATAAATTTATTTTTGGACTTGATCGAACTTAAAAACATAACGGCAAAAAGTGTATTTGATTCCTTACTCCAATGTCTTAACTAATATGGGATGACAGAAGATTATTTTTTTTAAAAAAATTAGTTTCTCTAGTATGCGATGGCCATGCTGTAATGTTAGGGTGTAAATGTGGATTGAAAAAATTGCTGTCAGAAATATTTCCTTCTATTATAGGTTGCCATTTTGCTAATCACAGACTAGAAGTGATGAGTAAGTGATGCTGTAAAAGAACTTTCAGGAATCAGATTCAAATCTGTAAGTCTTTGAAATATTTGGACCAAACGGATATCGTGTTTGTGTGTTATTTCTTTTGGGATAGAATATTTTAAGCCCGTTTTTCTGCAGAAGTAAGCAAAATGCATCAATAAATTTGATGACTTTGTGTAAAGAGGTGCATATTCACTTATTTCTTGGTTTATAATTTCAGCTTCCTATTCATCGAGAAAAAAAATGGGGCACCCCCTCGTACTTTCAACCGCTTTTTTCACAGTGGCTCCTGAATTCAAATAGTGTTTGCTTGCATGTGCTGGCTATTGAAGCGTCTGTCGTAAATATTCGCAATTTCCTATGAATAACTCTCTTTCGGCAATCCCGCATTTGTAAAGCCATTTTCAAGTCCAAATGAGATTTCACTACTTCTGCTGTCCGTTCTTTTAAAACTTCCCAAATGAATCAGCAGCGGACAGGTGCAATTAGAAACAAAATAACAACCAAAAAAAACTCGCAAGTTGTAGAATTTACCCGTAGATTGAATCACACGGAGGTTTAACAAATGAACGTCTACACGAAAGTAAATTGTTTCTTCTCTTTACCTGATCTTAAATAAAGATAATTCTTGTACTTTTCTGAAATATTTTGCCTGATTAACACCACAGACAACGCAATAAATGCAAATAAATCGCATGGCCACGAAGTTTATTTGAAACGCTTTTTGTGGCGCAACAGCTTGAAGAATTATATTTACTTGTAAGCTCTTCACTTGATAATATAATGAAAAACCTTGTCAAACTTTTATTTTTATTTTTGGTGCTTTTTTTTGTTTGTTTTTTTCCCAGATAGAACGGTTTCTAGACATAATGAGTTTTAATAACCCTTTTTTTATTTAAATCAAAAATAATCCGTTGTCGAAGTTGTTACCCAGAAACCTATAAAACTGAAAGACAGCATTTCACGGAATCTAAATTAATTCCAAAATAAGAAGTGCATGCGATAATCTTATTGTCGTGATGAAAAGCCTTCTTCCGTTAGGTTGTGTTACCTGCAAACTCGTCGAGGTAATTCTGCTACAAAATGCTTCATGTTGATCACAATTAGAAAATGCGTACTTTTTTTTCTTTTTTATGGCATACTTTGTAAGATTCGGTCACCTGTTTAATTTTTAAGTAATTTCTCCTCTTTAATTCCGAAACAGAGCTCACTGAAAAGAGCATCATGTGACTCAGTGTTCCCAGAATGTCTAATTCCTTTATCTTCTCATTTTATTTATTTATTCAGTTTCGGCATCCCTCCAAGGAAATGTTTTAGACCTATTCTGAAGGGGTCCCGTAAACAGAAATGAGAGCTATATAATCCTGAAATCCTGTCGTATACACCAAACATGATTTTTTTTTCGAGCTGCATAAGGTCCACAATCCGATGCGTAGCTCGCATTGGACGATGCCATTCGCCTCCCACCTGAAGCCATTTACAAACATCCAAGCCAGCAGTAGAATTCGAAACTCGACTTTCGTTGGAGCGAGATGCAGTCAACTAGCACATCAGCAGCGACTAAATTTATGGAAAAGTTCTATGAACAGAACGGGTGTCTTAGGATTTTGTGACTACGCTGATCATTTCGAGATTCTCTAACAAAATAAACGTTTGAATACGCCACTTGCAATTTTCTTCGCCATTTGGCTCAAGTATTCATGCTCTGACTTCGAGAGCAAACACACCTTGTTTTACGAAGTCTCCCGGACAGAAGCATCGAAGGACATTTTACTTTATTGCAACAGAAAATTTAATCTTTTCTACTCGAAAAATAAAACTGCGATTTCCGATCTGCATTTTGAGGGTGCAGAGCACGCTTTTATTCGGCTGCCTGCTGCCATTCATTTCTAAGAATCACCATGTCGTGATTTCGATTCTTTTTCTTTGCTGCATTGCTTGAATGATGCAGCAAAGAAAAAGAATCGAAATCACGACGCAAATCGGCTTAGCAAGCGTAATTTTCTGATTACTTCAATTGAAATTTCTTCCGATTCTAAGATTTTGCGGAGAGGGGGGGGGGGGGGATCGTTTCCTTCACAAACTGTGAACACCCCTGATTTTCATAAATTAGGACATGACCGGATGGATTTTTTGCATGTGCAAAAACCACTTCTTTAAAACCCAAAACGAAAATCAGTAAAAATATTACAATTATTTCTAGTTTTAATTTCAGACGAATTTTGCCTACACCAGCCTATCAAGTCTAGAGGGCTTTAACTTCCCCTCTCCTTCCCTCAGAAAACTAAGCTTTCAAATTACCTCAAATTCCAGCCATCAAAAATATGGGTGAACACGTTTAGTCAAAAATGCGATGTTGTGCTTAATACTCGTGAACATTTGAACAAACGGAGAGACAGCACACATGCAAAAAAAACCTGAACTTAGCTCACCCTGGTGTATAAGAAGTGTGAATACATCCTGTCTTACACTGACAACGCTGCTTAGTAAGATGCTGACAAATATTGATGAATTCATTTCGACCAACGTTTATATAAGTGGCAGGCGCTTCCGCAAGCAACGAGAACCACTAATAGTTCTGATATGTCTGAAGATCTCACGAGAGAGGAGCCTGCGTTCAGAAATGCGCAATCCGTTCAAAACTTGAACCTTTTCCCAGCACGGTGACACACTTCTCTTGGAATCGTCGCTCATGGCAAGAATGGTCACAAAACATCATCAACATGATCCACAGATCCTTGGATGCAAACTGGCGCAACTTTCTATTTTTTCGAATTGGAAATAACTAATAATAACCTTCTTGGTATGTCATATTAATACAACTAAAAAGCAGACCATAAATAAACTCCTCAACCAGATAAGAAATATTTTGAGCTCAATAATACAGTCATGCGTACATAACATGAACATACGGAATTCGATCAATACATATACTCTGTGATCCATAATAACCAATTAGGTACTGATCGCTGATCAGTACATAATCATAGCTTTGTTGCACTATATTAACCTCCCCCCCCCCACGCACACTGCAGAGCCTCACCAGATATAGCAGACTCTACCATCATAGTAGATATTGCTGATAACCTTAATAAAATACAAACTACAGCAGAGGATTCAAAGAAAGGACTACATGCGAGTGCTTCCCATCCGTATATACGCAAATAGGGAAGGTTCGCTAAACATTCGAAAAAGTGACAGAGCAGATGATGACTTATGGACAAACGATGATATCCTGAATAGTATCGCACTAAAAGATAATCTATGTCAGAGACTTAGAACAGTCATCCAATCACAAACGTTGTGAAAAATACAAAAAAGAAATCAATCGAAATGTGGTGCAAAAAAATATTACACTTTCTGAAATTCTGAGAATACAGCGCGAAAGAAAACATTTTCAACCTTTAATGAACCACTCGAAAAGGAAAACATCCCTGCATGACTTCGTCCCCAAAAGCTTCGTTCAAAGATGAACCAAAAAGAGCTTCGTTCAAAGATGAACCAAAAAGAGCTTCGGAAACATGCGATGACCCCTTTCACGAACAACATCGGATTGCTCACAAAACACCCTTTTTCGAGTAACGAAACAAAATCTAAAATCGACAGCGAATCATTTCTTTTCAGTTCCACATTGAAAATTAAGATGCATTATCTCTCCCAGCTGAAGCCAGGAATAGATAGACAATATTAGATTTATAGACCTTTAAAACGCATCTTGGAAAATAAATTTTGTATTTTTGAAACTTGTGAACATTCTGTTTGATGATATTTTTATCCCCCAACAATTAGAAGCTTCAGTAACTTTAAAAAGGCAAAAGAAACGGCATTTTAATAGAGCTGACACCTACAGTTAACGTAACAGTCATCGCTACTGAAAAAAGTAGAATTAATAAACCAACCCTAAAAACACCATCTACCAGAAGATATTGCTGAAACAGTAACCAAAGTCCTTGATAAAAAAATAAATTCTCGCTCCTCATATTTCTTCACCTAGCAAAGCTTTCGACAATCACGGAATGTGGCCTGACGACTATATTACGTTAGAATAAAAGAACGCTGTAGGCTCGACTTAGTAGTTAGGCACAGCTCATAGACAAGGTATATAAATACCACGTAACGTTATTCAAGACGCAGTATTATCGCCTTCTTCATAGCTCAGTCGGTATCGAAGAAGCCCTTTGGCCGGTAAGACCCGAGTTCGATTCCCATCCATGACGTGAGGAACCTTCATCTGGTCTCTTTCGACGAAAAGTGAGTTAGCCGGCCTCATATGGGGGTAGGGAGTTTTTTCACCCGGAAACTCGGGTTTTTCGCCCCTCAGAATAGGCAAACCGGTCCCTTGAACACAGAAAGATTTATAGTCATAAAATATATACTTAATCATCAGGAGGTCTCCTCCTGATGATTAAGTATATATCTTATATAATCCCCCCCAAAAAGGGGAGAAAGAGGAGACTCCATATGATTATTATTAGTCAACTCCGTTTTACGCAATAATCCGTTCCACACGGCTAGATGGCGCTCTTATCAATTTTAAAACTATCACGCTTGCCACTGGAGCGCTGTCACTCAAAATTTGCTAATATCGACGGGCAAGGGTCGTGATACGGTTGGCTTCGAAAAAGGCATGATTGTAGGGTACTGGTTGAAGGATGGCAGTATCCAGAAAACTGCCGATACAGTTAAGATGTCCGAAAAGTGGAAGGATGATGGACAGAGCAGCAGTCGCAGGGCCACTGGTGGCCGCCCACACCTCGTCGGCACTTATGGTGAATACAGGTTATCCAGCTTTGTGCAAGCTCGCAAGCGAACAACTGCCGAAAGACTAACTAATGAAGTTAACCAAGGGATGAGTGACAGTGTTTTCTACATCCCAATCACCATCCCCCAATGTAGACGCTCTTTCAAGATATCCATACTTATATACCACAACTGCAACTGAGAAACATCATTGAACACAGGGGAACAAAATATTACTTTTGGATGAATCCCATTTCCAGCTATGTGATGTGTATAGCTAACAGTAAATTAGATGGAAACTTGGGGAATGGGAGAGCAATCATTTCGAATATACTTGGAATTACAGATCAAGAGATCCAGAGCTTGACTCCATCTCGCATGTCTACGGAAATCTTTCCTGAACATGTGTTACAGGAGACCTTTCCCAAAAGATCTTATAGTCTCTATGACATGGTGAGCAGAGAACAGTTCTGCAAGCAACAGTGGAACCTGTGGCCTATTACGATGGAAGTCATAATATTTTGATTGGACTGTGTATCGGTTGAAATACTCGAGTTCCGAAATGCCACTGCAAGCAACACCAGTACCACAACTATTCGTCGGAGCTGAAGAACACGGGCCTCATATAAGCGTAACATCAGCAGGGCAACGCTAAGCATCATGTGGAGTGGTGTGTGTAAAGCTTGAGCTCACTGCCACTAGATTCCGGAGAAGTGAAAGCGCCTTCTTTGTGGTTATGAATCGCGCTTTGCCATCTGGCATTCTGACGGACTAGTCTGGGTCCTGCGGGTGCCACTACAATGCTACCTGCCCAAATATATTGTGCCTACTGTGAAGTTTGGTTAGGAGGCATCGTGATCTGGGCCTGCATAGGGCCCCAATCTCAACCCCATCGAACGCCAGTGGGATGAACTGGAAAGCACATGTCGAGCTGGGCCGTATTGCCCGACATCAGTGACCGACTTCAAATTCTCTTTTGGAAGAATGAAAGGGAATTACCTCAGCAGCACCGTACCAAAGTCTAGTGGAAAGCCTTCTCAGAAGATCGAAGACGGTTATAATAGCAGCAATGGGTGGACCAACTCCATATTAATGCCTTTCGTATTAGAGTGAGAATTGGGCTGAGCAGGCGTCCGGATATTTTTGATCAGATTCAATCCACACGAAAATGAGCACTGCTCTCTGAAAATGCAAAGCACAACAGTACCTAAACGAAACAACGACCCACTTCTGCCACGTTAAAATATAAAGAACCCAAGACTCACGTATCACGCGCGCATATACACACTACTGCATCAACAACCTGGGTTTTCACAGGGTGCTGCTTTAAATCGACTAAATGTGCAAAATGCTGATGTAGCAACTTCTTATCACTGCTGCAAAATTTTACTAAATAGACACGATGCGAGCAAGCATAAAAATTCTTTATCACGGAATTTTAAAATCAATACCAAAAGGTACCGTACGACAGTCTACGAAAACATTGCAAATAGATATCAATCAAAATTATACAGCAGAAATGTTTCAACTGTACATCGGAGGCCTAAGCAATTCACTTATGGCTGTACACAGAATACTCGAAAACAAGAGAAAAGCACACTCCTTACTGAGAGACTGCTTTAATAATACATATTGAACACACACACACACACACACCTCATTACATGATGCGCCACTTCTACTCTTAACACAACACACACACACACACACACACACACAAAATTTAACACTATAACAACTCATATGATGCAGATAACGAAAGATAAAAGAAAGAAAGAGAGAATCTAAACTGTTTCAGAACACTAAAACACGAACTGTTCTACCAACACAATTAGTAGGAAACAAGCAGAGCACTTCTACACAAGCCAAAGCAAATACATGTGAGAAACAATAAAATTATACGAGATTGCTTCTCACAAAATATGAGTTGAGCTCGGTGAATATGCGATACAAATTCAGCTGCGTCATGAATGCTGTAAGACCTTGTATTCGTATCAAGTATTATACAGGGAAGAAATACTCCCTCGTATTTTGTGTGTTAACTAAGCTTATTGAAAGATTCTCAACGCGTTTGTAAATATCCTGAAAATTCAAAGATTATAATAAACTTCAGAATTACACAAAGCATTATCAACTGCCTCAAAATGACATATTAGACACAATATATTTCACAAAATATGAGGAATTTATCAAAATGATTAAATATGCAGACAGCAAATCGCAATATCACAAAAGAGTTACTATAGAAAAAGATGTTCACACACGCTGGATAACAGATGAACTAAAAAAAAAAAGGGCGAGAAATAAGCTCTACCATAAGCATTGGAAAAATCCCTACAATCGAATGTTTGAACACGATTACAAAAATTTCGCTAAACACCTAAAGGAAAAAATAAAGCAGACAAAAAAAATATATGTTTCTGTGCTATCGAAATTTCTTTCTTGTATGAATGATAAAAGTAAAGAACGAGGATTGGTTAACATGATAAAAAGTAACACAAAGCAGAAAACTCGCGAATTCCCAGATGGCAATGACGTCACCGATGTACTTGAACAACCACTTTACAAACTATGGCAGTTGTGATTTCGACCTTGCATAAAGGACAAAGTACGTGAGGCACCGTCCATGGATTAAGAATTCCATGAATCTACAGGCAGTAAACGAAGATGAGGTAAAGAGTGTAGTAATCGGATTTAAAAAAGGGAAAAAAGGGATGTAACAATGTAAATGTCAAAAACTAAACATTATCATTAAATACAAATTACAATTCTTTACAAATATCATTAATAAATCCTTTGAAACACAGAAAATTTATAGAACTCTTAAAGATTGCCTGAGTTATTCAGCAATTTAAAGGAGGTAACAGAAATGAAATAAAAAATTACAGACCAATTTATCTATACTACCCAAAATCTCAAAGATTATTGAAATCCTAATAAAAAAAGGGATTAAATAGCTATTTAAATCCCATATCCTTTTACGCAACAATTCAAATTCGGTGTTGTATCCGGATCTAAACCGGACACAACACCGAAAAAGCGCTACTGGATTTTATAAAACGGTCTGTAGTGGATTGAATAAAGGAATGCACACAGAAGCAGCCGTTTTTCTCGATATATCTAACTTCTAAGGCTGTGTTCATCATGACCTACGAAAATGGCCAGAGATGCGGCATTAGACGAGTTACTAATGACTGGTTCAGATCCTATCGGAATAATAGAAAAGAATACACCAGCTGCGGCACATTTAATAGCGCAACAAAAATAATAAAATACGGAGTCCCGCAAGGATCGGTACTAGGACCCATCGTATTCAAAATATATGTTAATAATTTATGTAAGTACAAACCTTTTGGCAAAATGATATCCTTTGCTGACGATACTGCATTAGTATACACTGAAACAACCCTTGAGAATCGAGAAAATCGGATTAACCGTGAGATGTTGAAACTAAGTAAGTCGTCTAGCAATAAGGGAATTAAAATTATACCGATAAAATGAGATACTTCACGTTAACAGATAAGCTAGTCCACAATATAACCTTTCATGCCATATTGTATATGGCATGAAAGGAAATGTAGTGACATCCTAAACTGTAACTTAATAAAAAATAAAAAATAAAAAAAAAACACAATCAGTCGAGTATTTGGGCTTCCACATCAAAAGCAATCTAAAATGCAACTCCCACATCACATTTTTAACAAATAAGCTGAGGGTTCATAATGAACAGAATATATCATGTTAAAAGATGTGTAAATGCAGCATTCTTAAGATGCTTATACAATAGTATAAGCATCTCAAGAATGCTGCATTTACACATTTTTTTAACATGTTATATTGGGGAAATTTCTCACTGCAATCGGATATTACCTGTTGGGGTGGAGATTACTACAACAATCTGCTTCCATTGATACGAATAGAAAACAGAATAATTAGAGCCATAAATAACCACTACTGACTTCGCACATTCAACCAACGATCTGTTTGCCGTTCATAATATTCTGCCACTACAGAAACTATATCTTTATGGTTGTCTTTTATATATAAGAAAGAACGTTGCAAGTTTTTCGGTATATAATGTAGACTATAGTTTGCACTATGGCCGGAACATGCTGGTAGTACTCAAGGCAAAGAAAGAATTTTTCATAAATCCTTCGAACACCTAACAACAAGCAGCTACAATAAACTACCAAATGAAATCAAATCAATAAGCTCTGATATGCTTTCAGAAAAAGATTGACAGACTACCTCAGGGACTAAATAATGTTGACATTTATTTTAACCGTATAGGATAAGAGATCACTATAACTTATAGGCAAGTTGCAGGAAAACCCTACTTGTTTTCCTGCAGCTTGAGGGCATCCGTGATGAGGATCCAGTGTGCCAAATAATTAAACAGACAGAGCCTGTCTGAAGTTTAAAAGCGCAACAAAAGGTGCTTTGGTGGATGGACAGATGCTACGAGATATGCAATAAATTTCGGAACCATTGCTAAAATAACAGTGTAAAATACACAACATTTTAACTGCAAATGAAGCCACATTTTTCCAGCTTGCTTCGTTGTCGCACCAGGAAATCAGCTAGAAAAAAGCGAAGGAAGGATTTATCTTTCCTCATAGGAGAAAGTCGGCAAGTTTACAGCAGACATTCATTTGAAGAGAAGTCTCGAGAACTGGACTCACTCGGAGCCCATTGAATCTTCGCGCCATTCCAAGTAATGAAGGTTGGCTTTCTTTATAGCATTATTTTTAATTCAAAGGAAAGTAAAGAAAGAAAAATGGTGATCGCATTACACGCGTCTCATTCACGTATCC
Source organism: Typopeltis vanoorti (assembly GCF_054136105.1). Taxonomy (NCBI): domain Eukaryota; kingdom Metazoa; phylum Arthropoda; class Arachnida; order Uropygi; family Thelyphonidae; genus Typopeltis; species Typopeltis vanoorti. The sequence goes on from NC_143553.1 coordinate 740,144, forward strand.
AGCAGTTATCAGCTGGGAAATATTTCTCCGCTTTATATTTCAGTCATGTGCAGTGACGAGCGTTGCTGCTCTACCGTGCCGAATGATTACACAGAGCGAGCCTGTCTGAAGTTCAAAAGGGGCTTTGGTGGATGGACAGATCGCCCCTTAGGAATCTTCATAGAATCGCTCTTACGACGAATGCAAATCGCCGACGGATGTCCACTCGGCTCACGAGTGGTTCCCGTGTTATTTACTCCCAAAACCAGCGAGATTTTTAGGGAGAAAAGTGATTTTTCGTTAGGAAATTGTGTCCATTAAGGAATTCACACATTTTGTTATTTGTTAAAAATTCCATTCAAAATGTTTTGAAATCGACGTCGCAGTCTTTCTGTTGCGTCGCAGAATTGTCGGTGTTGGCCATTTTGTTCGGAGACAACTTCCTCGCTCGCCTTAGACAGGTGAACGGAATCGTTATCAAGTTCAGCGCCGGCTGGAGATCGCCCAGATGTCCCACTTCAGGTCGCAGACATGCGGCCGGCGGGTCTCGTAGATGAACTTCCGTGCTACGGTAACCTTTCACGTAACAGTCACTTTAATCCGTCAACCATGGCGCATACTTCGGATGATTAACACGGTCCGCAGACGTCTGCGTCATATTACTTCTAGTAATGCGTCCGCTGTATTAAAGTGCACGAGACGCACGTTGTCGTTTCTAGGCAACCGGTCGAAGTAAAAGTAAATAGGTCGCGCAAGAGATCGAAAAAAAAAAAAAAAAAAAAAAAAAAAAGAAAGAAAGTCGCTTAAAGAGCTCGCTCGTTTGCTTTCCAGCCGAAACTAGCGAGCATGAAATAAGCTTTCCGAGGCATCGTTTATATATTTTTACCCGTTTTGTTTTGCTTTTTTCCTAGAAATTTCACTCGCGAATTACTTCCGGACATTCGCTCTTTATTGCATTCATCAGATTTACCAAAGGATCCTCGAGATCAAAATATCGAGTTTTTCTGCGCCTGCGAAGTGGTTTTCTCTGCAACACTGAGACTGACACTGAGCCTAAAATTAGTCTCCAGAATTCGAGATGAAATAAAATAAAATAAACAAAAAAAAACATCGTGGTCTACGAAAAACTTAAACATTGCGATACTTGTATTTCCAGTCGTTTAATCAATAATTCCACACAAAACCAAACACGCAACCAAGAACGGGTCCTCCAAAGACAATCCGTGTTCATACCCGATGCATTCTTCGTGATTCGAGAGTCCACAAACGTTTTCAAAGTTAAACGCGACCTCCTTAACCAACGATTCTAAGATCGGTATTTTTGTTAGCACTTTCTTGGTAAGCAGCCTGTAACGATGTTGTTCAGTATGAAAATTAAAATTCATCGCTTCGGTAAAGAAATTCTGTTCTGCCATTAAAGAAAATTTTAGCAATCAGTTTGAAGACACGCCATTAAAAATCGAAGGCTTCATACACACTTACGTGCTAAATAGCCAAGGTGGTCCCACAGCTAGTTTGTCAATTAGGAACTTGCCCATTTGTGTTCATACAAGATTTTTTCCCCTTTTAGTTGTGTCAATACTCTTTTAGAAATTTAGAAACGCACTTGTTTTCCTTAAAACACTTTACTCATTAATTCCTCTTGTAAAGTGGTTCCTGTCGAGTTTCTTGTAAACTGCCATCATCCATCTTATTCCGTACTCTGGATTAAAAGCCAAATGATAACATCGTAATTATTATTATTATTACGCGACACGTCCAAGGACTTATTACGGAAGAGAAATTCCACTGTACTCACACCTCTCCTTCTTCTCAAATCCTCCAGCTACACTTTCCATCTCCACTACTTAATTCTCTAACTACCCACAACGCCATCCACTACCCACCACCACCAATTGCATTTTTTTTGTCCGTAAATTGCGTGTGTTCTCATGGTGGCCGATTTGCCTGCATGAGTGATGAAGGACCCGAGTTTCCGGGAGAAAAATCCACGCTACCTCTGCATGAGATCGGCTAACTCCCCTTCGTTCGTTGAAAAATCTCATATAAAGATTCCTCCGTTATGACGTCTTTCCCAGTCGAAGGGCACAACGTCCGTTGTTCTTCCAATTGCGCTACGGAGGAATCAATCCTCTACAACTGACCTCAACTGCGCAAATATCAGCACGGTTTTGGAGATGTAAAACAACTCCAGAAATCGGGCTATAAAAATGTTGGTACCAGTGAAAAAGAAAAAAAAAACACTTAACACAGAACAACATAGTTTTAACCGTCATATTGACAATTTGTATTATAAATGATAGAACCGGTTGAAGCGCGGATTCGGAATGGATTTTTATTTCGTCCTCTCTCGGCCCAAGCATCCAAGATTCTGTTGCTTTCTTGATATTTTATTGTATTTTATTTTGTAATGACATTTAAAAAAAATGAATGCACGTGGGAGAAGGGGGAAGTTAGACCATCCCTGCTCTGGAGACTATGCTGGATATTTAATGTCAGGTGGCCTCCAATAACCGGATAATTAAATTTCGAACCTATCATCTTGCCTGTTTGCGATTTTATTCCCTTAAACTCGCACCCTTCCCAGTATTGCAGATAAGCACACCGAGATATCACCTATACTGAAACGTATTTTCCGTGAAAAATAACTTTTTAAAAAGTATATTAATAAAGAAATGAAGTGTATTATTATTATGCAAATTAAGTTGGATATTGAATCCAACATTATTTCCAAGCCGAATATTTTTCGGAGGTTTTATTAGGTTTTCTTAGAGCAGCCGTTTGTGACTAATGAACACCTGAGTGTCAGAATTAATAAATGTCATTAGTCTCGACGATCTGTGTTCGACCCACAGATGGCGCACTACGTATATCTAAACAAAACTGGCTGATATTGTTTGTCATCTGTCAGCGGAGTTAGTGAGCTATTCCGGTACGCGATCGATGAGATCGCGTACGTACTCAGTATACTGCTGCCTACATCAGTCGTATACCTGCCACGTCACTCCGATTCCACTGTTTGTCTAGTGACGTCGCAGTGAGTTTGTGATCGTGATGACATCTCACCTCCCCCCCCCCCCCCCCCACACACACACTCGATGGAGCAAAGAGCATTTAAGATCATTCCATAGGCATTCGATTCGGATGGGATCAGGTGATTTAAGATCTGGAATCGCTAGCCATTCGATGTCCTCTGCATGCTCCCCAACCCAATAAGGAACTGATTGGAGGAGCATGGAGAATGCAGTATTAGTGTAACCAGCCGATAGGGACATATTCTGGACATGCTTTGGTCTTTCTTCCAACCGACAAAACATACTCTGATACCAGCTCCATCCGTCTGGACTATACAAACAAGGAGCCTATCGATCCGTGTAGTTGACGCGTTACTCGCAGCAGTGCATTGCGGCAGGAATCGCAAATCGTCGACCAGTACATCTTTTTCCGCTCCACTGGTGTCCGACGGGTGTGTGTGTGTGTTACATCATCACTTTCTACGATGACTTTCGGCGAGCTTATTCTAGATGTGGAATAACATACGAGTTCGAATGCGGGCATTGTTACCTAAGCCAATTACAAGTTTCCGCCCACCCGCATGTCGTACTGCTGCGTCAGCTGTTTCATAAGCGGTATTGCATCATTACTTCACCCCAAGCATCCATTGTCCTTTTCGGAGCCATTTGGTGCGCGAGTAACCACTGTGGACCGCAGTAACCAACTAGGTATGCCATACTGAAGAATCTCGACCCTCGGTGATCGTACCGTTTTCTCTTTTTGTTCTACGGCATGGTAAAATGCACCGCGGTTATTACAAGTAGCTCTGTACTGCTGCAGGCAGCGCATGTTCCCCTCTGCATACAGAGATATATTTGTCTCCGACTATTTCATTAATCTGTCAGATCATGTGATGCGTGCTCACGTGGCATTCATTAGTCCAGCATGGAACAGAAGACAGTTTCTCCTGATTCTCATGAAGTACTGATCCACTTGTCAGAAAAAGTGCTCTCCTGAGACTGGAATAATTGGTCTAATTGGGGGGGGGGATTCCATAGATGATATCTACTGAACTCATGAATGTTTACTTGATCTCCATCTTCTAAATGTTTTTTTAGAAGATGGAGACGGAGCTTTTTACTGCGGTAAAACCTCGACGCGTTTCATCAGTAAAAGTAATGGCAATTACAGCTCAGTGCTAGTAATCATTCTTAATTACTTCGGAATGAAGTAACTGCTTATGCTTAAGATGGTGTGCTTCACCTTTTTACGACGAGTGTCTTTCTTGATATTCTTCATCACAACGGCACAGCCAGGAGGAACGTTGCATATGACAAAAGCAAAACCCACTCCGAAGGAAACCATATCACGAAAACACTTCCTTCGTTTGATAAAAAGCATACATTCTAGTGATGTACAGAGTTCGGTTTTGAGAGTTCATGGTTTGCTCCATTTTAAGGGGGTGTTTTTACCACTATAAAGCCACTCGAGGACCAATGTGCAATTTCATGAACAAAGAGCATTTTACTATTTTGTGTGTTTCGGTGGCTGCTCTCAATAAACGATAGTTCGCATTTCGATTCTACTTCGATTTGAGGGGGATTTGTTCATTCACGCTTGCATCATCTTACACACAGTGCATTTGCGTAATTACGATTAAGTGTGTGTGTGTGTGTGTGTGTGTGAGGGGAATAAGTTGAAGAGAGTCGAATATAATGTGTAATATCTGACGGGCTATTTGTTTACAGTAATAACGGTATAAAATTTCTAAAATTCTAAGAATCGGTTGCTCAAATTTCTCACCTATGAGCAGTGGCGGCTCGTGGCTTGAAATCGTGGGGGTGCTGCAACTTTCGAAATATACATACACACTGTAAGTGGAGTGTATCCGTGTTTGGATAAAATATCAAAAGTATGGTAAAAATTAAAAAAAAATTAAACATGAAAAATATTGATTATTGTCGATAAAATTATACAGTTTAGTGTAATTAAAATTACTTAAAAATAAAATCCATTCCTTTAATTGTAATTAAAAGGAATGGATTTACAATTTTTGGACACTACAATTAAATCCTTTAATTTTAATGTCCAAATATTTAAAGAGACGGAGTAAACACGATAAGCACTACAAACACTCTACTACTGGCGCAAACTGCATATTAACAACAGTGGAACTGCGCGACGGACAGTGCCGCATTACGCTAATAGCTCGCATCTCACTATGACGTGCATAGCAATATGACACTGCGGTAAACACAGTGCTGCTAGCGCCCTCCTAAGTGCTACAAGATGGATTTTTATTCTTTTTTATGCAAAATAAGAGAATTGTGTAGGATTGTTGATGATAAAATTAAATATTACACGCAAATAGAAATAAATTAATAAATGTTTTTATATATCGAGAAAAATTGGGGGGTGCTGCAGTTCCGCAGTGCCAATGCACGAGCCGCCCCTGCCTATCAGTTTGTATATCAATCAATATTCGTGTAGATTTCCGATTAAGTAAAAAAAAAAAAAAATTGGGTTAAAAGAAGAATTCTCACTTTAGATGTGAGGAGGAGTCGACTTAAAATTCCATTCCGACACTGCTTCGGGATGATTTTACAAGAATGTTTCGTCGTCGTTACGAAACCATTAGCAAGAAGGACCTCATACAGTATCGGGACTCCACCAAACATTCGGGGACGTTCATTTAGAATGGGTTTTAGTGATCAAAAATTCCGAAAGCTTTCGAGTGTTTTTCCTGTAAACTCTTGGATCGGAGAACCCCTGGTTCGAATCTCGTTTCTGGAAACTTTGTGGGAATCAACTGAAGAGGAGGAATCGCTCTCGCAGAATTTTCATCCCACAAAGCGAAAAAAAAAAGCCAGAAAGTACACGCAATGGATGGACGTAGGATGTTATTACGCAGACAGCCCTGAATGTCCTCTCATGACTTCATATAAAGTTCTTCCAATGCGGGGTCATGAGGACGCGGTGCGTCATTGAAGCCCGCGTGTTCGCTGGAAGATTAAATAAATTAATACGAAAGTTAACACGCAGTTATTAAATTCCTTAACACGCAAATTCCTTGGAAATCGAGTTTTAAATGTAGAATTGATTTTAATGCCACCATATTTTCTTTGGTGTTCTTGTAAGAGTTTTAAGACGAAACGTGAGGTGATTGCGAATGGTCACGGTATGATGTTCCAGGCAGGAACGAATTCCTTGCGAGGTACTGAGAATAGATGGGATTTAAATAGAAAGAATTTATCGAAATATTCGTGAAATGTTGGATTTAAGATGTGCGCTGAACTTCACCGAGATCTTCGCTAAATTTGAATCAAGAAAATGCGATTGAGTGAAAATTCTATAAAACGACGAAGTTCACTGCTTATCACGAAGCTTTCCTGACAACCCCTGGAAAACTTAATTCCTCGAGGTCAAGCATTTTTAACCCGCTTTCGAAGTGTTCGCACTTTCCCTTAGGCTGATTAAATTTGAAGTATTTCCTGTAAGACGCCATCTGGTGGTAAGAGCCGTTGCAAGTAATTAATCAGGGAACAGTTCTCAGTTGCTCTCCTTCTTATACGCCGATCCCTTTACCTTCATCCCCATTTTCCCTGCAACGAGAATAAAATTCTTCTCAAGACGTGATCATACGCTTTTCCAAAAACTTACGTTGATTGGACTTTTCCAGTGGACTCGATTTTTAGAAAGATGCTTCATACGGAGAAATGTTTTTAGTGCGTTCTTTGTTGCGGAACGTGCTCGCCTCCTCTCCTCAGTCGGTCGACTGCACTTCCGGGGAAGCTCTTAATCGCTCACAAGATTCTTTAAAGTGGATGAAGAATGCGTTTCCAAACTAACAGCAAGCTATTCCCGCGGGGGGGGGGGGGGACATTCTTCCTGAACGTGAGTTTGATCAATAGTTCCCGCTTGGTTGCTGTATGAGTGAAGATCTTGTCGAACTACTGTGGAATTTACGAATTACGAACGAAGAGAAAACCTAACGCGTGTTCTTGTGAATTTTTTTCATGATTAAAGAAAGTCGAATGTTGGGATATCAGACGTCAGTTTTTCAGTAACACTATTTTTAATCGACCTGCCGTAAATACAAAAACCCCTACAGAATGCTGGATTGAGCCTCCGTTTTAAGGTGTTCCTCGTTTAAGGAGCCTGTTGGTCTGCCACATAACAGGAGATTAAAAAGATTAAAAAATAATTCCAAGGAGTGGATCAGATATTTCACGCACGCTCCTTAATGAACTGTGGATATGATACTTTCTATTCAACTGAAGGAGTTCGATAACAATGTATTTCTTAGTTTGCACCCCACAAACAAAACATTTTTTTTCAGAATTTTAATTGCGTTCCGAACCTGAAAACACACTTCGTTATTTCTGTGAAAATTGGTCTGAAGAGCCACTTGTTTCCAAGCTCAGTCATGCCCTATCTCTCCCTTTAAAATGGTGCGCCTGTTACAAGGACGTGTGGGTCCGTTTCTGTAAATCGGGACTGAACAAATAAATAAAACAGCAGTTCTTTCTCGTACGCTAGTTTCTAATGCAAGAAGAAAAGAACATTTTCTAAGTTTCCTTTCGATTCCAGCACTAATAGGCTTTTTCGAAATGAATACAAAAGCGTTCTACGTCGAAATGTGATAATTCTCTGTCTGGCACTAAAATACTGACCACGCTCCAGCCTCTATTCAGGAAGTGGACAGGGTTGGGGGAGGGGGGGGGGGGAATATTTTTCTCGTTTTAAGCCGAAATACATGATGAACCACATCACTGCGTAACACAGCAAAAGTATAAAGTGCAAGCTAGCTGAAGATCTTCAGAAGATGTATTTCGTGCATGCATGCGAAGCTGCCATTTTGGATTATTTTCTTTTTTTTTAACGCTGTACGGATAAACAGAAATTGCTCTCCAACATGCGTTATGTTTGCGTTTTATTCCAAAACATTTTGAAAGAGTGGAAATGGTGCTCATACAAGCACGCTTGCGTGACCAACCGAGGAGAAAACAGCAGAAATGGGCATTTCAACGATGGCACTCGTTGCAGTTCAGACGTTTCTCAAGTGTTCGCGATGCTAAAGCAACGCCCCTGTACTGCTGCAACATCTCATGTATCGGAATAACAGCCAATGCATGAATATACATCAGGGGTCATCGAAAAGACCTCGGGGTTTCAAACTTTAATAAATTCTAAACAAACAACAGAACTTCGTTTGTTAGCCAATCTACAAAAGCTCTTGAAATTTAATGCTCATTTAATGCTTGCAAATTAATCCTTTTACTTCCGGTTTCACGTTTTTAAACTTTTCTGGGACCACAAGCGCAATAAAAGTTTCGCGAGGGTTTAATAATCGGCGCTGTTCTACAATCTCCTGCTCCAATACCGTGACTGTAACGACCACACGAAAACAACGTGAATAGCAGGCGAAGTAGCGATTCCAGAAACTAAAAATAAACTGCATTAAACTGAAGGGCCGCATCAGCAGTGAAAAGTATCAGTGAGAGCGAGTATCGCTTGTATTCCCTGCAAGGGGAGCTTCACTTCTTTTCGCCTACTGCGAATCGTTTCCGGTATGACCCATTCTTGTTGCAGACAGGCTTCTCTCTCTCTCTCTCTCGTACTCTCTTAACCCGGTTTTCTCATACTCCACAAAAAGAATTCCAGTGGTGTTCAAGTCGTGTAGACGAGAACCCGCTGGTCTCTGGATTGGGAAGCCAATCGGTTAGCACCCGGGAATCCCGAAGACCAAAATACTTCTGTAGGGTGCTTACCTGAGTCTCTCTCGAGAACAACAGCAGCTGCATTTTCTCTTACACTTCACATATGGGGAAAACAACTATTTTGACTGCAATACATCGAGAAAAAAGTACTGGTTCTCTTTCTTCGCAAAAAAAGAGAAGACGAATATCCTGCAGAAGTTCATATCACTCACTCCCGTAACCTCATTTAGATGTGCTGATATCCAAATTCCGAAGAATGACGATCAATAAACCTCGAAGGATGACTTCGCTTCCGACCAGACTGAACCAGCTCTCGTCCTCATCGATCCCACCCAACGTAAAAGTTGCAGATCGGACTCGTTTTGGAAGCTCCGCGACTGATTTCGTTTTCAGATGAACTCTGTGTGATCGCTGAATGAAAACACTTTCGATATCCAAGTCGAAAACTGTGAGGGGGGACTTTTTATGGACCACGTGAGCATTTGACATTCCATTCAGATGTTCTGTTGAAGCACGCATTGAACCTTCTTCTTTGAGCGCGTTACTCTCACCTGACGTTCAGTGCGGGTAAAATACGGAAAATCGCTGAACACGCGACGACAAACGCTGTTTTCAAGCGTATCGAATTTACAGATCTACTAAAATCGAAAAATGCCGACCTCCCCCGTTTTCTATGCACATTTCGCCGAAATTGGGTGTTTGGACAATAATATTAGTTTGGCGAACTCCATTAATTCTAGTTGTTGTTAGAGATGCCTCTAACAGCAACAAGGACTGTTTTCAGCAGTTGAGTTTCTACCCCCCCCCCCCAAAAAAATATTTCGCATTCTTCCGATACAACCCTCACCCATACTTTTTTCTTTCAATAACACGTTTTCGAAACATCTTCGGATTTTGTATTTCTGATCATCCGTAATTACTCGGGATCACTGCTGATCCCAATTTGGTCGGCTGCTAATCCGATTGTATCGACTTGATTGACGCGCTTTACTTCAGCGGCGCTCACAATTAGCTTACCGCTAATGTGGCTTCTAACTCTCCCTGTTGTCGCAATGCAAATACAAGATGCAATTAGTGCTTTGTTCATCAGCATTTCCTGAGTGCAAGGAATCAGCGTTACAACGAAAGTAACATCGTGACACTAAAACCTTTCTTATCGTCAGCCACGCAGTACTAAATTTACTTCCAGGTCACAGAATGCAGTGAGTTAAAGGAAAGTGATTAATGTAAAAGTAAGTAGCGAACTCCACAAGCAGCAACAGCATACTGGAAAACAAACTAGCAAGATATTATAACTGAATGAAGTGCAAACGATTGTTAAGGAGAACAGGCCAAAGGCAATAAGCAAAATTTTAAAAAATCCACTTTAATTAAACAGAAGAGACACTCGCGAAATAATTTGGAAATCTGACTGCGATGCATTCGAAGCCAACATATTTTCCTTCTCGCTTAACAACAACATAAAAAGGAAAACAGTTGACAGGAGGTTTTTCTATCCCCCAATTAATTGCAGTGCGTGTTCTTCTCTGGAGGGTGAAGCTATTACAGTGCGGCCCTGTATTATGTTTAATGAGATCTCGAGGGAGCCTGTCAGTCGAAAGAGCGGAAAGATATCTTCCAGCCAATGTTATTTAATCAAAGATAAAAACTCCTCAAAGGATATATCCCCCCCCCCCCGCAGACAATGTTAGTGCGATATCAGGATAACGGAAAAGCTGACCACGAATTTTCTAGTACATTGTATACGCGATATCAAAAGCAGAATATGCAAATTTGTATTGGCTGCTGATTTCAAATGACAGAACAGAGCACACAGTTTGACGATGTTTCTCTCTTTCTCTCCAACAGCAATAAACGGGAAAAATTATTCAGCGCAGATCTCTAACGATGTGCTTCGGTTGAGTGAGTCGAGTCGGTGGTGTTGCCGAAAAACAACAAATGTCTATGTGGAGAATATATTTTGTCCGCACGAAGTGTTGTATGCGAAAGCAATATAAAAATGCTGTCTGGTGATTTTTTATTCTCCGACGGGTGATTGTTTTGGGTGTTGGGGACGGAGTCTCAATAGCGAGAGAAGCGAGACTGCCCCCACTTAAAGAACAAAGCGCATTTTGTGATATAAGAATGATCTGATATGCAAATAGCGTGAGTCTTGTCTGAAAACCTTGACATGAAATTTTGGCGAGTAAGGAAGAAGTTGGATAAAAATATTGCACGTGATTTGGTCGAACATAAGGAAACAAAAATTGACTTCAGATATTCGCACTGCTAGCATTTTATAACAGCAGTGTAGTTTTGGACCGGAACAGCACTGATTAAAGGAAATAGATTTCGAATTTGAGAGAGAGAAAAATAAACCATAAATGAGGATTTTTTTTAATCACGAAAAAATTCCTAATTAGGAAATCATTACTTGCTGATGCGGGAAATGATTTTGGATGGAAACAGAAAATTGCACAAAGAACGTTCGAGGGAAGCCCTTTCACTGTGAAAGGAAACTCTCAGAGACTTGGATCGATTTAACGTACAACCAAAAAGGACCAACGCTCACAAGAAGTAACAAAATCTTTCTGTCAAAGGGTCACTACGGCTGAGTTTGTTGGTTTGATTGGAATGACGATCAAGCAACTGCGGCTGTGTGAGATAGACGTATCTGTTAAATGCATCGATGCATCTGTGAAACGAATGTTTTTCCAGCTGTTTTGCTGAGCAAACATTCCCGGATGAGAAAGGGCTGTTCTGCTTCGAGCTAAATTCTAAAGCAAAGGAATGCTTTAAATCAGTGTTTTACTGCGTCCCTAATGAAAGTATGAACCACAGTGTCTTCGTAGATGTCATCTTGACTGATATTCAGCCAACATGACCTCTAAGACAATTATATAAGAGCATGCTCGCCTTTTAGACAAATTCATTTGCATGCAAATGAAAAAAATGCACTAAACTAATCTATTGGCCACGTTTCTGAGAGAGAATGCGAGCAAACCCTGGTCAGTACGAACAGTTTGAAACCGTGACAACATCTCCAAGCCAGTAGTCGCAAGCCTCGAGGGATTTTGAATTGTATTTAAAACGTCTACTGGTTAGCACTCGCACATGCGCACCAATGATTTGTGGAAAGGAAGGTGTTAAAATTTGCACACAGAAAACTCAAAACTTAAAAAAAGAAAATTCTTCGAAGGTCGTTCGTTTCCATTTATTAGTTGTTGAATGCTTTTCTTTGTGTTATAAAATACAAATTTACAAAACGTGTCAAGCGTTGATTCTTTAGTTGGAGCTGAGAAGGCAGCCTATTAATGCGTTCAAACGAAGGCATGACATGCACATTTGCTGTTTCTATGAAATAACCGTTAAGCCATCAGAAATGCAAATTCGGAAACAAACCGTAACGTACATTTACTTGCGGAGAATCCCGTAATATCGCCGAAGTCAAATGAGGGGATTGAGCAAGTGGATCTTATCTCACTAAAGCAAACACAAGAAAGAAATTCGTTCATTAAAGTAATCCGCAAATTACAGCGAAGCACGCAGTCCAAAAACTTCGATGTTATTAGGCGCACGTGACGAGCACATTTTTACAACCGTGGTGGTGGCGTTGCGAATTATAATATGGAATATCCGGGGGGGGGGCTGAAAAGTTCTGATAAACACCTCGATTCGTTCGTGGTGATTATCACAACTTTTCGGCACACCCTCGTAGTGAACGCTGAGTGGCACCGTACACATTCGTGCGAACTCCGTCGCTCTGAAATTAAGAAAACAAACAAGTGCAAAAATAAGCACCACTTTTAATGCACTGAATTACAAATAACTTTGTTGGAATGAAAGAAATACGTTTTAAAAACAGCGAAATCAACTGCGGCGTGTAAAGAGGAAGGAGAGGGAAGACTTTCTTTATCTCTTATTAGCTAAAAGACGTGGTAAAAATCTTCACGAAGAGAGCATCATATTTAAATCGAATTCAAGAGGGAGGAGATTCGTTTTCTCACTTAAAACAGTTCACGAGAGAGAATTCCGTATAAACAACGACAGAAAGTTTCACTAATGAGAACGAATATTTCGCAGTGACACTAGAGCATCATCAGGCAAAAAGTGCGATACCGAGTCCGCTTGCTGAAAAAGAAAGCTTCGTATTATTCTTTGCAGAAATAAGTGGCTTCTTACGAGGTCTGCAACCTTGTTCTTCGAATACCGTCTAACGTTCCAAATATGTACATTTAGTCCGTAATTCTTCGTTCATAGCTGTGCCACTCTTTTGCGTATCTAGCTCTGATACCCTTTTGATAAGTTGAAACTCTCCTCTGGTTACAACTTTGGGTGCGTTTGCATGCCTGGACACAGCGTTTACTCTTCTCGTGCTCTTAAAATACCGAAAGGACAGCAGCAATAAAATTTGTCTGATTAATAACGAAACAAACTATTTTACAAATTTAGGGGCAGATGATTTTCACCATTTGGTGTAAGACCACTTGCCTTGGTGGAGACTTGAAGTTGCCTGAAAGTTCCACGCTCGTCTTTAGAGCAGCATTTCAGGCGCATTCAATCCTACTCAAAGGTTTGTGACCTTTCGTGAGTAGGATTCACAGGAAAATTACACTTTGATAAGCTGGAAGCCGTTTGAGAATGCTAGTAAAGGGCCTCCGTAATCCCTTATATCTACTCCACTAAGACGCCTTCCTTCATAGTCTTTCCGCCGCTTCTTCAGAGTGACTTCAGCGCATGCATTCCACATTCATTAACTTCACAAATCTAGATGGTTTCGGCCTCAACGTTGTTCATTCCCATCTTCAATCCACAAAAGCGCCCCCGCTTTTCCTAAATGAATTCAAATTTCAACTTCTTCAAGCGCCACTCGTCTCACTTTCCCATTTACACTTCCTTTGACTCTTTTCGTGCGACATTTATGTGTATGTTCGCTCTGATATGCTATCACAGTTTCCTACGATTTTCTTTCGCAAAGTACACATCCGGCCATTGAATTAGAAACATTTATGCAGACAAACGTCACTTACGCAGCGTACATGCAAAGTACTTTGTTACCTGCATCATCACGTGTTCTAGGCAACTATTTAAGAATGTTGCTCTTCAGTAATCGTCCATAGCGTTGATCACAATGGAAAAAAACAAAAGGTCTTTCGGAGTTCGATAAAATGCTTATTGCGGGGACTCATCTGGCTGGAGCAATGATTTTGAAAACAGCAGAGATGACTGGGAAAATATCTCACATTGCTTGTCTAAGAGGTGTCACCTGTGGTCCTAAGCCAGTCTGTCGGAAATGAGATCGCCTAAGAAGGCGTACAGACAAACAGGCGCAGCCATTGACCGAAACATTCAATAAAGGCTGTTTCCGAAAGCCACTGATTTCTGAAAGGAAAGTTCGTCTCCAGTGGTGTGAAGAACATCGTGATTGAAGACCGAAAAAAAAAAGTCGTGTTCCGACGAGTTACGCTATACCTTGTTCTGTACCCACGATAGGCAGAGAGATTGCCGGAGTCCCACGAAGCAATGGACCCCGCATACCTCGTAAACACAACAAGGTTCCGGAAGTGGTGTGGAACATGTTCTGTTGGTGCCGAATGGATACTGCTGGAGGGTCAGGCGTCCTCCAAGGAACACCTGAACATTGTTTGCCGATCATGTCCATCCTGCAATGTTGACTTTTTATCCAGCAGGTGGCGGTTGTTTTAAGAACGATAATGCTGCTGTCCATCGCGCAAGAATTGTTCAGCATGACAGCGACTTCCATCAACGTCATCTCTGCCACCACAAAGTCCGGATTGGAATCCCATACAGATCCGGGAACAAAGTCCTCTCCGTCAAATCCGAGCCAGTTAAAGGGCGAACACGGTATGTCTGTAGACGTAGTTGCAATCGAACACCTTGCGGAATCAATGCGAAAAACCGTAAATGTGACGCAATTCGGGCTAAAGGAAGTCCAACGCGGTTTTAAATAAAAGTTTCTTATTTAGTGGCCGGCATGTGCGTCTCTTCACAACTCATTGGATTAAATTAATTTGCTATTTCTCTCTATCCTTCTAATGAAGGCAATTCAGATTTTTCATGCCTCTTAATTGGTTTCTTTCTTTTATTGATAGCCGAGGTATTTCTTGTGATCAATAATTCTACACAAACTGTTTACTTTCACGCTCGAAAACACTCAACTGACACTTCTAAGTATACTGAAGAGATTAGACTTGACTATTCGTCCTTCGAGTAGTTCATATCACAATTCAGTGATGTGAACTGAATTGTGATATTTTTTGATTTCTATGCCTCATTTCCTCACATTTGCACTGAAAACATTACAGAAAGAAATAGTATTTAGTATTTATAAACATTAATTTCCCATTCCACTTTGATTCTTGACTCTACACCTTAACATCCAAAAAGCGCGTGATTTCAAAGAAAACCCGAAATCGTCCGTGATATTGATTGAAAATGAATTGGAGATTCCAAAATCAACTGTGCACAACATTTTAACCAAAAGTTTGGGCCTTCGTAAGTTGAATTCGCGATTTGTTCCCCACAAGTTGACCGACGACCAAAAAATGTATCGAATTGAACACTGTAAGGACCTCATTCGAACCGCGTGAGGACTCAAACTTCCTTTAAACAATCGTTACTGGTGACGAAACGTTTAAAGGCGTGAGTGGAGCCAGAGTGTTGATTGGAGACCACCAGAAGAGGGGCATCAGAAAAAAAGTCGCTTGGAGAATTCAAAAGTAAAGACAATGCTGATTTGTTTCAACGATTCGAAGGGTACTATCCACAAAGAATTCGTCCGCCTGGCCAAACGGTCAATGGTGAGTTTTATCTAGAAATTTTTAAGCGATTGATAGCAAGAACTCGTCGCGTACGGCATGAATATCATGATGCAGGCAGCTGGTCACTTTTGCACGATAAGCACCATCTCATCGTTCGAACATTGTGAGACAGTTTTAAGCAAAAACCAAGTTTGTGTGTTGGATTACTCGCCGTATTCACCTGATTTAGCAGCCTGTGACTTCTTTCTCTTCCCCCGACTTCATTTGCCGATGAAAGGAAAGCGATACGACACCATTGAAAACGTTCAAGCGGCACTAACCACGACCCTCAACAGTATCCAAAAAAAAACGATTTAAAAAACTCATTTAACGAATTAATTGATTGTGCGAAACGCTGCATCGGAACTGAGGAGAGTATATTTATTGAAATAAATGACTTGATAATGATAATTGGCTTGTGTCTTATTTTCTATCAAAAGTTCGGTTTCTTTTTGGACAGAGGTGTATTATTCTTCTTGGTACACATCATGGCAGCATATAATTTATTTATTTATTCATCTGGAGTTCCTCCCCACCGTCCCTCATGGGGGCGTTAAGTATTTATGGCTGTAGATCTGTGTGTGTTCACCTGGCCGTTTTGCCTGGTTGCGGGATGAAAAACTCCAGATAAACTGAGGGAAAAAAACCTGCTGTCCACGCCCAAGACCGGCTAACTATGGCTGAGGAAGATCCTTCAGCTCCTCATGTCGGCGACGGGAAGCAACATATAATGAATACTGACAACCAGTTATGGCCTAACCCTTCTGGAGAGTTAAAAAGCGCCCTTAACCCTTAAAAAGCGCTCTAAGGTTGAAGTTAAACCATAACTTCAACCTTAGAGCGCTTTTTATGCGATTCCCAACCATGAAAGGTTAGAAATCCCATGGAAAAGGTAACTTTTTGTGATATTTTATTTTTATCTCATTCGAAAATTCTGCTTTAAAGACCAAATACGAAACTTTTTCAAGCCACCTCAATCCTCCAATAAGATAGGCGGTATACGGGAAGATGAAATTTATCTAAGACGATCATCCTACCTAAAAATATTCACATATGTCCACTCCTGTAGTAGGACTCAAACCCACAACCCGATAGCTAAATTATGACGCTATCCCCTCGGCCAACCAGGTTGGCAGATATCAGCTTAGTTCAGTTTTTAGCATTTGTTTTTAATGGAAACAGATCTCTAACTCATGGCGCGTGCACTGTTAACTGATTAGATGCGCAACTGAGGGATGGATGCGCATCTCAAAAGAAAATCATGGCAATGCTTCTTTGTTACCATGTTATGAGATTGGAATTTAAATATTATTCCAAATAGAAAAACTTTTTAAATTCCCCTCATTTTCCGTATCTTACGCCAAGCAAAACGTACTTCTGATCTGGCTGAGTTTATAAATGTTCATTTGCTATTTCATCGATGATCAAAGAAGCCAACATCACGAGACACCTGAATTTGGCATTGAATGAATGAAAGTGGAATGACTTTGCAGATGGTGACTGAAGAAGACGAACCAGTTAAATTACTGAGTGATCATTTTTCATGAATGTATCAGCCAGGTGAAGATATTGCAGTAATAGATATGAAAGGGGTTTAATGTGGAAGTAAGGATAGAGGAAGTCGAGGGTATTGCTGAATCTGAATAAAGCTATAGATTTGCACGGGATATTATATTCGTGTGTTACAGAAGTGTGCTAGAGAATTAGTAGTGCCTTTGACTAGCCTAGCTTGTTAAACCAGAGTCTCGCCTCCTTCCATTCCCTTGAGATTCTTGGGTAGAGTCTCTAGGGAACGGGAGGTGAAAATAGTTTTATTACATAAAGGAGGAGGTTCCAAGACAGAAGTAGCAAATTACAGACCAATCACCATCTCGGGAGTGGTGGTTGGAGAAGTTGGTTAAAGAGAAAATTCAGGAATGGGTGGATAGGAATGAGATATTGTATGGGGGGGGGGTAGCATGGATTTGTGAAGGGTAGATCGTGCTTCAGTAACTTATTTTTTATAAAGTGACATCTCAGTTGGAAAAAGGGAAGGACCTCACGGTGATACTGTTGACTTCACAAAAGCGTTTGACAGGATACGCATGGAATCCTGGTGTGTAAATTACATCAAATGAGTATGGACGTGAAGTTGATGATGTGGATAAGAGGGTAGTTGAAGGAAATACCAGATAATTTATACTGGTGCACAGTTCTGAAAGTCTGTGACTAGTGGAGTGCCACAGAGATCTGTACTTGGACTACTACTATTTAATTCGTTCATTAATGATACAAGAAATGATCTGAGGGGAAATATTCAGTTGTTTAAGATTATACAAAATTAGGTAGAGCAATAGTAATAAAGATGATTATGTGATCTTACAGGTTATAATGTGATAAAGATGATGATGTGATCTTTCTAATATCCCCCCAAAACCCCCTCCCCCCAAAACGATTTTTTTTTGGGGGGGGAGGTACATATTAGAAAAGTGGCTAAAACATTTCATGAATTACTTGGTTATTGAAGAACACTCTGACATGCAGAGGCAGGTTATTATTCCTCTTTATAAGGCCTCATCTGGATTACGCGCATAGATCTGGTCATGGCCCGGGTGTCTTGGTAATGCGAGCGAGGCGGAGGGGATTCAGGGGCGAGTAATGGTGGCAGGTCCATATGAGAAGGGATTGGAGACTTATTGGGTTACAGAGGCTGATTGATCAGCAAATAAAGTGGGGAATATAACAGACACATAAGTTTCTTAAGGGGAGGGTTATAGAATTGATGTGAGAAAATATTTTATTACATGAATAATGTGAAGAAAACTATTAGGTCATGCATGAAAATTGAGTAAGAATGTGGTTAGCAAGGGAGTGTAGACTAGATATTTTGCTTGGTCAGTGGGAAATAAGTGGAATAGGTTGCCAGAGTCGGCTGTGTGTACTTTGTCAGCAAATAATTTTAAGGCAAAAATTAGAGGTATCGATAAGGTGTTGATAATTAATAATTTTGAAATGGACCTCCTGTGATGAGTCTACGGACTCCATGGATGTGTGCCCACGTGTAATAATAATATTTTAACCGCATTGTCTATAGCATAATTCTTGTTTTAATCAATAATCAGTTGATTATGGGTGTAACTTCTCTAAGTGCTGTTTTATTTAGTTGTGTGTTATATACGATTAGAGTGACAGGAAGTGAGAAGCTGTTACGAGAAGCACCAAAACATTAGCAGAAATTTTATGCCCCGAAGGCATTTCCAAGCTCTTTCTCGTTTAAGAACACTTCATGTGAAAAAGAATATGCAATACTTCAAGGAAAGCTAATTAAAATAATTATAAAGATCAAATTCACTGACACGGGGGAAACTTAAATATTTTCTGAACAGACTTAATTTGGCATCTGAGCCAAGTTCCCCATTCTCGGGATAATATCTTGGAGTCTTTCAAGCTCGCTGTTTAGTTCGTGCCAATCATCCGATGCCACTGGGAGCGGTAAGGCAATAATGTTACTCTTGTTATGATCTCCTTCCCATTAGCAGACGTCACCCTCATCAAGCGGGTTAAAGGAGGAGTCGAGACGTTCCCTTAATCGCCTAGTACAAGAGAGAATTAATGCCATACAGTTGCTCGTCATGGGAGGGATTAGGAGCAAAATTCCTTTCTCGCCAAGATTATTATAAACAAAAAAAAAGAGAGAACTTCAAGGAACGAAGAGAGCACAAAAGCGGGGAACCAAAAGAGAACGATGAGACGTGCGTGTCTTGGATGCAGGATTAGTTAAAATCCAGGCATTAGCATGGAGAAAGTTTTCTTCCCACCTCACTACAAATATGCAGAAAATGTTTTCATGGAGAGAAATCGCCATTCACCGATGATACAAACCTATTTTTGCTGTTCGTTTCTTCGTACGAAAAACATTCCAAGATATTTGCCTATTTCACCTTCAGATGCGATGACTGTGAGCAATCTTTGCATTTTTCACCGTTGGTCATTTCTACATGCTTGTAAAACGAGGACAGGTTGTAACAACACACAAAACCTTGTGAATGCGCCTTTTCCCATTTCAAATTCAAGACTGCAGATTTCGACACGAGTATTACACGCTGATGTGACAGACTAGAATTTAGCCAACCTTAAATGACCACAGAGAAGTAAGAATGCTGTGTGTTTACTTAGTCCGTACCTCTGTTTCGACTTTTTCATATGAATGATTAGCTACGAAAAACGTTATGATACAGGTGTTCTGCACCGACACACTCCTGTTTATTTGCATACACAACCACCAATCAGTCGGTCAGCAATAAGACTTTCTATTGAAATAAAAAGAGTGTTCGCAGTTTATTAAACAGTGTGTAATGTGCAGTGGCGACGTGGTGTTAAAAATTGCAAACAATACAAAGAATGAATGCGATCACTTTGAACAAACACAGTTTCGTTGTTGTTGTCGTTATTATTTGTACTTAAATAAAAGGCATTCCAAGAATGTTAAAACATAGGAAACATGTAAAGTATTAAAATTGCTAAAACGTAATTTGCTGGGACTGGAACACACGAGTTAAAATCCTCATGCCAGTTTTATGACGAATGCAAACGCTGTGGGCAAAGCTACGCCGAAAATATTTGGACGTATAATTTAGGTGCAGCTAGTCTTTGTTGTATTTCTGGATGGAGTACGTCGCTTCTTTACAGACGCCGCCCATCTCACCAGAATTACAGTTGTTTTATTAGCTTGCATTTTGATGCAGTTATGCGAATCTAATTAAGAAATACTCTAGGAGATAAGAATTCAGAATTGTTAATGCCACTCGACCTCGCTCCTTTTAACTATAAGTTCGAGAAGCGTTATGCACTTTATGAAATTACTCTTGGCGTCTTTATACAATTCATGATTTATTCCTGTCATGTCGAAATGATCACGTGTGATTCTGTTGTGAGAAGAATTTATTCGCGCTGCATTTGAAAAGTTCCGTGTTTAGGAGAGCTGCAGGATGACGTCACCCACAGCACTCATGTGATCGAGAAAATATTTCGCGGAAGCGACGAACTCATGTTTAAAAAATGCACCATGTGGACCTGTTTGAAAATTTCTGTTTGTGCTGCTGTGTTCGCAGCCTCAAACGAAACAAGAAAAGGAAATTGATGTTTTCAGCCGAATATGCTCTTCTACGACGCTATTAACCAAATACGGAAAGACAGCATTTAAGTGCAGGAACAGTATTTAGATGAATTACCAAGTTATTCCAAATGCAGGCAAAGTACTTTCCTGTGGGAAAGAACGGAGCACTGCAAAAGATTCAGTTATTAACAGGGCTTACTCGAACAGTAGCAGGACGTGCGTGGAATAAATTGAGATCCTTTCGTATGAGCGAGAGAGAGGAGAGGAGAGAGCCGTTCAGTTCGGGTTAAGTAAGAGTGATTTTTAAGGAAGTGTTGTCAGCATGGACGTGATTCGAGCAGAATACAAACTGCATCAAGTGCCGAAGGGATCGCTTTCCTGAAGCGTGTTCAATCAACGCGCGGCTCGAAGATTTGTTCCTGTCAATACGTGTTCGGAACAGAAAAAAACGGCAGCTTAACGAGATGATATTAGAAAACACGCGGAAAATAAAGTTTACAAAGAAAGCAAACTCTTTTGCTATCAGGACGCAAGCCAAGTTATCCATTGAAGGTCTTGTAATGCTAAATCGAAACAACAACAAAAATTGATGAAACTAATTGAAGGAAAGACTAAATTCTACAAGTTTTGAGAAAGAAATTTTTGTAAACATTTCGTTTCGGAATATTATCAAATGAGAAATTTACTGAAAGTAGTCGAAGTTATTTAATCTCTGACTGCGGTTTTATAATTTCCCTTTTCTTCGTAAACGAGCGAGGAACATACAAGGATGTACGAGTGCAGCATGTATACGGCAGGAAAAAAGGCGAAGCAGCACTCTTCCTGTTGTGGTCAGGGTACCCTCATTGCTCACTCGTTCGTAACTGCTTCAAAAAAACAAATGACCTTTTCTGCATCGTAAGAAATTATTCAGTATAAACACGTCATCGGCAAAGAGAGAGAATATTGCAGTGTTACTTCGCATTTGTTGGAAAGGGAAAAGAAAAAGAACTTTACTGTTGTATATTGAATCCGAACAGCATCAGAACTCGAAACACTCTCTCTCTCTGCGACATTTCAAAGCCTTTTAAGAAGTTTCCACTGTCAGCACTTCTACGCCATTAATACCGAACTCTTTCGTATTTTCAAGGCACACAAAAGAAAGTCGTGAAATTCTGGCAATTCGTTTTCGAAACCGATTGAAAACGGAAATAAAGCACTAAAAAGTAATTGTAGCGCTTCATTTTCATGCCTAAGGGAAATCTCGTCCGCCAGTTAGAAGAGGGTGCGCTCTCTTAACTAGAAGCCTACTTCGCTAAAGAACGGTTCTGCCCAACAGAATCATAACACGAGATAAACATTAAGATGACGAATCAGCAGGATAAATAAATACTATCAATGAGCAAGTGCGATTTGGCATTCCAAACTTCTTTCTTTCACGATTGCTGAAAGCCATGCAAGAGAACAAATCCTGAATAACGCTTTCAAATTGAAGGAAGGAAAGCAGGCTCATTCAATCTTTCACTCATTCATTCACTTCCTAAAGGTTTGGGTTTTTCCTCTCTTCTCAATTACACAGAAAGCCTTCCTGACCTGACCTTTCAATAATTGGCATCGATTAGGAGCGGCGCAATTTCTTCTTTTTTCATTCGGATAAAAGCGGATAATTCACTTCCTCTTTCTACATTCGTCTTCTCGTTCAGTTAATAAAACGATGATTCTTATTATCCACAATTAACTTCCCACATTGCTTAATCTTCCGACTGTTCTCATATCCGCTGGTGGCATATTTCGCCTCATTCGCATGCCACACATAACGTCGTTCGGTTCACCATGGAAGGAATCGCGAAATATTCCGTCGCTGTTTGTGTGGAAAAAACACCACGGACACGTCTTTCCCCCCCGTTAGAGCACGATCTGCTCCAATGCAGTTCGGCAACGTTCTTCAAGCAGATTTAGACTGTTTTTAAAGCAGCGGTGCAAACGCATTTGCCACTGCGGAAATGAAAATGGTTTCCACCTTTCTTGCACGATACCTTAACCCTTACCTCCCTCGCTGTCTGTATCCATGGCGCCGTAAACAGTAAAACGGAATTCGCCGTGCATTTAAAAAACAACTTAACTAAGACGAGAAACAGGAAAAGAGCAAAACCTACCATGACTTCGCTTCATTTGCGATCCTTTAGGGCAGTAAAAATTCCTGCAGAAGTCATTTTGTGTCTGCTTTCACCTTGTTCTCCGACCGCGCACTAGTTATTGCTGACGGAAAGCAGCTGGCGGTTTGAGCATGCGCTGTACCGGCGTAAGCGCCATGCAATACGCGTTTGCATGGCTGTCGCATTCTGTCGTCCTCGGAGAAACGTCAATGCCACCGAAAAATATTCCGTTATGCAGAAGGCCTCCTGAACCCCCTTGCCTCAAAACACGTCCGATTTTGACGGAGGGAGCGTTAATAAAGCGAGAGCGCACGAAAATTATTAAGTTGGATTGTCATCACAGAAAAGGTCGCAGAAGAGGAGAAAGGACTCGGCGACAAGAAATGTGCTGTTAATTTCAGTCACATGTGGGCGTTAAGAATGCGGAAGATCGTAAATTGAAAATACCACGGTATTGAGCCATCTCTCCTCTCCGCCCCATTATCCGAGATGCAGTCAATGAAGGATGACTTCCGATGTTATATCGTGGCGCCATCTTCCGGCTATAGGAGGCTTAAAAGCAACGAACGATTCAATCAACTCGAAAAAGCAAATGGCAAGAAAGCAGACACTCAATCAAAACGAAGTATGTAGCCCTCCTCTTTGAAGTGATCGCATCCCAAAGAAAAAACAAAAAACACGAATGTCTTTATTCTTTCATTATTTGTTGGCAAAGAGAATCTCTTCGTCTGTTCAGAAAGAGAGCGATCTCCTCAAAAGTGAATCAGCATTTTAACGATCTCCGAGGCAGAATCCATTTTGCCTCAATGCAATAAGCGTATTGCAAGTGAAAACCGGAACTGCACGCTTTTCATGACCGATGCATTATTTCTGCCAAAATAATGCATCGGTCAGCGCTTGCTAGAAAAGTATTTTGAGAGTGGCAAGAAACTTTCTTTCCGAGCAGCACAATCGCAAACTCGCGATCAAATCTTCCCGCGTTTGCCGTGGTTGACGAAATTATCAGAGTGGGGTTTTAGAGAAACGCAGTTGGAAAAGAGTGCCTCTTTAGATTTAGGGGGCTGCTCCAACCACATTAAATTTGGTTTATACTGATAGGTTTGTCCTGTTAGTTCTCGAAACAGTTTGGCCCTTCTTAATTATAATCTCAGATTAAAATTAGAAAATATCGTTTCCTTACGGAAAGTTTTTTTTTTTTCTAGTAAAATGACTTCGTCTTAAGTTTTTGTTACGGTCTGCCTTCAGCAATGAGCTAACCGATCGCTACATCACTTGTATATTACGGCTTTATGCTAGCGGAGGGAGAATTGCTGCTAAATTACTTCCCCCCCCTTTGGGGGGAGAAGAAACAAACGTTAGGAAGGCAGTTGTTGGATCCGTGTGAGATTGAATTCCCTTTGCTCTCGATCCATCTTCAGGAATGAAAGTCCATCTAAGCTGTTGTTCGTATACGACAAAAAGCACACAAAAAGTAAAAAAAAAAATTCGCATTACTTGAAATACACTTAAAAAGAAAATTTAAATAGACAGACAGAAATATTCAAAAAAAAAAAAATCCAAAGGGAATAAACGAAGGAGGAAAACAATGGAAGTATATTGAAGGATGTTGACTAATTTTTATTTGATTTTCCTACTAAACCACTCGAGACGATTATTCTACAATTAAAAATCTGGTAGAGTGGAAGAAATGCAGTACAAACCACATTTGTTTACGAGGATTATGCATCTTGAGGAGGATCGTGTAAAGGTGGAAGAGAAAACTTAAGAACTCAACATCTTAGGGCATCTGTATAATTACATATTTTATTTCTTGTGATTTACAAACTGTCCGACTGCATGAAAAGCCAGAAAAAGTGTCGAATCCGTTTTAATTGCGCTCAATATTTAAATTTAAAACTCAAGTTGACGAGTGATTTTCTCTTAAATCACGCAAATAATTCTTGAAGACCAATTTACGCATTTTCATTGACGCGAATGACTTGACTGCAGGATTTACGCGCGAATTGGGTTATCCTTTGATGTCGGGACATTGAATAGGGTGCCAAATGTCACGGAAACCTCTCGAACTAATCCTTTTCGTTTTTGTTTTTTTTGTTTCTGAAGTAACAGTCATTAAGTAACACATCTTAATTTTGAGAAAGCAACTGATGTGTGCGTGCATATTTCCTGACGCGTGTGGAACCCAAGATATCTACGAGGATCCTTTGCAAAGTTCTGCGCCTATTATGAAACCAAATATTTATTTAAAAATGCATTCACAGGGGCCTGCAAGATCTGTCTTGTCTCCACTTCTCGATGTTTCGGTAACTTTTGGAGGTATTTATACATTTATTTATATTGATCCCATAGACGAGAAATCTAAGGACCTCTAAGCACATGAGTGCGAGGGAGGCAGATGAGGACTGAGATAGAAGTTTATTATTATGTTTTTAAAGAGTTGTAGTTGTTCTGGAATAGCTCATGAGGAAGGCTGTTCCAGAGAACAGAGGCGGACGGAATAAAAAAGGAAGAGGAGAAGCAGGTTCAGTGTGCTTGCAGTTGCACAGCAAAGGGGTGCTGAGAAGCTGCTACTCTTCTATTAACAGGCGCATCAGAAAGTGTAAGAATGACGGTTACCAATTCACTGGAGCCGTGACCATGGAAGTAGCTGTAGAAGAGACTGAAACATCTTCAGAATCTGTGAGACTGAAGTGAATTTGTAAAAGAGGGACGAGAAGAGCCTAATTACTCACCTCTGGACGGCGTGAAGGATTTTAAGGGAAGTTTAAGGTGCACCACCCGAAACATATGAGCAGTATTCTGAACATGGACGCATTTGGGATTTATATGTAGTAAAGGATTGGGGTGGGTGTAAAATAGACTCTTGAACGAAAGACAATGCCAAGTTTTTGGGATGCTGAGGAGTCTAGTGATGTGATGTGTTTATGCCAGGAAAGACTGGAGGTGAACGTTAGTCCAAGCGAAGAGATCTGATCTTGTCTGGAGATTTGTGCATTACTGAGGGTAGGGGCAGGTGAGCTGAGGCTGTTTTGCACGAGAAAAGTCAGACTGTAATAGCGTACTCGCTTTCCACCCAACAGGATGTGGGTTCCGATCCCACCGAGAGCAAGGATGCTTTCTTACTGACTCTGAAAGGGAAGCCCCTGCCCACTTCTTTCAGCAGCGACTTCACTCCATAAACCCTATGAGGAACGCGGGTGACCATACAGCGTCCAAATTAATTTGAAAGGCAATTTGAGAACGAGGTTACAATGCGGAATACGAAAAGAACACAAACGAGGAAACGAAGCCGAAATAAAATCACGGAAAAAAGTACTTTGGACATTAACAGTAAAGAAAAAGACTACGCATGGATTTAGTTACTGTTAAATAGAGACAGTGCCAAAACAACAAACAAAATGGATTTGTCGGACTGTGCCAACGTTTACTGTAGTCAGAAGTGCTAATGCGCGTTCCGAATGCACGTGATAGGGGGACTAAGATTTCCATTACATCTCGAACTTTTTGTATTACAATCAATTTTTACAATCAACCAAGTATTACAATAAACCAAGAAATATTTTAACTCTCGTTCCAAGGATGAATTACAAAGTATTCTTTCTGCTTTTTTCTTTTTCAGAATAAGAAAAATATCGCAGCAGAACATCTTTACTGGAGAAATGAGTTTTAGCATTCCACCTCAGAAACGTTGCTTTGGTTTATTGATGCTTTTCTTTTTAACTCTTTATGTTAACGGCTCCTATTTCCGTTATTTTTGCCTAATCTCTCTCTATCATTGAAATGTTTCGATACTTTTAGTTCCACGGCTTCAGAGAAAAGTGATGAGCATTGGTTTGGTTGTTCAACAAGCACTGTCAAAGTTATTGATGCGAAATCTCTTCGCAGAAGTTGTGCTCTGCAGCAAAGTCGTTTGCTGCATTGAAACGTTTGCGCCATATTTGATCTTCCCCGGTGGATACTGACCATAGTCAGTCCTTTCGTGTCTTAAAGACGTACCGATGCTCTATCGATATTCAACATATTTAACACTGTTTCACTGGACTTAACCGTGGATTCTCTCCATTGTACTGCAGGAATCTACACCCATCCTTAAAATGTCACGAAACAGCATTTGCTAATTCATAACGCGACATGCGTGATTTTAATTGAAGGCAATTTAACTTCTTCATTTTTATTCCGCTGCGCTTGACAGTATCAGAGATTGGCTAGCTATTCAAGAAGGAGTTTTTCAGAGAGTTATTTATTTTAATCCCTCCAAGTATGCGCATAATGTCAAACACCAGAAGAAAGATAAGTAGATGTTGCATTCTATTCGTCGATTACAGGAACTTTTTTCCAGGATTTTTCCTCCCCAATTTTTTCCCGAGTTAGTCGATCTTTGTTCCAGGATCAAGAAGATATTTTTTCCGGAAATTCGGTTTCTAACCGCAGATTAGAAAAACCGACCGGAAAACTTATAATATTCTTGATAACAATACGAGTTAGCATTTAGGATCACGAGATGGCGGTACGAGTCTGCCATACTCTCGCGGCGATGACTTGAAAATCATCGGCAGCCATCAGCTGAGATTTCGGTGGCTGCTTAAGATGGAGAGAAACTCTCAAGAGACATCCAAAAGTTATTTCTAAAGGGAGTAGGCCTACTCCCTTTAGGAATACAAATTCACTAAGTTATCTATGTTCAAGGGGGAAATATTATTAAATCAATAACTTAGCTTTAAAATGCTGAGCTGATAGCTATCTTTACAAGTCGATCGAACTCAGGAGAGCAGTAGTAGAAAGATAAGCAGCGCCATCTTTATAACAAATACCGATCTAGAGGAGGGAGGAGAGAAAAGAGATTTATTATTAACCAACACCCACAATGAAACGAGTTTTAATTCTTTAAAGAAAACGAGCGTCTAGACAAAGAAAGAAAGAAAGAAAGCTCTAATTGTGGCCAAGTCCTCACAAACTATTGTCGATTAATTATTAAAAGAACCGAGTGCGAAAGGCAAGGCAAGCGATCAGTTGGTCCGTGGTGCACTCGCCAACATAATTAAACTCTCCGCATTCTAATTAGTTTCGGTAGACGAAAAAATCCCTTTGAAGTGAACCTTTGCGGCCTTTTTTCTTCTTGCTTTCTTCATTTTTTTTCCGAAACAAAGAAGGACGAGTAACAAGACTTACATAATACGATTATTTTGTTTCCTTTTCTTTTTACAAAGAATTATAATTAGAAAATGGCGTTTAACTAGAATGAAAGCTTAACTTCAATTTTCACCTGCGTTTAGATTCCTTCCAAGAATAAACACGTAATTCTTTGTTTATGACTATTCGAAACTTAATTAACCACCTTTTAAATATGTAATTACCAAAAGACAAACTCCGTAGACAATTGCTGTGCAGTTGCTCTGACTACGATTTCACAGCGCTTTTACGTATTTCTTTTGCAGAGACTAATGACAAGAAATTATTTTATTCTAACCAGAATCACTCTGCTGTTGTGCTAAACAGAGAAGGTAACTGTTTTGAAGTTAGTCATCATTTTTAGGGGGAGGGAAAAATTATAATTTTTTTAATGGTGTGCATCAGATGGAGCGCTTGAAAGCAGCGAAGCATCTGAGGCTCTGAGACCACGTGACTTTTTTTGGCCGGTTTGCCTTCTTTTTTGTAGGGGGGGGGACTCCTCTACAAGACTCGTCAACTCTTCTTTAGAGAAAACCTTCATTCGATCCGACTCGAATGAAGGTTTGTCGATCGAAGGACGAATCCTTGAGGTCTGACAAGACTGATATTAATCTTCCGCAAAAAAAGTCGGAGTGAATGACGGTCACTGAGGCGCCATGAAAATCACTGGCACTAAGAGAAAACTTTTATTGGAAGCATCTCACTCTGCGATTGAAGGACGTCATCACAGATTCTCACCACACATCACGATCGATGGTACAAAGGCGTGCTCATCACCTTTAACTCTGACACCACGTCGGAACAAGAAAGAAAATAGCTTCAAAGATTTCGTACACCGACATGCGGCAGCGTTTTTCTCTACTATGACCACGTGTAGCCTCACAAAAGTGGGCAAAGACAGACCACTTCCCTTCCTCGTTTTACATTTAGCCCGCGCTGTATCCGATTTACGCCTCTTCTTCAAGTACTTGTCACATGCTGTGCGGCTTCTCCTGAACTGCGTTACGAACAAACAAAAAGTAATGCGGATATACCAAATACTCATGAAAACTTTGTTTAATGAACAGAACACATAAAATCGGATTACACTTTCAAGAAACGAACAGAGAGATCAAAAGAGCATCTGAAAAACACAAATGAAATGATATTATTAAAAAAAAAAATCTGCCCCCACCCCCTATAAAACCCGAAAATTCTGGTTCGGTTCCTAGAACAAAATCAAGAAGGCGCATCCTCCTATTAAGTTCATGATGAAAAAAGAAAAATTATCCTTCCCTTATTTCCTCGAGCCTCCACGCGGTTCTGCGTCTCGCAAACCAACCTTCATTGGCAGATGCGCTCAGCAGAATTCTGCTCAACGTTCTCCACAAAAGATATCTCCACCACTCAAATCCTTCTCCGCAGAGCTCGCTTTATGCGGTTGTCCTTCCTTAAAAAGGATCTGGACGTAATTAAAACGATTGCGCAGTTAAAGGAGTTTATCCCCAGGAAGACCCAATGCATCACACACAATCTGAAGTCCAATGTTGAATGTTTAGTTCTGCCCCTCCCTAGATCTCTGGTACCCCGAATTAGACGATGTCTCGGTGCATTGACTAAACCTCAATAGAAACAACTATCGTAACGAAATTTCTTATTCTCAGCAAATTTTAAGCAAGGATTATTTTAACATAATTTCATTAGTTTTTGAAGAAGTGCAGTGTTTGTATATTCAACGTTTTGAAACTGCCATTTCACCGATAACTATTAACGGATATTTTTAATATATATGTTAACGATCTCTACGTAAGTATCAGGTGTTTGATAAGATGACATTGTTCGCTAGTGACATGGCATTAATATATTGAGGCGATCTTGAGGATTTAGAATATCGGATCGATCTCGATATTGACAAAATTAAATATGTGGTTTAGCAATAATGGCCTTCCAATTAACTAAATTACTAGATAAAACTAAATAAAAATTAGCCTAAGAGACAAACTAGATCACAATCTAACTATAAAATGGCATAATACGATTCAGTGGTCACCCAAAGGGGGGGGGGCAAGGGGGCATGGCATGCCCCCCTCCCAAAAAAAGAAAAAAGGGGGGAAAAAACTAGAAAAATTTCCAAAAAATATTTTGCTAATTAAAATTTTTTTTTTTTAAATTTATATTGTGTCGTGCCTTCTATTTATATACTACTTATGAATTAGCGATCATTGCAGATGTTCAGTCATAGGTCGTATGCGATGCGTAGGATGTATTCTCAAATCGTCTACTGAACTCGCTCCCCTCACCCGAAGATTAAATCCTGAGTGCGCTACTAATACGATTGCAGGGGTGTCCAAAATTGTGGGTTGTAGAGCGCTATAAAATATCTAAGTATTTGGGTCTCCACATCGAACAGTAATCTGAAGTGGAACCTTTAGACATCTCGTTTTTAACTAAGCCGTTTGTAATTAATAGAACTAACTAAGCTAAAATGTGCTGGTGAAGATTTATTCTTAGGCAATTCATGGGTAAATTATTGACTACAATCAGCTGCCCCTGATGAAAATTCGAAACAATAATTAGAGCCTTTAATTTATTTGCACGTTTCCCTGTTTGCTATTCTTAGCACTTTGCTAATTCACCCTCCTCATCTCTGTACTTATATGCTATTTGCAAGATAAATAAAATATATTAAAAAAAACGTAATTGTTCTGTACATGATGTACATTATGATATGAGCTGCGCACGGAACTTGCTGGCAGTGCGTGCCTAAGCAAACAAATATCTTTCATTAATCTTTTGAATCGTTGGGCAGCAAGCAGCTACATTAAATTACTTCATGAAATAAAACGTGTAAACTCCGAATGTGCTTTCAGAAAAAGAACGAGAAACTACTTCACATAATGACCTGAATATGGTTCGCTTTTATTTTACTAGACTTGTTATCATATTATATCGCACTTCTTTATTCTTTTCATTCTTTATTCTTGTGGCTTTTCTTTCGACTATCAATCTTTATATTATCATTTCTGCACTATATCCTTAATATTACTTTTACTGTCTTCTATTATTACTTGCATTGCATCGCTAGTGTATTGCTAACATTGCTTGTAACACCTCTTCGGATTCAAAATTATGTATAAAAAAGGCGGAGTGTTATTTCCACCGAAAATCTGATGCATGTTAAAGTAATAAAAACCCCTTAATGCCTTTTATTCCCTTATATGAAATTAAAGGTGTTTTAGACCTTTCTAACTTTTGGAGATTGAGGGGTGGTTCAATCGCCATCGGTAGCCACTGCTCAGAGATAGCTGGCCCAAGACTATCATGGCAGCCGGTGAAGAGACGGCAAACAAGAGGAAAAGATAATAAATAATATAATAACATAAGATAACAAATTACCATTAAATATTATCCTTCGAGTCCTCAGTTTTACAGTAAATATTTGAATCTTCTTTTCTGTAAAACAATACCAAGTTCGACTTTTTTATTCTTGCAGATTTTTAACAGTCAATGTGCATGAAGGAAACTTTCCTTGTCGAATCAAAAAAAAAAAAAACTTTTAAAATTTACCAAAAAAAGTATTAGCTTCTATGATGCTGATGTCAGAAGATGGGGCTGACCAAATCAAAACGGGATCGACGATATTTAGATCAGGCAAACAAACCATCAGAAGCGTAACCTACAATAATTGGCGAAAGGCGAATTGTTTTATAGAAATTTAGTCCTCCCCAAAGAAAAAGACGTCATCTGAAATCAGACAAAACCATAATAGTGCTACAGGGTCTGATAGCATTCACGAAACTGTCCTTGAAAAATTTCAAGTTTCATTGAATGCTCAGTCAAATTCAAGCAACACTTTCATTCGATGCTCTTCAGCGCTGTACATCGAAGGTCTTTTTAATGTACACCCCTTTAATGCCGATGAGGATTAAAAAGTGAAAAAGACACGAAACATTGCTATAAAAAAATTCACCGCCAAGGCTGAGTTCAACAGCAGAAAAAATTCAAACACCGGTCTAACTTTTTACCTTCTTCGAATCTTCTTCTTCTTCTTTGAAGAGTTGCTATAAATCCAGCGAAAGATTCGAAGCCCGGTTTCGCACATTTCGAAGGTATCCGCCATCTCACCAGCAGGTTCAATTTGGACGAATGCTTTTGAACGTTTTAAGGCGATGATTGAATACAATCGTTTGTTTGAATTCGATCATCGCTTATGAGCTTGAAACCGTGCTTGGTTTACGATCCTGTTTAAAAGGCTTTCTTGGGCGAATTCGCATTTTTCAAGGTACAACCTTACAGCTGATACATAAGCACATCTTAACGTCAATTTACAAGGAAATATCATTAACGGCGTATTCAGAATCTGCATTTATATCTTCAAAATGCAGTACAATGCACCTGAGAAGGAAAACACGAAGTGAGGTTGTTAACTGTTTTTCGCATCATTCCGTCTTGCAGCACAAAATTTGATCTGAAGAGTGCTGCCATCTGCCGATAACATTTATTCATAAAATCGTAAATCAGCTGGAACATCGTTATTTTGCAATTTCAGCTTTTAAATTATTATCGGCAAAACACTACTGGAGGAAGTTCACTTATTTCTTTCAAAATAAATTTCTTGTGGCATGAGCTATAAAGTATTCATTTTCTCTAAAAAAAGTTGTGGTTTTTGTCTCGCTTCGTTTCTCGTATTCCAAAGCATGTCAATGCTCAAAACTAAAATGGCATCCAGTTAAAGCGAAATTTCTTTCCATTAGTTAGAATTTCAGTCGAATTTCCAACTGGATTTCCCCCCTCGACACACACACACACGCACACACACACAGTTTGATGAGATATTTCGAAGTATCGTTGGCGAAAGTTTATCAATTTGCATTGAACCGAGCACAAAAACGAGATCTCTCTGCACAACTTTGATGTTCCGTAATTATATTTAATATTAATTTATAAAATATCTTCAGTATAATTTTTATGTTTTAATTTCTTTCTATTAAAATTGAACTCTCTTTATATAACCAATCAGGAACCAGAAAACTGCATTGTTTACTTTCTGACATTAACCTACGTTACAAAGATTAAACTGCAAACTGCGTTCGACCCGTGAAACATTTCGCGGAACGTTTTGAGGAACAGCAAATTGGTGATAATCACAAATTCATTTTAATTAGTTTTAATTCTTCTCAATATTCTATTCAAAGGTAATTCTTTCGCAATTGATTCTGCTGCAAGTCTGATTGACCGAGTAGTTATCCCTCCGTCCGAAGAATGTCGTTACCCGTTGTGAGACCTCCAATCGTCTTGCTGGTAGCTTGAAGTAACTTGAAAAGTTCGGTGTTTGGTGTCTGAAATGTTTTAGATTAATCCCGAATTGTCAAATTTTCTAATAGACGATGCTCTGCACATGTCTGTGGTTTTACTCTTCAAGCATGTGCGAGAACAGCGGCTCCAACTGATTGGCTGTTCAAAGATCGCCGCGATTGACCAGTATACAAGGTGAGTACCAAGAACAAAGTAGATAATGAATGCCAAACTATTATTTAGTGAAATGAATGTGCGTTCGCTTCAAAGTATGCGAAGAAATCTGTATTGACACTGCATCTGTTGTAAATGCGCGGATAAACGCAAAAGTAGCTTTCATATTTACTGTGCCCGT
The DNA here is from genome assembly GCF_054136105.1 of Typopeltis vanoorti. Lineage (NCBI taxonomy): Eukaryota > Metazoa > Arthropoda > Arachnida > Uropygi > Thelyphonidae > Typopeltis > Typopeltis vanoorti. The sequence continues at coordinate 773,665 of NC_143553.1, forward strand.
CTCCGTGAAAGCCGATTTAGCAATCTTTCTCTCTCTCTCTCTTAGTCTCTCAAAAAAAGGCAAAACTGGAAATGAACTCCATGCAGATTTGGCGACGAAGCCCTACTCGCTCTTCTGCTTCTTTTTCCATCAAGGGTCGCCATTCCAATGCTGACCAACGCCTCATTCAACTTCTTCTCCCAGAATAGATGACTAGTGCATTCCATATAACAATAATATGAACAACATCTGTATTGCAGATTTTAAGAACATAACGAGGGAATTTTTTTAAAAAAATGTAAATGACTTAAAATATTGGGCAGAAGGTACTTCAATCAAAATAGATCACTTTGTCTGTTATTGCTGGCCTGATACGACAAATTAAAGAATTGAAAACTTAAAACGCTGAGCTAGAAACGCAAATTTGGAGCTGATGGAGAATTTTATGTTCTCCAACAGCCCTCTGAAAGAAAAATTAAAAATAAGAAAGAAAAATTCATGAAACAGGAAATGACCCGAATCAACTGGCAATAAATTGGAACCTGGAAATTGTTCTTCATGAGCCAAGTGAAAATGTCCGTAAAATAGTAAAATCACATAAAAGTAAGGTTAACTATAAGGAAGTTGATATTGAGGCCATGCGTCGTGTTCATACCTGTTGGGTAGGAGGACAAAGCAATGCCTGTAATTGCAAAATGAAATGAAGGGAGATCAGAGACGAATGGCTGGAAGGACACGTGAATATCGACTAAGCGCTGCTGATAAGTGATGCGACGATTTTAAAGAGAGCAGAATAGATATAAGTAAACACCTGACTCGAAATCCAAGATAATCTAGTGTTTATTGCCATGAATTTTAAGCAAGAGATGAACTAGAAATACCTCTGGATCAAAGAGGGCAAACTCTTCATGAGAAGAGATGATGCATTCGGAATATAGCGGATCCGAAAACTGCAGCAATGGCTGATAAGAAAAATAATACGCGGGATGACACTTTTCTAAATGCACAGCAAGTCGTGGTTTAGTAGAATTAAGGATTTTGTTGTTTTCATTTTCAGACACGCACTGTAGGTATTCTAAAAATATTGCCAAGAAATAGAATATTCAAGACTTCTAAAGAATTACTTGTGGACAATTTTAATTATCAAATAGATCTTAATTTTAGCAGAAATCTGTTGTAATAAGTTGAGGTGCAACATACTCGCAGTTTTAAAACTATTAGCAGTGCAGATATTATAAAAATTGTGGACCAGTAATCATATTTATTCGAAGACAATTCGCTACACGAAAATTAGAGATAAAATGCAATACGGATTTAAATATATATATATATCCACACAATCGGTATTCTTAATATAGCTTCGCGTACAATAGAATTAAAATACACCATGAATTAAAAGAAAGTAAATACCTCAAAGAATTCCCACAATGGCAAAGCGATCGACAGAATTTTGTTAATAAATTAATAGGGAGACGTTCTTTTAAGAAAGCTCAGTACTATCAGTTTATATAAAGAAAAAAGCGATTTCAAAATTACAGCCCAATCTTTTCCTTTATCGGCTTTCCTCGAACATCTTACGAATTGGTCAAAACATAATTCTTTTGGAAAAAGATGTGGCTTTTTTTTCTTTTTTCAAAAAGGTCATTTGGGTTCAGACAGTAATTTCAGCATTATCCACGATTTGATGAACCTGACAAGCTCCTTTATACCTTCCTAGATGACTACCATTCCCAATTTTCCAATCCACTTAAAGCCTCGGACAGCATATCCCATGAAACTGTCTTAAGGAGATGGAAGTGATGGAAACACTAAAAAGTTATTTAAATACTAACTCCAAACTGGGAAAAAAGTTGTATTTCATATATCAGTGACGTGTGCCATATAAAACTCTACAGTGACATAATAAGCCCTTTTGCGATGACACATTATCTGCGGTCGAAGCAATTCAGACCAAGGTCAATGCGGAGTTTGTTTTCAATCAAATAAACTTAGAAAGAAAATATGTAGTTTAGAAAAGAAATAAGCAGGAGAAAAGTTTCCACTGGAATAGTTTTACGTGATGGAATTGTAGAACAAATTCAAATTTGAGTTGTATGGAAATAGAAAAACCTGTTTAGGATTAAACCACACATCCTCGATGTCGTAAACAGAAACGGAGTATTTCTGTGGAAGGAACAGAGCGTCGAAACGTAAAACAAGAATATTCGTACTAAAATTGACTGAAATATAAACAATAAAATGCAAGACAAAAATACGAAATCGAAGATATTAATCTCGGTACAAGGGGGTGAGGGGGGGTGGATGGATCTATCGTTCTGCACCAGAAAACCTCCAGTTTGAACTCAATTCAAGTAATTCAAGTCTTCACTGGCAGATAGAAGACATATCGAACGAATTGGACATTTATACGTTTATTGGTGATTTTTCTATAAAAAAAAAGCAACGATGAGTACTTCAGCATTAATAAGATGTTTTCTTTAGTAGATAAGACATAAAACAGAGTTACCAAATTTCATAACGAAGCAATGAACGTTCTGAGCAATAAGAAATGAAATCCAAACGAACACAAGAATCTCATCAAAGAGCACTTCATTCTTCTGCACGAATGAGAGAAATTTGTTGAGAAGAATGATATAAAATGATCAACTTGGGTAACAGTTCCAGTAGACTGCACGGAGTTCGAGATTGTTGTGGCCACATCCGCTTAATGTAAACGCTGCTGTTTTAATAGCTCCTTCGTTTTGTTTCAAAAGCAAACTACTTTTGTGTTTGCTACATTTTTGTATACGTTTGGCTGCGCACTGCTTGCTTGGAGGTGTGTGCGCGCGTGTAATGACGATGTGCATTACGGTCTGAAGCATTTTATAACTTGGACAAGCAGTTGCAATTACGTCCCACATGATTTTATTCAAAATTTTGCAATTTACTACGATATTTGCCATGAACTGATTTCATTAACAAAGCAGGGAAACGAAGTTATCTAAACCTTAAACCCCACGATTCTGAATGTGTAGAAAACTTCACGTTTTTTTTTTTTTCATTACAGTGTTTATTTTAAACTTCGCTTTTCCAAATATTATTATTATTAATTTCCAAGGAATTTATAAACATGAACGAAACCAATTTATTTAAAAACATTCTCCTCGCAATAAATTAAAAGCTTTTCATTGGCTGATGCTAAACAGCCTTTTCGGAAGATTTCCGTTTCTCTTTCTTTATCCACTTTTAACTCATTTTCAGCTCAACTACATTGGATACACGATAATTTTATTCAAAAACAAACAGCCACAGCTGCTCTAGCGTGTAGAGTTTAATGTTCAGAGTGACGCACACAATGACAGCTCTGTTTGTGCGTTTCCGTCTATTCACAGACGTTGGTGCGGGTCTCCATCATTTATCTTCCTGATGACAGCAAAAGCGTAATCGAAAAGCGCTTTTCTTAACAGTAATAAGTGCAGTTAAGAAAAACACGAGTACACGCTCTTCCCAAACTGCGGTACTCCCCAAAGAATGTGCGCTCAGCCAAGTAAACGGAGAACATTTCACAGCAGAAATGTACTTATACATGCTACACCCCAAATTAAGATTACGAACCTTTTATTTTCGGACACCACAGTACCGTAACGGTGCCCGTCTGTGGTCGCAGTTGTAGATTGCAAGATTTTCTTCACAACCTTGCGCAGTCACCAGGAGGTTGCCGGTTCGTGTCGCTTCTGGCTCACAAACGGATTTTTTGCTCTCCATATGGCACTCAGATGCTACAGGTCTTGCGAGGAGTGCGTACGTATCGTCATTGTATTTTGTGGGGGGGGGGGGGTCAAATATAAAAAAGATGCTTCACGAGAGACACTTTCTGCTAAAGATCAATATAAGCGAAAGTCTTGCGTAACCCTCAATCAAAATGGTCTTCAGTTCCTATTGCGAAAATTGAATACGTTGGTCTCGTTCCCCCTCTCCCGTCGAAAGCTGCTTTGTGGGGATCAGATCCGCTGACCTAATTTGCGATATGTTCACACTCAACTGGGTCATTCCTGAAGAACCCCCCAAAAGGGTATGAAACGCAGAATTGTTCCCAATGTTTCCATGACGTTCAATGTTCACATTCTCGGGCAACGACAAAGGGTTCGAGTGCGAATTAGGAAAAGCATTTCCACATCATCGCATCTCCTCAAAGCAGTTAACGGATTGGGTAACGAATCACGTTCTCATGGCAGCAACCAGAGCGATGCGAGGGTGCGTACGTATCGTCATTGTTCGCTCCGCTAGAAGTCCACGGCCTTACCCTGTCTGATCACAGCAAACTCCGCACCATGCACGTTGAATCCAAGCGATTTTTTTGGGGTGGGAGGGAGAGAGTGGATGAAATGATATTTGGCCTCTTTTCCAAGGCAACGGAGTTCGGTATTCTGGCAGAAACCTCAAACCGCTGCAGACTTCTTAATCCCCTGTTTAAGAAAATTCCCTGATGCACAAAGAAAGAATACGCCACACTTTTCAACACTTCCTCACCTACTTATTTATAGTTACTTCATGAAGTTTAAAGCTCTGGACTTCTTTTCATCGTCCAGCTTTTAATCCGGTGGTGGTCATTTTTGATGTGTTGCAACTGAACGGGGCCTCAAATGTCACGATAACACCTCGCTGGAAAGGGGTTAAACTGTACATCGCATTTCCAGCATTTCGGTTGCGAATAGCGGTAGGGATTATCTTTTAGTGGGGATGAGAAGGAAAGCTGAAGAACAGCAGAGTTAAGATATAAAGGATTAAGATGAGCGCTGATATCTTTGGTAACTTACAGCGTAAGCCCTAACAAGGAATGTTATTCGTTGACGACCGTCTTCAAATTGAAAATAAGCCTCGTGAAATTTTCGAGTGTTGCTCAGCTGCCTACCGAAGGCTATCGCAATCCAACCACATTCGTTTTTTTTTTAAATCGCATGACTGAAAAACAAACATTAATTATAAGTTGAGCTATAATTATTGAAGGGATTGTGAAAATGGGAAATGAAAATCAGTTTCTGGGAATGATTTGAAAAAAAAAAAAAAAAAGGTTTGAGAGTCTCTGCCTTCAGAATCCATTGATTCAGAGTATTGGTCGACGACTGAGGCAAACAGAAAAACCAGGGCTTTCGTAATGGGGTGTCCAAGGCCTTGGAAATAGGCAGCAACGAATCATCCTCTTTCCGCAATTGCACATTCGTATTACTTGGCTTAAAATACCGCGCTGAAATAAATTAATGCGGGTTGGCAGCATTCGAAGTTTAAGAAAGAAGTAACGGTTTCAAAGAAAAGGTGAATGAATAAGTAGATATGGCAGAAGATTTCAGAAATTCGTTTTTGCTTCGCTTGGAAAAATAAAAACTGAATTTTATACATTAAGGGGGGGGGGGAAGCAACCCAATAATGGAAATGGTGAGGACACGCACAGCTCTCCTTGAAGGGCGAGCAAGTCGAGAAGAAGTCGAGCAAGGGTTCAGCAGCGAATGAAAAGTCATCATCGACTCGTCGTGTCTATAATTGTCGTGCGAGTATTTCTAAGATCTTCCGATCACGAATTGGCTTCGTCGTTTTGATTGTCCTGTTTCAGCGATTGGCTGTGGATTCCCGGTACAGTCACCATGGCAGCTGACACTTAACACGAGAGAACACGTTGCTTTGATAAGAATGTAGCCCAATCGCGGAACTGAACCGAATGCACCTATCGATCGAGAATGTGCACGACAGGATTTGGTGGGTCGGACTGCGGCAAGACTTGCGTAACTGCCCAAAGTGCGTCACACAGCAAATAGTTTTGAATTTAACGTACGATTGTTAATCGTGTTGTTGCAATGCGGGCAACTTTTTCTTGTAAAAATTGAATTTGAAGCGCAGGCCTTCAAATGCCTCATTCGGATCCCTCGCAGCTGCCCAAAAAGAAATCGCACTTGAATAAGCCCGTTCACGTTCCAGATGATTACTCGGTCATCAATGGGATTCTCTTGGGGAGTAGATTGTCAGCGTAGGTCACAAGAATGTCTTTTTTAAAATAAACATATATTCGGGAGCCAGAAGCATTTTTTCCCAAAACTCTTATTTTGTATATTTTTGAATGAAGTATTTTCTTTAAAATTGCTGCAGAAACAACCATCGTGATTCTTTACCGGAAGAATTCACGTGGATCCATCCATACTTACTCGTCTACCGGTGGACGACTAATCACAATTTCCTACACAGGCAACTAATATATCCCCCCCCCCACCAAAAAAAATCCATCGGTTTTGTTAGCAAGATCCTCAATGATTCTCCCCACTCGAATCCTTTTCTTCCGAATTACTCCAGAAGCATTCGATTGGTTTCAACCAATCGGAATGCTTCATATGTTTTCTTCATAGCAGAAAAGCGTTGAAATGATTGAATGGGCGATGCATGCGGGTTTAACTAAGCGGAAAGAACTTTCAAAAATATCACTTTGACTCGGTAGAGAGGGGTGGGGGCAGTTCCTGACAGCTGAATAAACTTTTCTCTGAAATAGAAGTCGCCAGAGGAAACACTGGTTAACAAATGCTTACTGGGTGAAGTCTGGAGACAGAGTTTGCTGCTCTTAGGAATTAATTGGCAACTCTTTTACGAAGCCATTAAGAGAGGAAGCGCACGCTCATGATTTAGGAACAGCTTCTGTAAATTCCGCTCTGTTCACGTGAATGTTTTTTTTTTTTTTATCCTTTTGTATATACGAGAAAGGAAAATTCACCACGAATAACTCTATTGTAACGGAGAAGGCAGAACAAACAATTTTATCTAAATTAAAAAAAGGGCCAACGAAGAACTGTTTTTTCTTTGTCCTCTTTGAGTGTCCGTTCACATTATACACATTGCTGGCAAATTTTTGCTTAACCTCCTTTCATTTACCATAACAACTATCGATTAAAGCAGGCACGATCTAGACCACGAGATGGAGCCACCTGTTGTATTTTCCTTTCTCCCACAGTCGATTTTTCATATAAAAATTAAAATCAACATAACCAGCTTCAAAATTTTTTATCTGAAGGCGAAAGAGAAAGCATGGGTTTGTTAACCCTTACTAAATGTTGTCCTGTTCTAGAAGTGGTGGAAAAACTCGGATGTGTTTACTTATCATTTCTGGAGTGCACATTTAAAAAAATAAAAATGAAAACACGACCGCTACAGATTGAAATTCGATATTGGATTTTTAACTCCTCCTGCAGAAGTTACAGTTAGAGAAGCACGAGTTCTTCAGTAACAGGCAGAGAAAACTCCTCTTTCGCAATGCACACTTTCCGGTCGGAGTCTGCAGAGGAAATTATCTAAGCACATGTCATTCTATTCTTCACATTGCCAGCCCGTTATTATGTCGTGTTTGGTGAGATAGGAAGAACAAACATCTGGCTCTTCCCAGCTTAAGGTAGACACACAAAGATCCTCTTCTTGCAACAACTGTCAAAATACAAGAATGCCACTTATAACTGGAAAAAAAAATTCTTCCATTGTTCCGTACCCACAATGGAATTCGCACACGGAGAAGCAACGTTTGGTAGGATCGGGGCAATAAAGGTTCTCAGACGGACTTTGACACGCGCGAGCTACCGCAAAGTAGGTCACCACTGCTAGAAAACAACATTTCACTCGCAGCCGCCATGAAAAATCATTCCACGCTATAAAAACGAATCCTGACCTTTTGTTTCGTCTTTGAAGCTTTTTTGCGTGTAGCCTCGTAGCCTACTTTTCGTAGTTTGCAGATTCCAAGCTCATTGCAGTCATGATCCTAAACGAGCACAGACAAAAGAGCTACCATCATGGCGCGCGTCTTGAAAAACCCCTTGGTGCTAAATAAGAACCGAGTTGCTCTAGGACGGCCAATAGCCATGCATATCCAGTAAGCGGAGTCTCTCATCGGACACAAAAATATAGAACTTATTTAAATAAAGAGCCAATAGGCTTCATTTCAGAAGCCTATTGGCTCTTTATTTAAGAGCCAATAGGCTTTTAACACAACATTATTTAAATTAAGGGTATATTAAATCCCACATTATTTCAAAGCCAAATAATTTAAGTAATTTATTTAAGTAATTTATGGATGCACCTTTTTGAGAACTCGTATAGCAAAGTATATAAGTTCGTTTCGCTATAACGTCAGTATTACCTGGTCTACCCACTCACTGATGAGACCTCAATAAAGGTCGAAGCTGGTCTGGGTAGTGACCTGCCACCATAATGTATAACATCATACATCTCCTAGGAGATGTGTTTTACATTATGGGAAATACTAAGAATCGCGATCGGAACTTTACCCACCTTTGCTACGAGTTGCCCTAGTGTTGAACTACGTGTTTTAGCTTACGCCACAATCCGCCGAAACTTTTATGGTTTGCTATATTCGGCATGAAACTCTTTGATTCCGATCTTTGAGTTTCTTATTCGGCTTTGAAATAATGTGGGATTTAATATCCCCTTCATTTAAATACTATAGAACTTACTTTTCAAAGGAAATTGCTAGGAAACATTTATAGTATATTTGTAAATCGTGTGTGTTCTAAGGCTGGTTGGTTGATCGATAGTTTTATATTACAGGAGACAGTTGAGACCATGAAACATGTACAGTATGTGGATTTTATATAGTTTTTTTTTTTCCTGTTTTAAAGAAAAAAAATACTCGCGTTCCCGGAGGAAAATTCCTTATTAAAAGTTTCGTATGTTTCAGACCGGTTATGATCAGTTGTATTACAGAATGTGAGCCAAAGCAAATATATGAGATATAGATTAGCAGAATAACGGATTTGGTGCGGACACTCCCTTTTAGTGTTCATTGCCTCAACGGCAAAGCGATCGCCTAAATTTGGAGCGAAATCACTCCAGAGCGGTTGGCGGCAGAAGAAACAAAGGACTCACCTTATTTGCACATCTTTAAATCTCGCTTCAGTCACGACTAATCGGGAAGACTGTTAGCAGCCGAAAGATGACAGCAGGAACAGGATGGGACACCCCTCGGTTTCGCGCTGAATTAATGATTTCCCATTTGGAGTCGCACCCATGAGTCCCATTTGACGATAGCAAACGTAAATGGGATTTACAGAAGTGGTTTCTAAGGTGATTTTTTTAAAAAAGATTTTTTTTTAATGAGTGGATCCTATCCCCAAAGATCGATGTAAATGTGTTCTACATTTGAACCGCGGACGGGTCAAGCGAAAGAAAATTCGGAAACGATCCTCCAGAGTCCAAACGTTGAATTTTTTTCAATTCAACTTCAGGCCTCCAGAAAGCGGAAATCTCTTCAAACATTTCATATCTCAAAGAAAAGTTTTGACGAACATAAAAAAACTTCAGTTAAACAAAGCGGCGAAGAGCCTGTCTCTTCAACATGAAACGTTTTCTTGTTTCTTGATCCGATGTAAGAGGCCTATAAGTTGAATAGTCGCGAAGAATAATCACTGAAGAATAACAATAATTTAATAATTACGAAAGCTGATAAGGGGAAGGCTATAGTGATTCAAGATAGGAAGGAATATGAGAGAAAAATGTCTCTTTTACTTCGCGACTATTCAACTTATAGGCCTCTTACATCGGATCCTACCCGGAGTCAATTGAAGAGACTTAATTCTCTTATAGATAATGTATCTACATGGAATGAAGATCAAAAGAAAAAACTTAAAACCGTCTTCGGTCGTCCACATAGATTGTATGGTCTTCCGAAAGTTCATAAACCAGGCATTCCGTTGAGACCAGTCGTAGATTGTATAGGGTGCCCCACTTACAAAATCTCAAAAGTTTTATCTAATTTACTCTCCTCTTCAACTAGAAGAACTGATACTTATATAAAAAATACTTTGGATTTCAAAAATAAAATTTCAGATCTTCATTTGGACGTTTCTGATATCACGATCAGTTTAGATGTTGTTTCTTTATTTACAAATGTGCCTCTTTCGGAAAGTATTGAATTACTACAACAGGAATTTCCTTCGGACATTGTAAACGTATTTGATTTTGTAATAAATTCTGGTTATTTTTCCTTTAAAAATAAGTTGTATCAACAAATTGAAGGAACAGCAATGGGTAATCATCTTTCTCCTGCTATCTCCAATTTCTTTATGGAACATTTTGAACAACGTATCTTTGACAATATTTCTCCCAGACCTACGCATTGGTTCAGATATGTCGATGACATTTTTGCTGTATGGAATGGCTCTTCTAATGAACTTCAACAATTTCTCACTAAGTTAAACGCATTTCATCCTAGGATCAAGTTTACCCTAGAAGTGGAATCAAATAAGCAGTTAGCCTTTTTAGATCTTCTAATTCTTCGCCAACCAGATGGTAACCTACATTTCTCAGTTTATAGAAAGAAGACTCATACAGGCCATTATATCCATGTGGAATCTCATCACCATCCCAGTCAAAAGGCAGGCACTATTAAAACACTGGTTCATCGGGCCCACTCCTTTTGTTCTACAGACGATCTTTTACAGAAAGAACTACAATACATAACTTCTTCCTTTCTATCTAATGGTTATGAGAATTGCTTCATTGAAAGAACTTTGAGTAGTTTTAATGTCTTCCTCTTCAAACACAGAGGAAATAACGCGCATTACTATCCCTTATGTACAAGGCATCAGTGAACGTATAGCAAAAGTTTTAAAACCACTGAATATTTTTGTTGCCTTTCGACCGTTTAGAAAAATCTCCACCTTTCTCACTTCTCCTAAGGACAAGCTTCCACATCTTAATCATCCAGGTGTCTACCAGATTCCGTGCTCTTGTGGATTATCTTATTTCGGACAAACGGGAAGATCTGCCTCTATTCGGCTAGAAGAACACCAATCTTATATTGAATACTTTAAACCTGAAAAGTCTGGACTTTCTGAACATGCCATCTTCACTAGACACAGAGTTCATTGGAGAAAGACAAGAGTTCTTCACAAAAGTCAGTTTCTCATGGAACGCCTTTATAAAGAAACATGTGAAACTCTACTTCATTCTCCTAACTTAAACAGATCCGACGGCTTACGTCTGTCCCCTTTATGGGAGATAGTACTTTACAAATCGGCTAATCTTTCCTAACTTTTTTTTTTTTTAGGAAAGTTATTGACCTTTTTAGTTATCTTACACCAGCTACTTAGGTGGCGCTTTTTGGAATTGTCAGTTAGTGTTTAATTTTGAGTTTAATGTACTGAAGATGCCTGTGACACACAGGCGAAAATTATACTATTAAATAATCTTTCTACGTGAGTTTTTTCCGTTATTTATTGTGTACCGATGTCTACTCACGGTATTCCTCTTTTGAAACTTACTGAATATAGAAAGTCACATAAATAGTACAGAATTGTGAAAATAGCATTATACTATATTAGAAGTTTTATTAAAATGTCATTGAATGTTGTACAGTGAAACGAAGATGCGTGTAACCTGAATGTACATTTGGACTGTCATCAAAGTCCATACATCCATAATGAAAACAGCAGGCATCAATAAAAAAAAATTATAAAAAAATCTAAATCCCAGTTAGCAGCCTTTCCAACGAATGCCTCCCCTCCCCCTTATTTATAACACGTTCGTGTTGCTTTTCGGGATCTGAAATTCCAGCAGATCTGCCAGGAAGACTTTGCTTGCCGTTTCATGAAATAAAATTTGCGTCCTTCAGATTTTACTGATCAGTTTTATTACGAGATGCGCAGAGTAAAATGCGTGGGACTGAATTCGGCATTCGTCGCGAATTATGATCGCAATATCGCTTTTTTATGAAAATATGAGACACGAAAAACACTGGAAAAGCGCGTGTGTTTGTTGCTCGCCCATCCTACTCTAAACACGAGTCGCGTGCTACGAATAATGTCATCATCAGAAAATGATTTTTTCACAACGTACGCTTAAAGTAACTCTGAAAAGAAAATGTCAAAATAGTTGCAGCGGGAAAGACGATAAACACACGCGTTGATGGCAGCTGATTTATGAGTACGTAAAAAGGACACGTGTTCATGTTCAATGCGTCGCAACGCTGAAGTCGAAAACTTCCAAGAATTTGCTTAATTTTTATAGAACATAAAGAAACTTAATGATCAAGTTTTGTTTATGTTCGCTTGGGAAAAAGCGTCGTCCGTCTCTACGTTCAAGTGAATGTTTTCGTTCAAAAGGAAGTCTGCTCAAAGAAGTCGTTTCCTTTTATGAGAAATTTAATGAGGGAGCGCCTCGCTGCTGAAGACGCCACACAAGGAGGGGTATTGCAGACATCTCAACGAAACGGGGTTCAATAACATACTCAGCAGATTAAAACTTGTGCTGAGTCAGTAATACCAGTGGACTCGTCTAAGGCAATAGAAAAATAAGTGACCAAAGTTAAAACGTCATGTTTAAAGCTTTGTTGGGCGCCATCCAGTGATCCAAAAGTAGTGCGAAAGCGATATCTGAGGGGAAAAAAAGTTCCAAAATTCATCACCAGGGACGTAAAAGCCAAAATGCATGGAATTTACATATCAGCAAACTTGGCGGGGTGACGGGATGGTGGTTAATAACATCCACAGTGATGTACTACCTAAACAACTGCAATGCTGTTGCTTGAGCAAATGTCGACGAGGTGTCTTATCTCCGCGTGCTCTGCGACGAATAATTAGTCGTTTTGAAGAAACGAGATCGTTGGGAGTCAGACCACCTGGCAGAGGTCGCAAACCAACCAGTTCACAACAAGTGAATGAAGTTTCTGCTGCCATTATGGGGCAGGCCATGAATAACAGCGTTGGTTCCTGCAGTGCGCGTGCTGCATCAACATGCATGGATGTGCCTTACACAACTGTCTGGAAAATTCTACGGAAGAGTCTGCATTTCTTCCCATTCGAGATAACCCTCACACAGGAGTTGTTGCGCCCACAGGACTTTGAATGTCGACTGATGACATTCCATTAACATTCCTTGCTCGAGTGGGGTTGGACGCTGCGTGGCCGTGGAAGAATTTGTGGGGAGATGAAGCTCACTCACTTTCACCTGAACGGAGCTGTGAATACCCACAGTTGCCGGCTATGGGGTACGCAAAATCAGCGTACAATCCAAGAAATTTCTATGCATTTACCCAAAGTTACCGTCTGGTGTGGGTTTACAGCTTCGTTTATCATCGGACCATTTTTTAGGACATTCGCCGTCGGGTCCTGCGACCTGCTCAGTCACTGCCTGAGAGCGATTGAGATACGATAAACAATTTTGTTGTGCCACAGCTACAGCGGAGCCTGTGCATGGATTCAATCATTTTCATGCAGGATGGGGACCTTCCACACAACGGTCGATCCTTACAGGAAATTCTTGGACGGAACATTTCACGGAAATCACAGTGATCAACCCTGCGTTTCCCACTGCATGGCCGCCTCGCTCATCTGATGTGACCTGCTGTGACTTCTGGCTCTGTGTCTAAGACAGGGTTTATCGGGATCATCCTGATAACTTGCCAGCACTGAAAGACAGCATAACCCAGATGTGCGCAACATCAGTCGCGACCAGATACGTTCTGCCGTTGAACACACCGTACAAAGGACGTAGTTTGGGGGCATAGCGGGAAGGGCAGCACTTTGAACAGTAGAGTCCGTGAAATGCATCGTGGAAGTGAATAAAAATGTGTTGTTTATGCTTGTGTCACTTTGCTCCTTACACACCCACACACACAGACAAATTGCCGCATCTACATTCGGCAAATCATGCAGCGCCTCCTGGCGGTGAAACTACATTTTTTTTCTTAGATATCTCTTCCGCATGATAGAATGCAAGAATTGCAAGAACAATCAGTTCTTGTCTTTGATTACATTCCGCGTAGTACTAGGGTTCTTGTTTAGAAATTGCCACGAGTGTGTAACCTCTCAAGACTACTTGAAGAGATGTCATAAGAAATGATCTTCGATATAAGGCACCGAAGCTGATAACCAATCCATTTCCCGCTGTTCTACGAAGTCGTGAAGTATTCTAGCATTTGTAGGCGAGGCTGCTGCTACTGCGTTCACCTTCCCGAAAATCGTGCCATTTCCCAGTCTGACCTACTTACAGGAACAAGCGGCGATTATTTGGAAAAGAAGCACACGCTGTCTGTGTTTGAAGATCGTAACAGATCCTAACGTATTGGTACTACTTTAAAGGACACCTCGCTGCAAACACCTCGTAGTGTACGTACAGCTTCTATCGCATTCCATTCGACTAGATTTGCTCTGTTCAGCGACGTTTATAACCAAGTTAAAGGCACTCGAAAGTTACGGAAAAAAATTCACCCAAAATGCCGATTTATGAGTTAACAACTTGACAGCGACGATTTTTAACTAACTGAAGGCGTGAAGAACTTTAGAAAGAAAAATCTTATGAGATATCAGAAACCCTCATTGTCTAAGTTCACATCAAAGTTTTTTTTTACCGTTTTAAATGTAAATCTCAGAGTTTGTTTACCTCTGCATTTACAACGTTCTGATTTTCACGAAGATCCTTGTTATTGCGTATTATTTTTGGTCTCTTTTCTAAAATTTACTTCGAATCGTACTCCTCATCATCACTAACCATGGGCTCACTGCCCGTTGGTTCAGATACCTCCTTCACTATCTTCTTCCACCTTTCTTTGTCCAGTGCACAATGTCGCAGTTTCTGTGCACCCATTCCACACCAGTCCTTTATGTCGTCCATCCATTCTCTGTACGATCTACCTCTTCTATTCACACCATCCATAATACCAAACATAAATGTCTTTATCTTCCAGTCCTCACTCATTCTACATATATGTCCAAATAATTGCAGCTTCCATTTTATAATCTTCTGCATTAGATTCTCCTTTGGTTGTATCTTTCGATAGAGCACTTCATTTGTGATTTTCTGTACCCATCCTATTCTTAGAATCTTCGTGTAGCAAGATCTTTCAAATGCAAAATTCGTTTTCTTGATTCCTTATTTATTACCCACGTTTCAGATCCATACAGTCCACCGCTAAAGATGGACGCCTCCAATAGTTTTAGTTTTGGTTGCAAGCTGATCGCTTTACTTTTCTGGATGTTATCCATGGCCTTCAGATTTGTTCTTCCCGTTGCAATCCTGATCTTTATTTCTTTTTTAGTCCAAATCATACGTCATTTACTTCCCAAAGATATGAATTATTCTACATTTTCTATATCAATTCCATCCACTTGAATCTTTTGTTTCATGTATATTCGTGTTATAAATGTAGATTTTCAGGTGTTATGAGGAGTTGCTAACTTTAAGCTTAATTTGAATAATTTATTACGTGTATGCACAGGTGGTTCCCCTTCTATAAGAGTGGAGAATTTATTGCATTGCTACAAAATGAAATACAAAAAATCCAGACAACTTGATTTTATTTCATTGCAGATTACATCATTGAAATCTCTGCCCTAAGTCAACTCTTTTAAAAGACGCATTAACAAAAATTATTCATTTTGTTAACGATATTAGAGCAAACGCTTCGAATCATCGCCATTTTGCAATGTGCTTCAAACATCAAGTGTAGATCTTCCTTATCACTCTAAAGTTAGCTGGTTGTCACAAGGAAAAGCTCTAGAAAAAGTTTAGCACTAAGAAAACAAATTACAAACATTTACGTCGAACAAAATAAACCTTGTGAATCTTCTTAAATGTAACATTTCTGCTGAAATGTTACATTTTTATTGACTAAAAGTCAAAATATAAAAAAAAAATGTTTGTCCATAATGTTTGTTCAATATTATGAAATGTGGCAGAATATTCAAGCATTTATGGGAAAAAAGTCGATATTTTTAAAACTATTCTTTCCAAACTTGTAATTTCAGCCGAACATTTTCATGGACTGGTAAAGGCAGTTGAAGAACTGATAAAATCCTAAACTGTGGTATTAATGAATGCAGCGCTATCTTAGACTCGTTGATCTAAGAATACGATGAAAAGTTTAAAATTTTTGAGAAACACGATATCACCTAAAACTCGCTTTCCAACCAGATGTGGTTGAAGTCTCTATGGTGCATCTGAAAATTTACAGATGGAGCCGTTTGAGCTCTTAGAAGACAATATTCTGACATTTCCATTTGGCAGCAAGAAAGATCCCATTGAAATATGGAAGAATGCTGTCGAGGATCCAGAAATGCGTCGACCTTCTCTACGTATGGCGTCTCGTTTCGGCACAACCAACTTTTGTGAATCAACGTTTTCACAGATAGTTCAAATTAAGACTCACATGAGATCACAAATGGCGAACTCACACCCGGAAGACCAACTGAAGCTAAGGACAACAACAACAACAACAAAAAATAAATAAATAAAAAAAACATGGCTTCATTTCGGCAACGTAAAGTTACATCGGCAAAGTGGATCCAACATTATTACAGAGCCGAATGCTTGTAAAAACTATGAAAGTTTCGTAAGTTGACCTGAGAGCTTGAATGATTAGTCTCATCCATCCCTTTAAGACGGGTAGAGTCCCCGAATGAGGGGTTCACGACGAATTTAATGCGGCTGATTCGTCATCCCTTAAGGGCAGTATTCATGGCTGTAATCCATGTGTGCTCACGGGGCCAGTTTGCCTGTTCTGGGGGACGATAAACCCGAGTTTCCCGGTGAAAAACCCCTTACCTCCTTATGAGACCGGCTAACTCACCTTTAGTCGAAAGAGACCAGATAAAGTTCCTCACGTCTCTGACAGGAATCGAACTCGGGTGTTTCCCACCAAAGGACTTCGTCTATACCAGGGGTGGCCAACCTATGGCGCATGCGCCAAAAGTGGCGCATTGCATGATTAGAAGTGGCGCACTGAACCCCAGAAAAAAATTTTAAAAAATGTTGTATACGATTTATATATATATATATATATATATTTCAAAAAATAGATTTAATGACTCCAAGACCGAGATAACATATAAAGATTTTAATGATAAATACTACTAGTTTCGGCATATAGCAGCCTTCTTCAGGTATTTATAAAGGAAAGGAATACTAATAAACATTGAATTATTTAAATAAATATATATATATATATATATAAACACAATTAACCTCCCACTGAATTCTAGAGTGCGCACTTATTATACTTGTTTGATCTTGAAGCAACAGGCACCGGCAAATGCTGACATACGTCACCAGTTACTCAATCAGTTTACAGCTGACTCTCGTGTCATAACGTTCGATGAACTGCTGATTCGATGTGACTGAACAATCCCGTGTTTTCGAACTTATATGTTTTTATTAACAGTTCTTTAAGTTTAAGATAATATTTCTGTTTTCATGAAGGCTTAATGCAGTTCTGTAAATTTAAAAATAATTTTTTTTATTTTGAACGCGTATGTCAAGTCCTTTCCCGCTCAACTAATTTGCTGATTACTGAAACCTGCAATTATTCAGTGTATTTGTATGTGTGTGTTTTTATGTTTTTTTTTTATACAATATCTTTCCTTTTTATTTACGTATAGTAGGTTTATTCCTAAAATTTAACTGATCATCAGCAAAGCTTTCGTCATGAGGATGTTTGGGTTGTGTGTGTGATTGCCAGCTGATTATGGCAGGAAGCGATCTCATATTTCATTGGACACAATATATTACGAGAGAGAGAGAGAGAGAGACGAAAACTCTCTATGAAAAAAAAATATATATGATTTTTAAACTTATAGAACTGCATTAGGCCTTCATGAAAAGAGGATTCTTATCTTAAGAATTTTGAATGTTCATAATGTTTAAAACCATAAAATAATTTAAATAAATTATTTAATAATAAGCTTTACTTTTTGAAATTTTTTTTACAGTCAGTTACCGATTACTTTGCAAAAGATAATGAGCAGAAGAAAAGCAGAAGGTGATAGCCAACGCCAATTTAATGAACTGTGGGAAAATTAGTTCTTATTTAAGCACTCTCTCAGATAATAGAAGACATGATCTTAACAGACACTATAGAAAACATCAAGCTGAATTAGAAGAAAAACTGAAGTTAGTTCCTGGGTCTGAGAATGCGGAAAGAATAGGTGGTTAAGAAAAAGGAAGAAATAAAAAAGAAACAAAATATATTTGTGAAACGAAGTTGTGAAAGTGTGGCAATGCTGGAGGCGTCTTATGAAATTGCCTTTGTGTTGGCTAAAAAACACACGCCTTTCTCTGATGGAGAAGAAGTTGTTAAGCCCTGTCTCGAAAAATTTGCAAAATGTCTTGGTGATAAGAATGTTGTAAGAAAAGTAAACCGAATTGCGCTGTCCAAGCAAACAATTACAAGACGCATCGAAGAACTTTCCCATGATATTAATGAGCAATTAAAAGACCATGTTCATGCTTGTGCTTTCTTTTCTTTAGCCTCGGACGAATCCGCTGATATATGTGATGTACCCCAATTAAGCATTTTTAGAAGAGGAATTGATGGTAATTTTAACAACTTTGAAGAACTTATCGGTCTTGAGTCACTTCATGGAAAAACCAGAGGGTCAGACATATTTGACAAAGTAAAGTCATGTCTAGAAAATCAACAACTAGATTCTAGTAAGCTCATCAGTGTGTGCATTGATGGAGCACCGTCAATGATAGGTAGAGTTTCTGGGACTAACTTTACTTGAAAGGTTTTAGGTCGTTCTCTACTAAAGTATCACTGTATTATACATGAAGAATCTCTGTGTAGAAAAACTAAATTTGAGGCATGTTATGATACCAGTTGTAAAGTGTGCGAATAAAAATAGAGCAAGAGGGTTAAACAGAAGAGAATTCAGAGAATATTGTGAACTGCTAGATATGGAATATGATGATCTCATCCTTCATTGTGAGGTGCGCTGGCTTTCTAAAGGACAAGTTCTCAGTAGATTTTGGAAGCTGAAAGAAAGTGTTCGTAATTTTCTGGAAGAGAAGGATGAGCTGCATGAGGAAAAAGCCCTGTTGTGTGATAAGAAATGGCTATTTGATTTAGCATTTTAGTTGATGGTACCAGCCACCTCAATGATCTAAATTTGAAACTGCAGGGCAAGAACAAATTATTTCCTAGCTTAGTAAATGACATCAGTGCATTCAAAATGAAATTAAAACTGTTCATCTCCCAGTTAGAAAATGGAGATTTAAGTCAATTTACACATTTAAAAGAACATAGTGAATCTGTTGAAGATAATGGCAACTTTACAGAACTGAGAAACTCAGATTTTTACAAGAGTCCTTTAACATTCGTTTTAGCGACTTTGCCGAAGAAGGAGACTGCATACTTGCATTTATAAATCCCTTTTCACTTACTGAACAAAAAATCTTGACGATGCCTAGTAACATGCAAATGGAACTTATTGATCTCAGAAAATCAATTCTTTATTGAAAATTAAATTTAATGAACTTCCTTCACTCCCAGATGCTTCTGATATAATTAATTTCTGGCGATCGTTGCCCTGTGAACATTTTCCAGAACTGAGAAAATTTGCTCAGTTATAGCTGTCGTTTTGGAACTACATACAGATGGGAACAAGCATTTTCATAAATGAAAATGATTAAGAACAAACTACGGTCGCGACTGACTGATTCAAATTTGAAAAACTGTTTGATGCTTTCTGTAACTGATTTAACTCCAAGCTTAGCAAAAGCAAAGCAATTTCAAAAGTCAACAAAATAATTAATGTTTATCTTGTCTTTATATGAAATCCTTTTATTTAAAACTGCTAAAAGTGTCTATATTACAATATATATATAATAAATCATTTTATGCATAACTGTTAAATATATCCGTATTACCATATTTTAAAAGCTCTGAAAAGTGGTATAAGTTTGTATGGCGCATCTTAACTAAAAAATGAAAAAATTGACGCATAAACTATAAAAGGCTGGCCATCCCTGGTCTATACCGACTGCGCTACGGAGGCTCAGCAGAAAGCTTACGAGAATAAAATGCTCAGTATCGGAGTTGCATTAGCTTGCACTATTTAAAAGACATGAGCGCTGCCCGAGTGTCCACATGTTCGCCTTTTATTAGTGCATTTTTTAGGGTTTCACTGGCCTGACAGAAGAGAACCAACCAGTTCGAAACAGCTGTCAATCGAAACCTTTATCGAATCAACTAATAAAAGTCTATAGACGCTTGGACTGCGCTCATATCCAAGCTAAGGCAACTCCGATGCCGAGGATTGTATTCTTGTAAGCTCTCTGGTCAATTTACGCAACTTTCACAGTTTCTACAAACATTCGTCTTTGAATGTTGGATCTATTATCCACTTCACCTGTGTAAAGACAACAATGCTGTGACCAAATAAACGCTTCTTATCCAGCAATAAGCAAGCGCTCAAGTAAGTCATCACGTTATTGTAAATACGAGTACATAGCGCAAAGTTTGTATTCCTAGAATGTAATGAAATAAAGTGTTTCATTAACTGTTGAGATGTTGAGTTTGTAGGCTTTTTTATTATTATTATTTATTTTTAAGCTTCCTATAATAGCACAAACTGTTGAACAATCCTATGTGTAACCTAACAGAAACAGCTCATCCAGGTTACGATATGCATAAAGTTACAAAGTATGTAAGGCATTTTCATTATATACATTCATATAATATACATATTGCATATTATTATAATATAATTACATAATAAAATCTCATGAGACATGCAAAAATGTACAGAGAAGTTGCATAACAATTAATTCGGAACAAAATAAAACAAAGCAGTTAAATAGCATTTAAATTTTACACATGAGACTGGATCTTTGAATACAAATATGCTAAAAACCAATCATTTATGCAATTATTTTGAACAGAACTTCCTCGTTTCTGTGGGAAAATAAACACTCTTTGATTAGAGTTTTGTATTGGTTTGGGTTAGTTTCGTTTCTTGTTAAAGGTAGCGTGTTGAATATTTTTGGCGCTAAATAAGCATAACGTTTGTGTATTTTATTTGCTTTTGGAACTAAATATTTTCAGCGCTTATGTCTACCAAGGAAAGCATCTTGTTCGATATTTACGTATTCGTTGTCGTTTTTATGAATAATAGTATACCTCCATTATTGTTATTTTATTTATTTAGATTTAGTCAGATTAGATCGCGTCCTGAGGCAAACAATTAAATATCGCCCCTGATGGATTATAAGACAAAAATATAAGAAAATCTCCAATTACTATTTTGTTCTTATTATAAGAGAAACATTAATGCAAAACGATAACATAATAATATTAATTAAATGCTTGCTCTGCGGGGATATCGCGCAATAAAACTGTTTATAAGCTCTTCTAAATTTAAATTAGAAGATATGACTGCCTCTATCGATATAGTTGCTGAACCAACCAGTCTTTCTTGGGTCACTGCTGTTCGCAAATAATTTTTAATCAGTTTAAGCTTGGAAAAACTCCTTTCGGGACTTGCTACGCTAACAATTTCTGTTAGCGTAGCGACGGCGCCTACCGCAATATGGCTGAACGAACGCACTTATTAAGCCGCGCCGTGAGGCAGCCTGTCTCTGTCGACGGTACTAAATAAATAAAACACTTCTCAGACTTTTAAGAGATTTCAATATTGTGATATCAATATTCATACTGTACGCACATCACCTCTTCATAATTTCAGCGAAATTTATTATATTTGAAATGTGAGGCCTTATGAGGAAGCCTTATGAAGCGCTATGCGGCCTTGCAATGCACAAAGGTTCCCCACCCCTGAGTTCACGATCCGTAAACCTTGTTCTCAAGACCCAATAGGGAACTTTCTGAAGCCACTTCAGGCCTGAATTAAGGAGTGCGGTGGTTTCACATCATATGAGGAAATTCATCTTTGATCTAAAAACGCGAGTATGAATGCCAACAGTGGGATTCGAACCCGCAATCTGTTGGCTGAAGAGTTGAAGAGCTGTCCACTAAGCCAGGCAGGCGCTGAGCATTCAACGTCCTTGTTTTGGATTGAATTTCAAGTATCTTGAAATGCGCGGAAGTGGCAGGGAGAAAAAAAAATGCTTCAAAAGAAAATAACCGCGATTATTCTTACCTGAGGGGGGGGGAGCGATTACAACTGCAGGTGCTTAGGAAGAACGTGACTCTGTGCTATTCAGTGCAACACGGGAGGAGTTCCTATTCAAAAACTCTTCTGATATTGCACGGAATGTTTTTTTTTTATCGCGGAAATTACTTTGTGGAACGGCAAAGTGGGCGCCCCGAATTTCGGATTAACAAGCCGAGCGGGTAACACACGCCACCCATTTTTCCCCACAACCCGAATTTACTAGAGGTTGGTTTGGAAACGGGATTACCTTAAAAAGAATAAATAAAATAAAGGATGTACGAAATATTCTGCAGCATCTTAAAAGTGCATTCAGGTAAAGAAGCGTTACAGCTGAGAATGCCGAAAGCCTTCATTAAAATTCGTCCAGAACACACACACACGCAGATTCTCTTTTCTGTCTATCTCATAAATTTATTCATTTTATTTTATTTTATTCATTTTATTTTTTAAAGAGGCGAAACTCGCTACAAAACAGAAAACAGCTACGGAACCACAGCAGTGTCTAAACATGAACCCACTTCTGGGGTGTTCTGTTCTATCCTACCCCTCCCCTCTCTCTTTAACGAAAAACTGAGAAACAAAAATTAAAACGGGATAATTTTGAACCGAAGTGTGAGTAAAAGATCGCGTGACTTTTGGAAGAAGTAAATGCAACGCTTTGCAATACTCACGACGCATAAAATTGTTTATTCTGTTTCTTTCCAGTGACCCACTGCCCTACTTTTTTCCTTCTCTTTGAATGAGGGATCACCCGCTCAAATTTTCATTTTTATTGCGCATTTCGTTTACTGAGATGCAGTTTTCCCCTCGGTGGTTTGGTTTCATCCATCCCGCCCCACGGTCAAAGCGCGAGAATTGTTCGCATCCGTTTTAATGTCGCATCTTCGTTCTTTTGAGGCTGTTTCGGCAACTTGTCTGTCTGTCCGCTATCACACAAAACTAGTAAACTGAGCACGCGTCCATCGACGTTTTAAACGGGGAAATATTTTACCAAAACCGTGCTTACGTGTCGAGTGTGTCATTCCCTGCCTAAAATAGCCACTTTAACCTCTCCCACAAAATCAGCGCGATTCTTAATGAAATGTGGTACCATGGTCATGGAGATCGTTTCTGCATTTTCACTTGTCCCCCCCCCTCCCCTTCTTTATTCTGTCTCTTTCCGTGCAAGCGCACTGCGTCGCTCTTCGCACGGAAACCTTCGCTGCCCTCATTCAATAACGCCGTTTCCGGAGTGACAGTCGCAACGTGACTTATTAGTCGGCACCAGAGGTCGACGCTGTCACCCATCGTGTCCGGCCGTGCGCTTCTCCGACGACTCCGATTGTTAAGGATTATATTTTAGGGGGGAAAGGAGCTTCGAGGCACCGATGGCACCGACCGGTAGGGATGCACGGCTTTGATTTCCGCTGAAGATCTGATTTCTTTCTATTTGTGGAAGATGGCTCGGAGGACGACTTTCTTCGCCGTCGTACTCTTGGCGAGCGTAGCACTCCCCACGCCCGAAGCGGCAGATGCAACAATAGGTAAGAGATATCTCGTGTAGCTGAAAACAGTTCATTTAAGCAATCGGTATTTCTATTCTAGAAAGCAGCCCATCTTTAAACAAACGCGAATAAATTTTTCTATTTGCGTTTGTTTAAAGAGAACGGAGGGGAAACAAAGATTTGATGTGTGGGCTGCTTTCTAAATAAAACACATTTGGGAATAAAGAGGCAAATTATTTTAGAGAATTCGTGAAACACAAAAATACATCCTTTAACCCTTACAATCGAAGGATTTGGAAGAAAGTCGTTTAAGGAGGTGCGATAGGACGGTTAACATCACGTTAACAGTGGGAGGGAGGAAGAAGAGTTGTAGCGTCGGAAATTTGGAAGAAGAGAGATTAATAGAGAAGGGGGGGTGCCATATTCCTACGGTCAGAAGAAAACTTAAATGCAAAAGCGCACATCTACTTTTACCAAAAACTGCCCTTCCGTGCAAAGTCCCTTTCCATACTGGAAAGGGACTTTCTACACATTTTTTTATTTATCTACACATTTCCTCCTGGGAGGATACATTTCGTCGCTTCCATTTGAGACAGTTGTTGATGTGTGCTCTTTATTGACCCACTGAAGACTTGAATCGGAACTCGCATCAACCGAGGGAACTTCGCTTACTTCAATTCTAAATTTATTGTTCGGCAGGCGCGGTAAAAATCGCCGTCGCTGTTTCTGAAATAAGTCGTTTACTCGGAGAAGGACCAACTGAGAAGGATCTTCGGCATAAAATAATAAAGCGAGGAAGTAATTGGCAGGTGGAGAAAAGCAGTGGTGCGATTGGTGTTATGTTCTGTTCGAATATAAGCCGCAGTTAAAAATTAGTCATGGCTGATCTCTGGCAGAAGATTATCTGGAAGCATTTCGTACGATTTATGTAAAAAAAAAACTCCAAGTGAAATATCCATATTTAAAGGCAAAAGTTTGAAAAAAAAAACTATTTTCAAATATCCTGCGCGATGTCCTGGGGAAGTCCACCGTTTTCTTCTGAGACCTTAAGACATGACAATACTTTCTTATGCGAATAAAAGGCGAAAAAGTCGCTCTTTATGGAGCAGTAGAAGACTGCAGTAGCCCAGCCCTATAAAAGTTAAGACTAAGTAGTACGTTTCTCGTTAAAAAAATCACGCTAAAAGAAAAATTTCTTTTAGCTTGATTACACATCGTCGTAGCGTCGTATGTTTACTTCATAAACTCAATTAAGTCATTCAATTCAGTTATCTGCGACAAACTTTGGATCGGTTTATAAAACATAAAAGTTGTGTCTCCGATTGACGAATCCTAACAGAAATCAACACTTTTCGAAACCGAGGGGGATGAAAAACTATAGTACTGTAATGATTTCGCGAAAGGCATAATAAATATGGAACGATTGCGATTTTGAACGTATTCAAACGTTGAACATTACACCGCCAGAAGGCAGCATAAAGGTGGGAGAAAATATTTAGGAAATCGCAAAAAAAAAAAAACTCTTGGTGAAAACGAATTGAATTAATAGCAGCTGAAAACAAAACGTTGTGTTGCAAGATCCCTCGTTCAATTAGCCAGACGACGCATAAGTTCAGTTAATGGGTGCCCATTTCGTTAAACGCTATCAACCTGGTGAACGCAACATTGAGCTCACCGTTATCTCTTCACTGAATGAAGACCCGCAGGTGTGTGCGGCTGAGCTTTTGGAGCTGTTGCACAAGTTAATAAGAATTCAGCAATAGGGACTGATGAAATATCAGCACGTGTGCTAAAAGAGTGTTCAGTTGAACTGGCCATTCCTTTGACCAGGATGCTTAATATGAGTCTCAAAGATTCCGCAGGAATGGAAGGTAATTCCATTGCACAAGGGCGTTGCAAATACCGATGTATCCAACTATCGACCAATTAGTATTTCAGGAGTAGTGGTGAAGATTTTGGGAAAATTAGTGTTAGGACTGGCATTCAGAAATGGGCTGACAGTGAATCTCTACTTTGCAATGGGCAACATGGGTTTAATAAGGGAAGGTCATGTTTTAGCAATGTGAAGTCGTTCACTTCGGCATGATTATATATCCAATGTCATATTATATTCATGGGATTAGCCGAGAAGAAACTGATGAGGCTAAGGATCTTGGAGTGTTAATAGATAGGAAGTTGAAGTTTAGGGGCCATGTGGCAAAGATTGCAAATACAACTCAAAAGATAATTGCAATGTGAAACGAACGTTCACTTTTTGCTCTTTACGAGACCTTGATAAGACCTCACTTGGACTATTGTGTGCAGGTCTGGTCTCCTGGTTTTCATTGTGATTCTGATATATTGGAGAGAGTACAAATGAGAGTATTAAAAATTATATCAGGATTCTGGAGTACTGATTATGAAAACAGATTGAGAATTTGTAGACTGCAGACATTAGCAAACAGGAGAAAGAGAGAGGTGATATGATTGAGACTTAAAAACTTCTGAAAGGGTCATGCAGGATTTCAATTGATACGATTTTTTAATTTATGGGAATTGGGAAAAGGACGAGAGGGGGCATCTTGGAAGCTGGGAATGAAGGCCGCCAAGAAGGATGTGAGGACTAGATCTTTCTCTCGTAGGGTGGTGCGTGGTTGTAATGGATTGGCATTGGATGTTGTGAGTGCAAGCGGTGTGAATGAATTCAAGAATAAGTCTGATAGCTGGTGCGTGTAGTATGTGGCCTCCCTCGATGAGTCTGACTTACTGGAGGTCTCTTTTTTTTTCACATTAGTTGTCACGTGGTAAATAATTTTTTTCACGTTTAAACATTTTATTATGTCCCAGATAAATAGCATACATAGATGCAGTAATAATTATAATACATTACAATTGTGAATAATAGATACTTGCAAGTTAATAATATTTTTAAATAATAATAATAATAATTTTTTTTCTGTATAATGTAATATATTCTTTCTTTGGGAGGCATTTCGGATTAATTCCTCGAAGTTTAGCAGAGCTTATCTGAGGAAGATGACAGATGGCGGTGATTTCATAGTTATGTTTCTATACTGGTCGTAAGCCAGGTGTTGATTTTACTGTTTGTTGGTACGTGCTTGGAAGACTTCAACTGCTGTTACAGTATAACTTTTTTTTTTTGCAAGTAGTGTTGGATTTAGACATGTTTGTTTCGTTTGTGTTCTTGTAGTGATTGTTTTTGAGAGGGGGTTTTGTCATAGGTTGTGTGTGTGGTGGGGAAGAGAGAAACAGGAATTGCTCTAATTTTCATTCTCGCTATAATATTTATATAGCGCTGTTTCAGCTCTCTGTATGTTCCTAGTGTCGAATGGCAGTTTGTTTATCTTGTCAGGTACGTAGAAGTTTTGGGTGGCTTTGGCATTGTGATTGTTGTACTTAGATGTTATGTAACTTGTTTACTGTCGTCTTGTTATCTGATATGCTGTTCTGGTTACTCTATAGGTTGGGCTGTGGTAATGTTTTAACATGACTGTGTAGTGGCATAAGTGTTCCACCTTAAATATTTTGTTCTGTCCATACTGCCTGCATAAGTGTGCAAATAATGTTGCAACCATTGTTCCCAGAATATCAGTTTTACCACTTTATCTTGCAACCATTGTAACCTGTTAATTCTGTAGCCGGCGCAGAATTCATATGATGTGATTGCATATCTTAAAATGTTTTCACATAATGCTTTATCTTAATAATAATAAGAAGAAGACGTTGATCCCGAGAATGAAAATGGCTCAAGATGATAAAAAAAGTATGGACATTGGCTAATAAAGAAAAAGAATTAGCGTGAATGAAAACTGTAGTCGGCAACACGCTCTTAGAACTGCATCATATGAAGTCTGCTGGAATGGGAGGAGGATTCAGAAATTAAATTTCAGAAACTCAATAATACGAGCACACTGTTTAGGCTCTTATTTGAAGTAAGATTTGGAGATCAAATCTTACCTCAAAATTGGGAGGTAAGATTTGATCTTCCCAGTCAAGTTTCAAATGCATAATTCGATTACAAAGATTCACTTCGAAATTTAGATATTTATTTGAACAGATCGGCTTCGTGAAATGAAAAGAAATATTGAACCGAAGCCACGGAATTGAGAATTTGAGACATCTCGCAGAATAGAAAAGGAGGCAGGGGATGTAAGAACCTCTACATACGCAAGAAACAAAGACCGCCCCTTTTACAGCCAGTTCTCGGACTGGAGGTGAACATCAGAAGTGAGGCTGTTACACGCTGGACGCTGCCAATTCCATAAATTGAAGAAGATGAGGAGGGGGTTGAGATGATTGAGCAAAGTGAAAGCCCTGAACCATGGTTGTCCGACCTTCTGGCTTGCTTGGGCCACATTGAGTAAATAGGAATTGTTTTGGGCCGCATATAAAATATAGTTAATTTATATAAGTAACAAAACTTCCTTTTGTTTTAATTTTTTATTATAACATTAAAAAAAAGGGCAGCATAAACACAGAACTAGTGAGTTATTTGTCCTTGTTCCCCTGAAACCAGCGCATCAATGTCTGGTTCGATGGAAGTGACTGCAACTCGTAGTGAGCTCTCAAGGTTCTCGTCAGGAATTTTTTTGATGTAACTTTGGTCTTCGTATGCCTCATTCTTGAAAATAGTTGTTCGCAACTGTACGTACTACCAAAAAGCGACGACATGAATAAAGCGTGATTGCGAAGCGAAGGATATTTTTCTCTGGGAAGATAGGGTTTTTAGAAATCTAGCAAAGAGACATGATCAAATTTTTCTTTCAGTTGAATATTTGATTGCAACTCTATACATCCCATTTGAGAATTCGAAGGTAATGCATTTATGTCGACTGAAAATGGAGTCGCAAATACACCAAAAAATTGATAATTTTTTCCGAAATCTTGAACCCTATTCTGAAATTCCTGTATGAAAACGGAAAGAAAGACATTTTCGCATCACATAATAATGTTAACAGCTTAAGATCTTATGGGACCGCGCTACTAACAGTCCAGGGCCGCCCGCGGGTTGGCCACCCCTGTCCTAAGCAGTACTGTGGGAGAAGCTTCGAAGTTCCACCTGAAGCACTTCGTCCCTTCATGTAACTGTAGTAATTCAAACTCGCTTATGAGTCGCTTTCTCCAAAACAAAGAAACTCAAGTGGGTATTTCTATGGGCCGAATATTTTCTTCCATTAATTTCTGTATGTTATTTTCCATAAGAATTTCTTCGCACCTAAAATAACCTTTTGTTTACTACGACTATCTCCCCCCCCTCACACACACACACACACACACAAATCTCCACATAGCTACTTAAAATGGCACTCGTGCTAGGAATTGCGATCCACGTGTCATAACTTCGTTTAACAGTTCGGAAGTTACAATCAATTAATGCACCTTTACCAGTGGAATGTGGCCATTTTTGTTTCCTTAAAAAAAAAAAGAAAGAAAAGAAACGAATTGTTTATTCTGTTTAAGGGTTCTAAATTTTACTCTTCCAGAGATATGAAATGCTTTCATATTTTATTAGATAATCAAACGATCCACAAACCCAAACCATTTTCATCAACGCAAGACTGAACTGGCATCAAAATGTTCGATGGGCCTGGATTTACGAACGGAAGATTTGTTAAAACATTAAGTTAGATTAGTTAACGAAATCGTCATAATAAAAATTCTTCCGTTAACTTGGATTTGCTCGTATCGTTATTTTTTTAAAATTCAGAAGTCGTGCTGGAATATCTAATGAATACTGTCGGCATAATAAGTTATTATTACTAAAAGCAATTATTATTAAAATACTGAAAGCATTAAGTTAACAGGAAAAATCGGCAGTGAAATATTCCTCCATGAAGCCAAGCTTTCTGTGGAAAGGAGAGGACTTTGCAAAATTCTAAATGCAGCCGTCTGTCTGCTGAGAGCAAGCCATTCTTACTGAGGATTCGAATCCCGCTCGGTCTAAGCATCATCACCAGTTATTTCGCAAGCCGGAAAAAAAAAAAAGTTCCATGGTTGGTTTCTAGAACAGCAGTCCCACGGCATGTAAACCTTAGCATATCCACGGCATTGAGTGTGGGCTGTTGGTGCCAATCTTTCACGGATGGATTCTCATAAAATGCAAAACTCTCCCAAAACGAAAATTTTCCAACTTGGGTTTGATCATTTTTGAATTCTGTTTCATAAAGAATTTTAGAAAAAGTGAAGAGATTTTAGTGACTTTCTTCAAGCGAAGAAAAATCTATCTCCAGTTGTCTTGATTTGCATGTACATATTATTGTTCTTAATAAAAAAAAATGGGCAAGTGTATCACAAGAATGGTAACATCAGTAAATAATATTTATATTTCTGCAATATATTGCAGAAAGCACTTTGCTACCGCAAAGTTCTCCTACATAAAAGTGAACAATCCTTGCAGATATCAAGAAAGTATTTCTCCGTCCAGAGACCTCTTAGTTGCGTAGTAATTGTGACTTAATTCACTGATGCAACGAAATTGGTATCATGCTGAAAACTTTTTTGTTTATGTTACTCCCATCCCCTAAAGGTCATACGCAACCTACAGGACATTTTGTGCAGTGGATGGGCTAAGGATGTTTTTCTATTTTTTTTTTATTAAATGTTATATTTTTTTCTTGTATTTATAATTTATTTTTTGCATAGTCTTGACAGCAAACGTGGAACTTTTTCAAGCGACTTCAGGCTTCCAATTCGAACCGCAGTCTGATGGCGGAGAGCGAGTGTGCTAACCACTCGGCCAACCAAGCCGGTACTTACGTAACGCACCCAAATATTTCATTTTCCAATCTGCTTGTCATCTATTCAGCTAGCTCACTCAAACTGCTCTACTTGGAATCCCAACAAAAGGCAAATTAACTCGCTTATCTTCTATAAAATGTTTTTCAAGAAGGACAGACAATTTCTAACGAGACATTATTTTTCGAATTTACAATTTAAGTTGAAAGAGCAATACAAGAAATTCTCCAGTGAAAGAAATGTGAATTCAGAACAGATCAAAAGAAAAGTGTATAGACTCGATCGTTTATTCGCAAAGAGCATTTTTGAGTCTGGAGGTCGCCATTTTACGAAGTCTACATTTTCACAGGCGACATGCGTTTTGCTCTAGAGCTTGCCTGCGGATGTTGCAATGAGTGGTCGTAAAAATATGGAAAACGTTTTCTTTAGTTCAAGCTACAAGTCCGCTATCCTTTTCTGTCACTGGGGTGGCTCAGTCAGCGAAAATATTTCGAAACGATCAGTCTTGAACTGTAGTGTAGAAGGAAGCTTATTTAAACGGGAGAAATACACAAAATGACGTAAATAACGCTTGATGACGACAGCCAGATGGAACGGCGTAAAAAAGGGCACTTTTAAAAGCTCATTCTTATCAGAGGCAAGGAGCCGATGCACGTTTTGATTATTATTTTGTGACAGCTGACGTAAAGCCGTGTAGGAATAAGAAAATAAAAAAGACAGGATGGGATAAATATATGTCTAAATTAAATTAAAAACATTTTCTGCTATTATAAAGAATCGATTTCATATTGTAAAGGGGAAAAAAACTAGAAAGCCAAGAAAATAGTCTCAAAGAATTAAAGAAATTCATAAGCGAAATTAGAGAGAGAGAGAAAAAAGATGGGGTAATTAAAAGATGAGCAAGAGAAGATGAGGCAGCATGGCAGAAACAGCATACATGAGATGAAAATATGCTCGGAAAGAAGAAGAAAGCAAGTAAAAGATAGAAGGGATAAAAATGTGTGCTGCCTAACAAAGAGGATGAGATTGGTGAAAAACGGAGAAAGCACGTTACCGAAATGTTAAATACAGAAAACGGAATAACCGGCACATTAAGAAAGTCTTATAAGTAGATTTTAAATATTACGTGAGAACCAAAATGTAATTATGGGTGTAATAGGGAAGATGGAATGTGAAGGCGATGATAATACAGCAAGTGAAATGAGAGGAAGAAAGTGCTGATAAATTGCAAGCGATCTTTAGTAGTGTGCTGGAGAGTGAAACGGGCAGTGGAGAGAGAGAGAGAGATGCAACGAGAATTCTAATGCGAAGGAAAGACGGTAGCCTCTGGTTCCGCGAAGACGAGGAATCGGTGTACTTACAGTATCCGGGTGTTTTTTTTTTTTGTAACTTTTAAATTTTGAAATAGGATTAAAACTGAAATCGAAAATATATTAAGGCTTGTTGGATTTAATAAAGCAGTGCACATCATCCAGAAATATGATTGAGCAAAAAATCAGAATCGTTCCTGATAAGGATGGATGTGCGACAAGGGATTGCCGAATATCTGGGTTGCTTTTTAATATGGCCATTGATTAGATTAATGGGGAAAAAATGCAAGGAAAAGAATAAAATGGAATCTCACAACACAGCTGCAAGATCTAAATGATTAAATAACATGAAATTATATTAAATAAGTTATTATTTAATTAATAAGAATTTAATATTATCGGAACACACGAGCGGAATCAAAAGCATTGAATGAGGCAGCTTAAAAAGATGGACTTCAAAAGATATGAAAAAAGGCAAAATTAAGCATCAGATGCCAGAGAGAAATTAAATTGACCAACAAATGGAAGAGGGATGAAGAATACCTGCTTAGGCGGTGATGCTGATAGAGCAGGTGGAAATAACAAGGGGGCAATGCAAAGTTTGACGATAGCAAACACTGCTTAAAGAAAATCAAGAATGGATGGAAATCATCCGAATGGAAGCTGACAGAAAGCTGAAGGAAACTGTTTTCAAACAAAGTGTTTCTCAAATATTAAAAACGTTTTTAACAAATAATCAGTTTTCTAAAAAGATAAACAAAAAAGTATTTCCAGCGAAATAAAACACGCAGATAGAGAAGAAATTCCAAGGGTACCTTTGAAATGAATGCGAGAAGAAAAAATTAGAAGGTTTAATCTAACTTGGAAAAGGACGATTGAAAAAAAAAAAAAAAAAGATGGCTGCTCGAGGGAAGCAGAAGACAGGAATAACTGGAGTGGATTTCAGTCTTGTGTGCTACGGGAGGGACAGGAAGTTATTTCGTCTTGTAGAAAATATTTATTGGTTACGTTGAAGACATTCTTTCGGTAGATGACAAGAATTCTTCTGCAATCGTATCTTTATTAGCATTAATTGGTCCATCTGTTTCTATCGCACATTCCTTTTTCTTAAAATTCTCTTCTCCATGTTATCCCTCGCAGTCGGAGAGATGTTCGTACGAAGTTGGTTTCTGTGCGCGATTTTCTCCCACCAACCTACATTACATTGTATCTCTTCTTAACAGGCTCTTCTCTGCAGTGAGGCTTCGTTTGCTTTTGTTACTCACTTGGCACGAGAGCTTTAAGTGCACTTTTATTCGCATACACAACAGCAAAAGGCACTTTTCCACTTCACTTGGTTATTTTATTTTATTATTTTATTATTATTATTTTTTTTTGCTTGGAAATGCAACGAGTACATAGAAGAGTACGTTCTGCTATATTTTAATCGGATTTGAAGGGTTATTAAAAAAAAAAACTGCTGCAAATTACGCGCGCGCCTCTCTGGACAAGTTACATTGGCAAGGCATGTAAAGGATTTGATCGATCATCCCTTGGATTTAAGTATTCGCTTTTTAGATTCACAAAATGACTGCGCTCTGTAAGGAGTAAAACATTGCGCAGATCACCAAAGCAATCACCAGTAAACGAACGCATTTTCTCAAAGTTAATTTAACCTAACCAGCCCAATACACAGTATACAGCAGCACCCCCACACGCGCATGACAAGCAAAGATGGTGTAAATCACAAAGTTTGCAATTAAGTCCGAAGCGACTAAAGTCGTGATGCTCGTGTGTTTATTAATGGTGTTATCTGCGTGTGTTCTTCTGACTGGGTTTGCCTGTCTTGCGGCTGAATCCCTTTCAGTTATAAAACCATTAGGAAGATTCTTCGCATGGTGGACGGTATTCAAACCCAGAGTGTGATTTTGTCGCACATTTTTTAACATCAGTTTTGAACCCTAAGTTCAAGCACCTCTAATCTTTTTTCCTTTCCTCTTTCACTCTCTTGTCCACAGCACACTTTCACGAACATCCGTGCCTTGTGCGGGATTCGAATCTTGCAATATTCTTAATTATGTTTCAATTTTGCAATTATTCCATAATTATTGTGAGCAATTTATTCTGTCGTTACAGGTTGTTTTTTTTTCAGTAATCTATCGGGTGGGGGGGGGAGGGAACCAGTTCAGAAATCCACTGTATTATAGCACGCCATAAGAACTGCGTTTTGAACATCACTAAAAGTGGGTAGCCGCATGAAATATTACTGACCTGGTTTCGACTCTGGCCAAGGTCCACATCCTTAACTGCCAACAAGAACTCAGTGGCGTGCATGTACTGCCTATCAAGCAATTCTGTTAGACGAGCTCTTGTGACATTGCATCGGCTAATGGTGCAAAATGTATAATTGGGTGGAGGTTCAGCGCACGCCTAACAGCAGAGTACTCCATTTTTGTACTCGGCTATTAAGTGCTTTCATTTCTCACGTCACCAACATCTTCAGATTTCGGAAGCGCATCGGAACAGATTTTGACATCGACCCAAAGCTGTAGTAATTATATCGTTAACCCGTTTTTCCTTCAGTTGCAAACTAGGAGGAAATGAAGCAACAGTATACGATGATTAGAGGGGTTCCATGAATGGGACTCCTTTCTTAGTCCTCCTCTTTTCCGCAGCTTGTTTGATGCATTCGTGCTATCATCAACACAGTCAATAAAATTGATTTGTGATGGTGCCACAAATACAGGTGGGTTCTTCGAATTCGCGTGATGGATGAAACCTGGTGATCAAAGTGACAAGCAAATAAGCAGCTCTGTCAGACGAATACAGATGGGACACACACAGACGGTTGAAGGCCGTCCTCTTCCGCCGTAGTCTGGAATACTAACTAAATTCAAGCACGTGTTGTGGTACTCGCAAGTATACTGATTGAACAAGATATTAGACACCTCCCTCTCGGTGCAAAAGATAATTCGCCAGTAACATGTCACCATAAATAGACGGTAAATTGCAGATAACATCTACATTCAAATAGTTCTGGTGGTTTGGATTTACGACCAAGGCTGAGGTCGTAAATCCAAATCGTGAGGCCAGTGTATTGTCTGTGTGTGTGTTCTTGTGACCTCTTTCTCGAAAATCATTCTAATTCTCTAATCGGCTAACTCATATTCACTCGAAAAACCCTGATAAAAGTTCTTCGCATCTTAGGTGGGATTTAAACCTAGGTCTTTGCAAACAAAGGGCATCCACCGCACTTGAGCTATGGAGGCTCTTCTGCGTTCAAGTGTGTGTAATATTGAGCAATGATCGTTATCGTACGCACCGAGTAGCATCAAAGGCTAGTAAGAATATCCAAGAAATCGTAGGATGCAAAAGCGTTTTAGGCATATCGAGAATCTTGTGTTAAAGAGAAAACATCAAGTCAACGTCAGACTTGTGGAAGGAAACAGCGGATCGGTGCAGCAGATAAGCGTAAAACGAACAGGACCATGAAGTCGAATAAACGAAGTACAGTTGATCGAATGGCTGTGCAATATAACCAAAACTGCAACAGAAAGCCTGTCGGAATGCCCCTTCGACTGTTCGTTGTTCGTTCAATGTTTACGCAAGTCTTTGGTTTCGAGTCTACACAAAAGTCAAGATGATCTCCAAAAGAATCCGGGCGATCGTTGAGATCAGCAGTAGGCAATGACGCTTAACTGGAACTATTCTAAAAATAGCTTCCAATGAATCTTTTCGATCTTGAAAATGATCTCTGCATGGAGCTTACTGAATAGTATTTCTATTTCGAAATATTGCGCAACATCGTCGTGTCTCGTCTAACACAGTGATGGTTCAAAGATTTCCGCAACAAATTTGCGCTTGGGACGCGCTTTACGAAAACACCGTTTTAATCTCTTTCATTTCCCAGCAATTTCTGACAGGAGATTTCGCTATCACAGACTACATCGTCTTTTATTTTCTTTCCAACTTTCTAGCCACTATTTCTTCCCCTCCCCTCCCCTCTCTCTCTCTCTCTCTCTCTCTCCCTCCCTCCCTCTGTTTTGCATTACCACAAAGAGGGATCAATTTATTGCAGTGCAGTCCAAAATCAGATTTCAGCATGCAAATTCGTTACTCCCTGTGGGATGATTATTGATTTCATATTGAGTGTTTGTTTCGCTTGTGATGGAAAACTATTTATTGTATTAAGAAAAGAAAAGCTTAAGCAACTGGAAACATAAAGAGAAATAACAGATAATAAACTGAAATGCAAAATTAATCTATAACAGTAACTGAAGAGGAACAACCACGCTTCGACATACATTTCACCTTCGGTAATAACTCCGGGTCTAAGCTGAATGCTATCGCTAGGTCACTGCAGATGCGATCACAGCTTGACAAATTTCTAGTGAAGTTTTCTTAGTAATAATTCAATAGGGCTCTTTAAAATCAGCCACTACTGATTCTGAGATGTCCACAGACGGATAGAAATGTACGGGTAGACATTCAGAAGGGATCCTTGGCAAAGAATGCAAACTTCCTCAAATTCGAGAAGCGCAGGAAGAACGAAGCTGTTAATTAAAACTAATTTCAGTAAGCGACCGTTTCTAAACTGAAGTGAATCTTCTACTTTCTCGGTGTCTGGCTCACTTTAATTTTTTAGGTGACTTTTTAATGAGATTGTGTCAACATGGAATTACTCAAAATGTAGCAATTTTCACTTATATATATGTTAAAGATACGAAGCTATTTTAAACCTGGTTTTACTCCATTTCCCAAGTAAGCAAACAGACAAATAAGTCAAGTTTGCGCGTGCAAGTGTTGCAAGTCTAGCTGACCCTGCAGGTAGTGCAAGACCAAGGTAACTCATGGTAAAAGTAGAATAAGCTCTGATCACTAATCTTAATATTTACCCATAATGCAAAGCACATCTCCTGGAGGAGATGTATGATTCTTTGTATTAAAGGCAATGGGCCACTACCAGACCGGTTTCGACCTTTATTGAGGCCTCATCAGTGGGAGCCAGGCTAGAAATACCAAGATTTTAGTAATACAGAGCTCATAAGTATTTTACCAGAACAAGTTACCATAAGGTGCTTGGACCTTATTAAATAAAAATCTCAGGAGGAGATATAAATGTAGAAAGTATTTTACCTTGGGTATAATAAATCCTCCAGGAGATGTGCTTTGCATTATGGGTAAATATTAAGATTAGTGATCAGAGCTTATTCTACCTTTACCATGAGTTGCCTTGGTCTTGCACTACCTGCAGGGTCAGCTAGAATTGCAGCCGTAAACTTGACTTGTTTGTCTGTTTGCTTGCTTGGGAAATGGAGTAAAACCAGGTTTAAAATAGCTTGGTATCTTTAACATTTATTATACCCAAGGTAAAATACTTTCTACATATATATATATATATATATATATATATATATGCACGCGAGAGAGAGCCTTCATTTGTATTTTTTGTCTCTCCAAGTGTTACAGGGACTGCACTTTAGGCAAAATGCGCTTTTCGTCACTTGATAAATGTACACTTTAAGCACAAACACAAACTTGACTCACTGAATACCCGCTCTAGAATATTTTATATCCAAATTCAAACACGTTTTGTGGTCCCTGCAATGTGAAGAACGTCCTCTGATATTAAACTTGTCTCTGGCACGGAGTCGACAAAGTTCCTTTAGCAAAGATTTGTTTCATCTCGTTCACGTTTTGCAGAAATTATAAATCTTCATGTTAAAAGAAAATGACTCGGGGGAGGGGTAGAAAACGAACAGGCGCTTGAAAAGGAAATTTTGCCGTCAGCAATCAACAAGATTACTTTGGTGTTTTATTGGAAACAGGAATTAACTTTCTTTCGCCATGTGATATCTTATCTGATGTGTTTCTATGAGGGATGGCGACGAAAAACTTCACAGTCCGTTCAGCACGAGTGCATTAAATTGTTATCGAACCCCCTCCTTCGTCCTCGCTCCGACTGTAGATCCCGACAGAGCCAGATGGCTTCCGCTACAAAATTCTCTGCTCTATCGTGTAAGAAAGCAAAAATCGCCCCGTCCTCGAAGGCACAACGTGCATACGTAATGACTTCCGAGAGGTAGTGACTCGGGACGGCATACTGGCTCGTGCACGAGCCAGTATGCCAGAGGAAGGACTCATCTGGAATCCATATTAAAGGTCTGTGGTGTTATGAATATTCCAAGAAACATTACAGAAAAGGATAAAATTATTTCTTCGATTACTCGGCCATAATGAGATGGTCTCAGACACGTGACCGTTTTCCTGATAAAGCGATTACTCTCGAAAACGGAAATGGTGCCGCTTAACAAGCAGTTTTACTCCCTTTCAGCTAAAAGTTTCCTATTCCATCGCCATCAAGTCTTGCTCATCAATTAACGGAAGAGCTGCCTGTAGCTGGCCGAGCACATCTCAGTAAAGAATAATTCCCCTCCTCACTATCATTCGCACACGTTTCTCTACTTGATAATATCTTTAACAACGTTTCTATTTAGAATGAAAATTATGAAAATAGGCAGCAAGAAACGTGCAGCTGAATTCGCAATGGCGAAAATCTATATATATATATATATATATATATATATATAAAGGGTGTCCCAAAATTCACGCAAGATTTAAATTTAGCGCCATTTGTGCGGTAAAGTGTTGCCAACGAGACAGCGTGACAGCTGACAGTTCAGGGTTATTAAAAATGGAGCGCTACACGAAAGAACAACGCATTTTCATTGTTGAGCAATATTTTAAAAATAATGAAGGTTTGGCAGCTACAGTTCGCAATTTTCATACAAAATATGGTCGGAATAGTGATTTAACTTCATCAACTATGAAAAGATTAATTAAAAAATTCAAGAAAACTGGATCAATTATTGATCTTATACACTCTGGCCGTCCTTCAATAAGTCGTTCAACAGAAAACATCGAAGCAGTTCGTGAGAGTGTTGCTGAGAGTCCAGGAACATCAATTCGGCACCGTGGTCTTGAATTCGGCATTTCGAGAAGCTCTCTACAGCGTATTCTCACGAAAGATTTGCATCTTTATGCTTACAAAGTTCAATTGACTCAAGAACTGAAGCCTACTGACCACACACACACAGCGAAGAAAGTTCGTTGAATGGATTATGGAAAAACAACAAGTGGATGCTTATTTTTCGAACAAAATCATCTTCGGCGATGAAGCTCATTTTCATCTTGATAGCTTCGTTAATCGACAAAATTGTCGCATTTCGGGTTCAGAAAATCCACGAGTGATTGTTGAGAAACAAATACATCCACACCGTGTCACTGTTTGGTGCGGATTTTGGGCTGGAGGCATCCTCGGTCCATTCTTCTTCGAAAATGCGGCTGGTAAGGCAATAACAGTTAATGGTACTCGCTATCGCGACATGATAATCAAGTTTTTTGTGCCTAAATTGCAAGATATGGACGATATGTGGTTTCAACAAGACGGTTTCAACAAGGAGGAAATTGAGCGCTGTATCAACGAAATTCAGCCACATTTATGCAAAACGGTTATGGAAAATTTCGACAAAAGAGTGCGTATGTGCCAGCAAAGCCGTGGAGGCCATTTACCCGATTGCTATTCCATGCATAACCCTATACTGTGTACGTTATAAATCAATAAGAAATTACAATTTTTAATTAAAAACCTGTGTTTTCTATCAAAATTACTTCTTGCGTGAATTTTGGGACACCCTGTATATATATATATATATATATATAATATATATATATATATATATATATATATATATATATATATATATATACATTGATGAGAGAGAGATTTTGGGCAATTTTATCAAAAATAGTAAACTAAATACGGAAGGGAAAGACAAGTAAGTTTGAACAAATTTATGTGAGTTAAATGAGAAATCAGTCTAAACGCTCAATTAGCTGAGAAAGTGTTTGAACCAAATTTTAACTTAGAGATCTGAGGAATAAAACACTTTAGCAGATATGAGAGTCGTGAGGAAGATCATCACAGGATTGAATTGATGTCATCAGCTGCAGAATCATATTAAAAATGAAAATTATTGGGAAGGGACTTGACATTTTAGCATTTGGAAAGATACGCGAGGAGAGTTGAGCTAATCTCGGATAGCGTAATCACTTAAACAGATTGGGAGAGGTTATGGTAGATGATGCTTGATATACTTATGAATCTTAGATGAAACAAAATATGAGATCTTACAGATTTCGTTTTCGGAGGTGTAAGAATGGACTAGAAAATGATGGCGTTTTCTTGTAAGGTACGTTGGTTATAAAGCTTAGTAGGACAACTTTATTGGGAACAGAAGTGGTGCGAAGACCACAATGAAGGCGCAAGGAACACAATGTCGAAGGAATACAAATACATATATAGTAGCGTGCTGGGGGGAGGGGAGCACCTAGAAAAATTGTGGATTTTTGCCTTTGATCGATCTAAAATATTTAAGACAAAAGGAAAATAAATGACACTTTCAAACAGCGGTGAGGAATAAAAAGACACGACAATAGGTATACACCTTTCTCCCATACATACTGGAGAAAGGTGTATACCTATTGTAGTACATTAGCATTAATATCCTGGGTGGGATAACAGTTACATAATCCAAAACTCCTGCTTTAGAAATCGAACAAAGACTTTTTCAAGTTACTTCGTACCTCCAGTAAGCGAGCAGGATGTCTAATTGGAAGAAGAAATCCACCTCCCACTCAAAGCTGTTCGATGCAGTTATTAGTAAAAAGGCCCCTACACGGTAAGGTTAAATTAGATCAGTGATTTTCAAACTTTATAACGAGACGCCTCCCATATTTTTCGAAAAATAGATAAAAATTCTCGCACTCCCTGCACTTCTCATAAAAAATACCGACCATAGATTTCTTAGCATGTGTTTCATTATGGTAAAACTAAGATGTTCTTCCAGTTTGTGGAAAGTACGCAGTTATACTGCAAACCAGACTTACATAGTACACAGAGATATTTATTATAAAAAAATGACAAGCATTAATTTTGAACGCAGTATATTAATGACAAAAAGGTTTATAAATATAAACAATAATGTTGAGCATTGCTTTACACCCTTTCATAAAGGGTCTCGCTCCTTCACTACAGGGGCGTGCCTCACAGTTTGAAAAGCACTGCATTAGATGGGCCGAAATGCGAGTTGAATGTCGGTGTAGAATGGATTAGCTTATTGCATCGGTTAATTGCCTGTTTGGAAGGATGAAGATCCGCCTACTTCAACAAGAGACGAGCTAACTCATATTCAGTTGAAATTATTCTGGTAATTGTCCAATTTATGAAGGGTGGGGAAAGGACGAGAGGGGGCATCCTTGGAAGCTGAGAATGAAGGCTGCCAAGAAGGATGTGAGGGGTTAGATTTTTCTCTCAGAGGGTAGTGCGTGATTGGAATGGATTGCCATTGGATGTTGTAAGTGCAAGCAGCGGGAATGAATTCAAGCATAAGTATGATAGCTAGTGCGTGTAGTATGTGGCCTCCCACGATGAGTCCCTGACTCCCTGGAGGTCTCTCTCTTAATAATAAAGCTAGAAAGTTGCCCGAGAAGAACCGAGGAGACAAACTCCCGTTTTGTCGTGTGCTGTTGGTACATTCTTATACCTGAAAGTTATCGCATGTTTATTATTCGGTACTGCACTGCTCGTGTAAGTTAGGTCGGTCCGGTCATGAAGCTTCGATGAGAGATGAATTTCATCGCCCTATGTGAGATCTCGTCCCGCTTACTGGAGACCTGGATTGACTTGAAAAAATGCTATGTTTGTTCTCTAGAGCAGGGTTCCGGATTATTGGTAAGAACTAATTAAAAATACAAAACTGTATTAAATTTAATTAAAAAAACTAGTATTAATTGATACAGGCTTACAACCTTTGGGGAGTCACAAACAAAAAACCGAATACGGAAAGTATGAACCAATTGGCTGCCTACGGTTATTGCTTCAATTCTGTAATTTCCAGAAAATTACAGAAATGTTTTTGATGCTGATCTCTTGATTTTCTTTTCTTTGTGAAGAAGTATTTTCAAGGTAAAGGCATTACTTTCATTTCTCTTCCACTACCTAACACTAAGAAAAAGTAATGCAAAAGAACCCACAAATATGCGAAGTAACATTCACAAGAATGTTGTGTCACATTCTTGTGAATTCACATTCGCTTCCTATCTGATCAGATATGAAGACGATGGCGAAACTTTCTCCATCAAACCGTTTCAAATAAGTTATGGTAATTTAATTTTTCTTTGCTTTGACTATCGTTTGAACGATAAGCGACACTTCCAATCTTTTGTTTAATGGTGACATTGCCATCATTAAACAAGAGATCGGAAGTGTCTGAAAAATTCTCTCTCTCGGGTGTAGTATGTACTTTCCTTACCCATTCGTTTGCCAAATTCGACAGTCGAGTTTGGCGAACAAGATACAGCACATAAGTAATATTCTCCTGCAGAAAGGTGAAGATATGGAAAATTTATAAAGAAGTGTGTTCAGTTTATTTGCGATGCTTCAAGATAATACCAACGTGATCATATTGCCTTATAAATCTTCAACCACCATCATGCGATTTGTTGAAATAATTTTTAATCTTAAGCAACGGTTCAAAGTTATATCATGCAAACAGAGCAAGGCAGAAGAAAAGAATTTCGATCGCCCAAATTAGCTCTTCAGGTGCCTTTTCTGCTGGAGTACCGTCAATGGAAGCGTTTATTTCCATAAACGCTTCCATTGACGTTCCTGCCAATCCTGCAACACTAAGTGAGTGGATGAAATAATCAGTGTGTGTGTGTAAAAGGAGGGGAATTAAGCGCAATGCATCCTGGCTAATGCACTGGATGAAGAGTACACTTCACCATGAATCCTGCTTTCGAAGCATATTTTGGCATCGCTCACTTAAGATAATGAAGTCTCCAACTTTTAGTTTCGAATTTCCTCTTAAAATTTCAGCGTTGTAATAATTTTTTTACAATTCAAACCAATTATTCTTCCTTTGTACACAATCCTCCTCAGTTTAACTGATTATGTCTTCTTGGCAAAATATCCAACAGTTGATTTCTTTCACGTCTCCAAAAGGGAATCTTCGAAGCCAGAGTTGCGGGATATGACGACATGAAGGTTCGTAATATCAAGACTGAAATGTCGCTTCACAACCCTCTCCTTTTGTGTTTTGATGAGAACTCGATTCCGCCATGATATATATTCCACCCGTGTATGTTTTCGCAAACTGTGAAGCACATGACTGCAGAACTAGGGTTGATATTTTTGCATACTAAAGTTCTCCA
Source organism: Typopeltis vanoorti (assembly GCF_054136105.1). NCBI lineage: Eukaryota > Metazoa > Arthropoda > Arachnida > Uropygi > Thelyphonidae > Typopeltis > Typopeltis vanoorti. The sequence continues at coordinate 816,334 of NC_143553.1, forward strand.
AGAATACTTCCTAAAAGGAAAGGTGTTTCCGGTGGTCGGGATTTTAAAAATGGAAAAATTTGCTTCTACTCCTACCGGCAGCATTTCAGAGCGAATGAGTGCACACAACTTTACGGAAAGCGAAGTACAAATCTGAACAAAAACGGACTTCATATTTTTTTTTTTTAATTTTTAAATGTTTTTTTTCTCAGGGATCAAAATGTTATTTTCGCCCTCCCTTGCTTAACGCAGCTTTGAGAACTCGCTGGTGTATTCATCGTCCGTTGGTACCTGCATTGTTTAGTGATTTAGATTTTTTTGCCCGAGTGGAAGGTCAGAATGCCGAGTTGGGAAATTTTATTAAGAAAGAAGGGCAATAAATTATCTAATTCATCTAACATTGGCTTTGATTGCAGCAAGCAAAAGAAAGTAGTGGGAAGGGCTGTTTCTTGAGTTCCACTTACTCAAGAAACAGGACGAAATCAGAATAATGACAACAATATATCTCCCTGAAGGGATCAGATGGAAGAGTAGGGGGGGGGGGGAGACTACACTACTCTTTAGATGGAAGAGTAGTGTAGGCGAAGTGGAAGAGTTCTTGCGATCTTTTTTCGTGGCCGATGATCAACATACTCGGAGCATTTTTGATTCATATCAAAGCAAGAACTGTCGCTACAGCATGGCGAAGATTATTTTTCAGAATATGCTAAATTAAAGAGCAAAACTCCGGTATTCCTTCACATTAATTACTTTTCTTAATATTGATTATACAAATTCCATGTTTAACACTCCGGTCTTGCTGTTTCATTTCTTGAGCTGAAAGAGTTGTCTCTTCGCTCTTGTGGAATAATCAGCACACCATGGAATTCTATTAAATGCCTCCGTAGCTTAGTTGGTATAGACGAAGCTCTTTGGTCGGAAAGATCTGGGTCCGATTCCCGTACATGATGCGAGGAACCTTTATCTGTCTCTTTCGACTAAAGGTGAGTTAGCCGGTCTCATATGGAAGTAGGGGTTTTCTTCACCCCGGAAACTAGGGTTTTTCGTTCCTCAGAAGAGATAAACCGACCCGTGAACACACACACATAGATCTACAGTCATAAAATACATAGTTGAAATTCCTCACTGGAGAGCTCAACCAGTTCTAAGGGACGGTTGAGGAAAATTGGGGGATATCACGACAGCAACAATAACAAATCTTCTATTAATTTTAATGATTCATTTCTGGGACTTCGAGATTAATGAGGACTGTCTACCCCCCCTCCCCCGATATTGCTTGAATACTGAGTTTTTGAGTGTAGAAACCACATATACAATCGGTGGAAAGGTTGAACACATGCTAGGCGTTGTCGGCCGAACTGACAAACGAGGAGACAGCGAATCGAATGTCAAAATTTAGAGCGAATACGAATTCCTTGCAGCATGAATATTTCAGTAGGAGTTTAGATGGTGGATGATTTTTCTTTTATCACCAGATGCGAGTCAATTCTGTAAAGTTAATCTCGCTCCCGGTAACTAGTGTATAGAGTTTACTTCTTTTTGTCCGAAATTCGGATGATCTCTTGTTGGCACAGAAAATGCTCGTAGTTGTGACCCTTACGACCTTTTCATTGGAGCCGTTTTGATGAGTCCACGTGGTGATTGTGGTCGAATTATTTTATTCATCAAGAGAGAATTAATGAAATGATGGAGCGTGGGAATTCATGCACATTTCTTAGTTGTGTTTCAGGCCGCGCTTGCTGAACATCAGCAATGCTCATCGCTTGGGAAGACCACGAGTATAATCCTTTGGACGGTGCAAGGAAATAAACACACTGGACGTCAAACAGAATCAAGGTAGGGTGAATGGCCAGGTTCTCCGCTTTGCCAATTGGATCCGAATCCAACTGTCGAATGAATTGTTGCCAGTCTTAGTGGCAGATGATGTTCATGGTGCGAAGCCACTGCCTATTTATCGGAAGTTTAAAGTGATATTCAAAAAATATTTCTTTGTTCTCTTCAGTAAAGTTTCTGAATAACGCAGTGCTTATGCCACAGATGGTACTGATTGTGCTAATAAAGTTATTGCTTTTCGTGGGAGGGCTGTCATTAAAAAAATAAGAGTGGGGGTGTTTTTAATTTAAACTAATCGAAGAAATCTTTAATTCGTTACCTTAAAGTTTTCCGTGTTCTTCACGCTTCGGTTATTTATTTCCTCTTCAGGTGGTGTGAACGTTCATGTTAAAGCCTTCTTTTGTTGCTTTTCGAGTTAATAATGTTTCTTTAGTTCTGCAATTTCGTATTACAAAATACTGCTATGAATGGCTCTCCACGGAATGAAGGAAGTCCCCGCGTAAGTACTTATGGTCGAAACTTGCTACTGATTTCTGCATCCCAGGAACTAATCACGAATCTCTGAGGTGGCCAGTCCCTTCTTTTCCGAATATTTGAGTAGTGTGTGTCACCTGATTGGAACAGGCGAGGCGCAAGCTTTTTTTAAGTATTCATAAATGTGATTGTTCTGAGCAAGTTCCGAGAATGGCCAGCTTTGGTTTAGGAAACATTTCAGTTGGAAAATATTTGGTTGAATGCGATGCAAATGGAGGATAAGACGCAAAGAATTTCTGCATGAAGAGGACAGCTGACGAACTCTAATTTTAATGAATGCTGTGCCTTCGTGACGCAGTGAAATCGACACGCGCCTCTTATTGAAAAATTCGAGCCGAAAGATTCAGGACTTCATCCGAAGGTGATCGAGTCGGTCCCATTCCGAGGTGTCCGAGTGCTTTCTGCTGGAAACTCCTTCCCCTCCCCAAGAAAGACAACGCATGAAATTGGAAGGGATGAAGCAACAGCCTTTGTTGCTTTTAATGAAAAGGCAACAAAGGCGATTGCTAAGAGCTCGTTTCTGTTGCGGTTCTTATTTCGATCATCTTCTAATCGAGTACTGCTGTTTGTCTTTCTTGATAGGTTGACACAGAAGGACACTGGTTCGGTCCCGCTAAACATTTGTGTACTTTCCAAACACAAGCAGTTCCTTACGCAAACGCATTTCCAATTCTTTTTCATGTGTGTGGTCGCTTTCTCATTACAAGTGGATGGTTTCGATCAAATCTCAGCTAATGAAAGTCTGAGTTTATATTTTCTCCTTGGGGGGGGGGGCGATATTTCACGTGAAACGAATGAAAGAGCTTTAATACTGTATGTAGGAAAAAGAAATCGATTGAGCAGTGAACGTGCTGCTCTGTTCAAGGTACGACAAGAATTTTGTTGTCGGTCGTTTTAGTAAAAAGGGGAAGATTCGAGCTTAGTAGAAATCACGAGCACAGCTAACCGCGAAAGAAACTTCTTTCTTCACCAAAACTTTATCATGTAAAAAAGGAAACTTTCTTTTGCTGCAGCGTTTTTCTTGCTGAATGGATGAATTAATTTCTCATGAAATTGCTAAACGCAGAAATAAGCTAAGCGTCTCAATAGCACTCTTCTAAATTCTGCTGTAAATTTTCTGACAGGGAGACCACAGCGCAACGTAAAAGATACGCGACGAGATCAATCGAGTAAGTAAATGGCAACTTCTCGATCTTTTCCTTTTTAAATTAACACGAAAGTGTTTCGGTTGCTTCTGTTTATGTAGAGCGATCGGTGTTCTGAATAAACATGCCAGCAGCTTCTATAAAACAAGCAGACAAGTCGTGAGAATACTTCAAGTATGCTTACCCTTGGTTAAGGAAAAGACGAGAGGTCTTGACCCCTTGTCGCCAGGATTAAAACGGAGTATTAACTAATGAAAGTAATGATTATCGGAATGATGTAGCAGTCGTTCTCCGAAGTGTATATGACGTTAGCATTTTTCCCGGAAAGCAGAAACCCCTAACGTAAAATTGCGCAAACTTACGCAAGCAATACGAAAATTTGTGTGCGCAAATCCAACTTCGCAGAGAGCACACCAAACATGTCGGTTTGCGGAAGAAACGATTAAGCTGCAATATTTCAAAATAAAATGTACCGATTGAAACACGAATTAGAAAACGTTTCACTTCATTGAATAATTCATTTTGCTAGGTCTTAGGTTGCTGTCCCCCCTCCCTAAGTTTCTCCATGTTTCAATCAGTAAAATTTCTTATAATCATCTTTTACCGCAACTACGACTTAAGCTTAAAATCTAATTTTCGGCCTTAAATAAATCCACACCGCGCTTGTCAACTGATTGCTTTGGTAATTGTACAAGATATTGATTATGACCATACTCTCGACAAGAAATTCTGCTTGTTTTCGCATTCGACACCATGATCAATCAACACTTTTTCGACTGTGCATATCATGAAAGAAGGAGAATTCGTGTTGATTGCTCTACAAGGAGGCGCGCGCACGCACACACGTCTTGCAATATAAGCGAGTCGCTTTCGAGCCAATATCAAACAACACACGAGCAGAGTGATTTGACTAACTGAAACGCAACATATTCGAAAACGCCGATTTTAAACTCAGGTTTCGATTTGTTAAAAACGTACTTTCCCAAAATCCACTCCGCGAACGATCCCCCTTCCCAGTTCCTTTAGCGGTGGGGTCCCCTGTTTTTTTTTTGTTTTTTTTTAACAGTTTATTCACATCACGTATACAAGATATACATATTATGCTATTCAACTTGTATAATTATGTACAATATTTCACAATACAATTCAACGTACAGCATTATAGAATAAAAATTCAAGTATTTCTATCATATTCTGTTGGTACTGACACTTATTTTGGCTATTAATTTGTTATAGTTAATAAAAAGTTTTCTTATATATACAAATAGAGTAAAATACATTTCGGATAGTTTTCGTAGTTTATAATAATTACTGGTTTTAGTGATAAAGTAGGTTAGCTTGTGTATTTATGTGCAACCAAGAGCCGTAGCCACACTGGTTACTAGAGAATTAAACTAGTTCGAAACAATCACTGCAAGTCATGTGACCTTATCTATGAGGGCTCACCTTACACGGTTTGATTCGATGTAGAACTTAATATACTAGTCTCCTAATTGAATAAACTAGTTAGTATATTGGTACCTTAATTGGATATGATAGATGTCTTATAATGATATCTTATACTAGATGTTTAAAGTAATGGTCAACATTGTTTAGTACCATGAGGTAGTCTCTCAATCTTTTTCTGAATGCATATTCTGAGGTTATTATTTGATTTCATTTGGGAGTTTATTGTAGCTGCTTGCCTGTCGCTAGGTACTCGAAGGATTTATGAAAAATTTCTTCGTTTGCCTTGGGTAGTACCAGCATGTTTAGACCACAGCGTAATCCATAATCTAAATCAGTGGTGGCGAACCTTTTTATGTGCGCGTGCCAAACATTTACCAATCGACTTGCTGACGTGCCGGGCAGTTTTTAGTAGGGAAAAAATTAATAGAAAATTAATCTAACCTAATTTATTTATTTATAAATTTATAATATATATTTATTTATAATATTTTATAAATAATATTTTATTTTATTTATAATATTTATTTATATATAAATTTATAATGTTATTCAGTGTAAAATTGATTATTGTATTACTAAATTGATTTTCTTCATGTTGGTTTGAAAAAAAGAAAAAAAAAACAGTAGTGAGAAATATTTATGCATTGGAACACAGCATCGAAATTAGCTGAGCAAGGGAAGCAGCAGAAGGATGTCAACTTGTCGGCGAAACGCTTACCATATTTACTCGAAAATAACTCGTCCTCGCGTATAACTAGCACCCCTGGTTTTACTTTACGAAAACAGACATTAAAAAGTATTGCATATGCCTCGCACACGAAAAATGTTTAAACATGTTCACGTCGAGGCGATAATAACTCGCTCCCTGCGGTTAACAACAGTCCTCCCCAACAGCTATTATACTGCAGATGCAAGAAAAACAAGAAGTTTTATTGTATCCCTGATACGGAGGCTTTTGCAGTCTGTGTAATATATTTCTCAACAAATAGTGCAATTACAGACAGCTGGAATAAAAACGGCGCTAACTAATAATCACATGTCCCCTTTCACAGAACCTATGCTGCACCAGAAACACAGTATCTAACTAAAAACTCTTGTCCAATTTTTCAATTACATGAAATAAGTTTGTTTTATTGCATTTGAAATTCGCGATGTCATTATGACAGATCATTAAAGCTAACTTCAAATAAAATTCTACCACGAATTGAAACATGCCATATAATTAATGTTTGAGTTCGCCTGCCAAGAAGCCATAAAATTCAACCAAGGGTTGAAACTTGGCGTGAGTTGAATCCACTGATAATGAGAAGTTCCGTCGTAACGACAAACGACATCCCTTCGTGAATGTGTTAAAACTCAGAAATATATAGTGAATGTTGTTATGACAGTTTCAGATGTTATAGAATTCGGTTGAAGAGAATTAGCATTTCAACTGAACAATTGTTGGTTGTCTTTGGGTCGCGCGATCATTGGATAATACCGCACCAATCATATGCACGTCTTCATAGCTGTTCTTTCGTGTAAAACAAAATTTAACTTGTACGTATTGTAACAATTAAAAAAAAAGCTGAATAATTTATAAGCGTATAAAAGGATATCACTTGTAAATCGTTGGCGTGCCAGCAAAATTCTCGGACGTACCACCTCTGGCACGCGTACCATAGGTTCACCATCTATGGTGTATGGCAGGGATTCTCAACCTATGGTACGCGTACCACTGGTGGTACGTGAGCCACTGCCTTACTGGTACATCTAATATCTTGAATTAAATATAGTGGTACCCCACTGGAAAAGGTTGAGAACCCCTGGTATATGGAATTGAAATATTTTTTAAATACAATTTATATATATCGGTAGGCACGAAGATGTTTTTGCGGTTTTGAATAACGTAAGCTATATTTTCATTATTTCTTTCATTACTTCACCTATAAAAGATGTATTTGAAAAGCAAACTGAAAGTCATCAAAATGAAAACCGCTTCAAAAGAACACTCGAAGGCTGCGGCACAGAAAAACTGAAAAGCTCAAACCTTTCACAGGATAGCAGCGAGCAACAATCACGTCAACTTCCAAACAACTTTCAGCGTAACGAACAGAAGCAACATTTCGTTTTCTTAGCGTATCTCATCAAGTGTAGTAACCAAGCGATATATCACGCTAAACTCTTTCTCGGTGGCAGGACCACAAGAAAAATTCCTTGTATTTTCGAAACGTTACTGGTATTAATAAAGCATGCTTACTGTCGAATAAAAAGAAAGAAAGAAAATAACAGTCGCTAGTTGCATAAATCTCATTGGTGAAATAAATGCAATAATCTGTCCTCCGCAAAATTCCGATGGAGGCCTTAAAAGTGGTGTCAAAAACACATCATCATCAAATTCCTGACATATACCCTCAAGGGGGGGGTATAGGATATGATGGCACTGCATGAAAAATTTGCATCATTACTAACTTTCTATCCACAATTTTCGTCCAAATCAGTCTGTTAAATGTCAGGACTCAAACTTATCAGATCTCATATTTCTATCGTCTAAGGCATTTTTTACCTTATCAATCCACCTATATCTTGGTCTTCCTCTGGGTCGTTTTCCTGCCTACCTGGCAGAGAACACTTGTTTTGCTAATCTTTCCTCGCCCATTCTGTTCAAGTGACCATAAAACTTGAGATTAGCTCTGCTAACGCATTCCTGGATGCTAACAATTCAGGTTCTTTCCTCGTTTTTAATATAATATTGCCATTGATGCCATCTGTTCATGCCCATAACCTTTCTCAGGACTCTCATATCTGCGGTCTCTAGTCTTTGGTCAAGTGTTTTATTTCTAATCCAGTTCTAAGATCCATAAGTTAAAATTGGTTTGAACACTGTGTTGTATACATCTAATTTAGTGTTTTGACTAATTTCTCTCTTATTCCATATAAATGTATTCAATTGGCTTCCTACCACACCAGCTTTGTTGATTCTGTTGTATATTTCCATATATAATTTACCATCTTCACAAAAAATCGTCCCTGAGTAGCTGAAATCTTTTCCCCGTTCTATAGGTTCTCCATTCACAATGCAGTTGATATTTTCAACGATTCTGCCTATTTTCATTGTCTTTGTCTTTTTATTACTGACCTTCATACCATATCTATTACAACAGCTATTCAATTTAGTCAGAGAATCTTGCAGACTTGTGCCGAATTTATTTAGAAGTATAACGTCATCCGCATAAAGTAAAGAGCCAAGAACAACATTTCCAATTTTGATATCAGGTTTAATACTACTTTACATCATAATGTGATCCATATAGATAATGAATAACAGATGGGATAATGTACATCCTTGTTTCACACCAGGTTTAACATTAAACCATCTTCCTGTACTTCTTTCAATTCTAACTGCTGACTTACAACTCAAATAAAGACAAAGTATTTACTGATATAATGCCCCATTGGGACCATATAACTGTAACGTTTTGAATAGCTTCTCTCTTGGTACCTTGTAATATGCCTTTTCAAGATCTACAAAACTTAAATACAGATCTTTGTTATATTCCCATGATTTCTCAACTATTTGTCGAAAAGTGAAAATCTAACCCTGACAGTCTCTATCTGGCCTGAATCCAGCTTGTTCTTCACCACACGTTTCTTCCACAATCCTTCTCAACCGTTTCTCAAGTATACTTGCATAGATCTTTCCAGAACACTCAGTAGGGAAATACCTCTGTAATTCTCACATTGTTTATTTCCCTTTTTATATATGGGTACTATGAGAGCTCTACTCCAATCATCAGGAATTTGTCTCTCTGTCCAGGCCTTTTGAACTATGCAGTGCAGCCACTGTAAGACTTTTATACCACCATACTCAAGCATTTCTGATCTAATATCATCTACTCCTGCTCATTTTCTTATTTGAAGCCTTTGATGACTTTTTTACTTCAAGTATGGATATATATTCTTGATTGCATGTCTGTTGAATGTGATTTTACCACTGTGCTGTTCTCACTGTTTGTTTAATGTAGCATTTTTTCGAAGTAATTAGTCCATACTTCAAGGATATCTTTTTCTCCAGTTTTCATGTCACCTTTATCATCTCTAATTCCTTTTACAGAACTCTTTCCTCCATTTCTGAGCTTTTTCAACAACCTCCAGAATATCTTGCCACCTTCTTGATATTTATTTTCTGTGTTCTTGCCAAAGTCCTCCCATGACGTTTGTTTAGCCAGTTTTACGCATTGTTTAGCGTTCTTACATTTGTCTCTGTATTCTCTAAGAGCACAAGCTGACGTATTCTCCAGGAACTTTCGATATGCTTCCTTCTTTTCTTTCACTTCCTCTTTAATTTCCTGTATCCACCATGGAGGTCTGATTTTTCTATCCTTGCAGACAATCTCACTACATGCCTCTCTGGATGAATAAAATTTAAGCTGAGAGCTGCTCAACTTTTATTCGCTTTAAAACTTTCTTGCATGTTTTTCGTTACAATCTGAAATTCAATTTTGTACTTCTCAAGACTAAATGGTGATCACATCCAAATCCTGAGTACTCTCTAGTGTCTTACACCAGGGAGAAAACATCACTATCAACAATAACATAGTCAATGAGACTTTTCTTATTCCTAGCCTCTTCTCTCCATGTGAATTTGTGCAGATTTTTATGTTGGAACATGGTGTTAGTAATAACCAGTCCATGTCCTGAGCAGAAATCCAACAAGTATTTGCCATTATTATTAGCTTTGGTCTTTTCTCCAAATTTTTCCAAAATATTTTTGTATGTCTCACAATCATTTCCTACTCTGCTATTTAGATCCCCAACAAGGACCAACTTTTCCATTTTCATTGTGTCAGTTGCTTTTTCTAAAGCCTCAAAACATTCCCCCACTTCTACCTTAGTAGAACCTTCTGTGGGACCATAGGCACAAATAAGTCTCACTGTTCAGTTCCCGATTCTGATATTTGCCGACATTCCTTTACTTGAGAATGCCTGCCATTCAAGAAGATTAGCCTCGTATTTAGTGCTGAATACTATGGCTACTCCTTCTTTTCCTTGATTGTCATTGCCTGAATAAAACATTTTGTATTTATTGCTCAGAAAGATCTCACCAGTTTTTGCCTTTTTTGTTACCCCTATTATGTCGATCTGGTACTTATCCAAATCTTCTGCTATCTCCATTTCTTTGCCATTCACGCTTTTTATGTTACTAGTACCGATCTTGAACTCTGGTGATGTTGAGTTGGGATGGGGTTTAAGATTTGTTCCAGTAGCTGACTTTTCGCTGTTTGCCCTGGTTCCCTAGCGAAAAGAACGGGGGCCTTGTTTAACTGGGCGACGACCCAGCTGGAATTCTCTCATATTTTACCATCATTTAATATTGCGGTTTAAGCCAATAAGAATATAATTTATTCAGCTGAATCCCAAATTGCCAGCCCATCCTCTTTCGCTCCGTATCCAAGTAGATTATTAACAGGGTACACCACGAGAAGGTGAGGATTGGAGGTTAATTCAGAAGCCCTGGTTAGTTCTCCGCATTCCTTTAAAGTCTATGTAGAGATCTTCTCTCATTTATACAGCTTTGACCCCTCAAGCATCCCCAACTTCCAAACAACATTTAGCGTAATGAACAGAAGCAACATTTCATTTTCTTATCGTATCTCCTCAAGTGTAGCAGCCACGCGATATATCTGGCTAAATTTCTCTCTCTTTCTCGGTAGCGGGACTACAAGAAATATTTTTTGTATTTTCGAAACATTAATGGTGTTAATAACGCATGCTTATTTGTCGAATAAAAAGAAAGAAAATAACTATCGCTAGCCGCACAAAACTCACTGTCGAACTAAATGCAATAAGGTGTCCACTGCAAAAAGCCTAGGGAGCACTTAAAAGTGGTGTCAAAAACACATCGCACGTAAATTTAGGTTCATAGTGAAAAAATAAACTGGAACGAATAAATTAGAAAATTAAAGTATTGCTAGTTTATGCAGGAAATCGTTGCGGATTGAGTACATTGATATCACTGCTCCAAAAATTAAGCGTGGCCACCCCATTAGGGTCCAAACAAATGCGTACGTCTACAAGTTAATTTCCGTAAACCTCTGAACTGACTTCGACACATATTTCGTGGCCATGAAGCTGTGCGTTTAATAACAGTTCGAGTGGAAGAAAAGCAATTCTCAGTTTTGAGGAAATTAAAGGGTTGCAAGAAGCACCAGATGCAGATGTCCACAAATTCCGTGGCGCACAAACTCAAAGAGGCACGCACACGCACACTGAAACCTTTTAATGCGATTAAAATTTTAATGCATTGTATTAAGTAAACAGAAGCAGCCTCGCTAATCGTCGTTTCTAGGCGCCTTGAATGTTTCTTCGTTGCTATGGGATTAAAAGAATGGTGATTTTGAATTCACGAGACGATTTCACGCATCGTGAAATTCTCTGCAGTTTCCATTCAAAATATCCATGCAGAAATGAACGTCGACCAGAATTTGTTATGAGCCTGAACACCAATGGAATCTCGATCGGTTTCAATGCTCGTTGAAAGAAACAACTCGATTTGGGGAAAGCCACTGAAAATCACAATTTACACGGCTACCCTAAACGAGACGTCTTGGATGCGACGCATTATAACTTTTTAACACGAATTCCCCTGCTCGCATGTAAATAAATAATAAGCATTATCATCATATATTTATACGTTGTAAACACCGAACAGATATGTTCGGTGTTTACAATGCTGTATTCTCCGTAGAATGTTTTACCGCTGGGGCCACAAAGTAAATCTTGGCAAGAAATCTTTTTTTGTTTTTTGTTAATCCTTTATCATGCGCAAGCAAAGTTTGCGCGTGAGGCATCTTTACGACCAGGTTACTTGTATATAGAGGCTGTTGACTTCGCATCAACTGCTTCAGTGCCCCGTAATGCAAAAATATTATTAATGGAAGGGCCACTACCCAAACCCGTTTCGACCTATCTCATTGGTTGGAGCTAGTCACAGGAAGACACAAGTCTTGCCCATTCTCGGGATTAAAAGGGAAAAAAAAACCTATTGTCATGCATAATCTGCTGTTTGGAATGTTGAGGGATTATGCTGTGGCAATTGTCATCTTTACAGAATTCAATGAAATGAGCAATCTAAATTTACCTGCTGAAGGAAACAACTATATATATTGAACATGTTGCATTCTCCCAAAACTCGTCATTTACAGTATTTGTGCTCATCGTTTTGGATTTCCTTACAGACGAACGTTGGACAGGATAAGAAAATGATCGATCACAACGACTAAGATTTGATAAGTAAAATATCGAAGACTACAAGCGTGAGTGTTTATTTCTGATGTAGTTAATTAAGAAACAAGTTTATTTTTTTTAATCTCCCTGGCGTGCTCATCGAGAATCTGGAAGATTTTTTATGAAACCTGACAACATTTGTTCTACTTGCCATATCAGACCAGGTCGAGAACCCAATCCTTCAATCTCTTGTCACTAGCGGAGCATTACATAGACAATGCAGCTTTTATCTTTTAAGCAAAGATTGGCCCTCGGTATTGACTTCTTTCGAAAGGACAGGTCAGTTAACTGCCTCAACGACAAAATCATGTTTACTCATAAATTTCAACGACATTTCCACGGGCGTGATCTGAATTATTGATGAAGGCGAAGACAAACGCACCGCGTGACTGCCACCGAAATGTCGAAAAGAACAGAAAACATCAAGGATGGCACAGTAAACACGCACGTAACCAGGATACCAACGGATTGTGATCATTTTAATGAAGACAGAATACACGCACATCACAAACGCATCGCATTTTGATAATTGGAGAGCCAAGTTATTCACACACGCACTGAAAAGACGTGGGTTCAAATCCGCTGTAGGACGCCACAATAGAATTTCTAGTCAACCTTTTTTTTTTTTTTTTTTTTTTTGAGATACGGAGGAACTGAAGAGCACACACGCACAGTCAACAGACCGAACGGACTCGTCCCTTAGCGTTACTTGCCCTGGAAAAGATCTTCACGTCAACAGTAATCCCAAGTTATGTTCTCAACGACATCCGTATTTTCAGCAGCGCTAGTAAAAACTGAAGGTTTAAGCCAACGACCTTTCAGCGAGTTACATTTGCTTGAACGATCTACTCTGTGAGGGGGGGGGGGGGAAAGCTTGCGTTTTGGGGTTTAATTCATTGCACTGTTGGCATCCGCAGCATTACAGGAAAAGCATTAAAATATACCTCAGTGATTTAATACCCAGTCTCGATCACTGTATACACACTGCTAACTAAATTCTACTAACATACCCGATAAAAGCGACTTCCTGTGTGGAACATGCGATATTGCATCGCCGAACAGCTGAAACCAACCATGCGCGCGCAAGCGTCAGATTTGCTATATTTACATTTAAGTAATTCGCGATTATGTTCTGATCGCAAAATGTATGTGCGATGTGATCGCCCTTCAACTTGTGGATCACCATAACCGCAAAATTCCTTGTAGAATATATTCTGTTTATATTTTGTAACTTTCTCACTATCCAGTTCATCGTTCTCTTAGAACGTAGCCTGCCGAACCTGGAATATAACCTTCTGGTCCATCGCTTGATATTTTGAAGGCATTTATTTAAAATTCAAACCGGACGGCCTGTTTTAAGGTTAATTCTTTAAGTTCAGAGATCTGTAGAAGAAATAGTTGGCATTACTCACTCGGGAATTGGGAGGAGGCTGCAACTATAGCAGGTGGCGATAAATTTTGGAAGGGATCCATTCTCAGAAAAACAATTCTATGAAACCAGAATTCTCACAAATGCAAACGAATACGGAATCGATCTGAAAATCCGAACGGCAGAATTCTTGTAGTCAATTCTAATCACCGATCAAACCTTGGGGCCTGTTTTATGTGTTTTTGCGGGTGTATTTATTGTCGCTTGTGTTTTGTATGAGTTGGCCATTTTCCACTAATATTTTGGTCTGAATGAACCGACGACTGAGCTGACTCGACAAATATTTTAAATTCATTAACATCAAACCATCACAAGGGAGTTTTTACTTTCAACTATTTCGAGACAGCAAAAGGATCCGATTTAAACCGTCAGATTGGCCAGATAGTTCTTAGCAAATTATTCTTGTCAGCGCGGAGGAATATGCACGAGCTAGAAAACCTGAACAAAATTAACAGGTGCTGCATTATAAAGTGGCTAAAACACTTCTCGTAGAAAATAACACCTATTAAAAAAAAATCTTTAAAAGTAAAAAGATTTTGAATTTCTTTTTTTACTCTGATGAGTTTTATGCAATTTCTGTGATTTATGATTATGTGAAAGTTTTGGTTTATTCTCTTTCTTTTTTCCTTTACGTTAATCCAACCCACCCTACGAAATCATATGCTTCGTACTATGTATGGAACGAGGATCAGGCAGTCCGGAAATTTAATAAAAGGGCAAGACAGGGAACTGTCTTGCCCTTTTATTAAATAAAGCGGTTTCAGGCATCCGAGGTCGTGATAGCCTCACAGCAGGCGATGGCATTCGTCAACCGCCTTAAGACATTCACATACTTGTACGAGATTCGAACCCAGGATCTGTTGGCTGGAGAATGGATGTGCAATCCACTCTATTAACAAGGTCCAAAAAATTAGTAAAATCCGTGCAAGATTTAAGCCTGCTAACCTCGCTGCAGCGAAGTTTAAGGAGAACTCTTACTTTCTACTCGAACGAGACGCGTTTCTGTTGTGAAGAAGTGAAAAGTGGAGTTCTGTTCGGCCTCAATAACGAACTAGGGGGTAGGAGTAAGCGGCTCATTCTCTCGGTTAGGATGCGGAAAGATCCCCCCCCCCCCTCCTCAGAATAATCCAACAGATCACTAGCCGTAATTAGAAGAGTGGACGAACAGATTACCCAGATTTTTTTTTTTTTTTTAATCCAGGAGTGCTGACCACTCAGCTGCCAAAAGCGGCAGCAGTCGAAATGGAAACATTCGACTCCTGGAAACGTGCTCCTCTGCAGCAAAAGAAACTTTTACTTTATACATAGACAGATAAAAAATTGTTTAGTTGTGCATTTTAAAGACACTGATACACATCAGGCCTGTCTTTTTTTTTTGTTGTTGTTGTTGTTATTATTGTTTGTTCAGGACAAGGCATTTTTAGGCACACGCATATCTCGCATCAGAAAGGCAAACATGGACCGAATTCAAAATGCAATATCCCTTCGATCCTCACTGCCGGTCGAGTGAATGAGTCTCTACCCTCCAACCGGTAGGTCGTGGGTTCGAATCTTATTGTCGGCATGAATGTTGGTGGATGAATTTGAATTGAAGTGAATTTCATCGCTCGTGTGAGATCACCACCAAATGAGTTCTCTCATCCCCAAAATCATCCTGACGTCTGCAATGTTCCTGCAAATTGACGTACGTTGAACAAACAGAACAACTAACAAACCCTTTTGCATGAACACAGAGAATACGTCGAACATCGAGACTGCAGCCGCCCTCTAAATGTGTTTTGATGTCTAGGATGAAGTTTCTGGATTACGTAAATAAATTTTATAATAAAAATTAGAACAAAAAACTACCTCATTCATGGTACTAATGTAGTCCTTTCGTGTTTAGGAATCTCATAAAAAAACTGGTGTCCTCTGCCATGGTGAGGGGATAGTTATTCTGCGGACAGTCTCGTGATGACAAGCGTACGATCTTTTTGAGTGAGGCAGCTGTATTTATTCGGGACAGAAGAATGTTGTAGATTATAGAAAAGTCTTTTAAATTTATATTTACGCCTGTACACTTACTTATCCTCATGGCGCACAAGGCCGAGATCTGTTTCCTCCAGATACCTCTGCCTTCAACTTCTCCCCCGCTCTGCCAGCCATTCTTCTTTCCTTTTTCTGTTATTCTTTGCCGAGTTAATTTTTAGGCCCGCCTCTCTTCCTTTTCTTCCTGGAATCCATGTCAAAGTCCCTCTAGGAATCTTTCTAATGTCCATTCTCACTATGTGTCCAATACATTTCCATTTGCGGTTTTTATTTTTATTTTAATTTCATCGTGCTTTTTGCTCACTCAGCTTATATATATCATGCCATCGTTTGTTGTACGTTTGGCGATAAAATATTATTAATATTTTAAGCAGACACTTTGTTTGAAAACTATTTAACTATTTAACTTCCTGTTTTTTTGTTTGTTTTTTGTCAGTGTCTATGATCCATATAATAATACGGACATAGCATTACTATTCTTCTTCTTCTGCAGCTTCTCCCACTTAAGTGGGGTCACTGTTGATGATGAGTCTCCTCCACACCTTCCTGTCTTGGGCTGTCACCACATCCAAGTTCTTCATCCTCAAGTCCTCTTCCACCAGCTCCCTCCATCTCTTCTTTGGCCGCCTACGCTTCCTCCTTCCTTGCACATTCATCTGCATGACCCTTCTTCCCACATATTCGTCCTCCTTCCTCATCACATGACCAAACCATCTCAACCTTGCCTCCTGTATCTTCGCTCCTAAGTTCGTAACTTTCACTGTTCCCCTCACATAGTCTTTTCTCAGACGATCCTTTCTGGTCACACTGCACATCCACCTAAGCATTCTCATCTCTGCTACTTCCATCCTGCTGATGTTATTTTTCCTCAGGGCCACAGTTTCTATAGCATACGTCATACGTTCAATCTGAAAGGCAAAATAGATTTTGCCTTTCAGATTGATCGGCACCCTCTTATCGCATAACACTCCAGCCATCTCCCTCCAGTTCCTCCAACCCGCTTGTATCATGCATCCCACTTCCTTCTCAACTCCTTCCACTGTTGAACATATGTATCTAAAGTCCCTCAACTTCCTGATGACATTTCCTTCCAGCTCCAGATCTGTCTCCTGGCCGCCGCCCACTGCGCAACACATATACTCTGTCTTTCTTCTGCTCAGTCTCATACCTCTTTCTTCCAGTACTTTTCTCAATTTTTTCAGTTTAGTTCGCGTTTCTTCTCTTAAATCTGCACACAGCAAGATGTCATCTGCACACAACATTGTCCAAGGCGCATCTTCTCTCACCTCCTCCGTCACCACCTCCATCACAATGTTAAACAGAAACGGACTTAACGTTTCTGTTTAACATTGTGATGCAAGCCAACTGTTACTTGAAAACTTTCTGTCTGTCCCAGACAGGTCCGAACACTTGTCTTCACATTTCTGTGCATCTCCTCCACCAACCTGACATATTTCTCCGGAACCTTCTTCTCCTCAGACACCTCCAGACTTCTTGCTTTATCACTCTATCGTATGCTTTCTCTAGATCAATAAATGCCAGATGCAGCTCCCGTTGTTTCTCTCGAAACTTTTCCATCATCTGCCGTAACCCAAAGATAGCATCTTTTGTTGATCTACCAGGCATGAAGCCAAATTGTTCCTTTGCAATCTCCACCTCCTTCTTCAATCTTCCATCAAGAACTCTTTCTAGAATTTTCATTGTGTGGGACATCAACTTTATTCCTCTGTAATTTTTTGAGTCTTGTGCATCCCCTTTACCCTTGTAGATGGGGACAAGAGTACTCTCCCTCCATTCCTTGGGTATATTTTCCTGTTGGTAAACTTTCATGAACAGGTCCCACAGCAGGTCAATTCCCTCTTCTCCCAGTGCCTTTCATGCCTCCACTGGAATCCTGTCGGGGCCCACCGATTTTCCATTCCTCATCCTCTTCATGGCCTTCGTCACTTCCACCCTACTGATGTTCTGCACCATCCCCTCAGAAGGCTGCTCATCTCCTCTGTGAGTCCTTGCATTTTCCTCATTCAAAAGTCCCTCAAAATATATTTTCCATCTGTTTCTTATGTCCACATCCCTCCATAATACTCTTCCTTCAGCGTCTTTGATCTGCCTCGCATGTAAGATGTCTTTTGCTACTTTATTTCTACATTTCGCTAGTTGGTAAATTTTTCTCTGTCCTTCCTTTGTTTCTGTTGTGGCACAGGCGAAGGCCTGCCACAACTCTCTTGGCTTCTTGCTTTCTCTCTGTACACCTCTCTGTCCTCTTCCACTCCTGACGCATCACACTTCTGCTTTGCCTTCCTCTTAGCTGTCACTGCCACTTGTACATTATTATTCCACCAGCAACCCTTCTGCTCTCTAATCTTTCCAGATGTCTCACCAAGCACCTCGATTGCACAGCTCAGGATTACTTTTGAATTATGTTTCCACCAATCTTGTACACTTTCCAGTCCATCCGAAATCCTCTCTAACACCCTCTCCCTAAAACGATTCCTCACACTCTTCTTTTAAGCGAAACCACTTAATTTTCTTCATCCCATGGCTTCCAGAGGTTCTTATCTTTCATCTTATTTTAAAGTATGCGCACAGCAGTCGGTGTTGCTGTACCACTTGATCTGTTGGAATTACTTTACAATTTGTCACAACCTTAAGATGTTTTCTTCTAGTCAAAATGTAGTCAATTTGTGAACTGTTGTTACCATTCCTAAATGTTATCAAATGTTCTTCCCTCTTGTAGAAAAACGAGTTCACAATTGTCAGATCGAACGCTACTGCAAAGTCCACAACCCTCTCTCCTTCCTGGTTCATCATTCCCACTCCGTGGCCACCACGCACCCTTTCACAGTCTCTATTCTGTCTCCCTATGTGTCCGTTCAAGTCTCCTCCGACAATCACCATCTCGTTTTCTTCCAGTTCCCTCATTTCTTCATCTAAACACGTTCCAGAACTCATCTTTCTCCTCTGCTGTACAGCCAACTTGCGGGGCACATACACATAATATGACCACCCGCTCTTCTCCAAGACCCAATTTCATTCGCATGATCCTGTCGTTCCTTTTACCCACGTCCAGTACTTCACCCTTCATTCTGCCACACACCACAATTCCTACACCATTTCTTCCCTCGTTATTCGCTCCAGAGTAGAACAATTTATATCCATCTTCCAGTTCCTTTGCCTTTCCCCCTTTCCACCTTGTCTCCTGCACACATAAAATGTCCAACTTCCTCTTCATGTCTGCCACCTTTCTTTCCCTTCCAGTCATGCTTCCAACATTCAGTGTTCCCACTCGCAACATCCTCTCCACCTGCTGGGCTCGCTTCTTTAACCGCACCCGCCCTTGATGCATAGCATTACTATTGAAGATCTTTATTTTGGTTTCATTATGAATACGTCGATGATTTTGATATATTATTTAATTTTATGAAAGATTTTGTTAATATTTGCATTATATCCTTCAGTGTGTACAGAGTATTCCCTCCCCTCCCACAACTGGATCCGAAGATCTGTGTCCATTGGCAGGATCTTTCAACACCGAACCGGCAGTAATAGATATTCTCTGCTCATTCAGCACGATGAACAGGGAATATTCTTTTAGTTTGTTCCAGATATGTCAGTTTGCTGGAGCAAACTGACATATCTGGAACCTATAAAGACACCGTGATGATTTAGCCCATCAGTTGGAAACCTGATAAGAATAATTCATTCCTGGTAAGGCGTGAAGGAGGTTTGAATATCATATCCTTTTGAGAACACGTGAATGTTTTTCTTAAGGATGTAAAGGGATAGCAATGGACTTTTTGGCATTGGGTTAGATTTGGGAGCATAAAGTATAGTTTTGTTGATTTTGTAGAGAGAAAGCCTAAAAATTGTTACGTATGCGATTGATTCATTTCTGTAATTGTTAAATATGTTTCGAACAAATAGTTGCATGTCTTTCTGCTAAATTTTTAATAACATCGTACTGATGGGAGGAGCGAGGGCGTGAAGAAAGTACCTACCGATGTGATTAGGTTTCCCATAAACAGAAAAAGGTTCCTTTGGGTGGTAGTGGAACTAGAGTGTCAAGGAAGGGGAAAACAATTTATTTTTCAGTGGTAGAAATTTGGATGCTAGACTTTTGGCTGCTTTGTATTTTCATTCATCTTCAAGGCCCACCTTTCCTAATTGGGTAGTGGGGACAGCAGCTGCAAGAGGAACTTCCAATGGTCACGATCCTCCGCCACCAAGCTCAGGTGTTCTGGTGGGACTCCAAAACGTGTCCACCCAAGGTTTTGGATATAACTATCCAGCGAGTCCTTGACCTTCCACGTGGCCTCCCGCCCACTGGCTTGGAAAAGAGGGCCTGCTGGGAGAGCCTTTCTTGTGGCATTCTGACCAGGTGCCCATACCAACGTAACTGTGATCTCTCAACACGGATCAGCAGCGGTTGAGTAATGAGGGTTCCCGAATTGCAGAGCTTCTGACTCTGTCGAGTCTTGTCAGTCCGCAACCCTCGAAAGATCCTCATTTCAGCCGCTTGGATTCGTGTACGCATTCTTTCGGTCAATACCCAACTCTCATGACCATAGGTGAGGATGGGGACATAGACTGTATTGAAGACAGCCAGCATTGCCTTCTGGCTTAACTCCCGCTTCAATACTACCGACCGGCCAAGCTCCCGCAATATTGCACTTGTTGAGCCAATCCGAGTATCTAGCACTACGTCCCACTTTCCATCACTCGTGAATATGGTCCCAAGGTTTTTAAACTTCTCCACCTGCCTCAGTGGGACTCCACTCACATGTAGGGTGCACTGGGATGGTTGTCTTAAGACCACAAATGTTTCAGTTTTGGCCACATTGATCTCCATTCCCGGCTTCTGCACGAACAGCAACAAACCTATCCAGGATCGTCCAGCGGATCCTGGAGGATCAAGTAATATAACTTGCGTTATATTACTTTGAGTTATTGAAAAATGAGTGAATAGTCAAAGTAAATAAAACAAAAATAAAATCGATGAAAATGAATCTAAATAGGTTTTTTTTTGTGTGTGTGTGGGGGGGGGGGGAATACGTTATTCATAACTTGCTTGATAGTCATAGAATTATGACTATCAAGCAAGACGAAGCACAGAATTTAGATTAGCCACTCGCCAATAATATGAGAGAGGACTTTGGGCTAAATAAGTAGGGAAACCAATATTCTGGAGCATGGGTTTCGATGAGCGTTTGGTTCATGTACCGTAGGCAATTCAAAAACAGGGGCTGGCTGCGTTAGGATTTAAGTTTCTTTATAGTTTCTGTGAGCCACAATGTAATATTATCCAGTACCTTTAAAATTAGTGCTTGGCTTGTGTATGAGCACGTTTGAATCATTTAAAATGAGCGAAGATGAGAGTCTGAGTAGGATCGACATTTCTGGATCAATTTTAGAGTGATCAAAGAACACAGTATTAAATGGTGCTGGCTTTTGGGTCCCTCCAAGCCCCTGCCCACGATCTAAAAGCATTTCTATAATTGCTTGCTTTGTAAACTTCTCATTCCTTCATTATTTTGTCAAATAGAAACATAATCTGCCGCTTCGGTGGTGATATTCTTTGGCCAGCGCAGCTCAAAAGGAACACTGCGACGAATTCAGGATAAGACAGACTCATCCTGGGAGTCTTTCCTATCTCTTGAGGGTACGGCCATATTACTGGCGGTCTGTTTCAGAAATAATTTGCAGGCTATTTCTTGTGTAGTTTTGCGTTTGCTGTGGCCGCAGCTGACGGCACCAACTGCGACTTTTAGAGATGCACTGATGACCAATGATAAAGGATTTGTTTCTGCGATAATTGCTGCTTTTTTTGTTGCGAGATTGGTAAATTACTCGATGCGGTAGGCCTTCATTTTTAAAATTATTTTTGCTTCGAGGAATGCCTCTCCATTCACGAGTTTTGCTAATCTATTTACATAAATTGCTGAATTGACGTGCTCTGTGTGCTACGCCACGTCCATCCTTTCTGCGGTTGCGCATATCTATGAAGTTCGAAGTATTTAACGGTGCTGGCTTTTCGCCCCCTCCAAGCCCCTGCCCACGATCTAAAAGCATTGCTATAATTTCTTACTTTGATACTGAGGTCTCATGTTTAAATTCAAAAATATAATAACGGAATAACTCACGTAAAATATTATTTAATTGTATAATTTTCGCCTGTGTGTCACAGGCATCTTCAGTACATGTTAAGCTGAAATTAAACAATAACTGACAATTCCAAAGGGAGCCACCTAAGTAGCTAATGTAAGATAACTAAAAAGGTCAATAAATTTCCTAACTAAAATTAGCTTGGTATCTTTAACACACACACACACATATATATTATTTTATGCAGGATTTGTTTTTAGTCAGTTTATATCCCAACATATGAACATATCCCAACTCCGAGTTAATAGTAGTAGTCATCATTTTCCTTCTGACGAGGGTAATTGTGCACTTACGAAAGCATATCAGAAGACACTCAGGAGCATTGGGATTAATATCAAAAGACTTATCTTCTTGAAGAGATGTAAGTTTTCCTCAATTATTCCAAAGTTCCTACAATTTAAAGAAATCATTACTACAGAAAGAGCGCACCGAATTTACATAAACTAGATCTTTTAACGGAGAGGATTTGCGATACAAAACGCAATTTATCTTTGCTTTTCACAGAAAAAACATCATTAGAAAACCAATTAGCAGCCTGTTTAGATTCTTGGAATTACATTAAAGAATTAAGTACACACCGCGCATTACGATATCAAAACTTAAACAAACACAAGCTAATCAGAAAGTTCAACTTACTGAAGTCAAGACAAAAAAGGTCTACTCTAAATAATTGTCATAACAGACTTAAAATTTTGGTGATTAACAAATCGTCTTACGTGCTAAGTCCCGATGAAGAGAAAATTCTCGTAAAAGGTCTAAATTTTGTGTTGGCACCAAAATGCATTCCCAAAGAACTACGTTTAACTAAGATGGAGAAAGCAGCTTCGCTACTTCCTACCGCAGACGCGAGTTTACTTCGCATAGAAGCAATTCTTGCAATCAACAACGCAAAACCTCCTTCTGAAAATATATCCCCTGGTGAGAGACTTGCAATTAAAAATCTACGGATTAACAAGGACATCGTCATCTTAAAAGCTGATAAGGGGATGCAACTGTAGTTCTAGATAAAACAGACTACCGAGAAAAAATCTTAACATTGTTAGAGCCAGATAGTTATTCGGAAATTGAGAGGGATCCAACAAGAGAAATACACAATAGAACCAATAATCTCCTACAAAAGACCACAGAAATTCCACGAAATACACGGCTTTCCATCCGTTCTTTATACCCACTCATTCCAAAGCTTTATGGTTTCCCTAAGGTACATAAAGAAAACTATCCACTGAGACCTATAGTAGACAGCATTGACTCACCCACCTACAGATTATCTAAATATCTCGCCTTATCGTTAAAAGCTTATGCGGGAAAATCTTCTTATATTAAAAACTCAACAGATTTTGTCTCTAAACTCAAGGACTTAAAACTCAAATCTTCTGACATCATGGTGAGCTTTGACATGGTAGCACTCTTTACCAACATTCCGACACAAGAAGTTCTCCATATTTTAAAGAACAAGATTTGAAATAAAATTTTCTCTCTACTATCTCACTGTGTAAACTCTGGCTATTTTGAATTCGAAGATAAACTATATAAACAGGTCAAAGGATTAGCTATGGGAAATCCCCTCTCCCCTATTAGCCAACATTTTTTTCGAGGATTTTGAACAAAAGGCAATCTCCTTTTTTAGTTTAAAACCAAGAATTTGGCTTAGATATGTGGACGATATATTCTTCATATTGGATCCTCTTCATATGAACAATAATCTCAGCTATAATTTGCCTAACTCTTTCAACTCTACTATCAGATACTGGAGATCGCGTGGTTCCACACACGCACAAGTGTACAACAATAGAACTTTAATAACTGTAATTTACAGGCGAATATTATAACTTTATAAATGTATAGCTTTAGAGTGTCTGAATGTCTTTTTTCAGTGTCTTTTAATATCTTTCTATGTTCTTAACGCCTGATGAAGTCAATCTCGACGAAACATGTTGCGTTTTCAAATAAATCTCAATTTGTTATAATTCTCGGGTTTTTAGTCAGTTTATATTAAAAAGGAAATATATATATATATATATACAAAAAAGTTAGGAAAGATTAAAGGGGATAGACGTAAACCATCGGATCTGTTTAAGTTAGGAGAGTGAAGTAGAGTTTCACCTGTTTCTTCATAAAGCCCTTCCATGAGGAACCGACTTTTGTGGCTATGTCGAGTGATGATGGCATGTTCTGTTAGTCCAGACTGTTCAGGTTCAAGGTATTAAATATAAGACTGGCTGGTGTTCTTCTAGCCGAATGGTGGCAGATCTTCCTGTTTGTCCGAAATAAGATAATCCACAAGAACAAGGAATCTGGTAGACACCTGGATAACTGAGATGTGGAAACTTGTCCTTTTGGAGAAGTGAGAAAGGTGGAGATTTTTCTGAAAGGTGGAAAGGCAACAAAAATATTGAGTGGTTTTAAAACTTTTGCTATGCATTCACTAATGCCTTGCACATAAGGGATAGGAATGCGCGGTATTTCTTCTGTATTTGAAGAGGAAGACATATATCAAAACTACTTAAAGCTCTTTTGATGAAGGAATTCTTACATCCATTAGATAAAAAAGGAGGAAATAACATATTGCAATTCTTTCTCTAATAGATCGTCTGAAGAACAAAAGGAGTGGACCCGATGAACCAGTGTTTTAATAGTTCCTGCCTTTTGACTGGGATGGTGATCATATGTCTGCTCACGGCATTTCCTTATTAAAACATGTTTCATGTTTACATTCGTTAGAAAAGTTTTTAACCTGCGACTAGTTGCTTAACTAAATATAAGAGTTTCGTTTTTACGTTTGATTCTGCCCGTAAGCAAAATAAGTGAGAATCAGCGTTGAAGTGTCCCTACAGGGACAATCTATCGTGCGTTTGTCTCTGATTAATCTTTAAGAAAAACATATTACAAAGAACGATGTGCTCTATTATATTCCTCCTACAAGATCATCTCCTCTGCTTTTTTTTATTCGACATTACCCATTAAAGTTGTAACAGTTAAGATGTGACGAACTTGAACGTTCTTGCTTTATATGAGCATCGCATATTTCTTGTCATCGGTCCAAAAACGAACAAATTTTAAACCAGTTAAGCGAATCGAATGTAAAGAATTGGGAGTTGTTTTAAAATATTAAACTTTCCCCCCTTATTTATAAAAAAGCACTAAAATCGCATCCGCAAAAAAAGGGAATAATTTTTGCAGTTGACAAAAAAAAAAAATGCACGGAAGTGAATTTTACAATAAGAAACTAAGAAAGAAGGCCAAAAGCCATTACTGTCCAGTGCTAGCCAAAACACTCATGAAAAACATGCCAAAGCACGGAACAAAACTACTTCCTTGTTTATTTGAGAATGGACTGCTATTAAGAAATATGTTATTAACTACAGAAGGTGATTGCAACGACATAAATTACCTAAATTCGTGCAAGGAGCAAAACAACCAAAATAATAATATGAAATCATTTTGGCAAAGTGTTTTCAAAACGAAAGCTCTAAAGTTATTTGCCATGCACGAGTGGAAAAGAAGTCATCGTATTTAAAGAACTTAACCCGAATTAGAGGAAACTATCAAGAATTCGAATATTGGAAGAGGAAAAACAAACATATTGCATTTATTTCTTCTTCGACGAGTTAGGCTTTTTTTTCTCTTTATTTTTCTTTTTTGTGTTTCTTTAAGGGTTTTTGCGAAGATTTCCAGTAGTTTCTGAATGTTGGTTAATAAATGACGTCCTGGAACTTAAATTTTGGTCATGAATTCGATGCATAATAATAAACTGCACGTCAACTAAAATCAAAACTGTCGTAGAAAATAGTTCGTATGAGCCCTTGCTCAGTATTTGTTTTAGCCAAAGGAACGCATTTATTTCGTACACAAATGTGACGCCAGCGCGGTGCGCTTTTCATAGACACGTCAGTCAGCTTGACTAATACTCGTTCCCTAATTGAACGACAGCGCGGATAACCTTGGACTATACCTTGCACTTGTCACGAGATATTCATCGATATATTGTCCCTCGCAGGGCGGACCACTGCGTTCAAATATTTAAGCTGGCAAGGACGTCATCAGCACATCAATAACTCCGAAAGAAAATGTTGCATTTCGCATCGTAGTTATTCCCTTTCGCACAGACGGCTTCGAAGCAACAAGAGGTTCACACTCTTTTGTGTGTGTTTGTCGCTTATGTCGTTCAGATAGCATCACGCAATTATTAAAGTGCAGAAAGAAATCATCTTAGAGGAACCCAACTCCGTGCGGGTCTTGTAGTCGAATGGTACGTTAATTACTCACCGCTCGAAAAACAGTCACGAGCACTGATTGCCGATGTGAAAACAGTCCCTATAGAAACTGCTTGTATTTCATAACATTTTGGCCATGCAGTGATGGCGTCCTATAATCCACAATTCCTATCGATCGCGTGTGGAATGTACAAACTTGTACTGTAAACAGTGCGCTTCCTACAATAATCATTTTAAAGCTTCACAAAACGTATCGGCGATTTTTAAGGTTTAATGGATTTCTGAACTGTTCCCCCTCCCCTCCAGTTATCCTTGTAGGGTTGATTGTGCTTCCAAGGGTGCAGCAATAACTGAAAACAGACGAACCCTCAACCAGAGATGATCTGATGCTCATTTGACGTTTACATTCTAAACCCACAATCTTATAATCAGCTTCTCTGGATGGATTTGGATCTCTTCATCAATCGAATGTGGCAAGGAAGCAGGTCTTCTCATCTCAGACCATCCACTTGATCATTTTTATACATCAGTGGTTTTTCACTCTGAAATTGGTTCGTTGTTAGAACTAAACATTAAAGGTTAATTACAAGCTTCTTAGAAATTATGGAGGCATACATTCAAATCTTCAGAAACTAAAAAAGATCCAATGTGTTCACCAATCTGCTGTTTCTGCAGCAAAACTTATGTAGGATAACTGGCTGAAGTTATGCAATCTGGAGAAGTGAAGAAATTTCTCAATAAGAGAGAGAGAATAAAAACAAAAATCAGGTTGAACGGCCTATTTCGTATTTCTCAACCATTCCATGACACCTGGAGCAACAATGTCTTACTTAGAAGAAAATATTATTATTAAGAAAGACCTTTAGTGACTCATCGAGGGAGGCCACATACCATACGCACCAGCTATCATATTTTTTCTTGAATTCCTTCACACTGCTTGCACTCACAACGCCCAATTGCAATCCATTCCGATCACGCACCACCCTCCGAGAGAAATATCTAGATCCAACCCATTCTTACCGGCATTCATTTTCAGCTTCCAAGGATGCTCTCTCGTCCTGTCATCAGCCTCCATAAAATAAAAAATCCATCAAATGAAATCCTGTATGACCCTTTCAGAAGGTTGCAAGTCGCAAACCTCTTTCTCCTGTTTACAGTCTGCAGTCTACAAATTCTCAATCTGTCTTCATGATCAGTATTCCACAATCCTGATATCATTTGTGACACTCTCCTTTGCACTCCTTCCACTCCATCAGAATCACAGCGGACAACAGTCCAAGTGAAGTCTTATCAAGGTGTTGTAAAGAGGCAAAATAACTTTCTTATCTTTGCATGTCAAAGTTCGTTTCAGCATTGCAATTATCTTTTGAGTTGTATTTGCAATCTTTGCTCTGAACTTCAACTTCGTATGTACTAACAATCCAAGATCCCTAGCCTCATCAGTTTCTTCTAGTCTAATCCCAGCAATATAATACGACATTGGATATCTAATCACGCCGAAGTGAATGACTTTACATTTACTGACATCCATTTTCCCATGCTCACAATTCCAGCCTATTCAAATCATTCTGCAAGTACTGCATATCACCAGCAGTCCTGATTACCCCTACCTATCTTTGCATCATCATCAGCAAATAGCTCAAATCCTTCCCAATGCCATTGATGTACAGATTCAATAACAGTGGACCAAGGACTGGTCCTTGTGATACACCACTGGTTAATTTAAATTTTCAGACTCATGTTCCCCATCAGCCATCCTCTTATCCAAGCTAATATTTTATAATCCAATCCGATGTTCTCCAGTTTATGCAACAGTCTATCATGCTGCATTCTGTCAAAAGTCTTAGCAAAATCCAACAATATTGTATCCATTTCCCTTGTCTGGTTCAATGGTAACCTTGTTATAGAATGTGAGAAAGTTACTAAAACATGGCCATCCCTTCGTAAACCCATGCTGTCCATTGCAAAGTAGAGATTCACTCTCAACTCATTTCTGAATGCGAGCCCTAACCAATTGTTTCAAAATTTTCACGACCACCCCTGAAATGCTGATTGGTCAATAAATGGATACATCGGTCTTTGCACCACCCTTGTAAGATGCTTAGCTGAAGTTTTAAAGAATCTAATCAACTTCCATCGGATTCTTGAATCAGTCTGCGCCGTCTGATTAGGTTTTCCAGTTATAGCATATTTATTTCTTTCAGATGTAAAGTAAATTAAAAAGAAAAGAAATTTCTCTGAAAAGAAACTACAATGTAGTATCAGTCCTAATTTCATGCCATGTAGCATGACAAACAAAAATTTGCACGCGAAGTATCTTCGGCTATACAATTTCTTGTCAAGTATAACTTACGAAGGCTGTACGAATATAATTGAGGCACTGCTATGACTAATTAGGTTGTGTTGACAGAGAATAGATGGCAGACTTTAGGTAGCTTCAAAGACATTTTTGTTTCCACGTGTTAGTGCATCATCTAATCGTATTTTCTTCTACTGTGCTGCCTCCCCACTTACTAACATCGGCTGGTCACCTCTCTCTTTGGAGCGCCTTTCCCTTCCCGTATGGAAACAGCGAGTAATCAGTGAGGCTAATTCTCGATGATGAGCCAAGCATCGATCCGGTTCTCTATTAGCTTTGCTCTTTATCGACAATGAGTTGGAAATGTCGAAGAAGCACGAGCGCGCATGAAACCGTCTGCTTTGCTATTATGATGCGGTGTCATCTTTCGGCTTTGACGTGAAAAACTGTTATTCCCGATAATGGTTCGTGGGAGACGAGGAGAAAACGTGTTGCCTCGCGCGTCACTCTTCGAAACAATTTTTCAGATCTCCTGTAGAGACAAAATGTACCTCTTGCTAGACCGGAAACGTAGAGATTGAAGTAGAGTTCGCCGTGAAAATTTTACTAACGAACAGTTCTCTGCGGGGAAAAAAGCTATATTTCTGGCAGTCGAGTTGCATTTTGGCTGTTGAGCCAGTAGGCTGTCAGTTCACATGCCACTGTGGCACGCATGTTGTACACGAACTGTTGGAGACAGACAATGTTCGTGACGAAAAGGTTTCAAAACTTTTCATAAGTGATGTTGCATGACCATCACCTTGCTGAAGACCTAAAGCGGATTGGGAAAACGACATAATACATCTACCCTATATATATAAAATGATATGCCTTTTTATGTCACGTTTTGAAACTCGGGGGCTACCCTGAGTGTCGAGACTTCAAAATTCATGTTATCAGAATTCAAGGAGAACCGGCCTACCGGTCCAGAACTCGGGGGGTTCGGCGCCATAGGTGCCGGGGGGGGCGTATTCCCACGTGTGTGTGTGTGTTTTTAAATATAGATTTAATGACTTCAAAAACCGAGATAACTTATAAAGATTTTAATGAGAATAATACAACTAGTTTCGGCTTATAACAGCCTTCCTCGGGTATTCATAAAGGAAAAGAATAGTAATAAACATTGTATCTAAAAACTGGAAATTACAGGTAAAAAATGCCACACATAATTGATACATGAAAAAAAGTTGTATTTTTTCAAGTTGTTCTAACAGGCGTGTCATTGTTTATTGCAAGTGTGCGTGCAGGCTCACGTGAACGCCAATATTGACTAACTTGAATAAGAATATATATATAGGGTAGATGTATTATGTATATATATATATATATATATATATATATTTCTTAACTCAGAAGTCAAAAATAGCTGATTAACGATAATAAATGTGTTGTAGGTTGCAACCTTTCGTGGGAGGGACTTTCATACAAATTGAATCTATAAACGTTCCCTTATTTGCCTAATTTGGAAAGTTATTTGCCGACCGGTTTCAGAACTTTTTTCCAAGTTTCTGCTTTTCCTTGATTTGCATTCAGACGGATGCGTTACGTTTAAACAGCATAATAAAAACAGCATCAGGAAAACGACATAATACATCTACCCTATATATATAAAATGATATGCCTTTTTATGTCACGTTTTGAAACTCGGGGGCTACCCTGAGTGTCGAGACTTCAAAATTCATGTTATCAGAATTCAAGGAGAACCGGCCTACCGGTCCAGAACTCGGGGGGTTCGGCGCCATAGGTGCCGGGGGGGGGGCGTATTCCCACGTGTGTGTGTGTGTTTTTAAATATAGATTTAATGACTTCAAAAACCGAGATAACTTATAAAGATTTTAATGAGAATAATACAACTAGTTTCGGCTTATAACAGCCTTCCTCGGGTATTCATAAAGGAAAAGAATAGTAATAAACATTGTATCTAAAACAACTGGAAATTACAGGTAAAAAATGCCACACATAATTGATACATGAAAAAAAGTTGTATTTTTTCAAGTTGTTCTAACAGGCGTGTCATTGTTTATTGCAAGTGTGCGTGCAGGCTCACGTGAACGCCAATATTGACTAACTTGAATAAGAATATATATATAGGGTAGATGTATTATGTATATATATATATATATATATATATATATATATATATATATATTTCTTAACTCAGAAGTCAAAAATAGCTGATTAACGATAATAAATGTGTTGTAGGTTGCAACCTTTCGTGGGAGGGACTTTCATACAAATTGAATCTATAAACGTTCCCTTATTTGCCTAATTTGGAAAGTTATTTGTCGACCGGTTTCAGAACTTTTTTCCAAGTTTCTGCTTTTCCTTGATTTGCATTCAGACGGATGCGTTACGTTTAAACAGCACGCTGGCCATAAAACGACTCAACTTTGTAATACTTCAAAGCAACTTCTGTCATACCCCAAATTTAAAAATAAAATTCTCGGTTCTTTCCCCCAGATCTTAACTGGCAACATCACAGTACTTGGTTGCGAATGCCTGTTTCGTTTCGCATGAAATATGCCTATGAACGGAGCTCGCTGACTGAGAGATCGCGACGTCATTTCTTCTTTTGTAGCAGCAAAATGCAGAAAAGAAAACCGGTCTCAGAAGACAATCACAACGTATCCATTTTAAGTGGGTGTTTTAATAGAACTTTCTTTCTCTCCCTCGATTGTTATCCATAAAGCATTGCTTGCAGCGTTTCCTTCCTTCGTTTCCATTACAAGTTTCTGTAACTTAAGGAATTTTTCCCTGCGATCAACAGTTTGCCAAAAACGACTAACGCATGCTGTTTCGACAGCGCCCTAAAATGACGCGCAAGCTAAAAAATATTATTTCTTCTTTCATTAGCATCATTTTCGAATTAACTGTTTTTCTTTATGATTCAACTTCTGTCACGAAATGCGTGCTAACCTAAAGTAGATTCCGCTTCGCCTTTTGAAGGTTAAATAAAAAACAAAGACAAGCGAAGTGACATCGCTTTTGACATTTGGTTGCATGAACAGGAAATTTGAGTTCTTTTTATATGCTTAGTAAAATGTGACCTTTCGCCTATATTTCTTTTAAATAAAGATACATATCTGCCTTCATTGCGAAAAATCCTTGCTCCGACTTAGCTTACTTTTATGCTGAGTCTCCTAAAATAGATTTTAAACAGGAATGTAAACGACCTGATGGGCAAACAGATTTAACTGTTCGGTCTCCAATCAACAGGCAGTGCGGGTTCGAGTTCTGATGACTTACTCATGTTTGTGAAACGAAGCTGTCTGAACTACTATATTAGCGTGTTAAGTAAATATCTCCTCTTTTATAAAAATTAAACCCTTTTTTCTTGACTACGGCACAGCACGAAATAAAGATATTCGATAAGGGAAGGATGAAATCTGTTTCGTTCATGGATTTAATGAATAGTCTAACCAGAAAAGCTACCATTTCTAACAAGGTGCCACCATCGCCTGTAGAAAGGTATGCGTCTAATAAGTTTCTTAACCCAGCGTGCATTGGTGTTTAAAATGGTAATCCTAACAGCGCATTTTAGTTCTTCAGAATGCATCGCATGATAAAAGGTTTAGCAGCATTTACATGACCAGCAGCAACAGTTGCTGTATACGGGGATGAACAAAAATATCTACAACTCAAAAAGAAATAAATATAACGGGGATTCATGTCGGTGCGTCGAGTGGATTCCCCTCCCCCTCTTTTCTGGGACGGCTACTTTGTATGAGATATAAATATCGGGGGAGTTCTACGAATCTCACTCAGAGATTTGTCGAAGTCCCGATGTGTAGCTCGAATTTTTACTAGAATCGCTTCAACATGTGGTGAAAAACTACTAACGTTAATTCTGGGAAACGTCCATCTCCATCTTTCTCGCGGCACTCCGAAGTGTTTGCCTTTTCATATCTTTCAAGATTCGACTCCTCCTTTGGTCAGTGCAACCAATTTACTTCCATTGCCATCGATCGGTTACAAAATGTGGCGTTCGCGTAAGTGCACTTTTTCCGAAAGGTTTCTTCGTAACTGAGACATTCCCACTTTATTGAATATGTTTTTTTTTTTTTTTTTCACATCTTGGGTCGGAGCACCAATAATGGTTGCAAAGTGCTATCCACGTGATCATTTTGTCCTCAGAAAAATTTGCATTCGACTCAAAAAAAAAGGAAAAGCAACTAAAATGGTTACCAAAACGACATTCAGAAGGTCGTATCTAAACGTAATAATGAAAGAGAGATTAAGTGATTAAGAAATTAAGTGTGTGTATTTAATATGCAGTAATTCTAATATCGCTTAAATTATACTTCAGAAATTTCGAAACCCATTTTTAATTTAAACCAGATTTAACAATAAAAAAGGCTCGTAGACTAGGAGTATTGCCTTCTCTAAAATCTTCATACATTCTGTGATTAGCACCACAAACGAACGAATTGAGAACTTTAATAAATCGTTTCCGAAATTTACATGGAAAATCTCTAAAAGTGAATTCTGCATTTACTGGTCGTTTATTATTTAATCCGTGGTCTTTTTCAATCCGTGGTCTGCTTTAAAAATAACTGGCCAGAAACAAAATGGATTTAAGAAATAAACCAGGTTTCTACGTTGAAACAGCGGCCTAAATTTTCACTAATTCTGTACAAATCATCGCAGACGTGTAATATTATTATGCGGAGCAACAATAATAATAATTAAAAAAACAGCGAAATGAACTGAGGAAGAAATCGAAACGAACTGAAAAAAGCAGAAAAATCTTCCTGTTGGAAACGATAAACGGAGCTTATTTAGGGTGAACTCATTCGGCTGCTGAGCGAATTCAGATGAAACGTTTCCCATCGCTCACTGATAGAAATCCAGAACAAGAAAAGAAAGTACAGCGCAATTTTGCAGCTCTTTTCCTTTAAAAAAAAAAAAAAAACTTTTTAGGCTTTCCAGTGGGAGTGAACATCCCTCAGCCGGTGGCGACACGCTTAACACTTCGTGCTTTTGGTGAGGGATGTGCAGCAGCTGCCGCACTCCTCCTTTGGTCAGAGCACGTGTCACGCGGAGAACAAATAAGATGCGCCGCTGCGATATGGAAAAGCATTCGACACCATCGAGAGACAAAATGGTAAATTGCACACTTCCGAAAACGGCACTCTTTGGAAAAGGCGTTTTCTCCGGGGCAAAGTGACTCCGAGTAGAAGTCGCGTCTTCGCCGAGAGTTGTGAATAAGAGATGGGCGCGGATCGATGGAAAAGGTGGAGTGAGAACAAGAGACCGAGACCGCTCCGATGAATTATTTAAAGTGCTCACGAAAGGGACTCGAGTGAACGGCCCTGATATGTCATGCAGCGGCGTGCGTCTACAATGGGGCTTTCATAAGGCACGTGTGCTGCTCCTGTACAGAACGAAGAAAGAAATGTCGTGCGTCAAAGGGGAGGCGAGTTTGAGATCTTCATAAAAGTTTATGGCGTTTCCCGAGTAAAAAGATCCTCATAATGACAATCGAGCGGCGCTGAAGGGCTCGCATTTTTGTAACAGATACCGAAAGCGCTCTCATCTACAAGATTGCGTGCGTGGTCGACATGTTTGTGCTGGGTGATCCTTCGTGTCTTTTATTTCGTTTCCATTTTTTTAAAATTCTCTCTTGATGGAATAGAAAATCTTCGTCACTTGAAAGCATTGTGAAAGAGGGGAAGATTCGTTAGTACATTTAATGATAACGAAGTACCACTTCTATACCCACCAAACTATCCATACAAAAACCCCAGTGGTCGTTATTCCCTCTCTCATTGCCCCCATTAATCGGTTTACTCTCGTGCCTAAATTTAAACCGGGAAATGCAATACTTTACAAAGTTAGCTCCGTGAAAATAATAAAACAAAAATGTTCGCAAAGCTATTCAGAAAGCAGAAATAAACAAGCTAATTAATTTAAAGTATCATCGCACATGTCTCGTGTGGACATTGTGATTGCGATTGTCGAGTTGTCAAAGCACTTGATGTACGATACGCAGTTTCCGACGGACATACGATCAATCAGTCAACGGAAGGCCATTTTTATTCTGGAGGCAAACCCCGCGTGGTGTTTGAATCTCGCAGAAGGCAAATATGCGTGCGACTGTTTCTCGCTCTCGGCGAACTTAGAAGAACAGCAACCGCGGCGTCGATTTTCTCTCTATTGGAATGACCTGAATACGAATCGAGTGGGGGGAGGACACGAGGAACCCAGCGTAGTTGTAAGGTTTTTACAGCTGTGCGTACGTTAGCTGGTTTCACATGCTGAAGCAGTTTTAACTCCGAAAATAAATTGGATTTTCATTGCCTTAAACCTAAAAGCATTATGTTGCTAATAGAATAAAAAGAGGCCTCGTGCTAAAATAAATAAACATAAATATGTTTATGCTTATTTAAACACAATGCAAATACGTGGACATGCAATTCAATTGATGCTTCGGTCTTCCAGCTTTTATTATATACACACGAATGTTTCTGATATCTCACAGGGTCCCACCTGCGAGCGAATAAAACGTGTTTCAGCAAGACAAACTGCTGTGTCTTGAGGTGGAAGTTCGAAGATATTATGACAGAAATGCACGAGGAAGGTCGAAAACGTTTATTACCGCAAGGCAGCAGAATTGCCACCAATATTTACTTCGCATTTCAGCCTCTGAAATGGCTTGAATCTATTCATGGAAAACTGTGTGGAATTCAAGCGACATCTGTTCACTCAAAATGGCCTTTAAGCGCAAATAAAAGCATATTCGCCTCGTGGTTTTTGTTGCTTCAATGTTAACTGTAAATGAGCCCAATCTACAATCATAAAATCTAAAGAAAACTGTTTAAAATGCAAGGAGAATACTGAAACTATTCTTGAAACAGTTTCAAAAAACCAACAGTTAACAACGCTTAAAGGAATATGTGGTATCCCCAGTATCTGGAGATCGAAAATCATTTTTGGGAATATTCGGAGCAGCTTATTATAACCCAGAGCGCATGCATTGTGGAGTTAGGATTATAGAGAAAAACTAAAGTTCCCATTGAAGAACTTTCACCTGATTTTGAAAACAAAAATAAAAACTTATTCCATATTGAAGATGAGGAGCAAGAAGATTTATTATATATTCCGCAATTTAAATATTTAATCAAAATACTAATTTATGCTTTTACGGTAATATATATTTTAGTAATTATGCACGGGTAGATCATAGAAAACTGGAATTGAAATATCAAATGCACTTAAGCCGAAAGGAAGGAATTCATAAAAAGATTCAAATAGATAATAATTATAATTTAAAAAAAAAACTGAATTTGTTCATTACTAACGATTGCATCTACTCATTCACTACAGCAAACGTTGAAAGCAAATCTGGAAACTCTTTCAGAGTTTTAAGGACTAAAACATAAAAATATTTTAAAACTAATAAGAATTTAGAACATGATGGGTCTCAGAGGACGTAGTTGGATTGAGGGTTTGGTCCCAATGTTTGAGAATGTTAGGAATTGTAGGATGGGAAGGAGATTAACGAGTACCTGAGTTATGCCTATTAAGATGGGTGATAATGGGTCAGGTTTCAGGAGTTGTCTGAATTCTTATCAGGCTGGTGGTCGGTTATGACGCACGTTCAATAATGTCAGAAACATCAGGAATTAAAAGGAATTGTTAGCATTAATAAATGCAAATGAACCAAAACTTGTTGACCTAAGTTAGACTCGATTGGCAGAAATGGATCTTCTTACGATAGAACAGAATGTGACGAGTACACTGTATTAGGGAAGGCAGGCCGAGTAAGAAGGAATTGCTAATGATTGCAAATGAATTATAGCCCACTGAGTAGTAGTACACAATGTGAGCAGTTTATCCAAACGTTTTGAGGCTGTTTGGTATGAAGTAGAAATTTGCGGGATAAAATGTGTAGTTGGGAGCTACTGTAGATCAGGGTGAACCGGAAGAACTGCACAGGCAATTTAACAGAAATTAATTAACAGAATTATCCTCACGGGTGATTTTAACTATGGAGAAAGTGGCCAACTGGGCTGAACAGGCTACAGATGTAAGTATACCGAAAAAGCTAGGAAGTAGCTTGTTGTCTTTATACAACTGGCAACTGTGGGGTGGAACAAGGCGTCATCGCTGGAAGCTGAAAAAGAATGTGGTCAAGAAGGTGAGACCCATTTCATGATGTGCAGGGAATGAATGGAATAAGTCACCAGTGGACATTGTGAGTGCTTCATCGGTGGATTTTTTAAGGGGATAATTCCTTAATACTTGTATATCTCCTTAAAAACATGAAGGCGTCTGCATATAATTCTTATCACAGACCTATGACAGTGACTTCAGTAGAAGTAAGTAAAGAAGAAATGAACAAATTGTATGAAAGTTTATTTATTAAACATATAAACATAATATTCTTTTAATATTCAGATTTAGATTACATCCAACTTTTAAAAGAAAAAAACAGATTAGTTAGTAGCGTTATGGGTCGAAATAAATCCAGTCTTATCTATTCTTCACAAGAAAAAATTACACGCAAGGCTACTGTTCAAAATGAATCCGCGTTATGTACTGCACTATAAATCAATGAAAACTATTTTAAACAAGGTTCGGGAAAGTTATGGACTCGATGGGAGCGCATTTGGTGGAACCGAGAAGGTCCATCAAACCGTTGGTAGTTGAACGAATTCTTGAGCGAAAAGGAATCGGGTGAGTGCTAACGCGTAAAATGAGGAAATGCCAAATTCTTGCGTTTTAAGAGACGATGAAGAGATTTCTAGCAATTCTTTCCCCTCAAAACTGCTCTCGCCTTACTTATGAAACAGTTGCGAGCTTTCACTTATAATTGTGAGGATGCACGTGCAGTAATAAATAAAGCATTTAAAAGGCTTCAGATACGTGGCCTTTATGAGATCCAAATCCGCTTCGCAAAACATTGGAATAAATATTACAGCGTAACCCATTGCTAAATATCTGCGGATGGGAATGAAGAAAACTTTTAAACTGTGCCTTTCTTGGAAATTCGGTAAAGACAAACACGCGTTTAATTAAACAGCGAAGAAAGCTTCGATCGAAATTAAAGCAAATATTAACAACTAAACATAATCATCGACTATAAATAAATAAAAGTACTTAAACCTTCTCCTTCGGAACAATTCTCTTGAATTCCCAATAAAATGTGTAAAAAGTTTAATATTTGATATTCATCATGCTGACAAAACATCGTTTGTCTGATTAGGAAAACACGAAGCACAGACCATTGTTTTTTGCACGGAGGGGAAAAAATTGAGAAATCAGAACTCGATCAAGGAATGAAAAATTGTAAACAGACGAGTTATCGTCAGATGGGCGGATTGTATATACTAGGACTAAAATTAATGAGCTCACAGAACGAAAGGGGGCTCTGTAAATTGGATAATTTGAACTATGAAGCAGCTTGATTACACATCGGAGTGGAAAGATGTCAGAAGAATAAAAGACATTGCTGTTAACAGTTCTCTGCTGAATTGTCCACGATTATTCCTCCATTCTCCTCCAAAATCATTGAAACAAGAGCCACAGCGAATCAACACCCTTTTACAGTCCATCTCGAAACACCCCCAATCAAATTCACTGCCTCCTCCTTCATCCTATCTACTTCTGTCTCTCTCGCTCTGCCAACCCTCAGCTGTTCAAGCAGTGTGAATAGACTCCTCCTTTCTTCTATTCCTCTTGCTACGCGGCGCTAATGTTCTATAGGTCTTGTGGCCTTTCGTGTGTGGATCAGATATAAACACAACCGTTCTGGTGTCTTTTGCTTCCGTCTAAAGGAAGCGAAAGTCACCCGAACGGTTGCTTTTGCATTTCCTCACGCAAAAAATGCTCTTTCATCTTTTACATGAGTACTTCATTTCTCCAGGATATGGTGACGTCATTAACGTGGTAGAGCATTCTCCTCCCATCCCAGGAGGGGAAATGATTGATATTTCCAAACGCCAAGCTTGAGGCAATATAGCAACGTAAGAATATATTTTAAGATAAGTGATTTGGTATCATAACATATTATATTTTACAATTTAACATGTTATACTGTTATAATATTATATTAATATTATTATGTTAGCAGGGTAGTAGAGTTTTTCATCCCCCATACAGACAAATCGGCTCTTCAGAACACACGCAATTTCTTCTTCTTCTCCCATAGTCCTAAATGAACCGTTGGGTCATTCATGGCTGGTAGGTGATACTCTTTGCTAGCCTCCTTCCGATCGTCTCGGTCTCTTGTTCTTGATGTCAGTTGGGAAAAGGAGGAATTTGTCCATTTTTTGATGTTATCAGTCCATTTTAATCGAGGTCGGCCCCTAACCCTTGATCCCGGAACGATTCCTTCTAGGGTTTGCTTTGGAATGCCATTAGCCCTCTCAACATGTCCGAACCATTTCATCTGTCTTCTTCTGATGACTGTCAGAATATTTCCCCTTTTCTCCCATCTATTGAGTTTTTCATTGGTTTCGTGAGCGGTATAGGGAATCCTCAAAAGTCTTCTAAGTTTTCATTTCGAAAGACAGGAGTATCCTCTCATCTTCCTTCAATAAAATCCAGGCCTCACAACCATACAAGAGGACAGAATTCACTAAGGTGCCAATTAGTCAGTCTGGTTGTGATTGCTATTCTGTTATCTCCCCACAATGGTTTTAACTTCTGCAGGGCCTCGGTTGCCTTAGCAATTCGGTATTTAACGTCGGTTTTTGAACGACCATCTTGACTCAACGTGCTTCCTAGATAAGTGAACTGCTTTATATTCTCAATTTGCTTATTGCCAATTTGTATCTTTAAGAATTCAATGTCTAATTTTGAGGTTATCATTGTTTTGTTTTTTGTAGGTTTATGTATAATCCATATTTTTTTAATGTTCCGAAAACACGGCTGGTTATCTCTTGTAATTCTTCTTCACTTTCTGCCAGAAGATCGATATCGTCAGTGAAACGTAAGTTATTTATTCTTAGTCCGCCAACTACTATTCCAGTGTCATATTCATAAAGAGCTTCATCTGTGACATATTCCAGAAAACAATTAAAAAGAAGAGGGTACAAGATGCATTCCTGTCTTACCCCCCCCCCCGTTCTGCCTTGAACGGTTCACTGCTGTAATTTTAATTTCAATTCTCATATCATCAGATGAGGAATAAATAGATTTAATAATCCTAATGATTTTGTTGTCAATACCATAATGTTCTAAAATTTTCCATAATGCTTCGTGCCATATTGAGTCAAAAGCTTTTTTAAGGTCTAAGAAGTTGTGACAGATTATTTTGTTATGTTCTATGTATTTTTCGCCTAGTATGTGTATTGTAAAATTTTGGTCGATTGTACTTCTGGACTTCCGGCAACCTGCTTGTTCATCTGATAGTCTGTTTTCTATTTTCTTTTCGATTCTTGACAATCGTATTTTTAACAGGATTTTGCTTGGATGACTAATAAGGCTTATTGTTCTATAGTTGCTACATTTATTGCTGTGTCCCTTTTTAGGGATAGGTACAAAGACAGAAGTCAGCCAATCAGAAGGCCAAGTCTCTGTATTCTATACGTCCTGGAATAAATTTAGCAAGGTGTCTATGATGATGTCACCTTCTTCGCGTATCAGTTCCACTGTGACACCATCACATCCCGGTGATTTTCCAATTTTTGAGGAGCTAACTGCTGCAATAACTTCTTTTAATATCGGGTAATCTCCTAGCAAAATTCCATCCAAAATATCATCGGTCAGTTGAGGGTCCTTTTGAAAAAGCTTGGTTGCGTAACATTTCCATCTATCAATTATTTTCTGGTTATCCGTGATAGGAGTTCCCTCTTCTATGCTCCAATTAATTGCAGTAAAAGGTTTGGTTAGCTTATTGATAATTTGAAAAGCACT
Source organism: Typopeltis vanoorti (assembly GCF_054136105.1). Lineage (NCBI taxonomy): Eukaryota > Metazoa > Arthropoda > Arachnida > Uropygi > Thelyphonidae > Typopeltis > Typopeltis vanoorti. The sequence goes on from NC_143553.1 coordinate 856,573, forward strand.
TTTAGAATTATTTTTATTTAAGCTCTCTTCTATATTTTTGCATTCATCCAATATCCATAAGTTTCTAGCATGTTTGATTTCTTTTTTAATAATCTTAGTAATATTTTTATACTGTTCTCTATTATCACCGCTATTAATATGAGATTTCAAATATCTTCTTTTGTCGCATAGGTCCAAAATATTTTTTTGGTTATCCATAGTTTATTTATTTTCCTTTTGTATCCAAGGATTTCTTCAGCTGTCTCAGTTATCTTTTGTGAGAAGCATTTGGTTTTAGATTCGATACTATTATGTTTCTTGAAGCTTGTGTCAAAAATTTGTTTTAATTTGTATTTATATAGTGTATTTATTTGGGGATCTTTTAATTTTTCTATATTATATCTTTTACGAGTTGATTTTGTAGGTAATCTTTCCCTCATTTTCATATTCACAGTTTCGATAACCATATTTACCATCATGGGAAGTCCATGTCCATCTTCTGGAAGGTTTATGGGGAAATAGAGTGTTAGTAATGGTAAGTTCATTTTGTGAGGCAAAATTGATCAATCAAAACCCGTAGCCATATGTTACGGCAAATGGAAGATAATCCTTGCCGATGTCTGTTCCAATTTTGGCATTCCAATCGCCCTGTACAATCAAAAGGTCTTTTCTATTCACTCTGGTGATTGTTGCATTAAGTTGACAATAAAACTCCTCTACTTCGGAGTCCTCGTGATCTGTGGTTGGGGCATAACCTGTATGATTGTGATATTGAGTGGTTATCCTCTCAGGTGGACTAGAGAAATTCTGCTATTGATAAGGTTGAATTCCATGACAGAATTTCGTGATGATTTGTGTATCAAAAACCCGACACCTTCTTTTCCGCTGCAGTCACATCCAGAGTAAAAAAGCAAATGTCCTTCATCTGTTGTTAGTTCTCCTGTTTTGGGCCATCGAATTTCACAAAGTCCCATAACAGTTCATTTATATCTTTTTAGTTCGTGTTGTAGTAATTTGAGTTGACCTGATTGTAGTAGTCCTAATATTCCAAGTTCCGGTCATTAAATGGTTGTGGAGTCTGAATCTGGATCCAGTTTTTCCATTATTTTTGTCAGTGATAGTGGTAGCGCCAATCGCTAACTTCGCATTGCCACCCCTGGAGCTGCCACCAAATGGCAACGCGGACCTTGTTGAACAGGGCGACGTCCGAGTCGGCATGGTGTGCTGTGTTAAATCCTTCGCCATGAATGTCTAATGGGCAGTAAATTAAGACAGATGGTGCAATCTCCTCTTCTGTCTTCGCCTGCTAGCATTTAGCTGGGCATAGTGGGATAGCCTTCACGCCTTCGGAGGCCCAACCAGGAGTAATGATACTCCCGACGTGCTTCGCCCATCCCGCCTAGGGCCACCACCCCGCCATGGTGAGGCAGCATAGTAGACTTGGGGGGGGGGGGGAATTTACAAACAAAAAATACTAGTTGTTTTTGTGGTGGGCAGTACATGGCGTTGATGTAGATGATTGGTAGTAGAGGTTCAGTGTAGTGGTGGAAATGGAAAGTTGTACAGTTGGTGTCCTCCCGCGATGGGTCATCAGCCTTCTTGGAGGTGTCACGAATACGGCAACTGCTACTACTACTAATAATAATATTATTATTATTATTATTTTGTGTTTTGTGATTTCACAAAAGAACTTCTACGGTACTTTTGTGAGATCACATGAGATACCCACGCAACTCAACAACCTACCAAGAAATTTCAAAGACGTGGACAGCTACAGAACGTTAAAACACGAACTCTGAAAAACATACCAACAAAGTGAATTTACCATTAACACTGATATACACATCACAAATCACCAGCATCCAATGCCTACATCCCATACATAAACAGTAACAACAACATAAAGGGTGAAGACTAATCCCACTCTCTTCATAAAAGCTAATCCAAGCTTCGAAGTAGGTGGGATTAACTCGCCTCACTCATCTACACGTAATCCTCATAATCAAAGAATGCAGATTATGTAATAAAACAGTCAGTAAAGTATATATCAATAATGATATTTAAAAAAATGTATATATGTAAATACAATTTTTTTTTTATTCCAGAGTTAGTCGATCTCTGGCACGGGCAAGCGGGTTTTTCCTCCAGGAAACTAGAGTTTTTCATCCCTTAAACTTAAGAAAATCGACCGTAGTAGTACCCCACGTTATGTCAGACAGTAACATATCTTGTTAGGATTAGGTACCAAGAGATGGCAGCACTTGTTTTCCAGCCTCTTCATCGGTGGCTGCTATAATTAGTGATAACCATGGGCCAACTATCTCTGATTGGCTACCGGTGGAGATTGAACTTCCCACTCAGTCTCCAAAAGCTAGATAGGGTTAAAAGGCCTCGCTTACTCCCTATAAGGGAATAAAAGGCGTTAGCTGATTTATTTATTTATATATTTATATATGTAAATAGGCTGTGTAATAATAAGCTATGATATTGTTATTGAAAAAAAAAAATATGTACATTTATATTAAAAAAAAACACTGTAATCTACATTTGCATTGAACAGAAAATGTAATAGTATACTTTATTGTATATAGGAAAATACTCTGTAAGATGATAAATTAAAATGTTATCAGAGAAAAAAAAATTAATAATAATAATATTTTATTGTTATAGTATAGCGATATAATTCGCATATTGTTTTTCCTACGACCCCACGAGTGTAAAGGGAAATGACGCAAGAGAATTATGCTTTCTGAACTTTTGCAGTAAGAAGTCACGAAATACATCTATTCCCCCCCCCCCAAAAAAAAGCAAGAAAGAGTCGAGAAAGTATGCGTATTGAAGTAGAAACGATTCTATAAAAGAGTTGCGTATTCCTTTGTGTATAACTCTGGATAAAAGGACCAGCATGTTTTTTTTAATCTAAGAACACCGTTTACTTTCAAATAATATAAACCAGGCCGTAGAGTGAAGGGAATACACTTGCCCAGTATGAAAGACCCCCCCCCCCCCCATCATCAGCCGGATACACAAGTCAAGGCCAAAAAAAAGTATTCCCGAATTCTGCTTTGACCTATGTGGACGTAAACTCGTTCAATCCCGGAGAGGAACTCATCGCACGACACTGATACCGCCGATTTCTCTACGGAATCAATTAATATGCATCGCAACCATCGCTACGCACAGACATATAACACTGTAAGCTGCAAATGCAATCCATGAAGTATTACAATCACACCCGTGGAATTACGCACTTAAAATTTGATAATGAGTTTTATAAACATCACTGAAGTTGACTATTAAAAAAGTGGGACTTCAACTCTGGAAACCCCCCCCCAAAAAATAAAAAAATAAAAACAAAATAAATAATACCGTATTATTCATTTTGTACCCTATTAACATGGTACGAAGCCGATATTAAGAAATTCGGGAACGGCAGGGAATATTTGAACTTGAATAAGAATATTGAGATTTTGTTTCGAATAACCAACTGCGTGCGTTTAGAAATTAATTCCACAGCAGTAAATTCAACGGACGTGCATTCAGCGTGTGAACTGACGGGACTGCTTTTGCTCGTCATTTACACACCTGGCAACCACGCAGATGAGCTGCTGCTCCACAGAAACAGATCGTCCACATTGCAAAAGAGTGACGCCTTCTTAGGACGTTTAAATGCGGTCCATTTAACCAATAAAATTTCAAAAAACGTCGATGCAATTTAGGTGTGTTTGAGGACTCGCAGAGTTTACAACACTATTTTATCCATTCCTAAACTTCGTATCATATTTTGGTGCTGAACATGAGATAAAGAGTTCCACCGCTAGGATCCATTTGTGGGGAGGGGGGCTATGGGGGTCATCCTGCAAATAATGCCTGGGTCACCTCTTCAATTAGAATAAACGCAATTTTAAACACAGATTGAATATTAGGAATCGAAATGCACGAAGTAAAAAGAATGGCTTAATGTGTGCTTATTTACATCAAAATTACTTTTGGTTCAGCGTTTTATGACGCATCGATGGAGATCACCGCTGCTGTTGGAGGACGCGATTTTTAACGATTCTTTAAAAAGTCGTCATTCAAATCACTTTTCGATGCTCAGTTTTGTTTTCATCGCTTTACATGAACATTCAAGTGCACTAATTTCTGGACACCAGATGCGAGTATTGCTGATTGTAGACATTTTTTTTCTTCTCCGTTCGTGTTCTTAAAGTCGTATGTTAATGTTTTACACAAAACAAATTGTTTGCGGTTGTTACGAAACTGATAAATACTGAAAAATTGGTACCGATTTGTTTTTATCCACTTTCCTAATTCGATGCGACACAAACCACCCTCACTGATTATATCAATATTCGCACTCGTTCACTTTTATTATGGCTTGCGCAAGGGCGTGTCTGCCGTAGCGATGTCTCTGCGGGCCATAGTTTAATGGTTCACGCAAGAGGAAAACAATCGCTTTGTCCGTCAAATAACCAAGCTGCACTGATATGTATAAGAACCTCCCTCAAAGTGTTTCTTTGAGCCAGCTCTTCATCTCCGGCTAAATAACCTTCAAAGAAGGCAAGCGAAACGTCCATTAGCAGTAACAGGAACAAGCTCGCCAGATGGCTGCCGTTCTCATTAGAAATTGGCTTATCCTTTATCTTACATGCTTAGAATTGTTTCGAAACCTGAAGCTGTGTGGACCTTTCATTACGAGTCGATCCGGAAGTAAGCGAACGATGTTACGGTAAAAGGAGCCGGTCGTCTCCATGTGTTTACTTACTTGAGCAAGTCCTTATCGATTGTCCCTTGTAATAAAAGCAGTAATTATTACACTTTCAGCTGGAACGAGAAGTTTTGCATTTATTTCACTTTCTAGAACTTTGTTACGGAGTGCGAGGATTTTGCTTTATCAAACTCAAAACCTGCTGTCAATCGACGACTGCAGGTAACGCAGTAGAATTTGTGTTAGAACGCGTGCATTTGTTTTAAATTCAAATCGCTTCCCACTTTAAAAACTGCTGGCGTCATACATAAATTTTCTTTTAATTTAAGATTAAAAAAATTAGAAAGCTTTATATATTGAAGTGAAGTCTTCTGAAGTATCTTCTCTCGTTTCGATGTCACGTTTTGAGTAGAGAATTCATAATTATTGAAACGGTTTCACTGAAGGAAGCTGATGATAAAAAAAACATCAAAAAGTGGCCATCAAAAAGTAGCCTTTTTGATGGCCAATGCTGATGGAAAAGACCGAAGGCGAAGTTGCTTTTGGAATTATGGCCAAGCAACCAAGTCTACGGCCAGTGTTAATTGCGCGCATGCTGTAGTCGGTTTGCTGTTTTGCGGGTGCAAAACACTCTCATTCCCATATAAGACCTGCTAGCTCACCATCACTCGAGAAGCTCTTCAGAAGGCTCTTCCAGTCACAAAGGAGATTCGATCCGAGATCTTTCTTACCAAAGGGTATAATCGTTACCGAATCGCCTAGGGGTGAGGGAACTACAATTTGCGGATTAACGAACGAGAATTTGATCCAGCTACGAGACATATTCGGACATAAAAACATAACGAATGATGCCGATTTTAAAGGTGTTTCATTTACTACACCGTTTTCTCCCCCTTCCCTATTGGGGCGAGTTGAGCCCCCTCATGGGGGTTAAGTATTTATGGCTGTAGATCGGTGTGTTCATGGGACCGGTTTGCCGCTTGCGGGATGAAAAACCCCAGTTTATCTGGGGGTTTTCATCCCGCAAGCGGCAAACCGGTCCAACAAGCGCCAAACCCCAGATAAACTGGGTTTTTTCACTGGGGCTCCACGCCCAAGACTGGCTAACGTGGCTATGGCTGAGGAAGATCCTTAAGCTCCCCACGTCGGCGACGGGAATCGAACCCAGGACACTCCTTCCCCAGGCATATGGTTGCGAAGCGCATAGCCGCTAGGCTAACCGCGCGGACACTAATAGTACTACATTAAGTGATTTATATACAGTAAATTCCCGAGTTAGTCGATCTCTGGCACGGGCAAGCGGGTTTTTTCTCCAGGAAACTCGGGTTTTTCGTCCCGTAAACTCAAGAAAATTGACCGTAGAACCCACATTATTTCAGACATTAAATACGAGTGATAGGGACCACGAGATGGCGGCACTTGTTGAGCCGTCTCTCTTCACTGCGCGCCACTTAATTAGTGATAGCCTTGGACCAGCTATCTCTGATTGGCTACCAGTGGAGATTGAACTGCCCACTCAGTCTCTAAAAGTTAGATAGGGCTAAATGGCCTCGCATACTCCCTATGTACGGGAATAAAAAGGCTTCAGCGGAGAACCACTCTTGAAACGTCAATAGACAGGTTCGAAAGAGTCTGCAAAAAACCAAGCCTAAAATGGATCAGCTCACTTCCACTCTAATGTGTTCCAAGGCTGTTTTAAGTTCGCTTTCTTACAGTGATGTTTTTTCTGCATATTGTTTACGTATTTATTTTTTGTAAATCTGCTCAGATTGTTTGTGCTCCTTGTGCTATACAGAGACATTATTTCGGTAATTAAAATAATTGGCTCAAAATAATTCCGGAGTTTTCTTTTTGTTTCTTCTACATCGTGAAAGATTTCTGCCAGGCTCTCTGTGGGCTCACGATGGATCCCTTTTCTCCCCCCCCCAACTACATACTTCTGACGAGCCGTCAGTGATATCAATAAAACATGGACGCATATTCTAATAGATCCATAATTCGGCAATAATTATTCTGAACAGCAAACTGATGACAATGAGCTGTTTTGATGAAAATTCAAATACATTCCATATACTCGCATTTGGTGTCCAGAAATGATAGTGCACTTAAAATGTTCATGTAAAGCAATGAAAACTGAGCATCGAATAGTGAATTAAATCTCATGGTGAAAATATATTCTTCCTCCTTTTATTAGTAATCACTGATCAACAGCGACATTTTCTTGCATAAATGACGACAGTCGCGTTCTAATTCACACGAAACTCGTGGAATGTGAATGATTGCCGCGCCTTTAATCTAAAAATGATGGACAAACATTCCGAATCCTAACCGATGAGACTGCTTATGAAAAACAAACTTACTTTCAGGTTCCCCCTCTTAAAACATTTGAAGAGGGAGAACACAACAAGTCGCATAAAATAAAAAAAAAGGGAAACGAGTTGTTATTAGCCATTCAGAGTCGCCAATATCAAACAGCACACGAGCAGAGTGATTTGACTAACTGAGACGCAACATATTCGGAAAATGCCGATTTTAAACTCGGGTTTCGATTCGTTCAAAACGTACTTTCCCAAAATCCACTTCGCTAACGATCCCCCTTCCCCGTTCCTTTAGCGGTGGGGTCCCCAGTTTACGAAGCAATCTTCGCTATCACACGGATGCATCGATGATTGACGGAACAAAATGGATTCACAATTCAGCGCGAGGCTTACTCGATCCATCACTGCGATGAGACGTGAACTAATCTTAGATGCACCGCACTGAGATTTTACTCTCAATAAAAAAAAAATAATAATAAATAAAAAAGATTGTTAGAAGGCTGAATATTGAACGGAGGATCATAAAGATTCAAAGCGAGTTTCATTAATAAAAAAGAAATGCATCATCCAGAGCTGGAACAGAATAAGTGAACTGATTACATTCGCAATTCAAAATACAATCCAAAAGATAAAAACAAAACGGTGAATATGGATTCACCTGCAAATTTCATTACAGGCGAATCGACCTTCACCTCCGTCCGTAAGTCTCCGTTCTGCTAATAATTAGGGCGTCTTGTGCTGCTATTACAAAGCGTCGAATATGTTGCGCCCGTCGTTCACAGAGTCGATGTCCCATCGAACGTACGACAAGAGGCCGTTTGACATTATGCAGAAAAGCTGCGAGTCCGGGTTCTTCTTTCGGCTGTTTTGGAGAGGAGAAGGAAAGAACCGAAGTATCTGGAAGGGAAATCCCTCCCACTCCTATGAAAGGGTAGGATTTCCCTCGTACAGAGCGTAATCTCAGACGAGATTCGAACCAGCCTGGCAGGAACCCTACGAAGGCATTTATGAGCACGCATCGCTTTCGTATCGCGCTGCAGCGATTACTGCGCAACATTTGCCGCTGCGTAATTCGATTCGAGGCATTCGAATGTTTTTTGCCTTTTTCCATTCCGCTCCCTTTAATCCGTTTGATAGAAGCCAACAGACTGCGTGTTCGAATCCGCCTTTTGCGATTTTTTTTCAGATGAATTTCATCGCTCCGGGCAAGACCATCGCCAGGCCGCCTCTCGGAGGCCTTCGAAGCAAGTTTCAAGCACTACACTGTTGCTCTCCAGAGAAGCATTCCTGGATTCTTTAACCCCCCCCCTCCCATTTAACGAAGGGTAGGTTCGAAGTCTTTTGGGATCAGATTCGCAGAGAAACTAAGCAACTCTGCGGAAACTGCTTTGGAATCCAAGAAGTCGCAAGAACTTTCACAGAAATTATTAATATCTTCTTTATGACCCATCCATCTTCTACATAACACTTGTATACATCACGAACAGCTTTTTTCCACGTAAGAAGCATTCCCGATTCCTTTACATAACCGATGGATTCATTTTTTTTTATTTCTTTGACCCCATTTCGCAACTTGTAGCGGCTCTGATCATCAACATTTCATTTCGTTTTCTTTTTTTCCCCTGCAGGCGGAGGAAAACATTAACGATCTGCTTTGAAATGCATATTTATGCAGTGTTTGTTCCATTTGTGTGCAGAAAAACGATCGATTTGGTCGGTAAATAAAATAAATGTTGCTCACGGCTACTAACTGCGACCTTGTATGAACACCGTGGCGATTTATCTACGGCTTGATAACGAAGCATGATCAATGAATGTGCAGCGAGTGGCACGACGTCGAAACTCGAACCGGAATCGATTGCTTCATCCAGATGGGAAAGGGGTGGACTTGAGAACGATGCACGCACTCCTCTGTAACCATAGAAACAGCAGTGGCTGTTGCTAACAGGGGAAAAACATCACGTGAAGGGTGCCGTTCTTGGAAGCGGAAATTATCGGATTAATTAATGAATTAAGAAGGCCACCTTTGTTTAACTGACTTCCAACTCAAACTCTTGAATCCACTAAAAAAACTCGCTCTCAAGTACTTCAACGGAAGTCGGTTTTGACCAGCGTTTAAAATATGATGGGCGAACCATGAGACAATGTCAACGAAGGATTTTTCTCTTTAACACTTTCATTGCCAAGCTGAAAATTGGAATTTCGTGTGGTAGCCAAATTTTTTTTATTTTTTTATTTAGTTAGCGACGTCAACGCGATAGCGCGTGATCGGCCGTTTGGTGAGAACTCGCATCGCGCGATTGGCAATGAACGTGTTAAAGAGAGAAGTGGTTGCTTATATTTCCGGTAAGATGGTTCAATCAATCGATCAACCCGCTGCCAAAGTAAATTTGTTTCCTCTAGTTAGGGTTTCATTCTTCCTTTAGTTCGTCTTTAGTACTATAGAACCTCACTTTCAACCCATTTCATATCACAGATAACCAAGTTGGTGGTCGGTCGGTCTCTCTCTCTCTCACCACACACACACACACACACACACACACACACACACACACACACAGGGAAGTGAAAATCATTTACTTCTTAAAATATCAACTGAAATAATAAAATACCGGATTCTGTGTAGGACGTTAAATAATTGATTTTCTCGTGCAGGTCTCCTCGTCGATTTAGAAGTGAGCACAGCGGGATACAATCCAAAGAAAGAAGTGAAAGAATTGCAAAGCATCTTTCAGGCCAGCGCCACTCCGGTCAAAGTACAATGGATTGACGACGACAGCTATGTGTTTGTTAACGATTTTGTGGAAGAATATCCAGGTCAGTTTTTTTTAATTATTTTTTTAAAATAAACTTTAATAAAAAAATATACACTTGTTTCTTCGTGTGTGTTACGCTAAACACAGTCTTTTTCATGGAAGTTGCGATTCTGCGAATCTTTCCGCTTGCGAGGCTCGGGATTAGTATTTTATAATCATGTTAATCGTTCAACGTTGTGCTTTCTCTGAAAGAAGAAATGTGGGGCGTAGAAAACGGAAGTAGTAAGAACTCAATCTGACCGACCCCCAATTGTTCCCACAAGACGTGACACTACTTTCAAGGTGAAAAGCGACTCGCAGTCCACTGAGGCCATTAAGAATTCGTAATAAAAGCCAATTAAAGCCACATTTCCGCCATAAATTACTTTGTAGCTTATTTTATTAAATGCCAACAACAGAAGCTGAAAACAAACACATTAATATATTGGAAATGTAATCAAACTAAAATTATTCTTTAAAACTACCGTTTCCCTTCCTTGATAGTCATCGTTTCGGAAGCCTTCATAAAATCGACTAAAATTGCACGGCCTTTCGGGTTTTCCAAACCACAAATTTCCACATCAAATTGATTGGCGACCTTGACCCTCCTTCATTTTCAGAGGGAGGCCATCACCAAGAAAGTCGCCGCAGAATCGTTACACTTGAAATGAACTGCCAGATACTTGAGCTCGTGTTTCAGATGTGCGGTAAAAAAAAGAGAGAGAGGTCCTAAAGAATGGATAGCATTTTTTATTCAAATAAGAGCAAATGGGCAAAATAACGCACGCAACTAATGATCAGTTTACTAGGGAGATGCATTATTATTTACATTATTATTTATTATTATTTTCATTATTATCTGTGCAGTATTATTTACTTATTTGTTAATACGAGTTTATTAGCGAGCGTAGCTTACAATGCAAATTTCTCATCGGTCCAGTAATTAACTCCCACAAGTTCACCAGAAGAAGAAGCTTTAGAGAACATTCCTTTGGCGTTCTCTCTATCCTCTTTCGGCTTTTTTTACTGTTAAATCTATGCTGAAATACGCCCAACGATTGACAGTTTTTCTTCTCCTTCCAGGTAATAAACTTACGGCAATCCTGTCGGTGTTCGACTGCCCAGGAACGAAGAAAGCTTACGATGAAGTACGAGAGAAATATCCTACTGTGGTGTACTTGCCAGTGCTCGATCGAGGATGCGTTCGACCTTCCCCAGACCAAGGAATTGGCTTTCCCTACATCAACAGCTTTTCTGATGTCGTTCCCTTAATCGCGGATCTGCGAGAGAGCGAAGTGAGCACCTGGCAGGACGTGGTGCTTCTACATGACGACACTGTGGGTAAGTAAGGGGTTATCATTCTCAGCTGGGTGTCTCCAAAATATTATGGTTTGGTTCAATTTTGAGAGAGAGATCGTCCCACTAATAGTGTGGCGATCTCTCTCTCTCTGTTCTCTACTGTGTCATATATTCAGCTGCAAAACTGGTAGAACAAACGCTTAAAATGAATTTAAGGTGATTTGATTTTATTGAGTTGAAATATAACTCTGGATAAAAGAAACTGTCAAGTCCTGTGGTAACTTTCCTGACGCTGGGTTTCAGAACAAACGCAGTGGATATGAGGTTTGATTCTGCGTTCTAACTGAGGAGGGTTTTTGTGTGCGTGTGTGTGTGTGTGTGCGGATTCCAGAGTTGGTTGTGCTTTGCCATAGTTGAAAGTGGTTGGAACTGCGGCTAAAATTATGAGGTACAATTGCTTCTGCTTTCCACTACTGGTTTGCCTGATTTTTTGAGAGGGGAGGAGTGAAAAAGAGTGGAGGAGGAAGCCTCCCGCCTAAGCATGAGATCGGATAACTCACTTTCATCTGAAAATCTTTCCAGTGAAATGAAACTGTAGCGTTCTTGCGATGGTGGTGTTCATCCATGTATCTAAGTAGCGTGGTTTTTTTTTGTTGTTGTTGTTTTCCTCACCACAGGAACCAGATTGTAATTGCTATCTACAGATCGGTGAAATCATTCGGCAGTAACACTTGCATTTTACGAAGATCGTAAAGCGATCCTCTCATACACCTCCAAAATTATTTCGTTTCTTTAGACGCATGGCTAAGCACCTTTTATTGATTTGTGTAGGACCTCCGTAACACAGTTGGAAGAACTACGTGCGCCCTTTAAGTAGAGAAAAGAAAACCTCATCATTAAGAATAATAAAAAAATCTAGTTTTTTTATCATTCTTTAAAACAGGCAAATCCAACGGAAAACACAATAAATTAAATAATAATAATAATAATAATAAGCATTTGCAAAGTAGATTGGCGTATATGCGGGGTGAGTGGCCTCCTGCGATTCCATGGAGGTGCTACGTAATAATTATTTTTGGATCACTTTGCGGTTAAGAAAGAGTATGGCGAAGAAAAAAAAAACAGTACTGAATAATTACACATTATGATATGAACATCTACAACTATCGACGTAAGTCGAATAAAGCATTAACGAAGGTAGATTACGTGCTCGAAATGGGCACCTTGTCTTTTAAGACAGGTTTCTAGCGCATGTGAAGGTTCTTTCTCACTTGGAGAACAAGGGTTGGGATATCAGCTGGAGATATCGTGCAATTTTATCCCTTACTTCAAGGTTTGAAGGTGGGTCATGGTAGAGTAGCCATTTACTTGGACCACTTGCTCTGCCAGCTCCGTATGAACGAAAATAATGCTCAGCAATAAACGTCTTTTCTTCCAACACCAACTGCATGCACATTAATAGAAGATACGTGTAGAATCTACGTCATTACATTTAGATATAGCAATCGAACAGCATATGTCATAGTGCGTATATTGAAGGGTGGGTAGGTCGAAGTTCAGTACTGTTTTTTTTGCGCCATATTGTAGTAACGCCTGACGCTAGAAACTCACGACAACATAGAGGGACCAAAGTACGAGATGAGAACAGAGTGGCAAGGTCGGCTATTAAAGCAGGGGAATGGGACGTTCTTTGATCTGGAAAATGTAATTGCATTACGAAAAAAATAGATATCGTGGGAAAGGATGACCTCATAATGGTGGATGTCTCGTAAACAAACGTGTCCAGAATGAGAAGAAAGAAAGAACAGTTCGATATCACATCACAGTCGCTGTCTGAAAATAAGGGTTGGGTGTAGTCCATGAGAGAGAGAGAGCGCCAGCTAACCATGCTCCGGATTGTAAATGTCTGCCAGCATTTTATATACGATAAGTCAGTTGCCGTATTAAATTTCTTGCGGCCAACTGAAGACGGGTCGGAAGTAAAATATTTTAATGATGAATGGTTGGTACAAGAACTTTCTTCAAGTCACTCATTAAATATGCCACCAAGAATGTGTTGTTGTTGCAGATAAGAGGAAAACAAGACGGCCAAAAAGCAGATGCGTTTTCTTTAAAAAAGACTCTAAAATGAAATAATTTCGAAGAAGCCACTTGGGCATATCTTTAAGGGGACATTGTAAAAGTTTTATGCAACCAATAAATGCAAGCATTTTGAAAGATTTATATTTTTACGGGATGTTAATTCCATAAAATGGTTGGCCAAATTCGGTCATTTTGAAAGAAACATAAGAAAGTAACAAATCCAACTTCTTCAGAGTAATAATAATACTAATGGAAGGAAGGGCAACCCCTGTCTGTATCTTTTACAAAATACAACAAGACTTCGGCGAGGTCTTTGGTTTTCTGAGAACAAGATATCACCCAAATTTTATATTTTCATAATTCTTTATCTTAAGCTTGATTTGAGAAACAAAAATCAAGAAACGATTTAAAATCTGCTGCTGTTCTGGTTCAGTTTCCGTATTTTAAGGGTCGATTATTATATAAAATGTTATCTAACTATTAAAACAATAATGAACTTATTCCAGGCAATCATGGAAAGATCCGTTTCGCAAATCTTTAAAAAGTAACTCATGCAAAGAAGAAAAAAATTTTCAAAACTTTCCTAAATGAATGAAGATCATCTCATCGAAGATCAGTTCATAACTCATCGTGTTTTTTTTTTTTTCATTCTTTCTTAAAATATGCCTACGTATATCACTAAGAAAATTTCTTAATTTCGTTCGTGCATAGTGACTTTGTGGATTCTTTCAACCAATGGTGTTCACTGCCCTGGACAGGTTGTGCCAGCACATTAGCAACGAACGCCATTGAACACGAATTTAGTTAGTGCAGAGCTATCCTTCGATGAAAGAACAGCTACGTACAAGCAGCTAAAGTAGCTGTTGAAGCCTACTTGAAAATGGATGAAAATTCGCGATGTACACTTTCAAATTTTATAGCTAAACAAGTTTAGGTGTGGCAGTCCTAACCTTGTCTTCCGTCCATTGAGTATGTCAGTAACAGTGCCATGCAGATGCTTCTCCTAGTTTGGATCGAACCTAGTAATTGTAGTGATCAGTGGCCAGGAAAAAATAACACCGAACATTTTTGACCCCCTAGACCAGGGGTGGGGAACCCTTGGCACGCGTGACTCGACTTTTTTCCAGCACGAAACCCAGGACTCACCTTAAAAAATGATTAAATAAATACATATTCAATATCTGAATTGTATATTTTAACTTAATATAATACAATTTTATTAAGTAGAAAGATACCAAATAAAAATGCAATAAAAAAAACAAACACTATGAACTGCTTTAGTAATAATAAGTAATAAGAAAATGAAGCAAGCATTCTATTTGCATCTATCTCCGCGATATACTGGCGTATAAGTTTCGTCCCGTTTAGTTGTTGATCATTCGCCAGGCAGCCAGACGCGACATCTTTACCATCATTTTATATTTTTTTCCGTGTTTCGTAAAGAATTTATCCGTTTTCTAAAAGTGTGTGGATTTGGATTTAATTAAATCGTAAGTCATTAAAATATGGACTGGAAGTATTTATTGTCAATTAATTTGTATAATTTATTATATATAAATGCATTTTTTTACATTGCCATAAACATAAGTTATTGTTTAAGTTATGTGAAATGTATTATCAATATTCAGGATTATGAAGTGTTATCTGCGCGTGATTAGATGGCATGCGTACCCTTCTCTTTCATTTGCATATGTGTAGGTAGACTTATAATAGTACTCATTTTTGGTTTGCTTAAACTTCGTAGGTGCATGCAGAGAGTGATTATGATGAGATTTTCTGATTCTAAATCATAATTTTTGTCAGTGTCCATAAGTCTCTGTCCACATTTTTACATACATACATATATATATACATACATATATATACATACATATATATATATATATATATATATATATGTAGAAAGTATTTTTACCTTGGGTATAAATATGTTAAAGATACCAAGCAATTTTAAACCTGGTTTTACTCCCTTTCCCAAGTAATATATATATATTATTTCCCAAGTAATATATATATATATATATAATCATTATCATATATTTTTATTTGCTTTCTGCCCTTTACAGATTGCACAGAATCACAACCACCATCAAAGAAACATAGACATTCAAATGAAGAAGATATTAGAGAATTTAAAGAGCATTTTATGTTCCGAATCAGTTGTTTGTAGGACTTCTTCTATAAAGAAACATTTTGAAACTGTTCATAAGAACTTACCAATAAAAGTGAGCAAGAACAAAGAAAAATTTCGTGAACTGAGCAAGACAAAAAAAAAAAAAAAGCAGTCCTATACGTTGATGAAATTTATTTCAGGTAGGCCTAGTTCCAACTTAGTTGCTGCCAGTTTCGGGGTTTAAAAAGTTATTACCCAACATGGAAAACCACTAATTGATGGGGAGTATATTAAAGAAGCATGGCTAGAATGTGCTCCTTTCCTTCTTGACAATCTTCCAAAAAAAGTAAAAATTATTCACCGCATTAAAGATTTGTCTGTGAGTATAAAAACAGTTAAGGATAGAATACTTAAGTTGGAAAGGAATACAGCAGAATAATAAATAAAAAAATCTGGCTTCATGTAAGTTCTTTTCTACTTGTGTTGATGAGAGTACAGACATTACATCATCAGCTAGGCTAGCAATCTTTGCTCGATTTTGCAGGGTTGACGAATTATTCAAAGAGGTTATTAACCTTGTAACATTACCTGAGCATATCAGTGGGGTTAAAACATGCAGAGCAGTTAGGAAAGAATTATTTATTCGGCAAATTGATATTTCAAAAGTGGTATCCATCACAACAGATGGTGCGCCCAGCATGATTGGTAAAGAACCAAGATTTGTAAATCTGTTTGCAAAACATGTTGATCATCCACTGATAGGTTTTCATTGCATCATAGATGAGGAGATTTTATGTGCAAAAGTTGGCCTAAAGGAACTTCAAGAAGTGATACAAACAGTAACCAAGGTTGCTAATTACGTTTCTGCTCGTGCTTTGAATAAAAGACAATTTCAGAATCTACTGAATGAGGTGGATTCGGTAGACAAAGGACTATTAATGTACAACAATGTTCGTTGGCTTAGTCGAGGTCTTGTTGGGAAAATATTTGTTGCATGCCTGGATTAATAAACAAATGTCTTATAAAGAAATGTATAACATTGTGTGGGTTTGTAAGCTGATATTTTTTGCAGATTTTTGAGAACATTTAAGTGACTTGAACCTTAAACAACAGGGCTCTGATAAGACTCTTGATGTTATGTTTGATGACATAAATGCATTTGAAATGAATCTGAGGGTTTTAAGAGGGATGTAGACAGTGAGAGATTTAGATATATTCCTAACCTAAAGAAATACATCAATGATCTCCCAAAAGGATGACAAAACAGACCGCCAATGTCTTCAAAATCTATTTTTAAACGTCATTATGTTAACTGTTGAGCAGTTCTCTCTAGCATTTGTTAATTTAAGAGAATTAGAAGAGACTGCAAAATTTATCAAGTTTTCAGACATTTATAACACTCGATGAATTAAACTTGCAGGTGTTTTTGTGGATAAACATGGGTGATTTTGAAATGCAGTTCATTGATTTTCAAAGTAGCTCATTTGGAGGCAGAAATTTGTTGACCTCAGAATTGACTTGAAAAATATTGAAAAGCACCGATTAGAGACAGGAGTAACATAGAGAAGTGCAGAAAACGATGAATACTATTCCAGAAACTTGT
This sequence comes from Typopeltis vanoorti, assembly GCF_054136105.1. Lineage (NCBI taxonomy): Eukaryota > Metazoa > Arthropoda > Arachnida > Uropygi > Thelyphonidae > Typopeltis > Typopeltis vanoorti. The sequence goes on from NC_143553.1 coordinate 873,470, forward strand.
GCATTTTTAAAAACCCTTGCAACAGCATTAGTATCCATTTTTGCATCTACATATTCTTGAGAATCATTGTTCTCAGCGATGAACTTTGTTAAGTCTCGTAATAGGAGTAGCCTTACAGATGAAACTAGCAGCGCATGAATATCCCTAAAGGATACAAATTATAAACCCGATATAAATGATCTGTCACCAGGAATGCAGCAGCTGAAGTCTCATTGATGCTAAATAAAAAAAACATCAAGTATTTTGCTTTCACTAGTTTTGATTTGATGTTTTCTGCTAAAATGGTAAAGATTAAGTTCTGTTTAATATAATATTATTGTAGGTAAAATAACTTTTTATTTGATCGGTAATTTTTATGTATTACTTGTAAGGGATTAAGAATTAATAAACGAATATCTTTAATTTTATTTTCTTTTATTGTGTTTATTTAGTTAACTAAAACGATTATGAGATTGTGCACTGCAATATATTGGAACAACTTGAAAAAAAACTTATGTCTGATTGATCTTTATACAAAAAAATCAGAATTATTGTTGTTTTCTCTTTTGCTGATGTTAAAATTGAGTCTTTAAATTGTGTTTCTTTATATGGCAGCTAGAATTACACTTAAAGGCAAATGAAAAATACCCACGCTATCAAGAGGGTAGAAGGACTTAAGTAAAAGTTACGTCATCAGTTTTTACATTCATTCAATCTTACATGACTTCTAATAATCACTCTTACAATATTCTTTGATATTACCGCTCTAGTGTGATTTTTGATTATTTGAAAAGATTCTTCCAATACTTAAAAGACACAAATAATAATATGTTCCCCAAATTTTCGGTTGGTACATGAGAAAATTTTGCATCCAAGATTTGGCGATTTTGGCAAGCACACTTAAAAAAGTTGCCCACCCCTGGTCTAGACATTCCTATTGTGCTTACACTGTGGAGATTTTGTCGAAAGGATCCAATTAAGTGTTGGTATTAAAGTGTATCATATCTCTCTCTCTCTCTCTCTCTCTTCACACACACACACACACACACTGCAAGTGATGTGGCAGTATCATTTAAGACAGTGGGAGTGCCTGAATATTTTATCTCAAATTTTGCAGGAACCTTCTAATGGAGATAACGGATCCAAATATGGTGCACTGTTTATGAACATTTAGTGGAGAGCAGCATCTCTCATCACAGTCAACTGTCTGTGATGTATTGAGGTTTGTGAAAAGGAAGAGTTTACAAACCTTCAGGTGACAGAAGACTTTTTGCAGTAATGTTACACGCACAGTAAACTCTGTATTTCCATGTATGCAAACTCCTTTTTTTTTCTTTCTTTTTCGCAGAGCAATTTTGTATTCCTTGTAGAATTTTAAGTATTGAAAAATACCATTCCCACCAATAAAAAGAGGTTTAACAAATGCAAAGAAAAATAGTTTATGCAGAATTAATTTCGTTTCTGTTGCAGACCTAAACTCCCTGGAAACTATCGTTTCGATATTCATGGCTCCCGGGAATACGCACAGACCGACAACCGTCACATCGTTCAACTTGTGTTTAGGAGGAAGTTGCAAGGAAATGGAAAAAACGACAAAAGAAACACTGAAGCCATTTGCAGAAACCGAATTCCCCAATTATTTCCTCATTCTTGGAAAGCCAGAAACTCTCAAGGAAGTAAAAAGCAAGGTTAGCGTTTAACTTTCATCTCAACAAAACAAAAGAATTCTTTTGCAGAAATTATTTTCAAAGAATTTAGCAGAATGTTTAGAAAATGTATTTTTTTGCTGTACGACAGTTCAAAAAGTTTCCCGAAAAGAGATTTGTGTATTTATGCGCTGAAGATGTCAATAAATAAAAGTTTGCTAAGAACGGTATTTAAATACCTTTTTTTTAATCTTTCTGGATTTTTGAACTCCTGTGGTTAATGTTGCAGAATTTCAGACTTCCGCTTTTCCATATCAAAGATACAAAAATGAACTTCAATACAAAATAAAAATTCCAGATAAATTTATCTTACTGTAATTTGAATTGCTTTTGCCCCTGTAAACTAACAAGACTGGTTGATGAGGGAAATGCCATTTTTTTATTTTGCAAAAGCATTTCAGATGCCACATTACAATCTAATATTTAAGATGCAATTTAGTAAGATTTGAATATTAAGTTGAGGAAGTGGATTGGCAGTCGCAGAGATGTCAAAGGATTGTGTTTGGGGGAGCAATATCAGGAAAAAAGTAAAGTTACCAGTGGAGTTCAGCAGGGCTTTGTTCTAGAACCACTGCTGTTCGTCATTTAGACCAGCGATATGCTACTAGAATTCGGCGAAATAGTCAGTTGTTTGTGATTGAGGCGAGGAAGGTTATTGAGTGTAGCGCTGATGCGGTCGCTCTTCAGGAGGATTTCAATAAGCTGGAAATGTGGAAAGAAGAATGAGTAAAGCATCTGTAGAGAGGCACAAGGCAAAACTGAACGTCTGTGACTGAAGTGAGTTTGTGAGAGAGGGATTTTTCATTAGCCGGATATCCTTCTCCTGAATAGAATCGAGCAATCTTAGAGAGGATTTTGGTGCACCACCCAAATATGGGAGCAACATTCCATGGCTGGACGGATTTGGGATTTGTATAGAGTACAGGTCATCCGAGTAAGGACATCTGATCGTGTTCGGATATCTCAGTTTTAATGAAGGTAAGAGGGAGGGTGTGGGCTCTTTCTTACGAGAGATCAGACATGACTGAGTTTTGATGGAATTGAAGTTTAAGAGATTGTCCTTGTCCCACTCTGAGTTCAGATTCCTGGTCGTGGTAGATCTTGAGGATTCTAATACCTGAGAACTAAAAGGTTTGTCGAATGAAAAGGAGGAAGGAGCGTACTGTCGTCAGCAAAGCTATAGATAGGATTGGAAGTCTATGAGAGTAGTCCATTTATGCACAGGAGGAAGAGAGTGGGTGAAAGAACAGAACCATGGGCACTCCTGCATTGGTGGAGAAATCTGAGGACAGTAAACCGTCCACCATAACACGTAGTGAGGGACCAGTAGGACAGTTGGCGATCCAGTTGCAGAGTGAGGAAGGCACACTTAACAAACTGCCATCCTATGGCAGTTTGTTAAGTGAGCCCCCCTTGTTAAACCCAATCAAATGCCTTTTAAATGTTCAGGGCAACCACGTAAGATTCTCCAAATTTCTCTATGGCCTGAGTCTAAAGGTGGATGGTGAAAGCAAGAGGATCAGCTGTAGACTGCGAGTGACGGAATCCATACTGCTGGTCACTGACTAGCTGGTATGACTCTACGTTGGTTCACGGGTTGGTTGTTGATGACCTTGTCCATAATTTTTGAGAGAACAGAAGTGAAAGCAATTAGACAGTAGTTCGTTGGTTGACTTTTGTCACCTTTCTTTGGGATGGGCTGAATGTGGACCAGTTTCCGTGTTGTAGGGTTAGGGGCCAGTTGAACAGGATAGGTGTTAGTTCTGAGACTCAGTTTTTAGCACAATAGGCGGAATACCATCAGGAAATGCTTTGTTTGTGTTCAAGTTGTTAAAGACTCTTCGGATTTCTTTTTGTCGGAAGACCATGGGGAGACATGAAGGGAGCCGTTCTTGGTGGAGCGAAGGGACCGTTTCCCAGCTCATCGATGCAAAAATTGGACGAGAACATTGATGCCAATAAGTTGGCTTTGTCTTTAGGTGAGATAAATGCCCAATGACCTTGGAAGGGACCAGAAGGAGTGACTGCCATTTGGGCAGGGTGTGACTTTGCAGAATTTTGCCCTTTCAAAGTCTGACTTGGATTTGGTGATGATTTTTTTACAACGGTTGCGAGCTACAGTGTAGGCAGCTAGAGTCTTGATCCATTCATGGTAAGCAAAGGTTTTTTTTCTTTTACAGTATTGGCACACTTTTTTGAAAAACAATGCTTGGATGATGGCTCAGAATTTGAAGTGAATAACTGAAATCATCCTCACTACATTACTGTGAGGATGATGTCAGTTATTATTCAGTCTGAGTAGTTGTTTGGATCAGATGAACTAGAGCGGTAGTCGAACCATGGGAAGGAGGAAAAGAAGTCACGGAGGTCCTTCCAGTTGATATTCTTGTAGTGCCAAAGGACTGGAGACTGTGAACAGGTGGATGAACGTTGTTCTCTGACAAAAGAGACTTGTATGAAGTTGTGGTCCGAGTTACCAAGAGGAGAATCAATAACCACTATACCTTCAAGGGGAGCGTGTTAGGAGGAGGTCAAATGTGTTAGCAAATTGGAGAGGGTTGTCAGGTATTCCGGTAAGAAGATTGATTATCTGAGATAGGTCATTGCTGATGGCAAACATCTCAGTATCCTTGCCTGCTTGGCCGGTTAACTGGGAAAGGGGAGCCAATGTGAGATCTGGACATGAAGTACCTAAGAAGGATGACCTCACTATTGGGGTATTTCGACTGCAGAAAGTCGAGCTTCAGAGAGAGATAGTCGAAGAGGTCAGAGTGATTGGCGAAGTTTGGAAAGCGATAGAGAGAGCATATGAAACAAGGACAGATTGGTTTGGTAGAGAAATTTTGAGCCAAAACATATCAAACAGTGTAGATTCAAGGATGTGCAGTCTCTGGCATGTCAGTACTGATGAATGAATAAGTGTAGCCCTTGTGGCGGAAAGAGCTTTGTAATGTGTAGTTTGGGCAGGTGACGTGGACAGTGACTGTTGAGGTTCTGATAGGAACAGTAATTCTGGTTTAGATGACTGTAGGTGGTGGTACACATCGTTTATATTGCTGTTTAGACCACAGATGTTGGTGAAGTGGATTCGAAAACATCTTTTGTAAGAGTTAATGTTGCTGGGTTGTTTGGTTGGATTTTGATGGTTTTCGTGGGCGGATTTTGTTTTTGTTTTGTTTTTTATGATTTTTTAAACTATTTTCTGTGGGAGAATTTTTGAGATCCGCAGTTAAGTCGCATTTTGTTTCGTCGTGGTTCATTGTATTTTGTGAGGAAGAGATAAAGAGGAATTGGGACATGCAGTAAGAGGTGGCAGACTTGCAAACATACCGCCCACACAGAGGGAATTCGGTCTCCTTCCCTTATGTGGACAATTCTCCCTGCAGCCACAGGATTTGGTCTCCGTCCAATCAAGAAACGGCAAAACACGTGGCTGCAGGATTTGACGCTGGTTAATAGGGAAGCCTCCATACTCGTTATTGACTGGTTCTTACAAGGTTCCCCCCTCCCAACATCAGTGGATTAGGGATGGTATCAGATTACAACGAGGATATGAGTATGTAGACCTTATTAGGACTAAAATTAATGACTTGCCCACGAGGGCTCGTACAGCTCGCTGGAGTAGAGATGACATTAACTGTAGCGGCAGCCAGTGAAACTATCTCATCTCTCAGCGTTGTTTTAGAACACGTGGAATCCGTGTACAGAGGCATGATGCCGTGGTCTCCATATTAAATAACCGTTTAAGAAATATTAGGAGACCATGTAGAACCTCACTTCCGTACAGAGGTAGGCTTAAGAAACAAGATTTGATAATAAAGGAAAAAGGAGTTATTTAAAAGGAGTGGGTTATTGATGCCCAGGTCGGTACTGGGCGCCCACTCATCCCAACAAGGTGCAAGATTAATAAACCTTGTAAGATTAATACAAGAAGAGGTTGGGGCAACTCCTCACTTTACCATTGCTACTATTTCTTTTTGCGGAGTTTGGTGCTCCGCTAGTTATAAAGACCTCTCTTTATTAGGACTGTCATATGGAGATTTTAAAATTCTGTTTCTATGTGCTCTGAGGGGAACACTGGTGGCTTGGCGCTGCCATCAGCGTATCATCATTAGGATGCCTCGTGACGGAATCGGGTGACTCTTGTAAAGGCTTCGGCCTAGTAAGATTTGTATGTGTAATACTGCACTCTCAGCATGAAGCTCAATAAATAAATGACCGGTTCGTTCCGTGTACTATCCAACGGCCAGCCTCTGGAACCCCTTTACCCGCACCCTCGAATTGGAGAGCGTCGTGGCCCCCTACAGTGAGATTGATATGTCACTGAAGAAGGGAGGTCACTCTCACTGCATGTGGGAAGAGCGGAGGAAACAGAAACCGGAACCCTTGCTATAGCGACCGAACTTATAAGACCAAACTAATCAGCAAGGTGGTGGTTAGCCCTTTAGTTGCCAAGTGTAAGTCTTCAACTTATAGGAGACTGCGTACACTAGATGTGGATGTCCACTGGAGAAAGTAGAGAAAGCACGATGTCTTGCTGTGATCAAAAGTTGAAATTCAAGGGACACATTGCAAAGGTTGTAAAGATATCTCGGAGAATGATTGCAATATTAATCAGCAGATAAAATGACGGGGATTCCCTGATCACGCCACCTTCTGGACTCAAATCTAGTCACCAGAATTTGGAGGGGTTTCTTCCTTTTGTTCCCCTAAGAAAAAATCTCTCTCAACAGTTTAAACGTCTCAATCATATCACTCTGGATGTGGGGCGGAGGGATTGGCTCAAGTGGAATCTTAGCTATGAGGACAGATAGAAGGTCGCATAATCAACACATTTGGCAGATTGAAGGCGAAGAAGTGATATGATTGAGACGTTTAAACTGTTGAGAGAGATTTTTTCTTGGGGGAACAAAAGGAAGAAACAAGATCTAGAGACCGTTCTTGGAAATTGCGCAAGGTAGTAGCGAATAAGATGGTGAAGAATATTTTGGTTAAGTGGAGAGTGCAATGCAATTCCTGAATATGTTGTGAATGCTGAGTGTGGAAGTGTTTAAGATTCAGTGTGATGTTGCAGGCAGGAGAGACTTTCCGTGTTAAACTGCGAACATTTGTAATGCTTTTATAAGAATTGCATAATGTGTAAATAAAGAGCTCTTCCTCGATGAGTCCTTGACCCCAGGAGAGTCAACGTAATGATAATACGGTCTTCACTGTTTTCCGAAAATCAGAGAATTATTTGCAGTCAGGTGAGTTTGAATTATGTTTTTCATCAGACGGATTCGAATATGGTAAATATTCTGATTCTGTAATAAAACTGAACTAAACCCGTGAGTAATTTCTATGTGAAATGAAAGTTTTGTGGTAAACACACACAGCGAGCTAAAACTGATTCGGTTTTAAAAGTGCGGGTTGAAGCTTTCTTTAGTCAGCCGGACAAAACCCATAATAAATTAATATTTTAAATAAAATAGCGTATTTCTTTTTTTAATTAGTAATTTTTAATTAAACGGCATATTTTATTAAATATCATAATAAAGCGAAACAACATAGCACATACACACTCACACGCACACAACAGCGCCATCTTCTATAAAGCAACAAAGTCGAATGTGATACGACTGATCTTAGATGCACTTTCAGTTGACTGCTGCCGTATTGCTTTCTGTAACCAGATGTGTGTTTCCGTTTGTTACAGAAAAATTATCCGTTGTTCCCTATAATTAAAAAAAAGGGATCTTTATTAAATTGAATATGCAAGTGTCGAACAAGTTGTGTGCGTTTTTTTTTCCCCGTTCAACAAACAATTTATTATCACACGTTCAGCGACCAGCTCCTGAAGTAAATTTTTGCCAAAGAATCAATTCCTTTCATTTAGTTGTGTTGTAGTAATTTTCTACCACTGATTATGTTCTAAAATTTCGGACTCGCTATATTGAGATCATTTCTAATCATCGGGAAGTTAGTTTTATTCACATATTACTGTGCAATGTTTGCATTACTGATGATTTTTTTTTAATCTCGAAAAGCTTTTAATACCTTGCTATCCAATACCTTTTAATACCCTCTGTAGAGCAGGGTTTCTGCTGTACTGTAGAAACCCTGCTGCAGACCACAGATGAAACTTCTTTCCAAATTACTTCAAGCCTCCTGGAGGCCTGAAGTGGCTTGAGAAAGGAGGGCGGTGGCCTCACATCGGCGATGAAATTCATCTCCCACCTACTTGACATCCACCAGACATCGAACACGTCGTGGGATTCAAATCTATGACCAATTGGGTGGAGAACTGTGGGCATTATCCGCCAAGCTGGAATTTGTTGAGAAATACTAATCTGAAATTAATTCAATACAAACCGAAAATAAAATTTCAGTTTCTCTTCGGCTTTTATGAAAACGGCTTGGGATGTGGAAGTCCTTCAATTAAGTCTCCTTGAAGTCTTCCACAGGCCGCGGAATACCCTTGCGAAAGCGAGTAGAAAAACTTTGCTGATATTCATTGGAGAAGTTTGAGCGTTGTTAAGCGATACATAAGACAGTATATATATATATATATATATATATATATATATATATATATATATATATATTTATATATATTTATATATATTTATATATAAATAAATATATATAAATAGCCTAGTATATATATTTGAAAATAACAAAAGATGTGAAAGGTGTTTGATAGCACAACAAAAATACGTCAGTGAAGACAAATTTTGCCTGCTCCCAGGATTCTCTGAAATAAAATAGTGATCATTCACATTTGCGCAAAAGAGCATTTGTTGTCATCCGTTATTTGATTATGAATTTATTTGTAAGAATAAAGTGATGCATTCTTAAAATCCTTTGTTCCAATAAGTGTTTGTATTCCGGTGAGTTCTACGTCAGGTGCACAATTTCTGGAACCTAAAGGCTTCGCGAACTCGACTCGCTAACTGAAACGTCTTTTGCTTGGAGTCAGAGTGTAGTTTCAGAAAGATCTGAGAAGGAGATGCTCAAGTTCTGCATCCACAAAACAGTCAAAGTGGCCACAAAAAATACGCTCAACATGATTTAATGCATATACATAAAGCAGGCATGGGTGGCCTAGTGGTTAGCGTACTTATTCTCCAGCAAACAGATCTCGTGCTAAATTTTCGCAGTGGGCATGATGAAATTCATCCCCTTGTGTGATAACACTGCCCCACTTCTTGGTTTTGTCCCTAGATTAGGGATTTTCTAATTGAGTAGAAAAAATACTGAGGCTCAAATCATTAGCCTCGTCAAAGGAACAGCCACTTCAGCTGAACACTCTTTGAGCATCTGAGCTGATATCCCATGAGCCCTATTCCTGAAATCTTGTTCTGTTTATGTAACAGCTTTATTTATTACCTCGACGTCCTCATACGCCTGAATATTTTTTAATCCAGTGCAGAGACAGGGCATTCAGTTCTAGGTTGAAACAGGTTGATAGTGTTTAGCACAATAGGTACTAATTAGTTGAATCTTCTGCATCTGCATACAATTTTCATTCAGTGTAGTTATTTTTTCACATTCATTCTTTATTTATTTGTTTGTTTGTTTTACTTTCATAGAATTACTTGCATATTTCACGATAGAATTAGTTCTCTTTGGCTTGCAGAGCCATTTTTTTTCATACTCAACTTAGCTTTTTGTGCAATACTTGTAACTCTTTTGCCTTATACTAATCATAACCGATGCCTACGTTTTTCCTTCCACATCACTTTTTCCCCTTAAGAATCCCTTGTTTAATAAGATTGCACATTCATTTCAATCCTTCTCTATTTGGTCTTCAAACTCTAGGGACGTAATCCGACATCGTACCGTTGATGTATTTTTGTTATATTTCTACGCACTGCCAATATCCTTTCCATCTAGCAACCGATACCATGGAATCACACCTACTATTCTTCTCAGACGATCATGCTTTGTTGTACACTATGCAACATCCATACTTAGCCACTCAGGTCAGTGCAGTACACTATGGTTGCTGTCGCCAACTGGGGGCAGACAATCATCTCTAACTGAACTTCCTCCCTCAGTGACGATTGAAGCAGCAGTCTTGCAATAGCTGAATAAATTTGATTTAATTTTTTCTCATAAGATTTCACTATTGCTCAATTGAATTTGCCCATTATGATAACTCGTTTTGTACCCAACCTTTTTTCTTTTCCGTAATGCATTTCGTCGTCACTAGCAACCGATCCACTAGGTCTGTGAACAACAAAAACACCCTACTGTACATTTGATCTTGGTAGACTCCACCATATTCTAGATAGCTTCAAACTCACGATACATGGAAAACTGTTAGTAATATTGCAGTCCTGATATTGTAGCACAGCACAACACACACATACACACACACACACACACACGCACGCACCCACCCACCCACCCTTCCTCTCCTATCTTGTCTATCCTTCCTAAAATACTGTACCTTTACATTCGATTCCACTTAGAATAATATTGAGGAAAAAGGGTCTCATGGATGTTACGAGCCTATTGAGCTAAACTGATGACCACCGTAGCCGTTTGTGGAAGCACGTGATTGTTTCTGTTACCGGTAAAGTAAATGGCGTAGTATTATTTAAGTAGAGCCGCTGTAGCTCAGTCTGTTTCGACGAAACCCTTTAAGTTGGAAAGACTTGGGTTCGAATCCCGTCTATTCCACGAGGAACCTTTATCAGGGCTTTTCAATTAAATGTCAGTTAGCCTTCCTCGTAGGGAGGGTATTCTCCAAGAAACTGGGGTTTATCATCCCTCAAAGCGGCAAACCGGACCCGTGAACACATATCTACAGACATAAAATACTGCTTTAGAGTGATGCGGAAAGCTGGCTACACTAAATTGCCTAAAACCAACTCCTGATCAAGAGACTCAGCCCGTCTAAGGACAAGAAAATTTAAGTGTGTGAAAGAGATGTAATTAACAGTCACATCTCTTTCACAAGTTCAAACCCATTTCAAGCTGCAAATTTCGGATTGTACTTTTGTGTGAGATTGCATTCCAGTACTTGAGTAATCGTCAAAGTTAAGGTTTGTGGATTCTTCTTTTCGTAAGCACCTTTTAAGTCTTAAAAAAACTCGTTTTAAGATGTTTAAAATACGTGAAGGAGGTAAAATGCTCAGCAAAACGAGTCTTTTCGTTTCCCTCTCGTGCGATTGCGCTTCACTTAAAGTTTTACAGCAGCAATCATGCAGAATGCAAATAGCGCGATTGATTCCTCGCCACTATCTCACATCGATCGGAAATTTAAAATGGACCACACGAAAACAAATCCCGCACGCCACCATAATTGCAACCGGTCACTCTTCCTGCGTTTCCAAGCAGTACGGAGGTAAACAGCGGCCTCTGATATACCTCTCGGCAAACATGTTATGGGAGGAGAAAATTTTCCATTTATCTCTCTTTTGTTTTTGTATAAACTCGTTGAAAACTCCTTCGCTCGCTTACTTACCGATAAACGAACGACTGCAAATACGTCAAAGACGGTGATTATCCTTCGATACTGCAGTCGAAATTCTCCGGATGTAGACGGCATATTCCTAACCGATTTTCACCGACTGATTATAGAATACGAATTGCTATGTTTGAAGGTCAAATCAAACATAGTCCACTAAACAGATTTGAGGGAAATCCCAAATGCCACACACGAAGCGAAAGTAATTCCTTGCACGTAACGCATGTGAGCGGACTTCACTGGCGATATTTCCACTCCCGTCACCTGTACAACTCGCCAGGAAAATCAGTTATGCGTTGTTAGTGTGGTTAGAGAAAAAATCATTTCTCTAACCACGCTTTTTTCCCCTGTCTCGAGCTTCGTATTTGAACCCTTCCAGAGACAGTTAATCGGTCCGAAATCATTCCTTCGCAAACAGAAAAAGCGAAGCTCTGTCCTACAGCTTTCAGTGGATTAGCAGGACGTTACTAGCGAGAAGGCGCATTTTGTCTCTTGCCATACTTCGAGATGTGGCAGTTTATAACCGTAGGCAGGTTCGTCTGTTGATTATGGGAATAAAGTAGGACACACGGAATGTTTAAGTAATAATTTTAATAAGCACTAATGTTAACTTCGTGCTAGCAAAACGGAACGCTATCCAGTGCACTCAAATTAATCACTAGCAATTCCCCCTGTTTGATTCCAGTTTCGTTATCTTAAAGTACGTCGTCAGCTTAGGCTATGAAAGCTATCAGTGATCTGTTTTCCTTTCCCTGGATGTCATGAAAGGACCATAAATCACAGAAAAGTTTCCACTAAATTTACCAGTCTGAAAAAATGTGATCCAAAGGGCAAGTTGGCGTTCCCTCTCACTTCTCAAAATGACAAAAGTCTTAAGTTTGGTTATGTGCACGTCTGAGCCATCTTAGGAAACCTTCGCTTCGCTCTTTCTCTCAGGGGGTCTTTGTCGCCTACTTGGTTCAGGTTAAATCAGAGCAACCATTAATGGCGCCTTAACATGATTCGTGCGAAACAGATCCAAGTGCACTTACGCGATTAATCAAATGGGGAGTTTCTGGTTGGATAAGGGGCTGTCTTTTATGGTCGGGGATGACTACATCCATCCCAGCCCACTCTCCTGAATCCTCTAGCACAGTTCCTCAGCTGAATATTTCACTTTCGACTGGAACTCTCCACGCAACTCTATTCGCTCTCACACTCACTGTCTTACCAGTCCTCCTACGTCTTAGCAAAAAGTGCCGGTCGCCACATAAATCTTTCAGACTCGTCCATCCTTTTCTCAACTAAAATTTCCTTCACACCGAGACCAATTAATTTTTTCCCAAGTGTGTTTCTTCCAGTCAAAATCAGTACCGATTTCTCTAGCGATTCCTATATTGGGCGATCCAGTTAAATTTTTTCTAGTTTGCGCAAACCGAGCCCATTATTGCTTTCATCCAGATTATTTGTCTCCTTTTTAACCTAGTTAGAAACTCGTCTGGCCTTGACCACGTGATTAAATGTAAATGACTTTCCCTGGTCGTCATCTCCAGTCCAAAGTCACTCGCGAAACATCTTCCTGACTGGAGATGGCGAGGTTAATTTTCTGTGGAACTTGTTCGAATGTTTGCACGTACACTAATACGACGGTATAAGCCAATCCTTATTAAGAAGGCAATACTTGGTATTTCGACCATAAAGCGCATTTGAAGGTCTCGCATTCATTCGATATTTCAAATTTTTTTCCGTTCTGTGAAAATGCTGAAATTGCCTGTTTTCACTCTCCTTCCACTAGCGATCCCCCCCCCCCATACACACACACACACACAAACCGCCACCACCAATTATCGCATAATCAGCTGCTGGTAGATTCATTTCTTTCATTAAATCTAACCGGGTTCAACTTCTCTAGGAACTCTTTGCATGTTCTGTTACAGAAGGATTAAAATATTACTGAAAAGGTTGTTAAGTTTGTCGTTAGCCATGGAGCGTCCGATAAAACTCAAACTGTTCAAAAAATATATAAATATTCTTTCACCGCTTTGAGTTTTATATATCCTGTCACCTGGAATCAGGACGACCATAAGATTTTTTTTGAAAGCATCGCAACATTTGTCATTTGCTAAGGCTGCAAAGCCATCCCCTGAAATAAAATCAATGTGATGCCGATAGAATGCCTTGGTTTTAACAAAAGACTACCAACATTACCCTCCAATTATTATTTTTTTAAAATTCTGCTGTCTGCGAATGCACACTTGCAAAGGCCCGCTCTATGAGCTCAGTCTCTTTTCTAATCGGATTTCCGTCCCTCCGTTCTGACACTTTTTATATCATAATTCAGATCCGCTATTTTCGGATTATAATTGCTGGAGACACCACAACGGAGAAGCGAACTGAACTGAAGAGCAAACAGCATCTTTAGCATTTTGTTCAGAAAATCGATTACAGAATGAAAATTCAAATTGCTACTTAGGTTGGTCGATTGATAGAGCCTCTGCCACGAATGGCTCAGTTAAGTAAGTTTGAGCGCGGTTAGTAGTTGGAAGGGGCCCAATCGTTCGATGCTGTTGGCACACTCTCCCTCGATGAGTCTTTGGACTCCCTGGAGGTGTCAATTAATAATAATAATAATAATAATAAAAAACAGATCCTGGTGGTTAGCGTACTTGATCTAAAACCGAGAGGCTGCGAGATCGATTCTCGCTGCGGGCAGGGATGTCTTAGGCGGGCGATGAATTTTTTTATCGATATTCTGATGCCGTTCCATAAAAGTTAATCTTGAGAATTCTATAAATATATGTCAAAATAATTATTATTTTATATTACTTTTCTTTTAATTTATGTTTTCAAAATACATATCGCCAATGCTTTGATTTAATTGGAGAATAAAAGCCAATGACGTAATACAAGCCCTTATGAAAATTGGCAAAATAGCCATGAATATTAATAAAAAAAATAAAATTAAAAAAATCCTTAACCCACCCCCGGTACAAAATGTACTCTAGGTTTGCAGATAACCTTTCGTGGGCAGAGCAACATAAAAAAACTATACATCACTGCCAGCCGTGCATAATTATTACAGATATTGCAATTCACGCAGCCCAAAGTGCATCAGATGGGTTTGATGCGCGCTGGCAATCCGAGCGTGGATCAAGGACAGTAGGAAATGTCTCAGAACTGGAAGAATCAAACAATTGGAACTTGAGATGCCCCAACATCTCCCGCGAACTCCTGATTCAAAATTAAATGCAGAAATTTAGTTTTCATTTACTAAAAATCTCGTTTGGACCCATTTTTCTGAATGCCATCGGAAGTCGACTTTCTTCAGTATACTTGTTATATTAATGCGGATAATCTGATGAACACAACAACACTGCCCGTCTTCAAAACTACGAATTACAGTAGTTCCTCCATTTTCGATATGATTTGCATGCACAGAAAGTAAAAAAGAATTTTTAAATGCATGTATGATTATGTAAGTAATAAAATTATGTTAACGTAGGCATCTATACGATGGTCATTTTAACTGGAGCGCACTGCTTATTCTCGATTTGGTGAGGTTCATTAAGTTGTAACGCTTTGAGTTCAGCGAAAATTTACGTTACGATTACATTCCAGGTTAATTTTTTTTTTATATCACGCAGACCACAAAGTTATGACAACTAAATGCTCCGCGTGTGTGTGCTAAATCACTTTTTTGCATTTTGTTTATAAAGAGGCAAACATCATGGAATAAAATTATCGCGTGTATTTTCAGTTTCGCATTTGGTAATTGATATTAATAATGTATGACTGATCGGAGTATATTAAAATTATTAATATGTGGTGATTTTTTCATAGGCATTTGGAGTTTCAAACCTGCGACTTGCTAAGCCTAATTCATAAGTGCGTGTTGTTCAAATTAACTGCCAATCTTTTAGTGCGAGTCTATTTGTTGTATTTTTACAACTTATCGTTGCTGGCTATAAACCTAGCGCACAACATTAATTTGTAAAGACGGAAACTCGGCAAGTATATTTGAAATTGGACAATCACTATATCAATATGGTGTTGATCAGTTGCTTTCTAGTGAATCTCCTGTGGATGGATCTTCAGCGTGCTTCGACAGAAGCCTAAAAGCTCACACAGTGGTGTTTACTGCGTACAGTACATTCCTTTACAGCTTATTTATTGAAAATTCTTGTAAACATGCATTGCGATCCTCAATGACATAAAACGCACACGTCTGCAAGTGACTGCGGAGTGAAATTGCACGACAAGTTTTCTGCAATTCTGAATGTGAAGAGTCTCACAGCGATTGCAGGTGGATATTGGGATGTTTCTGGTATTAATCAGCAAGAGGGGGTGATCCTAACTTCATTCTTCAGACCCTAACACTTACTGCGGTACTACAAAAACAACAAGCGGAAGAATTACCTGCGTTAAGAAAGAGTGAAAGAGGAAGATGTCTGAGATTTCTTAGCGATTCTAATCGAAAAGTCATAACGGAAAAAAGTCAAGAATCAGTGAAATAGACCAGAGGTGTTTGAGGATATTAATGAGGAGATAAAGTTAGTCATTAATGAAAGAAGGTCGATTATCGGCTCCTAACTGCCCACTAACTCAGGTTTCTGTCCCTCGTTGAAAGTATACCTTAGTCCATGGATGGCGCGTATTGGATGATTAGAAGTTGTGCATTGTACCCCAGTGATAATAATAAAAAAAGTGAGCCTATTTATGCAAAAAATATTAACCGATTTGTAGAAAATAAAAGCTAAAACTTAGTCATTATTTTTAGCGATTTTTTGTGCACATCTTTTGCACATTCACTTGTTTGATATTGAGTCGCCAAGCGTTAGCATCAGCGGTGTGTCGCAGGTTTTTGTCAGTCAGTTTGCAATTGATACTCGTGCGCTACAAAGTTGTGTTTTGAAAATGAGCAAAAGAAAAACAGGTGATAGTAAGCGCGAATTCAATGAACTGGGAAAGTGAGTTTAATAAATATGTCTATATTAACATATTTTTACAGGGAGTTTTTAAGGTTGCAAGAGTTGCATGGTTCATCTGAACTCGTACGTGAAAACATCAGTGCATGGAACGTAAAAGGTTGGCCACCCCTGCCTTAGTCTAACACAAAAATTGCTTCCATCTGTACGAAGTTCAGTGATAGTATGGTAGAAGGATCGAGAACTGTCGATTATCCAGTAACTGAAATGGAGACACTTAGATAATGTTCAGACAATGACAACAAATAGTGGATTTGTATCTTCTGAGAGCCTGCATCAAAGTAGAACGTTAATTCCAGTTGCAAATAACTTGCCAACTCTTAATATTGTTGAATTACTCTATACTTAACCTCATCTCATAGAATGAGAGTCGTGTGGAGATAATCAAGTATTAATTCTACCCAAGTTATCCACATCCAGTCAAATTGGTCAAATACGTGAATCGAACCCAGCATCCAAGTTTTATTTGAAGGAAGTTCCCGCTTCGCCCTTTCCTCATCCTTCACAACAAAGAAGTAGTGGTTCTGTAATCTATTAGGATACATCCTGAGCGCCTGCATAAGTTACAAGATCAGCATCTTCAACCACAAAAGGTGCCAGTAACTGAGAAGTTGCAGGTGATTGATCCTAGCAGAAATTTGGAATGTAGAATAGTCGGGGTGGGGGAGTGGGGAGAAATGAAAAAAAAGAAAATGGCGTTGGTTGGAGATTCAATTGTCAAGGATGCAAAATCTGACCAGATGTTGAAGATGTTTTCGAGAGCCGTTCCAGTTGGTATAATGACCGAGGCTGTGGAGAGAGAGAGAGAGAGAGAGAGGTGCAGATGAATTGACTGTGCTAAAACGGAACGAATGATTTGCGGGAAGTATAAATGAGAGGGAGCATAGAAAGTGTGAAGTGTAAATGTGCTAAGTGCAGTGGGTAGCTAAGAAGAACGATAATTATGGATCTTATGACGATATGTAGAATGAGAGAAAGAAGAAATGACTTCCATCGCTTGTATGTTGATCTGTGTAGATTGCTGTTGGGTGGAGAAGAGTTCGTCTAGTTAAGGAAACGAGAACGAAATAGTGGGTTGGCGAGTGTGAGTCTCACGATAGTTAAGCGGTGGAAAGATGAGCGATGAGTCTGCAAAGATGGTCTCGAAGGACGTAATTGGGTTAAGCGTAAAGTCCTGCTGAATCTAAGAGAATGAGGGTAACCAACTGCAAGGTTCTGTGCTTGGACTGCACTCGTTTAATTTTTATATTAGTGACACTGGGAATGGTCTGGAGAGAAGCATTCAATTATATGTGGACAATGCTAAGTTGGACAGGGCGAATAGAGGAAATTTCAAACACAGAATCCTTGCACGTTGACTGACTAGAATATTAATGGGAATTTGTTGCAATTCTTTGATGAAGCTAAAAACAGAGGAAATAGTTGACGGTGAGCTAAATTTTAGCGGCCACATTGTGAAGATGTTACGACATCATATCGGATAGACGAAAATGTTGAAAAGATAACCAACTTGCGAGGATAGGGAAGTTATTCTCCACTTTAAAAGGCCTTGATAAGACCAAATCAGCAGCTCATGGCAGGGAGAAGCACTGGAATAATTCTTGGAAAGTGGGTATGGTCAGGAAGAATGAAAGGTCAAGGTTTACTTCGTTTAAGAATTAAGCTGGCAGTGGACATCGTGAGTGAGTTATTGGAATATTTCTAAGAGAGATGATAAGTATCAAAGAATTACACCTTCTCCAGCATCCCTCAATGAGTCCGATTCCCTGAAAGTATCTACTACAATAATAACATTCTTAAATTAAATTAAGATACCAAGAAATGCTATTCTTGGTTTAATCCTTGATCCAAGTGTACTAACGAAGTTTGCGCCTGAAGTATCTTCACGACTGAAAAAGAGAAGATATATATATATATATATATATGTGTGTGTGTGTGTGTGTTCATATGATATTTCGGTTACACTCAGGTGGAAGAGTTCGTTTTAAATGTAAGGAAATTCAGTTTTTTTCAGCAAGCACTCTCACCTCTAGTTTTGGGGAAGGTCCTTTGAGACCCCGCAGTTATGGTCGTCATGGGCAGTTTTAAGTATCTATTAATTAAGTTTGGATAAGAAATTCTACTGAACAGATTATTCCGAATTTATAAGCAAAATAAGAGAACTCCTTCACCGGCTAATGGACCCAGACAGCGAAGTATTTCTTATTTTGATTTATTCCGCGTGTTTAAGTAATTCAATCCTTTCTTTGCCTTTTTTTTTTTTTTTAACACGCTTCACTTTTCTAGGCAAGTGATTTCGAACTGTTAGATCCACTGCGAAAATGGGTGTTCGTGTCTACCGATTATCCCACCGACGACCTCGACGATTTAGCAAGTGTACCCGAGGTGGCCAACGTTGCTATCATCTACCGTGATTCGCCTGACGAGCTGCCTTCTACCTGTCAGGTGAGCCAAGATTTTGAAGATTGGAAATGTTAAAGGAAATTCAATTCAAGTTATATATAAACCGAATTGAAAATAAATAGTCGTTTAAAGAAGTTCGTAAGCTTTATTAATGTTTTATCGTTTATTTTATTTTATTTTCCCGTCTTCAGGAACCCCGAGGCTGCCAGCTTGAAATGGCAGTAAAAACGCTTGGGCAGACGATTGGAGAACTTGCAAAGAATGGGACGTACGCCACCCAAGCAGAGCCTGCGGTCACGAAACAGAGAATAATATCAACGATGAAGGTATAGTTGGGTTTTGCTGTATTCTTATCACTGGCCCGATCATGCATCGTGTAATATCGCATAATAATATTTTTTTAATCAAATATTTCCAAAGAAGCTGCTACGAAGTCCCAAAAGATCGTTCTGCAATACCCTTTTGGACTGTCACGATGCACGACAAACGAAATGTGGTGTTCTCTCTCTCTCGTTAGCTCACTGGTGTTATTAAAGTCGAACAACTGACAGAAGAATGCAAATAAAATTCCCCTTCCGTGGAGCCTCACAGTTGCATAATGGTTCTAATATTTATAATCTTAATATTTATAATTCTAATTTATAATTTAATAATTATAAATTATATAAATTATAATTATATAAATTATAATTATATTTTATAATTTATTATTTATGATTCTAATATTTATAATTCTAATTTTTCTCATATTAGTTGCAGCTGCAGATCTCGAGAAAGTAATTTTTCTCCCTCTCCCACATTATCCTAAAATTTGCCATTTAATAATGAAAAAAAAAAGTCAAAAAGACGACGGACGCTCCAAACATGCAAACATCCATTGCGAGTCCTGTAGAATGCAATACATTGTACTGCATGGAAATACATTCTCCTGAGTTAAAATAGGCTTAAGGTTCGCCTTCAAGTAGCTTGTGTGGAAGTTGAAAGAGGTCCACACCTGAAATCCACGGTCATAAACATTAACGCTCCCCAGCGGTTCTCGGAAGATCGTCCCTAAAGAAACAGAAATGCAGCCTTTGCTCCGGTGAATGCTTCACCATTTTCTCTCCGATGGAAAAAAAAAAAAAAAAACCTAACACCATGGCACCATCGAGCTCAACCATATGAGGTGTACTCCAAAGCCAGCTGAAGAGATTTGTGGAATGAGGTCGACAGGTCGGTATCAGGTAATGGAGAATGTTTTCGTTGCTGCTTTGGATGAACTTCTGCGTGAGGAACGAAAACGACTTCGAACTTAAACATGCCAGAAATGGATAAATAATGCTCCTAATATACCACATTATGAGGCACACCAACCGCCAACTTCGTTTCTTTAGCTTCCAACATTAAAATGTTGACACAGCGATTCGTTTGCATTTTCTCTTTTAGTGAACACCTCCGTCGCGCATTCAGAAGAACCACGTAACGTGTATCTTGGCTGGAAACAGACGGGTTTTAATCCCGTCTGGAAAATGGTGAACTTTTACTATAAAGGCGAGTTAACAAGTTTCATACACGGGTGGTAACGGTTGGTCTCTCCGGAAAACTCCGATTTTTATTCCAACGAAACAGAAAACTGGCGATAGACCACATATAAATAAGAAAAGATGCGCCTTTCATTTTTTCTTTCTATGATTGCCTCTCACAAAGGGTTAATTTTATATTTTTGGTATTTTTTTATTTTTATATAGTCCGAATACAGACGAAGCATATTCCGTCTAATTATATAAGATGAAACGTGGAACTTTTTTTCAATCCACTTCAAGCCTCCGATTAAGCAGGACGGCAGTTTCACACCAACGACGAATTCTTTTTCCACCTGAAGATAATCACAAACATCCATGGCCATTGCGGGATTCGAACCTGCAGGCAGTTGGTTGGAGGTGAAGAATCGCTAACTTATTGTACGCTCGAATTTTAACCTTCGAGTAGAGGTTAGTATGAACGCTGCCTTTTGGTGGAGGGACAACTCAGAAGACAAACTTAATCTCTCTAATAAGAACAGAACTCTCTGAGATAATTTATGATTTCCTGTTTGCTGGTCATTGGAGTTAATAAACTTCTCTCAAGTTTAATCAAAGATATTTCATCTTTTTGAACAATTCTTTCTTTCTCTTGTAGGACATCCTCAGCCAGCAGGTAAGCTGTGGTGAATGCATTAACTACGTCATCAAGAGCACCGCCCTTCTCCACTCGTCGAAGACGAACTATCTGAAAAAACTGGAAAGTATAGGAGAATGGACATTAAGTCGGGGAACTCGAATGCACGCGCCCCTCTTTCCCCTCTCGTCAGGAGATTTCCGCGGGAAAAAACTGAGAATAGGCATCGTAGATGTAAGTAGGCTTTCTGATGTTACTAACAGAAAAACATATAAATGATATGCCGATTATTTAAATGTACTCTGCTTCTCAGAAGCAGCACAAGTAGCTCTCAACGTGCACGTAACAATCTGTCTGCGGAGACCACGAGCTTTGTTAATTGATAAAAAATATTAAAATGGATGGAGGACGAAGACGGAAAACTTAACGAGCAGAATTAGTCACGTTAAAAAGTGGGAAATATTAACTTCACAGCGTTTTCCCTAAATCAGTTTTCAGTCCATGCCATCAATGCGTAAAACCGTGTTGCAGCGAAGAGCAAGAAACGTAATCCTATCAAACTGCAGTTTACCGATCAAAGCCAAGTGTGTGTTGAAGTTGATGTCCACATCAGTAACTTGCTGATATTAGCGACATGCAAAGAAATGTGCCGGCAGGTTTGTCGAGTGGTTAGCGTACCTGCTCTCCAACAAACAGGCTGCGAGTTTGAATCCCACCGTGGGCACGAATGTCATGAAATGTCTTGAGGAAGGAGGTTTTTTCAATAAAAATAGAAATAAAAATCCTTAAATCCACCCACGGTACGAATGTACTATAGATTTATAGACACCTTCGTGGGTGGGAGCCACATAAAGAAAAATGGCTCCCAGCAGTCTCACCAGTTGAGATGCCTAAATAAGCGCCGATACTGTGGACTAAATTTGAAATGCCTAAATATGGAGAAAAAAGAAGAACAGTTGACGAAATGCAACATGATGCTGTTACTAGGCCTTAAAGCAAAGTAAAATAATGCTGTGTTTGCTTCTTGGGTGATAAAAATAGGTTTCGGCTCTGTTAAGCATGCAACTTCCAAAGAAAGTTCATTTAAGGGCTGTTGGTGTACGGACAACTGCGCCACGAATATTCATCAACAGGATAGATTTCAAGGCTATTTAGGATCCCTTGTTATAATTTTATCGAGGTTTATAAAAAGATGTACGGGTTTGGACGTGCAATAAAATGTGCATTCAAACCACTTTATAATTATTAAGGAGTCTTCATTATGTGGATATGACAATAACCATTGATAGTGAAGGCCGGTTTAGCAAGGGACAAATTTCCATAAGGGTTAACGGTATTAATGCTTTATTGGGACCATGACAGGGGAAATGATCATTTCCATAAAAAAAGTATGTTATTGTAAAATACAAGAATCTTTAAATTGCTGCTTTATGGTTAGTCCGGTCTTTTTGCCTTTGCTCTGCTTTTCTAAGTTGATTATTCACTGTCGGCTCATCTTCCACCATAGCAGATACCTGGAGACGAGAGGGTTCTGATTGAGGGGTCTTAGAGAGGGGGGGGGGTATAGGGATTTGACGCTATAAAGATCCCCTCTCCTTGGTTCTAGTTCTTCGACATTCGTTGTCAATCCTTCTCCTTGAGGTTGCCTCAGTACTGTGACAGCCTTCGCTTCATAGTCTTTAGCTTTCTTCAGAATAACATGAATTATCTTCTCTACCGTGAAAATGTAATGTCCGTCACATTCTCACCACTTTTCTTATTATTTTAACATGCTATACATAGCCAATATTCTTCATTTCATGCGCATGAAACGCCATATCAATTACTTTAAGGTTTTCTAGACATTTGTACAATGATGTGCAAAATAACAAAGAAGTAAGGTAGCGTAAATGCAAGCGAAACCGCAGTGTTATCAGCTTGCAACAGAAACAAAAACGCTGTTTAACTCGAGTGAACAGTATTGCGAGGGGGGGGGGGGAATATTCGAGATGCGTAGGAGAAACAATTTGGCTCTCATTAACTTTTCACGTGTATTTCTTCAATTTCTGGCTACGGAAACGCAGGGGCTCGGTTAATGAAGACTGGTTTATCGTGAATTGCCTGTATAACATAATTAGTGTACCAGCTTGTCAGTCCCTTATATCTTAATGTGCAACACGCACGTTACAGTAAATGACTCATGCAGTATCACGTGGCGAAGGCAGTCGTTCGCTTTACGAGCCAAAACAAAACTGGCTGCTAATCTGTGTCCAAGCATGGTATTCTAGAAATTATGATAGTTAAAAGACAGGACATTTTTTGAAAGGTTTAATCACGAAATAATATTGGTTTTCTAATTCAGTGCGTTTTTTTAGAACAGATGTGCTTCAAATTAAAACCCTCCATCTTCCAGACCAGCGAAAAATACCGAGAAGAAGGAAAAGAAACAGTGTTATCAATTGCAAAAGACACTCGAGGTTCCAAACCCAAAATAAACAAACAGGGATAACCCAAGAAATCGTAGCTACAATAGAAGAGAAAAGAGAGGCCAAGATACTTATAAACCAACAAAACAAAGAAGAGAATAGAGAAAAATACAGAGCACTAAGAAATAAAGTTGATAACCTATGCAAAAAAAGCCAAAGAAAAATGGTTAGAAGAAAAAGCTAAGAAATGCCAAGAAGCATACCAACAAAACAACCTAAAAGTCTTCCATGACACTATAAGAGAAATTACAAAAGAATTCACAGCAAAAGCAGTAACAATGATAAACAATAAGATGACTGAAACCGGGAATATTGAAGATATAAGAAAAATCTGGTCAAACCATTTTAAGACTATCTTCCACCAAGGAAACAAAACTACAATGTCAACAATAGAAGAAAATAACGACCACCCAAAAATTTTACAAGAAGTTAGATACGCAATGAAACAGATGAAAAACAAAGCACCAAGCATTGATATATCCCTACTGTGGTCATATGGAGACAGCACATCAATAGAATATTTAACAATATTCAATAAAATACTACAAACAGGAGAGATCCCAGATGACTGGAGAACTGGAAAGATCACCCAAATATACAAGAAAGGAGACAAAAGAGACTGCAGAAATTACAGACCAATCAATTTACTCTCCCACACCTATAAAATATTCGTAAGAATTATACAAAATATATTAAAAAACACCTATGAAGAACTGATAGGCATAGAACAAGCTGGTTTCCGAGGAAACTATTCAACAATAGACTAGATTTTCACATTGCACCAACTAGCAGAGCTCAGCTGGAAGACCATAAAGAACAATATTGTTGTTTTGTGGACTTTAAACAAGCTTTCGATAGCATCAACAGAGAAATCCTTCTTAAAGTTCTACTAGAAAAAGCAATAGACAAATATATAACAAGTTTCTGATAAAATATTACTGCAATAATGCAAATGCAATAATTAAAAAGGACACACTCACAACAGAACCCATAGAGATCCAAAAAGGAGTAATGCAAGGATGCCCATTATCCCAATGCCTATTCAACATACATTTAGACGAATTTGTAAAGAATGCAATAGACAATGATCCTAGAATCAATGTCAATGGTTTAAACATAAATAATATCAAATATGCGGATGATCTCGTCCTTCTTGCAAGAATCCCAAATGAACTACAAAGGTTGATAAATAAGCTAAACGAACCTGTAAAACAATGACATGACAATAAATATACAAATGACAAAAGTGATGATAATAGGGAGGAACAAAACTACCATCTCAGCCACCCTAAATGGAGAACAATTAGAACAAGTAGACAACTTCATATATTTTGGATCAAAACTAACAGACACGATAGATGAACTCAAACCAATCAAACACCGAATAGCGATAGGATGGCCCACCATGGGAAAATTACAGAAAATCCGGAAAAAAACAAGATATCTAAGCAAGCCAAAGTCAAATTATATGAATCAATAATTATACCAACAGTCATCTATGGAGCAGAAGCGTGGACAGTTAAGAAAAGAGGAGAAAAAACCGCTGGCATTTGAAACTAAATGCTTAAGAAAAATAATCAGAACAAGTTGGATAGAAAAGAAAACAAACAGCGCAGTCAGACAAGAATTATTGTATAAAAAGACAATGATAGAAAAAAACAGAAAACAACAACTGAGATGGTTTGGCCACACTGGACGCAGACAGACTTCCTAACGTCCATCAATACTTTTCCAACTGAGAAAAGAAGACCCGGAAGACCAAGAATTACCTGGCTGAAATTAATAACGAACGTCTCGGGATGCAGAACATATAAGGAACTTTTTCTAACAGCAAGGAATAGAGAAGACTGGAAGATCCTGCTCAAGAGAAGCCTCAACCCGTCTTAGACGGAAGAGAAGAAGAATTCAGTGCGTGGTGAGCACTTAAAAATGAGCGGAAAACAGAAGATAGTCGGAACAAAATAAAAGATAAATATACATTAGCTGTTTTCTAAATCGCATTCTTTGCATTTTTGCAAAAATCTTTCCTGTTAAATTTTAGTCAAATCATTTTACTTATTCCCGTCTGAAAGTTGAGCAAAGCGAAAAAGAAAAGCAAGTTCAAGTGAAAGACAGAATTCTACTGGCTTTAATACTGAAGTATTCTGCCTTTCGTTGTGCGATGTTTCTTTTTCTCGTTTCAGCCTGGGGGGGGGGGGGAGAGGAGATCTGTTTGCTGTTATAAACTTCGAATTAAGTGCTGAAATGTTACTTCTGCTTTTTGGAATATTAAGAAATGATATTAATGCGGTTTAACTAATTATTTATTTGTCTCCCCCCAGTCGTCCCCTGGAGCGAAGATCATGATGAAGAACGGGGAGTTGGACGTCAGCGGGATGGTCATCGATTTCATCCGCGAGATTTCTGTTTCGATGAACTTCACGTAAGTAATTTCCTTTTGTAATAAATACGATCCTCAGTTCATCGTTTGTACGCATTCCATTTAAGCAAATAGACATAACCCTACGGCATAGTGAATAATCTGTTATGTTCTGATACGACACCTGCCAGATGCTTGCATTTCTTTGCGATGTTTCGATCGGTGTTCAACTTAAGATATTCACACCACTAACTGATTCCTGATTTGTTTAATTTGCGTCTCTCCCTCTTACAGGTTTTGGGAAGTTGTCGGATAAGAGTTGTTTTCATTTCAGATTACTTCTTCAAAATTTATATAAACATCCCATAGGGTGATTCAGAGAACACCAGCTCTCGTCCGGGCACAAGATTACACCCCAGTCAGAGCAGCAAAAAAAAAAAAAAAAGGCACAGCACGCAAAAGCTGTCGTAGTGACAAAAATATCGTAAACACGCGATACAAATATTCATGACGACACAGTAAGAGTCTGCATTTCAGCTAATTCACTTATCATAGCATTGCTTAATTTCTATAGGCGTTCATTTATTCTAACTCGTCACTTACTCTCGGATTACGTTCCTGTACTTGTTTAAATCTACCAGCTTCTTTTCCTATTAATACAGATAGACCTTAAAGATTTTGGGGACCAAACAGGGAACCTTTCTTGATTAAATTAATTCCTATTTTTTTTTCCTGAAGCAAGCATCTCGACCGAGGGTTATATACTGATTATCAAATTTTAAGAACAGTAATGTTCTCTAGCTGTACTATAATTGCTGTAAGTGGTAGAAAATAAAGCGTGAAGCTCCTTGTAGAATCCCTGCGTTTATTGATAGAATATGCTAATTTATTTTGTAAAAAAATCCGATGTGGTGTCATAGGGTTCGCTTCACGTTCTTAATATTATATCCCAGTCAAGAATCTTCTTAAATATAAAGCTCATCTAGATATAATAAACAGTGCCATGTTATACAATTCTCTGATATGTGATTATCAGGAAAGCTACTTGCGAATTGAGGAACTTACGCTGGAACCAAATACAATAGCGTATTTATTATTACAAGTGATCTTCAGGGAGTCTGAAACTCATCGCCGGACGCTACGTATCATATCTTCTCTTGGATATGATATCTTCTTTTCTCACACTACCTGCACTCACCACCTCCAAAGACAAGCCATTCTATTCACGCTCCACCGCTCTATGAGAGAAAAATCTAGCCCTTACCCTTTTCTTCACTACATTCATTCTCAACTTCCATGGATGCTCTCATTAAAATGAAAAATTCCATTTATTGCTATCTATCACCAGTAGACCAATATTCCATCGATGACTCTTTCAAACCTGCTTGTAGGTCTATCACAATCCCCCTTGTTTCTTCTGACTGCAAGTCAGAAGAAATAAGGGGAATTATGATCTGTAGTCCAGAAATTCTTACCCCGTCATAATTTACATTGTACAGTCCCAATATCATATTTAAACTCTCCTTTGCACCTCATCTTCTCCACTCTATTGCATCACCTCAGAAATCAGGGGATCAGATCTGCACATAATAGTCTAGATGAGGTCGCATTAAAGCGTTGTAAAGGAGAAAAATGACCTCATTATTCTTACGTGTCGACATTCGTTTCAGCGTTGAAATTATCTTCTGAATTGTACTTGCAATTTTGCTACATGACCCCTGAAAGTCAATTATCCACTAAAATTCCGAGATCCCTACCCTGGCCAGTTTCTTCTCTTCATACTCCCGCCAATATAATACACCATTGGATAGCTCATTGTACCAAAGTGCATACCTTTACGTTTACTAACATTGAACTGATAGCCATTTTTACCTGCACAAACGTCTGGCCTATTCAAATGATTCTGCAAGTATTACATATCGCTAGATATTAATAGGTCCTGATTATTCTATCTCTGAATCATCACCAAATTACTGTGTATCACATGTTAAATCCTTGGCAATAAATACTGAATAATAATGGACCAAGGACTGATCCTTGATTACGCCACTACTTATCTTAAATCTTGCCGACTCACATCCCCCATAATCTACTTTTTGATATCCGTCACTCAGCCATCATGTAATCCCATATCTCCTAACTTATGCAGCAGCCTTCCATGCTGAATCCTATCAAACGCTTTAGAAAAGTCCAAAAGTATCATCGCGTAACCATCGTCTAATTTAACTGTGATAGTATAATGAAATGTGAGCAAGTTACTCTAACATGACCATACCTTAGTAAACCTATTCTGTTCATTGCAAACTACATATTCTCTGTGAACTTATTTGTATGTGATCTCTTACCAACCTTTCCAAAATCTTCACCACCAGTCCAAAGATACTGATAGGTCTATAGTAAGATACATCAATTTTTCTCCTCCCTTGTGCAATGGGATTATGATACATTCTTTCCATTCCTGTGGAATCTTCCCTGTGCTGACACTAAAAATGATACAGCCTGGTCAAAGGAAAAAAAGGAACATCTTTCGATCTTCCTGCAGTTGGAAATGTAACTTCAAATCATACAGGAAAGTGCGGACAAAAAAACAATTACTTCTAGTTTCTACAGACTATTGTTAAAAATTATCACGAAATACTTTCTTATAAAAATACAGGGTAATGAAATGCCGCTCATCCACAATTTGGTGTCTGTAATAACTTGCAAAGCTTTCATGAGGAAACACCTGAGGAGGCACCGATTGGTGTAGAACACAGTTTGAAATCAGCAAAGCTTTTTTCAACGATCGATTCATCTTAGTGGTGCATCCCACTAAGTGAAATGTGCTTATTCATCAAATCATAATCCCGCATTACCTTAGTAATGAGGGATCATGATTGGGTGCAGCCAGATGAGAAGCACTTTGGAAGGAAGAAAAGAAATACTTGTTACAGCTGAATTCAACAGATTTAAAAGTCTTTAAGAAAAACAACCAAAATGAGATTTCGGAAAAAAAAAAAAGACAAATAATAAAACGATAAAATTGAATTTCTTCACATGACTCAATTCATCAGTGACTTTGGTGGGCAGCGTTCGGTTGTTTAAAATTACGGCCAAAGCAAGCCCAAATTATTATGTTAATTGGAGATCTAAAGTTCGCAGAAGAAAAATCAGATTATCACAGAAGAAAACGAAGCTGATATTATTAAATGTCTTCTGATATAACGTTATGTTGTACTTATTAATGAAACTGATGAAGTTCCTTGGGAAAGTTTTCGCGAAATAGAGGTTAGCGTGATTTAGATATCATCTCCGTTGACCAATTGGATTAACACAGACCAAGGTTTCTTTTCCTTTTTTTGGTGTAAGTCAGAATAAGAAATAGCAATGATAACATATTGCGCATATCATGACTATCCCAAACGGACCTTACCGATAACATAAATGATTTGATTAATGGGTTGTATTTCTCAAGACAGTCAGCTTTAAAATAAGTTTCTTCCCTCTTCGTTAGGTACGATTGGGTGCAGCCAGATGAGAAGCACTTTGGAATGAAGAAAGGAAATACTTGGAACGGCTTGCTCGGCTTGTTGCAATCCAATGTGAGTATAATTTTGCATCCACTCATACTTCGTATTAAATCCTAAATTGATCGTATGAACTTTTCCGTACGAATGGTTTAAAATATTCCAATGGTGATCCTTTGACACAAGAATCCTTATTTGTAAAGATATCTTGAATATTCAACTTTAAAAGTGTTCGAAGCCGTTTCTTATTCGAGGTATGAAGTCCCCCCCCCCTTTTAGCTTGTGAATTATTCGCAGTCATCGACACTTGAAAAGCAATTGGGGAAATAGGTGCTGTCTCGTGTGATCAACTTGATCAGGATAACTGCAACCAATTGCAATCTTCTCATCATGTCCAGAAATTCATACACTTCCCTGCTTTTCAGGATGAGTTTGCAATCACCAGGACGTTTAGCATTGATATTGTTTCAATGTCAACATTCATTCATTGTCCAGCTCCAAACACATCAATCCAAATTATTGTCGTAATCTTTTGTTTCTTCTACCTCATCTCTGCTTTGGAAGAATCCTCCCTATGCAGTATTTCCCATAAGGACTATGACCTCAGCTGTTTAGAAATCATAATTGTATTCCCCCTTCATTACTATACATGCGCTGATATGAGTGCTGGAAGTTTTCTAGTCTCTCGTTCAAGGTGTTTAGATTGAGGAAAAAATCAGTTTTGCGCTGAACAAACTGAGAAAAGAACATTCTGCTGTCCAGAGTGTTTTTTTTTTTTTTCGGGATTTGAGCAGCGACAGTCTTATTCATGTTCATAGGCTGTCTCTATTTTTAATGTGCACAAGAACAAACTATTAGCCCACCCACGGTACTAACGCATTATACGTTTACAAAGGGTGGGAGCCACGTTAAAGAAATCGCTGAAGTGAATTTTTCGATGTGATCCGTAACTGGCCTTTCTTTCTCGTGCAAGGTTTTCTTTTTTTAGGTTTTTTTTTTTTTTTTTGGAAATAAATAATTAAGAAATTAAATAGATGTAGCATTAAAGTTTATTGATAACTTTTATATATTTTCACACAGTTGACTCTTCAACAACGCGTGAGTTGACGGGGGGGTTCCGAGCCCCCGCGTTGTTCGAAAATGAGCCAATAACTTTTGACTCCCCCAAAATTTGACTATTAATAGTCTGTTCACCGGAATTCCATCATTTTAATTCCGGTGAACAGACTATTTCAATGAAGTAAGCTATTGAAAGAAAATCATAAGTACCGTAAGTTTACGTCGTCTGTTTACAAGATGTTTACGTCTAATGTTGTCTTATATGGTATAAAACACTGGAGATATTACACGTATTACTAACACTAGACATCAAAAATAAAAAAGTAATGTGGAAAAAATTAATATTTATTTACGGGTTCACGCATTGATAAGAAAGAAGCAGGAAAGTGATTGCTTTATGATAGCCTAGTGTAATCGATACGATGGCCTCACGGTAGCCTTAGCCTATGCACTAATGAATGAAGCGCTATAAAATTTTTATTTTATTCTAATTAACTAAACAAATTTAACTAATTAATAAATAAGTTAATTTTATACAGTGATGATTTAATACTGCATCTTTACTTCCGTTTACATTTCTCTCAACTGCGAATGGCGCCATGTACGGTCTGTAAATGCTTGTATGCGTACGTTTTGATAAATCTTAACTTTTATAATAGATCTGTGTATATTATTATTATTATTATTATTAATAAGAGAAACCGTCAGGGAGTCAGAGACTCATTGAGGGAGGCCACATACTACACGCACACCAGCTATCATACTTATTCTTGAATTCATTCCCACTGCTTGCACTCACAACATCCAATGGCAATCCATTCCAATCACGCACCACCCTCTGAAAGAAACATCTATCCTTCACCCCTTCTTAGCGGTATTCATTCTCAGCTTCCAAGGATGCCTTCTTGTCCTTCCCCACACACACACACTCCATAAAATAAAAAATTCCATCAACCGAAATCCTGTATGATCCTTTCAGAAGTTTGTAAGTCTCAATCATATCATTCATATGATATCAGATTATGGAATTAATATTCCATAATCCTAATATCATTTCCAACACTCTCCTTTACACTGTTTCCAATATATCAGGATCACAACGGAAATCAGAAGACTAGACCAGCGCACAATGGTCCAAGTGAGGTCTTCTCAAGGCCTTGTAAAGAGGCAAAATGCCATCCTTATCTTTACATGTGAACATTCGTTTCAGCATTGCAATTATCTTTTGAGTTGTATTGGCAATCTTTGCTACACGATCCCTGAACTTCATTTTCTTATATACTAACACGCCAAGATCCCTAGCCTCATCAGTTTCTTCAAGCATAATCCAACCAATATAATACGACATTCGATATCTAATCATGCCGAAGTGGATGACTTTACATTTACTGACATTGAACTGACACCCATTTTCCCACGCCCACAATTCCAGCCTATCCAAATCATTCTGCAAGTACAACATATCAACAGCATTCCTGATTACTCAACCTATCTCTGCATCATCAGCAAATAGCTCTATGTTGCATGTCATATCCTTTCCAATATCCTTAATGTACAGATTGAATAAAAATGGACCAAGCACTGATCCTTGTGGTACACCACTTATTACCTTAAACCTTGCAGACTCACATCTATCACATTTTACGGTAGTAGACTAGTATCTACATATATTTTATGAATTCATGACATACTTAACCCTTTCTTCATTTTTGCGATAATTCTAGGCTAAGCGGTTCGCCTGCGAGTTTTTCAAATTGTCCCAAATCTCCAAAAATGTTTCCAATATATTTATTTAAAAACAATACGTTTCTAATTGGACCCGCGCAGTTCAAGGGTCAACTGTATATTTATTAATATTGCAGATCTGAAATATATTCTTAAAATAAAAAATATATTTTAATTCCCCTTTTCTTGCTTTCCTAATCCTTGAGCCTAAACGCTTTTTGCACCTGTCTAGTTACGGCTCTGGGAATGAAAATTTAATAGCTAATTTTAATGAGTTAAAAAATTAAAAACAGCAATCAATGAGTGTCTCAAAATGTACTTCGCATTCCATTCTTCAACTCTGAATCCCAGAACCGAAAACATTGCATTTTCCATTCCATTTCTCGTCCATCTTAGACAGTTCGAGTTCCCTAATTAGGGGTTTTAAGCAACAAATGAAGTCTGTTTGCTACTCGTCTGTTGTATTTCCCTCAGGGCAAGTATCTCATACTCCTACACTTCCTGAAAGGCACCCACCCAATAAACGACAGCCGCCAGTATGGATCCCGTAGCTGCAGATGAACAGGAGATCTGATCACATATGCCACCCATCTCTATTACTCTGGACAAATGCCATGGAGTATTTCGGCGAATCTCAAACGGTTGCATTTGATATTTCCAAAGCTTTTCACCAGGTCTGGCACAAAGGCTTACTAAGTAAACTACCATCGTTTGGTCGGTCTCAGGACTTCTTTGGTTGGATTGCCAGTTTTCTGTCTGGACGCACACTATGTGTGGTGGTGGATGGTTCTGTGTCCTCTCACCCTTCAACTAATGCTTGGGTTCCAAAAGGTGCTTTCCTCCCACCATCCATCTTTCTTCTATACATCAATGACCCACTTCAGTTGACCTCCAATCCAATAAACAGTTTGGTAGTTATTTCACTCCTCCCTTTCATTTGATAAACCTCACTCTATGCAACTTAACTCAACCTACAAAACATCAACCATCACTGCCCTCAATTCTGATCTCCAAGCCATCCTCCAATGGGGGTTCAGATAACCTAATCAATTTCAATGCTAATAAAACCTTCTACTGTCTTATTTCTCATAAAAAAGAACCATTTTCTCCTAGTATTATTTTTGACACCACCCAAATTTGCAGACAATTTGAGATTTCTCTTTTTGGAATTACCCTTATACAAATCACTTATCCGCCCAACTATCGAATACTGCTCCCACATATGGGATGGCCCCCAAAAGCTCCCTCAAATGCGCGACTCAATAAAGAGGAGAGCAATCAGACTTATTAATGACCAATCTCTTACCAACTCACACCCCCCCCACTTTCGCATAGACGATCGATCTCCGCACCGTGTGTATTCTACAAATATTCCATGGGAAATGTTCATCTGAAACAGCATCAATAATTTCCCCACTTAGTACTAAGATCGTTGGAACACGTGCAGCTGCTGCTGAACATCTCTTCACAGTACGCCCTGAAACCCACAGAACAAGTTTCTTTTCCCTACTCCATCCCTGCTACTGCTGTATTGTGGAATAGTCTTCCCCCCCCCCCGATGTGTTTCCCAAGGAATATAATATACAGACTTAAATCAAATGTGAAGAAGTTCCTCCTTTTCCAACCCACGACCCACACACGGTACTAACGCACTATAGGTTGATCAACCAACCTCTCGTGCATGGGCTCAACATAAATCTCATACTGTACATATTTGTTCACAGGGGCGGTTTGGCTTTTTTTTTCTTCAGAGACGAAACAGCAGAGTTTCCGGGATTAAAAACCCTCCATCTCTATGAGGCAGGCTACCTTACCTTTAACTGAAAACTCATAAAAATGGTTCTTCGTGTCACTGCGAGTTGAGCCGAACCCAGGTCTTTCTAGCCAAAGGCTCCATGGAAATCAAGTGAGCTATTTAAGCTCTAGTACATTTTAAAATTATTAATTCTGTTTGGTGTATATTTTTAAAAATTCTTAATTTTTAAAATACCATTTTAATGTTTTTCATAATTAACTGCAGCCAGCTACGCGTTTCTTCGTTTGAATTATCTGATCCTGTGATTGGTTGGTTGTGCTAAACACAGACCGAATGTTCTTCTTAATAACTGCATCTCTAATCTTCCTTTTTCTTTCCTCTTAGAAAATCGACATTGCCGCGCAAGCATTCTACATGACTAATGAAAGGTTAGAAGTGGCGAATTTTTCCAATGCCATCGACGAGACTCCTTACGCCCTGTTCGTGCAGAGACCAGAACAAGAACACAACTACCTCTTTCTGGCTCCATTCACCTACGATGTACGTAAGATTTTCGTTTATATAATTGTTAAATATAAGTGAGATTAAGCCGTGAAAATGATGATGCATTACAGCAGCGATAGGTACGGGTTAAACGTGAACTCGAAACGCACCACAAATAACTTTTCTTTTGCCACGTTCACTTGAAAAATAATCAATATCGGGATCTTCACCCGTGATTGTAACGCCAATAATGATTGGTGCCGTCTGAAGGAATTTTATATCACAAACGTCGGTAAGTGAAATGAGCTCGTTCTAAAGAATTCCCCGCAGCATATTTTTGAACTAATTGGAAAACTATTCAGATCATTACTGCGTAGTTGCTTTTGTCACTTTTCATAATAATTCCTTGGTTTATGAGCTGTTTCGGTAATTGGATTTGAAGTACAGAAAGTGTGTTTAATTGTTCGCTGACACGAAGGTTTGAGTCAATCCGTGTTTTTCACTCTTGGCCTCGCGCTATTTTGCGAAAACATCTTAACCTTTAAATAACGCGCGTTGCGTCCGATCGATTTTTAGTGATCATAAAATGGATAGGGTTTCACTCCTTCCTCCCTCCCTCTCTCTAAGAGTTTTCTGACTGTTATAGCTAGTAATAACAGCATTTTCGGGTCGATGTTGTTATACTGTCTTGTGAATATCAAAATTCATTCTTTCGAATGTGGGTCGGATCTCCTTTTAAACCACAGACCTTGAATGTTCATCACCAAACCAGAAAGCATCCAGGAGTGAAGTGTGTCCGTCTGCAGTAAAAGCATTCAGATTTTTCATTGAATTGTGAGCATAACTGAACTGCTTTGAAATAAAAGGAGCATTTTTCGGATTTGATTGATACTATCAATCAAATCCGAAAAATGAAACAGTAGACGCCTGGTAAGAAGGGACTCCTGAACGTTGTCATGTGAAAACCGTGCATCAAAGTTCGCAGTTGTTCAGTATATCCAGTGAGTGATATTTCTAAGAAAAAGTTCAGTTGCTAAGCGGAATTACGAGTATCCGGGTAGAGAAGGAGGGAAAACTTGTGCATTTATGTGTACAGTACGTTTTAAATCTTCGCACGCCTAGTCCCCAGCCCAAGTAGTCACTTGCACACTGCAGAGGAAAGCAAGCTTTTTTTTTTCTTTTTTTAAGTATTAACAAAATCAAAACTAAGCAAAATGTCACGTAAACATAAAATGATAAAGTACATATGTAGTTAGCCATCATTTCTAGTTAACTACATATGTATTTTATACCTTTATTGAAGAAAGGCGATGCAAGAGAGTGCGAAAATTACAGAACTATAGCACTGATTTCTCATGCAAGTAAAGTCTTACTTAAGATCATTCAGAAAAGACTGGAACCATTCATGAAGAGAGAAATGCCAGATGAACAGGCAGGATTTCGAAAAGGCAGAGGAACAAGACATCAGATCGTTAATGTGAGCTGGATAATAGAAAGAGCACAGGAATATCACAAGAATGTCTACCTTTGTTTCCTTGACTATAGTAGGGCTGTTGACTCTGTAGATCATGTGAATCTGTGGAATGTGTTAAAAACAATTGGAGTCCCAGAGCATTTCATTATCCTATGAGGATAATTTATTATGAACAAGAAGCTACTGTTCGAACAGATCTTGGAGAAACTGGGTATTTCACAATAGGTAAAGGGGTGCGACAAGAATGTATTTTATCTCCATACCTGTTTAACTTGTACAGCGAATACATTTTAAGAATGGCAGGGCTGGAGGAGTCTTCAGTTGGAATTAAAATTGGTGGAAAAAATATTAATAATTTGAGGTATGCAGATGATACCACCTTGCTAGCAGAATGCAAAGAAGATTTGGAGGAACTTGTTATGGAAGTTAAAGAAGAAAGTGCTAAATATAGTCTTAAACTTAACCTCAAAAAGACAAAAGTTATGGCAACATGTGAACTTAATAAGTTTGAAGTAGATGGGGAGAAAATGGAAGTAGTTAACAATTTTGTGCTCCTAGGATCCCGAATTGATAAACATGGGTATTGTACTGAAGAAGTTAGAAGACGATTATTACTCGGAAAGAAAGCAATGACAAATTTAAGCAAGATCCTTGAAGATAAAGATATTATCCTCGCAACAAAAATCAGAATCGTGAAAGCAATGGTATTCCCTGTGGTGCTGTATGAATGTGAAAGTTGGACCCTGAGAAGGAGTGAAAGAAGAAAGATGTATTTGAATTATGGGTTTGGAGACGCTTACTAAGAATACCATGGACTGCAAAGCAAACCAATAAATCAGTGATAGACAGAATCAAGCCAGATTGCTCCCTCGAAGCTATGATCATCAAGCAAAAATTGTCATACTTTGGATATATTATGAGAGCAAATGACAGTCTGGAGAAGATGATGATGCTTGCTAAAGTTGATAGAAGCAGGAGAGGAGTAAGACCAAGAATTAGATGGGTAGTTGGAGTTGAAGAAGCAACTAGAATGCGCTTGGAATTTCTGAAAGATATGGCCAGAGACAGATCTGAATGCTCAGAGAATCACCAGGAGTCGAAAACGACTCGATGGAACACAACACACACATATGTAGTTAACTAGAAATTATGTTCTATTGTTTATTGGTGCATCCCCTCCCCCTAATTTATATCCGAGTATTACTCTTGACATGGTGCATGACTGAGCAAATTTGAGATGAAGTTTTCAACGATATTAAAGGGTCCTGTCCTGTGTAAATTTAATAAACAGGTTTTTTATAGAAGCATTTTTGAGTAATCAATATATTTCTAGTTATAAAAAGGGTAAGTTTGACACGTGAATGTTACCTTTTAAAACTACACTGCACTTGGTTTGTTTTTTATTAAATAGCGCAACCCTTTTTTTGAGAGAGAGTGAAACCCAGTTTCTAATCACATAATCAGAGTTGGGCGGTTTGAATGGGTCGAATTTCATTTTCGTACACTGAAAACATAGTGTGGACTCAAAAAATTTTATAAAACTTTTTTCACCACACTGTTACGTAGCTGACTTTACACCAAGGCTCATCGTTTATTCTCCAGAAAGAAAGAAAAAGAGAGAGAAAGAGAGAGAGAGAGGATAAAAGACCGGAACAACGTACATACCGGTCAGAGAACACACACATAATATACTGGGCCCAATGACCTGCGTTGTATTTCCAACCTTTACATCTAGGACGACTCGAGTTGCCTGATTTTACTATGAAACCCTCCTTCCGCGAATTCAACATCTGTTTTAATGTTTAAACTACAGCTTAGCGTACGTACAATAATCCCCCCCCCCTTCTTTCATGGACACATGAAAACAGATGCTGCAGTAATCATACGTGATGTATTTTCTCCTTGAGGAAGTATTTATAAAGAGGAGCCCACTTCGAACTATTAGCTTCCTGCGTTTAGTCCACGAGACAATGTCCCACCTCCCGTATAAGACAAGTCGCTTTCTAAAGAGTGAAAAAAACACCCATCGATCAAGTTCCATTTTCTGGCGTTGATAAAGAACCCATTGTTCTTATCAGAACATAATTACGGACACCCTGCAGATGGTCTTTGGTTTTCGTGTAGCCTGCACAAAGTGAAAAGACTAAAAATAAACTCGTAACAGCGCATTGACGGGAGTTGAGCGGGATAGCATTCTCAACACATCGTATCATGTCGCAATTGACAGCATCATCCATAAACTTCAAGTAAATAATTGCCCTTCTTGGCGTGAAATGGAGAAATAGGTGCCGTGCACCGCAGAAATATCGTATCATGTGGTTCATTCGTCAGCCTTTTACAATTCCACACGCCCGATGATTTTCATGGTCGAAACGTCACGTTAAATAATGCGGACAATACGGACACTATGACATTCCTTTTCCGATTTCGCTGAAGTGACTCCTATCCCAGTTTATTTAAGGGATATTTCTGTGGCAGAAATGTTTTTTCTGATGAATTTTTTCCGGTGATCACGTAAAAAACTGAATTCAAAACTTAAACCACAGTAGCTAATAAAGAGGGGAGGAGCTGTCAATCGCACGATCTGTATGATTCGTACTCGAAATATCAGACAAGTGCTGTAGAAGATAAATGTAGCCTCTCTGTTTATTCCCACCTCTTGCACTGTCAAATACACTAAACACATTAAAATTACAGTTTATAAGTTTTAAAAAAGATTTAATAATCTCATGTATATTAAAATGACGGAAATATATTCATGTCCCAGCAAGAATCGCGTGTTATAGATTCTAAACTAAAATAACCTATGGAAAACTTAACATATTCATTGTCTTTTTGACACGCGCGCACACATACAGAGAGAGAGAGAGAGATTGGTGCAGCTGTAACATCAGCACTGCAAAGTGCATCGATTTCCTGGACCGATGTTCAGTTCTCTACTGATGTTCACCTCAGAGCGCACCAACCCACCTGTCAATCCCCAGCATAATCGTTTCGGCCAATCAGACCGGAGTTAGAACCCCGGTAAAATTTATGATCGCAAAAATTCGTTAATTGAGTGAACAATTTTAATAATATGATAGAAATGTATCACTAACGCATCGTCTTTATCCTCTCATACTCAGACCTGGCTGTGTGTTCTGGTCGCTGTGGTGGTCATGGGTCCCGTGATGAACATCATTCATAGAAGCAGCAAATACTACACTTTTTACGAAATGCGTGACGACAAGGGGCTGTTCCGTTTGTCCAACTGCGCTTGGTACTGCTTTGGCGCCATCGTCCAGCAAGGTAAGTCAGCAACATCCACCGTATTGCTTAATAAACAGAGCATTTCCCATAAAATAAATGGAGCATTTGACGTTAATGCAGATTCGGTGGCCAAAACTCTATCGTTTAACTTGTGTCACTGTAAAAAAAGTAATGTTTTCTGTCACATGCTCCCTCAACATTCTCATGTTAATGTTGAAGAGAGCTCATCCCCACCGAAATAAAAGGGGGAGGGGGAGACTTACGCCTTCTGTGATATGCTATTTTGCCACGGGATGAACTTCGTAAATGTTAATAATCGATGTGCTCTCTTACAGGAGGATCTTATTTACCCGTTGCCCTCTCTGGGAGGATCCTGGTTGGATTTTGGTGGATTTTTGTCATTGTTACCGTGACGACGTACAGCGGAAACCTGGTGGCTGTCTTGACTTTTCCGAAAATACGCAACAACATGAATTCTTTTGATGATCTCATTTCTGCCCGTGGTTATAAGAAGTGGGGCGTGTTTGAGGGAGAAGCTATTCTCGAATTTTTTAAGGTATATGCACAATTCAATTTCCATTGTAATGTGTGTGTTTTCTCACATGACAAACCACTTAAATAATTAAGGACACACAAAGACACTTAAATTGTGTGTGTGTGTGTGTGTGTGTGTGCGTGCGTAATGAATACGCAATAAGAGCCTTTATATCTGGATGATTTTATCCCTGTAATCATTTGTGAGGATTTAAGTTAAAATATGATGAAGGTTAAAGAAAATTACTCGCATTTTTTTTAACCTTCATCATAAATCATCATCAGAAATATTTGGAAAAACAAGAATTTGTCAATAAAAACGAAAATGAGAATATTTAACTCAAATGTAAAGGCAATACTAATGTATGGATCAGAAACGTGGATGTTAAACGAAAAGATAGTTAACAGTGCCCAGGTCTTCCTAAACAAGTGTTTAAGAATGATAGTGGGAATAGATTGGCTAAAACAAATATCAAACGAAGAACTATGGCAGAGAACAAACCAGAAACCCATGTTGCAACGGATACGTGAAAGGAAATGGAGATGGTTGGGGCATGTGTTGAGGAAAGAAGATAAAATAATAGTAAAACAGGCTCTAGATTGGAACCCACAGGGTAAAAGAAGACGAGGAAGGCTAAGAGAAACATGGAAAAGAACAATACTGAAAGAAATAACAAATATTAATAAAAACTGGAACCAAATAAAAGCAGAAGCAAAAAACAGAGTCCGGTGGAAAATGGTGGTGGAAGACCTATGCTCCCAGGTGGAGTGAAGAGGATTAAGTAAGTAAAGAAAATTACAATCATAATCAGGAATTATCATGCCACAGATCCCTTTTTAAGGAACATCCCTAGTGTCTACAGTCTACAAATTCTTAATCTGTCTTCATAATCAGTATTCCACAATCCTGATATCATTTTTAACACTTTCTCTCTCCACTGTATCGGAATCACAACAGAAATCAGACTAGTCTTATCTACGCCTTGTAAACAGGCAAAATGACTTCCTTATCTTTACATATCACGGTTCGTTTCAACATTCCAATTATCCTCCAAGTTGCATTTGCAATCTTTGCTATACAGCCCTTGAACTTCAACTTCCTGTCTACTAAAACTTCAAGATCCCTAGCCTGATCGGTTCCTTCCCACCAAAGTGAATGACTTTACATTCACTAACATTGGATTGAAATCCGTTGTTCCCTTGCCCACAATTCCAGCCTATTCAAATCATTCTGTAAGTATTGCATATCAACCGCATTCCTGATTACCTTGCCTATCTTTGCATCGTTCAGCAAATAGCTGTCTCCTGTCAAACGTTTCCCAATGGCATTAATATAAAGATTGAATAACAATGGAGTGATCGTTGTGGCGCACCTATGGTTGCCGTAAATCGTGCAGACTCGCATCGCTCATGTATCAATTTTTGCTATCTGTCATCCAGCCATCCTCTTATCCCCGCTAACATTTTATAATCCATCCCCATATTCTCCAATTTATGTCTTAGCAAAATCCACAAGTATCATGGTGTATAAATTCCCCTGATTTAATTCAACGGTTAGTTTATTATAGAATATGACCAAGCTGCTTAAGTTGACCTCTTCTGCTGTTCATTGCAAAACATAGATTCACTGTCAACCCATTTAAATGCGATCCCCACCAACTTTTCCAAAATCTTTATGCCCCACTCTAGAAATACTGATAGGACTGTAGTTGAATACACGTCTTTGCACCATCCTTGTGCAATGGGATTACTATACATTCCTTCCACTAATGTGAAATCTTCCCTGTTCCGAGACTCAAATTATTCATCTGGTCATAGTTATAGTCATTTCAGCCAAACACTCTTTTGGCATCGTGCTGATATCCTACCATTACTGAATTCTTATTCAGTTTGTGCCTCCTCCTCATAAACATGAGTTTCTTCATCCTGTGACGAGGTAGCAGTGGGCTCAATGTTGTATACATCAGGTTGATAGCTTTTCGCGCAATCATTAGTTGAACAATCTGTTCTTCTTCTATCACTATACCATCTGTATTTAGTCGTTATTCTTTCATATTCTTTCTTTTACTTGTAATATAACGAATGAATTCTTTTGGGTTGTCTCCTGGAGTTTCTCATCATACTCAGACTTTGCTTTCCGTACAGTTGTAACTCTTTTAGCCTGCGCCTTATAATTTTCATAACTGACATCATGTCACTTATCTTATTCCTTTCACATCTTTTTTTAGGATCTCATGCTTAAGAATATTACACATTTTTCCTACCCTTTTTTATTCTTCAAACTCAAGGGACACATTTCGATATCTTTTAAGTATTTTAAACACTTCCTACGCGCCCTGTCGATATCCTTTCCTTCTAATAACCGATACCATGGTGCAGGACTGACATATTGCTGGGACGTATTCATGACCGTAATCCGTGTGTGTGTTCACGGGGCCAGTTTGCTGTTCTGCGGGACGAAAAAACCCTAGTTTCCGGGTTCACCCGGAAAATAGGGGGGCCCCTACCTCCGTATCAGACCGGCTAACTCACCTTTAGCATACACCTCAGTTGGTCCCAATTTACTGCTTTGTAGTTCAGCGTTTCCGAATTCAACATTCATACCACTTCCTAAGTCAGTACACCATGATCAGTCACCAACCGGAAGCCCCCCCCCCCGACACTAAAACAGATCTAACACTCTTTGATCCCAAGTTCCTTCTGTGACATGCTGCTTGAGGAAATTGCCTAGCAATAGATCAATAAATTCAGTTTCATTCTTCCCTCATAGCTACCCAATCAACGTTGGGATAATTAAAGTCCTCCATTGTGATTACTCGTTTCGCACCCATCATCTTTATTTGGTGATGCATTTTTTCGTCACTAGTATCCGATCCAGCATGTCTGTAACAACATCCAGCTATGAATTTGATGTTTGTGGACTCCACCTCACACCAGATGGGTGTGAGGTGGAGTAATAGTGGAAAATTGTTACTACTATTGTAGTCATAGGTTCAGCTGTAACTGGATTCAAATCATCATGTCTGTCTGTCTGTCTTTATCGGAGCAAATTGTTCTCGATTTCGTTGTTCTTCTTTTAAGCGTTCCTTTTTTTTTGTGTGTGTGCGCGCGCGCGTTTCTGGAGCCATTTTACAGCTCTATTTAACACTGCAATACCTCAAAAAAAATTACGAAAACACTAAATATTCTCTTCCGTCCTCAAGAACGGTTGAATCCCGCGTGGATAAGTGCCTTCCACCGTTCTGCCCAAAGCAAGCTCTTTCATGCGAACAGTTTCGGAAGTGTAGTGCAGTGCAGTTCTAAGGACCTTACGCTATGTTAATCTTGGTCTTTTCCAAATATTCTAAATACAAGAAAATCTGCACTAATATAAAATATTAATTTTCTAATGGAGAAAAGTCATCAATTTTACATCTACGCTAAACTCACGGCGCACTCACAATGTCTGTATATCTACAATTACGCTATTAAATACAATACATTCACTAAAACTACAGTAATATACTTAAAATACACCAATTAATTTATGAAAACTAAGTATATCAGAAAATGCTAATCAATATTACCGGCTTCCTAAAAACACGACCGCACACAAGATAGCCTCGAACCAGACTGATTTATTTCATATTTCAAAGTCTCATAACTTGAGAATGAATGCATGAGAATCGTAATTACATTTTTTTTTAAATTTAGAATGCCGAGCCAAACAGTATAATGAACGAAGTGTGGAAAGGGGTTAAGATTTTCAAGAAAACCGACCAAGAGCAGGTCTTGAAAGATGTTCGCAGAGGTAGAACCATTCTCATCGGTTCCAAGTATGAGCTGCTGGAGTTCCAAGGCGAGTACTACAACGAGACCGGCAAATGCGGTTACCTCATCGGCAGCGATGACGTCGTTAAAAAACCCGTTTCTGTGGCGGTTCCTAAAAACTGGCCTTATCTCGAAAAACTGAACGAAGAGTAAGTTACACGGCCATTTTAAACTATCCTTTGCTAATGACGTGCGGCCTTAGCACAAAAGTTTATTGTTATTTAACATTTTTTTTGTTTTTCCTTTGAGAATCCCATTGCATAATAATGAAACAAGTTTCTGACAAATTTCACTGTCGTTACCGAAAAATAAAACTAATGATGTGGATCCAGAATATCATATAGCCAAAGGTAGAAAGAGAGCCACAAGATGTAAATATTCCCGTTATAACAGAACGAAGCAGATCCGTTGTTTTCATTCTGTTCGAAAAGGCTGTGAAACCTCATTTAAGCCTCAAGAAAAGGCTTCGCACTCCTGGGCAGAGCTTGTAAACCAAGGCAACTCGGATGATAAGCTCGCCGGTAAATTTTCGAAACGAAGTTTCTTTCTAAGTCTGGCTATAAAATATGGCTGGATCCATAATATAGATCATCAATTTTCACTTTCGTTATTTTATTTCTCTAATTCATTCATTTCATCAACATTTTCCAGTATGCTGAGAGATTGGTTCTTTACATACAATACTATTTCTGTAGTGGGTCTGCCTGAAACGACACGAACATGTACCGACAAGTTTCATTCTCTTTATTGCAAAATGAACTGAAAGGAAACCACAGAGTTTCCTTTCAGTTCAGCAACAGCAGGAGCTGTTAAGTGTTCACAGTACTGTTGTTGAAAGAATACATGCAGAGGTTAAGTTATTCTACAGCGTAATCAAAGCATTTACAATCATCCCACTGGATTATCGCTCTTAACTCAAAGGATTCTGTGTGATCTGTCATTCAAAAGAAAATTTCTACTTTCATTTGTGACCCTCTTTCGTTATTCCTTCTCAGAGAAAGTTTCGTTTGTGTTTTGTTTTAATTCTGTCTGAAATTGTTCATAACAGTGGGCTAATTATTCATCGCACTCATGACGCTTATTGATTTGTGCTTTGTTCATCGTTTACAGATATTTATGAGTGTGGACGGGAGGAGAACTTCTGATTGGACCAGTAGCTACAAAGGCTTCTGCGATGGGTTTTATTCCCTGGAGAAACGAAACCATATCTTTGCGATATCAAGATTCAGCACTCGATTACTTTAGTTCGTGGGAAGGTTTATTTCAATT
Organism: Typopeltis vanoorti; assembly: GCF_054136105.1. Lineage (NCBI taxonomy): Eukaryota > Metazoa > Arthropoda > Arachnida > Uropygi > Thelyphonidae > Typopeltis > Typopeltis vanoorti. Next base: position 917,804 of record NC_143553.1, read on the forward strand.
GCACGAGACTTGTGAACTTATATTGCTTTTACACCCAAATTTTGAATTCTAACACAATATGAAGAAAACTGATGGGCGGAAAAGTATCGATATCTTGGAATGGAGACATTGTCCAGTCCTTAGGGATAATCTGCAGCACTACTGGACTCAGTGTAGGATAGACTAAGGCCAGTCCTTTATGTCTGTTAATTGCGCGTGATTTGGCCAGTTTGTGTTCTGCACGGAGTCAATAGAATCGTCTGGGAGGGCAAACCTTGGTCTCGAATGCATTGAGTTCTCCGTCTTAAATGACCCTTTCAGACAATGCATTTCCATCCCTAGATTAAGAAAACAGACACTGCATTCCTTTTCCTCACTGCTCTTTTACTGCCTACATAAAGACGAGGGTGGTCTCAAACGTTCTCGACTATAGATGGCAACACTATCGGCAAGATTTTTTTTTCTTTTGTTGGTACATCTGTCAAAAGCATCGATGTGAAATTTCAAGTCATTCTATCAAGTAGTTTGTTTTATACAGCTGTCTGAAGCTGAGTATTGTCTGTAATCCTTGAAATGGATAAAATTGAGTATCGTGCGGTTATAAAATTCTTTGTAAAAGAAGGTTTCACGCCAAAAGAAATTCATTTAAAGTTCATAAAAGTTTATGGGCATTCTTATCCTTCGTTTACGACAATTAAGAAATCGGCTGCCAATTTTAAACGTGGCCGTACCAGCCTTGAAGGTGATCCACGTGAAGGACGTCAAAAAATGTAACATCAGAAATCTTTGATCATGTTCACGATATGGTATTGGATGACCAGTGAGTCAAATTGCGTAAAATTGCTGAGATTATAGACATTTCAAAAGAACGTGTAGGATATATTTTGCATGAAGAATTGCAAATGAAAAAGCTTTGCGCAAGATGGGTGCGCGCTTGCTCACAACAGATCAAAAATGCACTCGAATGAAAATCTCTGAACAGTGCTTGGAGCGTTTTAACAAGAATAAAACTGATTTTGTGCGTCGATTTATTACTATGGATGAGGCTTGGATTCACCATTACACACCAGAATCCAAACAGCAGTCAAAACTGTGGACAGAAGCCGGTTGCTCAGCGCCAAAGAAGATAAAGTCGGTGCCATCAGCAGGAAAGATCATGGCATCGATGTTTCTGAATACTAAAGGCATTTTGTATTATTTATCCTGAAAAGGGTAAAACATTAACCGGGGAATATTATTCCGATCTTTTAACCAGACCAGACGAAAAAATTTGTGAGAAAAGACCCGGTTTGCAGAAGAAATAAATCACCTTTCATCAGGACAATATACCAGCCCACAAAGGTGATTTGGCAATGGGAAAACTAAGGGATCTGCACTATTAATTGTTGGAACATCCACCCTACTCCACAAATTTGGCTCTCTCTGACTTCTATCGCTTCACAAAACTAAAACTCTTCCTCACTGCTCAGCATTTTTCTTCGAACCAAGAGGTGATTGCAGCTGTAGAGTGGTATTTTGCAGATCTTACTGAGAACCACTACAGGGACTGGATAATGGCGCTGGAGCATCGCTGGAATAAATGTATTAGTCTTAAGGGAGATTATGCTGAAAAATAAAAATAATTTTGAAATTATAAATTCGTTTTTTCATTGTTAGGCCGAGCACCTCACAGATCGCCCTCGTAGCTGAGCTTATCAATCCCGCCCATCACACAGGCTAACAAAATACCAAAAATTGCAAACAGCATACGCGCACTTCAATATCATACCTATTTCAAGCAAAGCCCTCCTCAAAACAGTTCACTTTTTTATTGTTGGTAAATCAGATATGTTTTTCATGACGAAAAAATTTACTTTTCCGATCTCATCATTTCGAAAATGAACAGCCAAGATGTTGACAGAGTAATTAAGGTTTCATGGCATGACAGGCACGGATTTCCGTTATTTTAATCATGGTCGCAACCCTTCCGAACCGTTTAACATTGTCTGAAATGAGGCTCTCACTTCCAATCATCCGTTATCCATCTAGTAACTCGCCTAAATCTTTTCGCACCAATCCAGCGTATTCACTGAAGTCAGATTGAAGCGATATCTTTATCGTTCTTTTTGTTCGCTGAAGCCTTTCGTAGGCGGACAAATGTAAAATGATCATCTTAACCATCCCTACTCCTGAAACGTGTCCCAGAGACGACTGGCATAACTAATTGCGTTTGATTTCTTCCCCACCTTCACACACCTTTATGCATTCATGCACTCTCCTCTGGGATGACGTTTCAGGACTAGTGAGAGTGGTTAAGATGATCGCTTTATGCCCGTCCGTCTATGAAAGGTTCCCGCTTATCTTACATTAGCAACGTGGGTAAGCTAGCAAGGTTCCGAAAGAATCCTGAAACTACTTTCGGGAACTAAACGGGAACTTCTTCAGACCACTACACGTCTGCAATACGCGAAGATCACGATCTCACACCGGTCGATGAAATTCCTCAATTATCTAAGGATATTCACAAAATATCGACGCCCAACGTAGGATTCGAAACCAGTATTCTGTTGGATGGTGTTGTAAGACACAAAAGCTAATCAAATATTGCGGCAATACTTGGGAAGAGAAAGAAATTTATTTATTTATTTATTTGTGCGTATTAGATTTATTTCAGTCAAACTCGTGGGTCAAGCTCACGAGTCGATGAGTCGAAGAAAATTAAACTCGTCTCTGCTGTTATTATTCAATTGTCGAGCACCGAAATGTCATAATGAGCAGTTTCTAAACGATAACCTCCGTTCATAGTTTTCTTTGTTTCTTCCCATCCAGGATCAGCAGACTGGTGGAGAGCGGTCTCTTCATACGATGGAGAAAAGCCGTGCTCCCGCCCGACAACGAGTGCACGGTGTCGTCGAAGCCTCAAGCAGGAGACACGCGCAAGATCGACATCATGCAAATGATGGGCTCGTTCTTCATCCTGGGATTCGGATTCGGAGGAGCTCTCATCGCTCTGCTCGTCGAATTCTTTTATTCCCGTTGGCGGCGATCGTCTCATTCCTCGGGAGGCTTCTTCGCGCGGAATCTACAGTTCGGAGGGTACAAGAACGGATCTATGAAGCAGGGAAAGATTTTTCCGTCGAACAAACGTCTGGGAAGATTAGACCACCCTGCTAAACCGCGTCGCCATTCGAAACCACGGAGATCCAACCGTCGATCCACCGATGACCGCCCAAGAAATCACGAGCGCAGACGAGATGACGACCATTCCCGCAGGAGAAAAGACGAGGATGAGTACCGTCGGAGGAGAAAAGACGAGGATGAGTACCGTCGGAGGAGAGAAGACGAAGACCGCGACCAGTACGGGAGCGAGTACAGCAGAACGGACAACTACACGAGCCAGTACGGAGGGTTCTCGAGAGACACGCGGAAGAAGGACGACAAGCGCCATAACGAGCGCAACAAAGATCGCGATGACGGCAGAAGAGAAAGCGGAAACGAAAACTCCTACTTCACTTACAGCAGCAGATATTAGAAAAGGCAGCCGGGCTGCTATGGAAACGCTGTTTGTACTCCCCTCCCTCCCTCCTCCTTTGGCTAAGTGGCTCGATCTATCACTGATCCAGGAGAGCGACACTCACCAGTTGTCCTGAAAATGTCATTCAGAATGATATTCTCACACTAAAAGGGGGAGGAGGGAGTCATATTCCTTATGTATGCACGACACACACACAAACGAACTGAAAGAAAGAAAAAACATCTTCGCCGCATGCAACACAAGATGCCTTTGTGCCTATCGGTGAAGGTTGTCGTCCGCAGGGACGAAACCCGTTCTCAAAGAGAATTTTTTTTTCCTCCTAACGCGTCCTACATTGCGTGATGACGTCAGAGAGTCATCAGACTTATTCGTCTGTCGACGAGTATTGTTCAGATGGAGAAAATTTAACCACTATTTTCTTATGTATGTGATTTCTAAAAGACTGTTCGAAGTAAAACCAAGTTCAAAAGTTGTTCGTGTTAAACCGCGGAGAGACTCTTTCACCAGTATTGGATCAAAATCTGTCCTGGCAGATATTTTTATGCGGTAAATTTAGTAGAATCGTTCGTGTTTTAGCACCTGGATTCAACACTTCTCGAAACCACATCCACGATTCATTAGAAGCACTTTTTTTTTTGTTTCTTTCTCACTCCCTCCTCAAACATTAAGATTTGTAAGATCGAGTGTGTAACAGAATGTGTCAAACAATCACGTATAAAAATTATTCTCTTCTTGGAATCTAAAATAAGTGAATATGTTAACTTCAGTAAGTTAGTTTAGCATCTGCGAAGAGCCGCACATTTAAACATTTTATGGCCAACAAAATATGGAAAAAGAGAATATTTACAAGCTTTTTTGATGAATCGTATTCTACTACAAACAAAAAAAGGAATCGTGAGTTAAAAAAAAAAACTCCACACAAGTAAGAGACAATGTAACAGAAGCTCCCGATTAAAACCTCGTGGGTGTTCTCTAGAATTCGGCAGCTAATCAGGCCTTCAAATTCTTTCAGTTGCATTTGAGAGCAAATCTCGAATTGTCTGGCAGGGAAGGAAACAAAACCTTGAGGAGTCTTTTTCCGACCACACGTTTTTGGCGTGATGAGTTCTCACGATACCACAACTTCGTTCGCCCTGTCAGAATTCTCGGGACGCCTGCCTGTCTTGAGATATGCTCAAAAGACGTGCCTAATGGAATTGATCTCATTATCAAGAGTATTCTTTTGTCCTCTACTATTTATTATACGGGGATCTACGAGTGCTCGCCGAAATCACTTTACGTTTCGATGAACATGATTCATGGGAGGTCAACTGCTTCTGAAAGTGAGTCACAGTGAGGGAGCTTTTACTCTGGTGTTTGCCACAAGACGTTTCCGTCCAGCATTTTATTAAACAAAAGTAGTTCTTGCCTACTCTCAGACCGAGATGTTTGCACACCTGTACTCTGCCTGCATCAATTCTCACGGATTTAGAAAGGTCCGGATGCGATAAAGCGAATAAATATTCTCAGAATGGTTAAGTATTTATCAACTAAGAAATCGCGTACATGAACAACTCAAGAAAGGATGTTACGACCATTTTATTGCTGCTTTTATCGGTTATTAATCTACGCCACTTAGCAACGCGTTAACGATAATGCATTTTAAATTTATTTTCATCCGCCGTCGGTAACAGAATTTTAAAAAGACACCACCCAATAAGCTCAAGAAAACAGAATCAAACGAATGACGCATTTCTGTTTCACTGAGTCGCTCACTCTATTAAGCAGCAACAGAAATGAATTCGAAAAGAGGTTCGACAACTAATGAATACAGTTAACCGTCCTTTGCAATATTTTTAATTAATTGACTCGTCCACAATTCACTTCGGTAACTGCACGATAGCCATTCTAATATGCTTGGGCGCTATTCTACAGCATGTTTCGTTGCAGCGTTAAAATTCATGACACGCACAGCTGTTGGCAAAGCCTTTTCCGGGAACAGTGCAGCTTTTTAATCCACGTGTTGTTTCCTTAATTTTTTTTTTTTAGCTCCCTGACTCCTGTGCTGTCAGTTAACTTTTGTGACAGAGATGGGGGGGGGGGGATACGGATGATATATGCATTGCCAATAGACACTCGTTATCGAGACCCAAGTTTTAAGGTTAAGGATAGAAGAGTTGCCCTGGTCCAACTGAAAAATATCTTTTCAAGAAGAAATCATGAGATTTTTCAATAAGAAAAAGTTTACATGAAAAAAAAAATAAATGAAGAAGAAAGAAATTATTTTCCAGAAAAGCTTCGGAGGTAAAAATGAAAACACGAAGAATGTTTTCTGCATTGCCAAGAACTAATAAGAGCGAGACTGAGTGACCACCAATGAAGAATAGGAACGCTACTTCGAATGAGAATTTAAAATATATTTTCGTGTTTAATTGTCTGACAAGTTGAAACAAAAACGTTGAATGCGCTCTTTTGAATGGCTTGATCGTATTTCCGGTTCGCCCACCGTATCAGCTGCGTGAATCGGGTAGCCACAAGCGATTTCGATACTTCTGGCTTTTTAACTCGCTCACGTGATATGCTTCGTGTATCCATGGCTTGGTAATTAAAAAAAAAATACATTGAAAACGTCGTATTTTTAATTCGAGGCACTGAAATACCAAGTTCAGAATGCGCATTCTAAACAATTTCTGCGGGAAAAGTTTTTAATGATTTTCTTTCTTCAAATGAAATTACAAAGTATTTTAGGGAATTGTTGCGATGGTACAGACCTGTGCGAATCCTCCCCGATAAATGATCACGTAATGCATAATAATCTTATCCGCGTCGCTAAAGTTATATAACAAAGAGCTCCGCATGGATGACTATATTAGAATATTAAATAAAATCACGCCTAAATGGTAACAGCAAAAATTTAAAAAACGCATTCTTTTCACCAAAATATCTTTTTTAGGAGAAAACGATTTAGCGGAAAGTAAAAAGAAAGTCAAAATGCAGATCGTGTAGAATCTATCTTAATCGTTTTAGTCTTTAGATTTCTTTTTCCTGTCTCGAGACTTCTCACATCTCTACAGTTATTAGGTACACTACAAAAAATGTCTTCGAGAGAACTCTGGCAACTTTCTTGAAAGGATTTATACCAGTTACTAGCATACATTGTTTACAAAAGACAGTATGATAAAATGCCTTCAATATTTCGGTTGGTTGATAGACGACTGAACATCGTAAAAGGTTACCCCCCCCCCGTCTTTCGCGTATCCCACAGCACTGCTATTGTAAGTGGAAACTGCAATCGCATGGGAAGTGTTCCGCTGAGAAATGATGCAGACAAGGTTTCAAATATATGCAGTGTATATATGGAAGGAGAGAGAATTCTGTATATACACGAGATATTCTCAGTTTTCTTGACCGCACTGGAGTTCAGTTTGAACCCGTGCCATCAGCACCTTTAATAGCAGACAAATTGTAAGTGATCGTTTCCATTTTGTGCTGAAACAAAAATGCACAATTCACTCACCTTCTTGGAATGCTGCAGAAATTTTGTGCAACGCAATATGTAATGTGAATGTTGAATAAAATGTAAAAAAATACGAAATGAAATAAATTCACTTTTCAAGAAACAAATATAGTTTAGCCCTTGCTTTTATGCTTTACGTTTAAGTAATTAATTTAAAACTTATTTGGAAATTTCACTAACAATCCGTAATTTAAGAACAGCTTATGATTAACGAGGGCAGCACCCACCAAAGCACTCGCTTTGGTGGGTGCTGCATTACTGGATGACAGCGATGCATCCAGTAATGATGATAATGATTTTGAGATTATCCCGTGCGTTCATCCAAGCTGGCACCACCACTCTATCAAAAGACGGATCAATGCCTGCAGACATCCCAATCGCGATAGATCGAACACTATTCTTTACTTTTATTGGTTATCGAAGTCTTCAGCCCATAAATTACATTCACAGAATCGTCAAGTTGTCTCATTCGCCAGTGGAACAGTCGGGAACAAATTATGGCAGAAATTTCAATATCGATCGATTGTAATATCGAAGAACCTATGCAAGTTATCCCGGACATTTTTAGCCAGAGCAGCAATTTTGAGTTTCATTTTTTTTTTCTGTTTCTTTGATCGATGTTCAGCATAAGCGTGTCATATCAGTGCAAACGATTTGAACTAATGGAGGGAATTGAAGTAAATCCATAAAATGAGGAGGTTTCTACCAAACGAAGACCAGCACCGTACTCGACTCCAGAAACATCACGAATTTCGTCTGCGCTCTTATGAGACTTGAAGTGGTGATAGTGCAACGGAACTGCGTTTTTCTGTTTAATTCCACACATCAGAAGGGACACCACGATGCTAAAATTAATTTTGTTCTTCTGTTTGCGTTAAAACGCATTGCACTTCTTGAAAACATCTGAGGGAGTGTCGCAAAGTTAAAATCAATGGAATCGATATTGAATAAAAGAAATCTTTAATTTTTTTGTAACGTAACTTCCTTTACCGCACCACTGCAAAAGAAAATAATTCTGCCCACTCTGGAAGAGAATGGGCGGAACAAATAATTCATTAGAATTTACTTTTCTCGGAAGTAAATTCTATCATATTATATAGAAAAGTAAATTGTATCATCCACTGTTAAATGCTCTTTAAATTTTAGTTTTCGTCATATTTCCACAATTAAGATTAATTGTGGAAATATGACGAAAACTAAAATTTAAAGAGCATTTAACAGTCGATGAAATTTGAATTAAAACCAAGGAATTAAAAATAAATCTTTCTAAAATAAACTCGATTCAGAAATGAAAAGCGAAAACTTCGATGCCAATTTCTGCTTCTTTTTATTATTAAAAAAATCTCGAAGTTAAAAGGGATCAAAACCGATTAAAACATGGAAAACGAATCAGCGGGAATAATAAAACAGCGTGACGGCTCTCAAATGTTTTCGTTTCAGGCTGTTTTAGGAGAGGTCACGATAAAAGTTGAAATCAAAAAATATAAAAAATGCATCGCTATTTCCTGATGTGGCGTTGTTTCCCCGTTTTGTTAATTCTTTTCCATGGTGTCATACGATGAAAGAGAATAAACGAGAGTGCGAGGTCAGAGTTTTCTGTAAAAGCGAGCTCATCAAACGATCATGAATCAAACGAGCACTTAAAGAATAACAATAACGAAGGGCGGGATCTTTTAGTCGTAGTTCAACCCAGACCAATTCCGGCTCATCTCTTTGGCAACATATAAGCAAGAGAACGATAGACAATTGCTCCTTCGTACACTCCTATTCAAGATAACCTATTTACATTACTCCACCCAGTGCGGACAGCGCCGTTTCAGTGAACCGAAGTTATGCACGAGTCTCAACATCGCGTAGGTAATTTCCACTCTTCTAAACGTTCTTCGCAGCAGTTCATGAAAATGAACCGGGTTGCGTCACCAGCGTTCCTTCCACGTGACCAGTCCATGGACCGCTTTTGGACAAACTCGTTCTGCCAGAAGTGGGAGTTGCAATTCGCCTCGAAGCTACTCTGGTGGCTTGGAATCAGGATCGTGTGCGAAACAACCAAGTTGCTCCGCATTGCATTCCTGAAAGATGTCGCAACAGCAGCACTTGCACTGTGACCTGTCGCTCTGTCTTATTGAAAGAGATTTTCGGAGCAGATCTACGTGACCAGCATTGTGTTATCAGAAAGTATCCATCGTCCTTTCAAACACTACAACCAGGACCAGAGTCCCTACCACTCACGCCATTTCTTCCTTCCCCAAATTTCCGGGTTAGGGTGATGCATTCAAGCGGAAAGCATCGACACCCGTCCTTTGGGTCTGAAAAAGGTGCGACTTGAAGCTTACTTCCTAGCACGGACGTTTAGTTGTCTAAGGACGTCCTGATTCCTTACGCCAGTGAAGTGAGCGCTGGTTGATATTTGTCTGTGTACAAATGCTGTTCACACAAAACTTTGCTCTCTTTCGCTAACCTGAAACGACTCTTTGAACTCCCGGTTGGTCGTCATTGGAATGTTCCGATTTCCTCCCTACTCTTTATTCCTACACAAATGCAATGTTCCTAAAGTCATTTGCAAGTGTCGCGAAGGGATGGACCGGTGACACGACATCCCACGATAACACCTCATTCAAGGCCTTCTCCACGTGCCGTTGAAAGTAGCATACGGATGTATATCCGTTCATGCTACTTTATACGTCACGCTACTAGATGGACCGTGGTTACCCCAGTGGTTGGAAGAGGGGGGGGGTAGGTGTTTTCTTTCTACGGCAGTGCAAGCGACGTGTGGCAAGCAACCTGCGAATATCTTTCATTTTGAACAGATGTCCCAATAATGTTTTATAATTATTGTTGATTTTTATTTATTTATTTTGACTGTGTGTAGAGTGGCATCGTAATCTGAAAGACTAAGTAAGATTGAATATTTTCCAAATGGACGGCACTTAGTGGATAGCAGTAGACGCAGGTATGCGTGTGAGGTTACGCTATTAAAAACTCTCCACTTACGACCACTCCGTCACGCATGAAATGCGGAAGCGAGGCAGGCTAAACTCAAACCTCACGTGGTTATCTGCAGACCTTGTCCTTGCGATCATTTTTGGATTTGGAGGATTCGTGGACTTCAAAAGCGTCCTTCTTATTGTGTTGGTCTCGGAAATCGGTTCTCGATTGAGAACATCCCCTGTTCTCTTTAGGACCCGTCAAATACCGCTGAAATCGTTGCGATAAGCTGTTCGAGTGCTCACCAGTTTCAAACAGACGACCCACGCAGATGTTCAGTTCGTCATCCTTCGCTGTCTTTCTTCCAGCCAGAAGAAATTTTGCAGTTGCACGTGCATACGCAATATGCACAAAAACCCTCTTCTCGGATGAGACGTCTCTAGAAGTAACGTCTTGCGGGTTGGTTGCCTCTCGATGGATTGCCTTAACCCGCGCTCTTATACCCAAAGTGGCATCTGATATTCACCCCATCAGTTACACGAATTAAACTGCAGGGTGAAGGGATTGGTTTATTGCGATTCTGACAGCGTCATTTCCCACATTTGTCCCACTTACTGTATGAGAAAAAAAAAAGTAATGTTTTTATGTCGGGCATTGAATTAGGAGCCGGTGATTTGCTTACAACTTAGAAAAGAAGTGAATGTTACGCTCTGCATGAATGTGTCTACAACTGGGCAACGAATTAAGAATTTTGCTTTTTATTTAAGTTTTAATGGAAAACTTCAATGAGTACAGAAATAATGTTTCTTGTTTACTCGAGCAGAGCAAGAATGGTTTAAGGACGAGGGCGAAGAATTGAGGCGAAGCTAACCGTGACTTTTGACATAATGCATTTCCACGCATGAACATTTAAGGGACACGGAAGATAATTCTTTCTGCATTTAGAATGCACGTTTAATCTACCCTCTGTTGACACAAGGAAATTTAACACTCACGCACAAAGCATCAAAAATGTTTCGAAATAAACGACGAAAAGTTTATTCATAAACTAATTTTATTGAAAAGCATCCACTTCACATTCCAATTAACAGTTCATTCATGCAGCTTGAATGTTGCGCAATAAGGGGGGGGTAAAAATACACCATCCTACTGGCACTTTACTAGCCTCCTCTCTCTCTCTCTCTCTCTCAAAACATAAAGAAATAAGAATGTATTTTAAAATAAGTGAAGGTGTTCATTTGAAAAACGTGTGTTAAAGGACGAGAGCGAAACACACATTTCCTAAAATCTTGAAAGGGTGGAGGAGAAGTGTTTAGAGAGTTTCTCCTCTAATACACACGCATATCTATGCCAGGTCTAGTAGGAAAAGAAAATCTTCGCCGAGGCCTGTGAGAAACGGTTGATTTTTTTCACATTATGGTTGTGGGCATGAAAAAGTGCCGTTTTAATGAATAATAACGAACTTTGGACATTGAGGTAAAATTAAAGAACTAAATGGTGTGTAAAATTAGCTAAAGAAAAGTCATCGGAAGACTTTGGTAAGAATATAGAAAATAAACATCAGGAGGGTGGCAGAACTTTCTGGAGGCTATTGAAGAAGCTTAGAAATAGAGGAAAGAGTACTAAGAGAAACCAAAAGATGTTAGAGGTGACATGAAAACTGAAGATAAGGATATCCTACATGTCTGGAGTAATGACTTTGAAGGACTGTTAAACGAACCAAGCGGTGATAAAACATTACCAGGAAATTTTCAAGAGGAATGCAAAGAGGAGAGCATATCAATATTTGAGGTAGAAAAGGCTATCACAAACTTGAAACGTGGAAAGGCAGCCGGATTAGATGATATTCGACCAGGAAGGCTTAATTTCATAGAGTTTCACTTTAAGACAAATAGTTGACAAGGATCTGTACTTACATTTTTTAGATCTGGAAAAGGCATATGACAACGTGCCCAGAGAAAACTTCTCAAAACACCAAATGGGATGAATGGAACATGATATAGAACAATACATACAATACATAGTGGATCTACTTGGAAACCTTTTCCTACCGGACACTGTAGGACTTTTCAACACTGCATGGAAGACATTTTTCAACACAAATGTTGAGAACAAAAAAAAGACTTACCATGGGTTTCCCCCTTTCTACAGCTTTAGTCAACCTGTTTATGGAAAATTTCGAAACAAATACATTAAAAACTTATCAGAAAAGACTAAAAGTTTGGCTACGTTATGTCGATGATATTTTCGTCATTTGGTCGGGAACGGTAGATGAGCTGCCTGCTTTTAAAGATTATCTAAACAACCTGCATCTCAACATAATATTCATTATTGAACTAGAACAGCGCGAAAAGTTACCTTTCTTTGATATCCTTGTTGGAGTAAACGAAGAGGGGAAAAGGTCATCCTTCTCCGTATACAGAAAACCCACCACAACGGGAAGATTTTTAAATGCCGCTTCACACCAACATCCATTGCAAAAAATAGACATAATTAAAACTTTGCCAGACATTGCATACAATATATGTAGCACACCGGTTGAAAGAAATAAAGAATTACACCACCTGGCACTTAATGGTTTTGAATCCAAGACGATCAAAAAAAATTCTTAATACAGCTCCTGCAACTCCCTTACTTAAACAAGATTTCAAGAATGCAATCCCGCTGCCGTACATCAAAAATGTCACGACAAAGTGGCTTTTCTACCTTTACAAAAAATATCAAGATTTCTACATCCACCAAAACCGCCACATCACCCCATGAAAAAACCAGGCGTCTATGAGATTCATTGCTCTTGTGGCATTTGTTATGTAGGCCAGACGGGAAGGTCGGGAGAGATCCGCGTGTCTGAACATCTAAAAGACGTCGAGAAAAGAAGGGAGTACAAATAATCAGACTTAGCATTCCACACAGCCACTACTGGCCATCAAGCACTCTAGCAATAGACAAACGTCATATATTGTTAATAGCTGTTTCACAAGAAAATTTAAAGAAGGTGCTTAGGGTCCCTACGCAGTGCAATAAAAATCAAGGCTTGATTTTATGTCAGGTGTGGTCTACCTTCATCGAAAATTAAACTGCCACGGACCTAGGATATAGCACACGCGAACCACAGAACGTGACAACAACTAGCAATGTCCCAGCACGCATACAGTAACGAACGTATCATTTGTATTCTGGTTTCTCAATTACTGTGCAGTTGTGAAGTTATTAAAAACATCAAATGTGTAATTAATTGTCAGTAAGCTTTTGTTGTGTGTAAACTTTTATGTACCATTACCCCTGATGATGGAAGTCTTACGACGAAAGAAACTTTTTTTTTAATTATTTATTTTTAATAAACTCTTTATATTAATTTGTGGTTTCAATACGGACAACTACCTACAGAACTGCTTAACCACAGAAACCTACGTCTACATCTAGAACAATCCATAGTCGATATTTAAGTTGTCAATCAGCAGTAAGAATTGAAAGAGGAAGATTGTTTGATGCAAAATCAGGGGTAAGCCAAGAATGCACATCATCTCCACTCTTATTCATCTCTTTGTGGATCACATTATGAAAGAAAGTGGCATCAAGCCAGATATTAGAATTAGAAATATCAAACTTAGCTCTTTGCTTTATGCAGATGAAGCTGTACTCCTAAATACGTGTAGTAACAAGTCTCTCTCCAGGATTTACTAATTAAGTTGAATAACAACTGCGACAAATATGGCATGAAAAATCAGCAGTAGAAAGACCAAAATTATGAAAATAGGCAGGAGCATAGAATATTTCAGCTGCATTCTGAATGGAGATCCCATAGAACAAGTAAACTATTTCAGTTATTTAGGAACAGTTTTTAGTGAAGATGGCAGGTTAAATCTGGAAATAGACAACAGAATAAGCAAAGCTGGTATAGTGGGGGAGCCATTGTAATACATTTATATGGAATCAGTGAGAATTGGGCCAAAACACCACACTAACAGTATACAGGACAGTGTTTGAACAAGTTATAAGTTACGGATTGAGAGCTGGGTTAGAAATAAAACACTTGATCAAAGACTGGAGACCACAGATGTGAAGATTCTGAGAAAAATTAAGGGAGTGAACAGAAGGCATCAATGGCAGAATCGTATTAAAAATGAAGATATTAAAAAGGAACTTGACATTATTAGCATTCATGAATGTGTCAGCAGAGCTAATCTAAGGTGATATGGCCACTTAAATAGAATGGGTGAAGACAGGTTAGCAAAACTAGTGCTTGATGTCAAGATGGCAGGAAACAGACGACCCAGAGGAAGACCAAGGTCTACTTAGATTGATTCGGTCAGAAGTGCCTTAGAAGCACGAAATGTTAGTTATGACAATATTGGAGTGCTCACAATTAATGTGGGGGGAAAATTGCTGGTAGGGGATTAATCGTAAAGTATGCTTTTCGTGTAGATATTTCTGGAATTTTTTCCATGCTACTCCTCTAAATAAATATTACCTTTTATGTCTATTTAGCTCACTTTTTAAGGCATTACTGATGAAAGACATTGATACATGAAGAATATAAGGAAGGAATCATTTTGGACATGCCTTTGTGCGATGTTTCTGGCTGTCATCTTATTCAGCAGCATCCGGCATATGGCAATAAACATTTATATTACTGCTGAAATATCACTGAAAGGAAGGGAGGTGGAAATGTGGGAGAATTGCGGATAAGACAAGTATTTGAATTTAAAACCCGGGTTTCATGGGTGGGCTGTGAATTCTTTGGGAAGAGGGCGAGAGATATAAATTTTGGGGGAAAAGGATAGAATGTAGCCTGGCATAGTAACCTCACCAGCGCTTGGGGGGGAGGGGGGGGAATCAGGAAATTGATTATGATGACGAGTTAAAATTATGCAAAGTCCATATCACCCCCCCCTCCTTATTACTTGGAGACAGTCCAACGATACAAAAATTACTAATCTATTTTAATCTAAGAAAGCTATTTCACAGATTATTGAAGGCATCTGTAAAACCAGATTGAGTCCCCTTATGGCTAGGAGACGTCGTAGGTCAAGGCCATAAAAGCCGCTCTTAATATTGCTGGGTCCTAGTCCCGGGAATATTCGTTATAAGCTTTTGTCATTGCATAGGAATAGTGGTAAAAGAGACATTGAACATACAGGGTGGCCATAAAATAACTTTTCCTCTTTGGAGGCATCTGTAGCTAAAACCAATAAACGGAATGAGACCAAATTTTATATTGAGATTTTTGAAGGCATGGGCAGATGATTTCCGCGAAAAAAAGATTTAGTACCGAAAGTCGCCGATAGGGGAAATTTTGGCGCTGGCGGAGCCGAAAACAAGCGGATAGTTACATTAAAGGCAGAAAAAAATTGAATAATAACATTTCGACGGTGTGAGCAACAGCCGCGTCACTTATTCCAGCTGGATATGTGGCGCGTTACCATGATAATAATAATAATAATAATTAAACTAAAACAACAACTTGCGAGAGACACAGAAATGAATGTAGTGATTGAACTCACAGGAAATAATGTTTTATTCATCAGAATCAGGGTCCCCTGGACCACATACACGGTTTTAATGTGCTGACCTTTCTTGAACTGATTTCCGTCCTTTGCCGGGTCTAACTCCTAGTGATCGAGTTTCTTCAAACTTCTCATAGCTCTCAGCGCTACAGCTGACATAGGACCTGTACGCAGGTTATGAAGCCTTCTAAATTCCCGAAGGGCCGCTACGGCATTGCACCATGTAAGGTAAAACAACTTAACAAGTAAAGCACGCTGAGGCAAGGTAGGACGCATATTGAGCACAATTCGTCAGTCATTCAAATAACTGCCTAAACGTTCCCAATCCCTTTTTAAGTGGAATTGGTGGCGCTGTCACGAACGCACAGCAAAATTTGCATAATCCTTTTTACCTGGGTTTACTGCAAATATTTGACTGCTTTTGGCTCCGTCAGCCCCAAAATTTCCCCTGTCGGCGACTTTTGGTACAAAATCTTTTTTTTTTTTTTTTTCGCGGAAATCATCTGCCCATGCCTTCAAACGTCTCAATATAAAATTTGGTCTCATTCCGTTTGTTGGTTTTAGCTACAGATGCCTCCAAAGAGGCAAAGTTATTTTATGGCCGCCCTGTATAAGGGAATAACTATTTGGTAGTCCGCATTAATCTGTTACTGGATGCTCTTGTTCCAGTAATCTGATTGCCTTCTCTAATAAAGTAAATAGCAGTTCGTTGAAGCAAGTGCACATCCTGCCTTTTTTCTGGATTTTATTGCAGCGTTCAACAGAATTCACACAGCGTATGAGCTTAGATATCTCGCTAGTGAAATGAGAACTGACTACTTCATAGATGCTTGTATACCGAAGAGGAATCTCTGTGAGTAGGAAAGTGACGAGTGAGCTTCCACTCGCAACTTTCCTTCCCACAGAGATTTCCACAGACATTCCCACTCGTAACTTTCCTTCTCTCCTTTTGCGTGTGAAATAATTGCCGTGAGAATAGATTAAGAGAATGTCATACGCACAGCTTGCTGGGACAGAAGACAGATGGGAAGCATGATTGAAGCGGTTAAGAAGCACTTCCAGGGTGGAGAGAGGAGAAATTTTTCAAATAGCAGGAAAGGGAAGGGACAAGAATAGCGGGCATCTTTGGAACGCATTGGAATGCTGAATAACAGTGCGAAAGGTATTTTTTTCCTTAACTTAGAGAACAAGTGGAACTCATTTTTTCATTTTTCGTTATTTGCAGCAATAACGGAAAAGATTGAAATCTCCAGTTTAGAACGGAACAGCAAAGTGCTAACTTCGTTATGCGCTTTCTGGTTTACAAAAGCACAGGAATTTGCTTCCTTTTCCAACTTATTCTGAAAGATAAATTCGCAGGTGCCACACATTAAATCATCTCGTTTGAGTTTGCAAAAAAAGTGTTTTAATTCCAAACACGCCTCGCGCAATTGTCGCCTTTCCCGGCGCCTACGAAAGCAATTTCCCGTGGCGTTCTTAAAAGGGCCGATTTACAACGACCACCGCTGTTCTCCTGAATAAGTATGTTGATTCCGAGTTGAAAGCAGAACGCCCTTTGCCCGGTGACAATGTTTACGCATCACCTCGAAAAGGTGCGAATGTTATTTGAATCGTCATTAAATCTGCATAAACAAACAGACGTCTGTTTGACAGCATCATGGGAAAAACCCAAAATGTATGCATGCCGTGAAATCAATAAGAAACTGTTGATTGCATTCGCAGTCTGTTCGCGACCTTCACCATTACAAAGAGGGGAATAATCACCGACAAAGTGCGTCGTCCGTTCATTATCAAAACAGTTGAATCGAATTCCGTTGTTCGTCGGATGTAGGGTAAAGCAGTGGCGGCTCGTGGATTGAAATCGTCGGGGTGCTACGACTTTCTAAATATACATACACACTGTAAGTGGAGTGTATACATGTTTGGAATAAATATCAGAATTATGGTAAAAATCAAAAAAAAAAATTAAAGATGAACAAATATTGTTTATTATCGATAAAATTATACAATCTGGTATAATTCAAAATTACTTTAAAATAAAATTTACAATTTTATTTACAATTTTTGGATTTACAATTTTTGGACACTACAATTAAATCCTTTAATTGTAATATCCAAATATTTAAAGAAACGGAGTAAACACGATAAGCTACGAACACTCTATTACTTGCGCAAACTGCATATAAACAACGGTGGAACTGCGCCACGGACAGTGCCGCATTACACCAATAGCTCGCATCTCACTATGACGTGCATATGCTTGCGCGCGTAGCAATATGATACTGTGGTAAACACAGTGCTGCTAGCGCCCTCCTAAGTGCTACAAGATGGATTTTTATTCTTTTTTATGCAAAATAAGAGAATTGTATAGGATTGTTGATGATAAAATTAAATATTATAAGCAAATATTAATAAATATATTTATATATCGAGAAAAATTGGGGGTGCTGCAGTTCCGCAGTGCCTATGTACGAGCCGCCCCTGGTGAAAAGTTCATTTTATCGTCACTGAATGCGCCATTTTACGAATGGTGTGGCCACTAAAATTGATCACATCGAAACTCATTTTAGTGAAGATCTCAAAATGCATTCAATTCTGTGCGAGACGAGCGTGAAACAGAAAGAACGAATAGAAGAGAAACGTAAAATAGGCAGGCGCTTCACGGCTCTCCTTTACGGAAAGAGATCAAGTACGAGACTCAGGGACAAAAAGTCGGCAGTAGAGAAACATGGGGGGGGGGAACAAGTGGGGAGAGCATCAAAAAATTAAAAAGGTTTTCTAACCTGATTTTTAAGAGAAAAAAAAATAAGCCTCTCACAGTTGTTGGTAAAAAAAAATCAGTCAAAACGCTGATAAAGAACGAAACAATTTCTAAGCAACGTACTCTGAAGCCTGAGACCCCCCCATTTATTAATAAAGTGTCTGCCTTCTATCTCCCTCATAGCACACAGGACACGAATGCCATTCAAAATGACACTTTGGCCAAATTAGGTGATGCCAAACTTCCCTAACCCACTCCAAACGTTTTCTTAAAGTAGTTCTATTTACTTTACCCATTTATGGGGGGGCGACTTTGTCCTCTTCTCACAGAAACTCTTCCGACGCCAGTCATACGGAGTTGACTTGCGAATACCCGTGAATATGTTCACTGGTCTTAACTACAGCACGCACTCCAGTTGCGTGCGAATCTAAGGAAGAAAAACACTTTCATTCCTTCCTTCGATTCAAGTGAAATAAAGCAGTCGCGCGGAACAAGAAAGAAACTTCTGCGGTTATCTTTCTCCGTTGCACGTTCTTGAGGGAGAGTTTGTTCTTTCGCAGTTCGGAGGGAAGTGAGGAATTTTAATCTTTTTTTTTCTTTTACTTCCAACGTGGAAATTTTTGTTTCAGGCGAGATATTTACGACACGAAAAGCGAAGTGTTTGGCAAAGGGTGAAGGTCTGCAACGTACGTCATCGAACCCCGCACAGCCACCGCTTTATCAGAGTGCGACAGGAAAGAAATGCATTCAGCGGCGGCTCTGATCAGGAAGGTTCGAATAATCCTTGGAAATTGATGTTTATCTTTTGCTAGAGGAAATAAATGAGGAACCAATCGTTATCAGTAAAACGTCGTTCGTTCCGTGGTTTCTCTACAAAGCAGCAATGACATGCGGAAACACGAAAGGGCTCCGGAGATGTCGTAACGAAAGGTACCCCTTGTATCGTCTCCCTTCGAGCCTGGTATGCTCGGTGAATTGCTCTGTGGATTCTCCCTTGCTGTACAAAACCCCTGACCTTTTAAAATAGCCGATAAAAGGCATTAAACGAGTATAAATCATAGGGTAGCGCCACATTCGATTAACAGCGAAAGAAATCCAAATAAAGGCGTCTCACTCCGCTCTGCACAGTATTGACTTTTCGGTGTACAACACGGAAGATTTTATGCCGCGTTGATTGTCTGTGTTTAGCATGTCAATAGGAACTATTTAGAGCCGAATAAGATATTTGCGCGTTATTATTAAAAACTAGAGCTTCCGTAGCTCAGTCATGTAGATGAAGCCATATGGTCGGAAAGACCTGGGTTCGATTCCCCGTCAGCGACGTGAGGAACCTTTATCGGGTTTCTTTCGACTAAAGGTGAGTTAGCCGGTCTCATACGAGGTAATGGGTTTCATCTCCCAGAAACGCGGGTTTGTCGTTCCCCAGAACAGGCAAACCGGCCCCGTGAGCACGCACGCATCTGCAGACACAACGGGAGGCATAGGCGGGAAACCACCTCATCCTCGAGACGGTCGCGGATGCAAAGTCCTCAGCTAAAGAACCTCAATGGTTCGTGAAAAGCATAAGACAAGACTTATTAAACACTCCGTAAATTAAAAGAAGGAACGGTCAAAAGATACTATCCAGAACTTGGAACGAGAACTATCCACCGTAACAAGCGTAGCAAACACGCGCGCACACGCCCATACAAAGATGTAAGAGGTTGAGGAGCTACGATCCTGAACTCTTTTTTTATCGACTTGTTATACGTAACTGATGCGGACAGCGTTTGTCTGGCTCGAACGCACTATGGCCTAAATTAAATGGCAGTTGAGAATTTTTAAAGCTTAACAAGAGCTCGAGCTAACGTATGATCTGACTGTGAAGAGTACATTTTCGTTGTGCACAAAAACAGTAAGATGTCCACAAACGTAGGTGTCCCCCTTTTGCCACAAGCTTCTTTTTGTTGTTGTTAGTGTAGTTAAAGAGCAAACCAGATTATGGTCATTTTGCTAACCCGAAGAAACCGAATCGAATATATTTTATTCGAATTGCTCAGCCGGAATCGGCTTCTTGCCGGGAGGAGAATTTCAGAGTGGATCGCCCATCACAAACGGATAATTCGTCTGTCCTCATCTCGCTCTGCTCTTCCACACAACGTCAGCATTCCCTCTGCTCCAGAGGCTCGTTTTGACTTGCATCTGCAGTGTCGCTGCTCCCACCAAAACGCGCCATCAAATAAAAAAGTCCGCTGCTCGTCCAAACATTCACGTAAAACGCATCAAACAAAATTAACTGCGGTGAAATCTTGAATAGATCGAGGGACTGGCATTCCTACATTCTAAGAGTTTACAATAACCAATCGTGAATGTATGCGTGCGTGCGTGTTCAAATTCTTGAATATTTTAATGCAAAAGCGTCATTGGCGTAATGTACTGTCGCCAGTTTTTAGTTGCGCTCTTCCGAAACGAAACCTCGGAGCTGCAATAATACAATTTTCGCGACTGTGATCAGTCAGAAATATTAACAAACAGAACTTCAAACAAACCCGATCACGACAGTGAGGTTTAAATCACCAGTTGTAATAAAGAGTGCGACTATTGACAAACAGTGCGGCCAACAATTTAATGCAGAGGCAATGTTTACGAAGCTGTACTTGTTGACGGCAGTAGCCATAGAAACAATTGACCAATCGCACAGATAGGAGATCCGTTCCGATATTTTACTTAGCTTATCCTCCTCTATTATTTAAGTCGGCTACAATTCGTGTAAGGCACCGTTTCTTTACAACATAATTTGCAATACAACCGTCACCTGAACAACAAACCCTCCGATACCGATAAAAAAAAAGTGGTAGGGATAAATACACCGGACGACCTCGACGAACTCGGTCAAAGAAGGCAGCAAATCTAAATGTTACCTACGAAGAACTGGAACAATGAAGACCTCAATGGATTTAAGATTCCACGTGATAGCTCATCTGATGGAACTGTAAAAAACTACATAATCCAACCTCCGGAAAAATAATTTTTAACACTAGTACAAACTCATCCAAGGATTTCAACATATATCACGTCAATAATCGGTCGATTAGGTCAAAGTTTGATAATTTGATCTTACTTTTCACAGAAATCGAATCACACATGGATGTACTAGTCTTAGTGAAGTATGGATTAAACAACTTGAGGTTGATCGTTATTCTCTCGCAAATACGAGATGTATTATGATTGTCGCGACTATAATCGTTCAGGTGGATTAATTCTATACGCTAGAAAGAATATTTATAAATTTAATAGACTAGAATCAAAAATGCAAAGCGCTGAAACCGTAATGATTATACTTATATTCGCGATATACCTTGCATGCGATGACCAGTTGATATCTTTCTATCAGAGATAAATGTCCTAAAAACCTTAAGACACGACAATGTCATATTAGTGAAGGATAAAAATTTGGACCTTTATAAGAATAATAGTAAAATTTAAGAATATAAAAATATATTATCTACTCATGGGTTTCTTGCTTACATCGATGGCAATGCGAGAGAAGCGAACAACTTAGTAAGTTGCATTGATCACAAAATGATAAGAAACAAAATGGCGTATGAGGTATCCTCTGCAATCTTTAGCAAAATAACAGATCACCATTCGAACTGTTGAATCTACTCTTACCTAATAGCGTTGACATGAGCTGTGCAGGTAGTCATAAAAAATTCAAAATTGGCATCGATTATAATAAATTTGAGAACTACCTAAAACATTATCAACTGCCTCAAACCGACATATTCGACACAAATCAGCTATATGAGAAATTTATCAAAATGATTAAATATGCAGACAGCAAATCGCAATATCCCAAAAGAGTTGCTACAAAAAAAGGATGTTCACACACACTGGATAACAGATGAACTAAAAAATATGATAAGGGCAAAAGAGAAGCTCTACCCTAAGCATAGGAAAAATCCCTACAATTTGATGTTTGAACACGACTACAAAAATTTCGCTAAACACCTAAAGGAAAAAATAACACAGGCAAAAGAACATTATCTCCTATCGAAATTTCTTTCTTGTATGAATGATAAAAGTAAAGAATGGAGGTTGGTTAACATGATAAAAGGTAACACAAAGCATAAAACACGCGAAGTCCCAGAAGGCAACTTTACAAACTATGATAGTTGAAATTCAACCCTACAGAAAGGACCAAATACGTGAGTCACCTTTCGTGGACTAAGAATTTTACGTATTAATTACATGCAGTAAACGAAGATGAAGTGAAGAGTGTAGTAAGCGGATTAAAAAAAGGGGAAAAAGTGTGATGTGACAATGTAAATGTCAAAAACTAAACATTATCATTAAATACAAATTACAATTCTTTACAAATAGCATTAATAAATCCTTTGAAACACAGAAAATTTATAGAACACTTAAAGATTGCCTCACTTATTCAGCTATTTAAAGAAGGTAACAGAAATGAAATAAAACATTACAGACCAATTTATCTATACTACCCAAAATCTCAAAGATTATTGAAATCCTAATAAAAAAGGGATTAAATAGCTATTTAAATCCCATATCCTTTTACGCAACAATTCAAATTCGGTGTTCTATCCGGATCTAAACCGGACACAACACCGAAAGCTACTGGAGTTTCATAAAACGGTCTGTAGTGGATTGAATAAAGGAATGCACACAGAAGCAGCCGTTTTTCTCGATATATCTAACTTCTAAGGCTGTGTTCATCATGACCTACTACTACTGAAAATGGCCAGATGCGGCATTAGACGAGTTACTAATGACTGGTTCAGATCCTATCGGAATAATAGAAAAGAATACACCAGCTGCGGCACATTTAATAGCGCAACAAAAATAATAAAATACGGAGTCCCGCAAGGATCGGTACTAGGACACATCGTATTCAAAATACATGTTAATATTTTATGTAAGTACAAACCTTTTGGCAAAATGATATCCTTTGCTGACGATACTGCATTAGTATACACTGAAACAACCCTTGAGAATCGAGAAAATCGGATTAACCGCGAGATGTTGAAACTAAATAAGTCGTCTAGCAATAAGGGACTTAAAATTATACCGATAAAATGAGATACTTGACGTTAACAGATAAGCTAGTCCACAATATAACCATAGCATGGTATGAATGGAAATGTAGTGGCATCCTAAATTGTAACTGTAGCTTAATAAAAAAATAAAAATAAAAAATCATTCAAGTATTTGGTCCCCATATCGATTGCGATCTGAAGTGGAACTCCCACACCACTTTCTTAACAAGTAAGTTTAGGTTCATAATTAACAGAGTATATGATGTTACAAAACTGTAAATGCAGCATTCTTAAGATGTTTATACTATTCCTGGGTAAATTCCTCACTGAAATGTGGCATCACCTGTTGTAGTGGAGATTATTACAACAATCTGCTTCCATTGATACGAATACAAATCAGAATAATTAGAGCCATAACCACTCTGACTTCGCACATTCAACCAACGATCTGTTTTTCATGCATAATATTTTGTCATTGCAGAAACTATATCTCTATGGTTGTCTGTTATATGTAAAAAGGAACGCTGAAAGTTTTTCGGTATATAATGTAGACTATGGATTACGCTGCGGCCGGAACATGCTGGGAGTGCTCAAGGCAAACAAAGACACTTTTAATAAATCCTTCGAGTACCTAGCCACAAGCAGCTATAATAAACTCCCAAATGAAATCAAATCAATGACCTCAGAATATACATTCAGAAAAATATTGAGAAACTACCTCATGGGACTAAACAAAGCTGCTCAGTCCTAATTACTGGACAGTTACTTTAAACATCAAGTATAAGATATCATTATAAGACATCTATCATATCCAATTAAGGTACCAATATACTAACTAGTTTATTCAATTAGGAGACTAATATATTAAGTTCTACATCGAATCAAACCGTGTAAGGTGAGCCCTCATAGATAAGGTCACTTGACTTGCAGTGACTATTTCGAACTAGTTTAATTCTCTAGTAACCAGTAGGTTACAGCCCTTGGTTGCACATAATACACAAGCTAACCTACTTTATCACTAAAACCAGTAACTTATTAAACTACGAAAACTATCCGAAATATATTTTACTCTACTTGTATATATAAGAAAACGTTTTATTAACTATGAAAAAATAAATAGCCAAAAATAAGTGTAAGTACCAACAGAAAATGAGAGTAGTTCTTGAATTGTATTGTATTGTATAATACTGTACACTGAATTGTACAACGTGGACGGTATAATATAAATATCTTGTATACGTGATGAGAATGATAACTGAAACTGATACCAACAGACTTATACTTTCTCACACACCGGCTTTGTTGGCGAGTGGATAGCGTCTCCGCTTTCTAACCAACAGATCGCGAGTTCGAACTCCGCAGTGGTTTGTGAATGCGTTCAGGGAGTAGTTGAATTCCATCACTCGATGTGAGACTTCTTAAGCTTTCACGAACCATTAGGGTTCTTAGCTGTGGACTTCACAACCGCGACCACTTCGAGGATAAAGTGGTTGGCCCTGTGCCTCCAGGTGTGTCCTATGTCTTTAGATGCCTGTGTTTCACGGGGCCGGTTTGCCTGTTCTGGGGAACAGAAAACCGAGTTTTCGGCTGAAAAAACTCCTACCTTCGTATAAGACCGGCTAACTCACCTTTAGTCGAAAGAGACCAGATAACGGTTCCTCACGCCACTTACGAGAATCGAACCCAGGTCTTTCCGACCGAAGGGATTCGTCTATATCGACTGAGCTACTTAGGCTCAACTCGATGTGAGACACGCGCATATTCCATGGAACGGCTTGCAGAAGTTCCGTGTTTGGTCTCTAGAGCAGAGTTTTCAAATTACGTAAATAGACTTCAGCCCCTCCTCGCTACTAACGTACTTCAAGTCACAACAGGAGTCCTAAAATAAAATAAAATACACGATAAGATTTCTAATTACTTTACCAGAGTGCTCTTCCGTAGTAGCAGAGCAGCTTTCGGTTGGAAAGATTTTCATTCAAGCTGGTCAAGTGCGAGAGGAATTTTCATGAACGAGGGGAAGCTTTTCGACTGAGAGGGTAGTTAATTTCACACGGAGTGACAAGGTCTCTGGAAAATCGGAATTCTGGTTCGACGAAAGAGAAAGCCCCGAGAAGTTCAAATGCATGCATAAATTTTCGGATTAGGAATCAAAGCAGATTAGTTTATCCTGACAGAACACTAAAAGCAGATTGGGAATAAAAATGGGATGACAATAACTGGATTTGATTTTACTGACGCACAGGAAGAAATCACCGTCAGCATCATGTCCGGTTTGTTATTTCTTGTTACAGAAAAGACCATTCCGCGTTGGAATTCGGAAGGGATCGACGAGGACCATTCAGGACAGCAATGTCTTTTAATGAGGAGAAAGCTAACACAACGTTGCGAGTGAACTGTTGTTCTTCGCCTCCACAACACAATAAAGTTCATTCTCGCACCGACTGTTCATCCAAAACTTAAATGGCCAGAATTTCTGAGGGTGCTTTCAAAACAAGGGCATAAAAAGAGGTTGGGCACTATCGCGTTTAAGAATTCTTAAGGCGGAGTGGGAGTGAAAATTCTTCATAAACTGAAGTACTTTTAAAAAGCAAGAAGCGTGCTTGGAAAATAATCGCGACTTCTGTCATAGCAATGGCATTCGTATTTGCGTGAAGACCATCCTCAACGCGAAGCAGATATAAAACTCAGGGTCGGAAAAAGTCCCCCCACTTCACTGTGTAGAGAGTTCACGCTTATATTCAATCGCAAAGGATTGACTGCTTGCGCATTTTAAGATTTAAGACGGAAACGAGGATTAGCACCAACGAAGCAGCAAATATCACAATAGGATCAAAAGAAAACAGATTGCACCCCCCCGACATCGGTGAAGTAGTTTGAAGTAACTAAAACAACTATTTTAACTCACGATATTGATGGAGCGGTTCGACATCGAACCGCTCCGTCAAAAGAAAGAATCCCGCTCCAACATTGCGAAGGAATTTCAGTTATCCCCACTGTATAGAGCAAATGCTTTCGGGTGCGTCATTTGCCTGGAAGTGCCGCCTGTGTCTGTACAAGATCGATTTGGATCGAAAACGAAAATGCAAATTGATATAAAATATTATTACTAGCGTATAAATGTGGCTCCAAAAATACATTTTCATGCTATCTGGACATTTTCGAATTCCGAGCAAGCTGAAACAATGAAGAAATCATTTTTTAATCTAAAAGCCAGTCTGCAAGGTGGTTTTTTTTATCATTTGCAAAATTCAGATTATTTGAGATGTGCTTAACCTCAGATGGTTCTTTGTCTCGCAGTAAGTCAAAATTAGTCAATAAGTCAAAAGCCATGGAGAAAACGAAAAGTAAATTGCTGCTCCTGTCTGCGAAACAGTCTGATGAGAGAGAGAAAAAAAAACTAATTAGCAAGTTGGTTTGGTGGCATATGAGTACAGCGACGAGCAGAACTGAGAAGATCCCCCAAGCTGTTTACATGGAATCGAGCCAACAACAGGTGAGAACAACAAGATCCGTTATTTCACTGGCTCAGAGCAACCGTACAACCTTTTACAGCTACCGCACTCGATGCATCCTGAAGATCCCAAGCAAAGGAATTGGCTGTCGAATATTATTCCAGTTCTCTCATAAAAGGGCACCGTGGTGCAGTCAGAAAGTGGCAGCGAACCATTTATGACCAACATACAAAACTTTCTGTCCATTGTCAAAGTCAACTTCCGTCCTCGAAATGATGGAGTCACATTCGTTTAAACTGCACGCATTATGAACCGAGCTTCCCCTTCAGCTCTCGCATGTTGATGAGCTGCAATTCGCTATATTACCTGACGTTCATAATCATGAGTTTTTTTTTTTTTAATATTAACGTCAGTTGAGGACTTTTGGTTTATTTGTTAAGCAATGAACTTTATTAAAGAGTTATTGAAAAAATAATTGAGAAAATTGTTTACGTAACTCTAAAGCCGATAACTCGCACTCATGAACTTCGCCTTCCGAAGCCGAGCAGCAGATGACTGAGCGCATCGTCAAGCGATTTGTTGACATCTCACAAAAAGTCAGTCGGTCAGCAACGTGTGTGTGTGTGTGTGTGGATGGATGGATGAGGACATTTGTTGTCAACACCTCCTTTCTTTGTCCTAAACAAAATCCAGGCGACAAACATCTTATGTTGAGAGGTCTGCCGATGCTCTTCTCAAATTACTTTTTATGCGTTTACACGCTGACACATCGTTCTGTCGAAGTACGAAATCTTTTCTTCCCCCTGGAGAGATCAATCATCGTTAACAGCGCACGTCTGAATCTGTCGCAGGAAGCCAAAAAAGGATTACGTTTTATGAAAGAAAGAATGATTCAGTCGAAGTGTCGCTTTTTATGTGACTGCAGCCAGCGAAAGGCTGTCAGTCCAAAGTTCGTTTGCATCAGTGCCACGAACTGGGGAATGCACAATCTGGAAACCCTGCTCTCGAGACCGAAAATGGTGCTGGAGCACGGTTTCCGGGTTCGTGAAATTTGCCTTCAACCCTAAGACATTCAGCAAGTATCCACACAAGAAGAGATTTGAACTTTGAACTTTAGAGCCTGCGAGCTCGAAAAGTTTTAGAAATAAAGTCCAACATTTCTATGAAAGGGAAACAAACACCCAAGTAGGAGAATAATATCTGTCCCCTTAAGGTTTTAAATGCATCCTCTCTCCTACGTATAGTTCAGAATGAAGACAAATGAAAGCACAAAATGAATCATCATATCGCTTACTGAAATTGGACTTTTCTCTGTCACAAGCCTTCCTCGTTAGGTGTTCTCAAGAATTTCCAACTCGCTGCCTGAAAGGTCGTTTACCTTTGGTATTCACGTTTGCTTTCGAATTCTAACCCGCTGTTGTTTTGAGCTGATATTACACGAGGGCTCCAAACACGATACCCTGGCTGAACTCCTAAGGGAACAGAAGACTTCGAAACCGTACTACCGACAGTCCTTTCATAAAAAGCGCCGATGAAGGACAATCGCACGGATCCTGTTTCTTAAACGGCGCACTTATTCAACAGATAGTTCTTACCACTGGTCGTGATGCTTCGTAAGCTGTACATCGCTCTTAAATTTACGAATGGCAAACATTGTGCGTGCCTGCGTGGTTTATAAGAGAGGAGATTTCTACTTGAGCTTTTTCAATGAGGTTCGGTTCCCAAGTTGAAGAATTTTTTTTTCGTTCGTCTCTTCATTAATGAAGTTGGCGGAAGTACAGAAATTGAAGCCAACGAATAATCAAAATTGCGAGGGTTTGCCAGTTTTTTTTTTTTTTTTTTCCTGTACGCACGATTCGTTGCTTTGTGCAAATCATGTAATTGCAGAGCGTTTCCATTGGAAATTATTTCGGTAAAGTTCTCCGATGAAATGTAATGGCTTCAGTCGATTGATTGCATCTCGACATTGCGCAAATGAAGCCTTTCCACCTCCACACGATTCTCATTTAAACGCTCGATTAATCACAGACTTCTGCATAATCACGAGGCCCCACGCGGCAACCGTTAGAAACAGACCTCCTCCCGCAGTTTCATGATGAAAACGACTTCCACTTGACGCTAATTTCGCAGTAACTCAGAATCTCTCAGAAAGACTTTCCTTTTATGCTGGTAAAACACCCACCGCAGTCGCTTCTTCCTAAATTCCCACTTCATTCTCTCGTGTTTTTTTTTTGTTTTTTTTTTTTTTTGAGCCGCCCATTTTCCCATTTCGTGGCTTATTTAGGACATCGGCTTATTGATTTCGCGACGAAGTCGTTTCGAGTGGCCAACGTTCGCTGCCGTTTCCTGATCGATAAGCAAAAGTGGGTTCTTCCCTCAAAAGAGACGACATCTCCGTTTAAAATCCGATAATGAGGGCTAAGTTCATCTCCTCTGGATTTTCTCGTGGACTTGATTTCTACGCGAGCGAAATAATCAGAAAAATATTCGAACAGCAGACGAGCGGCTTAAAAAATAGATTTGGATAAGCCGTTGCTAATGGACGATAAGCAGCTATTACTGCGTTTCATCCTGTAGGAGGGAACGAAGCGGACGTTTATTTGTTATTGATCTGCTTTTCTCGGAGGAGCGATGCAATCAATTTGCGGAGACGAAAGATGCGTATTGCATTTGCCGAAGCGGATCGATAAACCACAAACCGGTCATTACGCGATGCCGAATTGCCAAATGTTTCCCACAGCCCGTGTCGTCGTGCGGCGGTCGTCTTGCTAAGGGGTAATTTTGCACCATTAAGTCGCCCGCAATTGTACTCAAAAGCGCTCTGATCGAAGGAGGAAAACGATGTACCGCGTCGGAATGATATCATGCGACAGCCTGCGCCGAAATTGATGCGATTTAATTGACGCACTTCTGATAAACAAAGCGCCTGAATAAACTTCCGATCAGAAAGTAATGGTTGTCGTTTCGTAACGGCCAGCGTACTTCCTTCCTACCGTCCTGCATGTTTGCTCGAACGGGAGTATCGATTGCTTGCCAGTCACCAGATGGCATGTTATTAACGAGGCTTTGTATTCGTCACGTGGTACGGTGAAGAATAGAAAAACGGCATCATTAGCGCACTGTTGCCGTCCATACGATTTGCACAACAGTTGAGAGAGACGTTGATATAAGCTTTTGGAGGATTATTAAACCTAAACAGTGTTTGCATTTCCAAAGTGAAGGCTTTTTAAAACCATTTATGAAGTTATCGACGACGACAGAATGGTTGAAATACAAACATTACAAATACCACCCAAAAACTCTCCTTCGTATCATAAACGCATCCTTTTCAACTGGTGAATTCTTACCGGGAAGTGGTTTGGTGTTCAGTCGGCAAGCCCGCTTCTCTACTCTTCACTTCAAAGAGGATAAATTTAGTTTTCTGAATTTCCTGCTCATAATAAACATAGCCATCTATAAAAAGCCGACATCAGCAGTTACGCAACACGGTTAAACTACAGACCAATCCCTGTTCTATCAGCTTTCTCAAAAATCCTTGAAATCTCAACGAAAGAAAAAAAAAAAAAGACATTTTCTGAATTCAATAAGCTTCGATACAAATCAAAGGATCCCTCGAAAAACGGAACGACGAATTAAGTTGCCTAAACTTTCTGAACTGATATGCAAAGGCATTAAAAAACAGCAGCTGTTTTCATGGATGTACAGAAGATATTTGACTGTTGATCATCTCACGTCATATTATTAAAAAAAACTGCCCATTATGAATACCAGGGAAGCGCAACCCTCAGGTCTTATTTAGAAAACCGGCTGCAAGCAGTAAACCCTGAACACCTTGGTCGAACACCACCTCATCAAAACTACAAGGCTCTGATC
The DNA here is from genome assembly GCF_054136105.1 of Typopeltis vanoorti. Lineage (NCBI taxonomy): Eukaryota > Metazoa > Arthropoda > Arachnida > Uropygi > Thelyphonidae > Typopeltis > Typopeltis vanoorti. Next base: position 948,350 of record NC_143553.1, read on the forward strand.
TGGGAACTATCTTATTTCTGATGTAGGTAAAAGACCATCAGAATCGAAACGGATCAGTAAGTACATGGAATCTGATATTTTAAGCCTTCAAATAAACATTCAGAAAACTTAATTTATCTTATTAGAAATGAAGAGTAGAGAAGCGGTCTTGCCAATTAAACACCACACCACTTCCTTTTACCCCCCGTATCTGGGCGTACGCGTGGATCGTAATCTAAAATGAAAAACTCGCATCGAAGCAGCAGAATTAAACGCAGAGTACCTCAAACTTTTACAGACTATATTATGCATACTCAAGAATTCAGCATGGAATTTGTAGTCATACGAAAATATCCTGGCAAATTATAGAATCTACACAACAGAATATTAAAGAAAATCTTTAGTTTTAATCCTCCGGCAGTTCAACAACTCTAATTTAATCCTCATGCAGATCTACCTTTACGAAGTACTTATTTTCTTACATGGAAATAAACACTGGATTAGCCTCAGCACCGTACTCTCTGGCAAGACAGTCTAATTTTTTAAGTACTCCAATCAAAAAAAAAAAAAAAAGTATCCTGCGGCGCCAGTTCATATTGTGGCACCGAGAATCTTTAACGGAGAACCCCAGAAATGAGAAATCGGGAGCAGAGGATTAGAGTTATTTCCCGGAGCCATAAATTGATGGTGATGTATTGCTAATATCTTTATTAGATAAACACTAATGCGCTTCAAAATAGTTTGTTGTTCATACTTAATGTAAAAATTATTCCTTATGCATATTCCTAGAATAGATTATAGCTCAATAATCTATCCTAGTTGTTTTATACAGCACGTAAGGTAAAATGACGCAGATTTCGTGTGTACGTACAGTTCTTACTTGCATTTCACTGAAATACAACGGATTAGCTGAACTAGCGACTCGAGAAGTTTGAAGTATACGCAGCAAAGCATGAATCTTGGAAGGATCATTGCGATTCCTTAGATTCATCTCATAGCACTCGCCACATCCGTGCAATGCGAATCTCACATTTAGTGATATGTGAATATTATTTCACGCAACATTCAGCAGAATTTTCTATTAAAAAGTAAATTGCAAATATAATGTAATTAAATAATAAAAATTCCCTATATCGTCTCGTATTGGGATTTTTTAACTCCTTCAGTTTAAAAAAAAAATCCTTGTAATGATTCCTCGCTTCTTAGACTAGATTTCCCGTCTTGCAAAATGCTCTTCAGTGCGCTAAGAACCAACCAAATCAAACTCATTCCTCGAGCAACTCAAAACGCATGCGAGAGAATTTCGAACAGCGCATACACGCTGCGCATGGACATTCTCATTCCCAAAACTTAAGCAGTGAGTGAGTTCGACAAATACTAAACGGAAATGGTTTCGTTTCTAATCTCATTTGCATATCTGAAATTTAAAAAAATACGCCGACGTATTTCTTATTCGCTCCAGCGGGGAACTTTTCTACTCTCCAATCGACGGGTTGCGAGCTCGAATCCCATCCCTGTGGACGTTTCGTCAATATGTTTGGGTAGTAGATGACTTTGATCACGCGATCTGTGTCATCACCACCACCCTGCTTAGCGAAGGAAAACGAAAGTCACTGCAGGAGCAAAAAAATAAGTTGGGTTAGTCAGCCGAGTTTCAAGGCGTGTGCGACTGGTAAGTAAAAGGAGGGAAACAAACATTAAATTAACTTACGATTATCAAATTACATTACAAGAAAAACGCTTATTACAACGATAAGAATTACGCTCATCGTGCTAATGGTTCTGCAGACTGAGTTCTTTTGGATTGCCACCAACGGAAAATTGGCGAATGTCAGCGCTGTTGAGTAGCGGGATGCGTTTTAGAATGATCAGTGGTGAAAGGAGGTCACGAAGATGACCTCCTTTCGCGTTCACAGTGAAACAGAACGAAGTGCGTCGCTCTTGTGGAGCAATTAGTTTTCTGGGAGGCATTCGATGCTGTCTCATTATTTCTCTCTCTCTCTCTCTCTCTCTGAGGGGGAACACGCTCTAGTCTATCCAATTGGACGGGTCGCGCGTCTCTGATAATAATGAACTGGTCACAACGTAGCTTTATTTCTCTTCTGTTTTTAAGAAGTGTTTGAAATGCATTTTAACATCTCTTAGAGAAACAAAAGCTAGTACGGTTGTCAAATCCAGTTTGCAAAATTCAAGTTCGTTCCCTTAGCTAAATCGAAAAAGTGCCTTCTGACTTTTCTTGATGAATACACGGGTCGCAATTTCTTTCCCCTTTGCACCTCCGTAGCACAGTTAGTAAAATGCATGCCCTTGGGTTGCAAAGACTCCGGTGCAAATCCAATGTAGGATGTAAAACTATTATAAGACCTTTTTTTTTTTTTTACTGAAGGCGAGTTAACCTGTCTCATAAGGAGGTGACCGGAGTTTCTGTTACTTCTTTATTCCTGTAAACACGGGCTTGTATCCTTAATTTGAGTTGGTTTCCTGTTCTGCGAAAACAGAATGGAGTGAAATATGGATATCGGTAGTGAAAGATCGGTTTGCTTAGTTTAGATTAGTTCATAGTAGATTGTAGTTCAGATCGTTATAAAAAGACACGAAAGCGTGTCTCAGAAACATCTGTTGTCACTATATTTCGAATGCCTCGCATGCAATGTGTATTTTATCTTGCGTCAGGTCAGACCAGATCAAAAAAACTCTTAAAGTACCGGCGTACAAAAAAAGTGTTTTCACTGTTCTTCATATACAAACTGTATATGAAGAACACTTCCTTAGCAATTTCGACTTCCTGCTTCAAAACTTGTCAAATGATTGACAAATTTCTGTTTCTATATTTCCAAGATTCCTTTTTTGTTCTTGGTCTTCCTGTATAACATTTCCTTTTTTTTTATTTATTACGCTAACAAAGATATTAATTACCGAAAATATTGTGTCCTCTCTCCCTGGTTTATTTCTTAACAGTGGCGGCGTGATCATGGAAATTAGTTCCCTACCGAGTTCACTCACATTCAACAATTGACGTTGATGCTTTGCCACTGTTTTCGCTTTCTGAAAGGTATGTAGTTGTTTTTATCGACTTCGACCTCATTTTATATTGCGATTTATTTAGACTTATTTTATTGGGAAATGATCTGTTATGTGCGCTGCTCGAATATTCCGCCTTTTGTGGTTCTTATGAAGACGTGGTCGATAACTTCGTCTCCCACCTTCCTCGTGGGTTTGAAGACCTGGCCTACTGTCTGAATCCCAAATCACACTTCGTGTGGACGTATTTTCGTCCATTTCTCTAGTATTTTAAGCAAGTCTATGTTTACATCTCCTACGTAATAAAGTGTATACAACGTTTGACAGTTTTCAATGCTCTTTCTAGACTGTGATTGATTAAAATCACACAAACCATCTTTATTGTGACGGTGAGACATTCTCACATGCAACTTACACCGAGATTTCTATATGCATTCCTCAAACAACCCGACTTGTTATATGCCTCTGCAGCACCCATGAATGGCAAACACGGTCATCCCTTTGTCTCAGACAGCATGACCTCATCAGGCCTTGAGTCGAGAAATGAGTGAAGCTTTTCACGGTACAATTCTTTTTGCTGTCGAAAGGCTTATGTTGAATGAAAGGAAGACTGGGTGGAAAGATATCTTCGGTTCTGAAGTCTCCAGTGCTTATCTTTGCTCTGTTTATGAAATGCAGAAAGAGGTAATGAAAAGAAATTAATGAACAAAAGCAGCATCGATCCTCCCTTCCTTCTAAACTAGAAAAACAGTTGAATAGAAAAGGCTTATTAAGCATATCACTTTACCTCATTCATTCCGTCGATTCAGATTTGAGCATTTCGCAACAAAAAAAAAAAGAAAATCAAGACTGCATATTCTAGATTTTAGAAGTGAAAAACATCTTTGCAGTCAAAGGACCACCTATTTGGCTTTGTTAGCCACCCCCTTCGCAGACGAACTCCACTGTAGAAATGTCTGCAGTTGTCCTTTTTTTTTTTGCAAGCCCCCCCCCCCCCCCAAATACTAATAAACGGTACGGAGCTGCAGGCGCCCATTCAGTGGGCCAAGTGGAAATTTGCATGTTGAGCACACACTGACCTGCCTTGCAATTTTAAGTAAGTCTGTAAACAAAGAGTAGTTTGTAGTCAATTGTTCTGGGAAACGTTTTAGCGCGAAATGCATCCGTTGGAAGTAATAATCGTTTCGAGTACGTATCTCGTCAAAATTTTTCCAGCATTAGTTTGCAACTGTGGTGTTATGGAGGACGGCACAAGTACTCAGCGTACTTTATCGTTTTTTTTTTCTTTCAAAGTAATGCAAATCAACATTCGTTTCCTTTAATGCAGTTCTTTTCCAGGGAATAAGTGAAAGACAGATCGCGTGGGCTTCGACAGTAGTTTCTAAATCTGGAGTACGCATGGTATTCACAGCGAATAAAGTAGCCTGGGATCAAGCTTTAATGGCTCAGACACACACACACACACACACACACACACACGGCAGAGGAGAAGTCCTAAATAAGCTTCGATTTCATGTGTTTATTGAAATTTTCCGGTTTCATTTGCTGCTCAGATACCACTCGCGCTTCACGAAAAGTAAATCCTACAAAATACTTCCGTTGCTTTCATCAAACTCCTTTCTGCACAATCAGCTCTCTCTTATCTTCAGCGGCAGGTGTTTGCTGGCCAGAAAAATAAATAAAAAAAGCGAAATTAAACTCTTCACATACCCGCCGGTGAATTAGAAACTCTTCATGCAAATGCAGGTAAGCTTCACTTTCGCAGCGTCTACGCCCAATACTTGGTCGCGTGTCACGTGGTGAAGCACGTGAAATTCACGAGGGAAAAAACAAACGTCCTTTGTTTTTCCCGTCGTAATCAACGTTATTGACGATTACTGACCAGCAGAATTCCTAAATAGCTGCCTCGAACACAATGGGGAAAACAAACGATCTTTCGGAGCTCGATAAGGACTTATTGTGGGTACCCGTCTGGCTGGAGCCACGATTATGAAAACAGCAGAGCCGACTGTTCAGTCTGTGGAAACATAACCCCCACATTGCTTGCCGTAACTGTAGTAGTCCGTCAGGAACGAGATCGCTGTCTTCTAAGAAGGCTTGTACGGACAAACAGAACTTCCCGAGTGCAGCAATTGACAGAAGCATTTAACGAAGGCTGTTCCCAACCCCTACTCGTCGAACTACGCCCAAGGAATTGAAGAGGATCGGCATTGACAGTCGCATGCCTATACGGAAACTACTGTATAAAATAAAAGTTTCTAATTCAGCAGCAAGCACGTGCAAGTAGCCCGATGCGATTATTCTGCGTTTCTGAAAACCGAAATGCAAGGTTGCCGACACTGCAGCCCTGAGAAATAACACAAATCGGGAAGAATTTTTCTGCAGGCAGAAGTTAGCAACCGCCACCTGTAAACTCCTTTGTGCACATCAGTAATGATGAAAGAAAAAATTATTTTTCTAAAAACCAACTTCACGTATTTGATGTTTGCAAAGGAGAGGAGAAATAAACAACGAGCGAAGTAGAGGAGAAAATGATGTATACGTCACTTAAGTATAAAGAGCTAATAAGCTTCATTTCGGCAATGAAAACATTACTTAAATTAAGGGGATATTAAATCCCACATAGTTTTAAACCGAATAAGAAACTCAAAGATTGCAATCAGAGAGTTTCTTGCCGAATATAGTAAACTATAAAGTATCGGCGACACTAGCGTTAGCCAATGCAGGCACGTGCAAGTAGTCTAAAATGAAGCTTATTAGCTCTTTATACTTAAGTAACTTAATGGTTGCACCTGTTTGGAAAACTCGTTCGCAGAGTACATAAGTTCTTTTCGCTGTACACTTTGGTATTAGGTCTAGCTACTCACTGATGAAGCCTCAAAAAAGGCTGAAACCGGTCTGGGTAGTGACCTCCCTCCATAATGTAATAACAGCATACATTTCCTAGGAAATGTGTTTTTACATTATGGAAAATACCTAAGAATAGCGATCTGAACTTCCCCCACCTTTGCAACGAGTCGTCCGGTATTGTACTACGTACTAGGATCACTTGCATTGGCTAACGCTAGTGTCGCCGATACTTTATAGTTTACTATATTCGGCATGAAACTCTCTGATTCCAATCTTTGAGTTTCTTATTCGGTTTTAAAACTATGTGGGATTTAATATCCCCTTAATTTAAGTAATGTATACGTCGCCTCTTGTGACAGCTTGCGTGCCACACACTGACTTCCACTGGTGAACGACAGATGATCCGCACCGCAGTTGTTTTTAAATAATCGCTGGAGTTGACTACGACTCCCTTCGCCTTGTTCGGATGAGATATCCCCGCCAGCTATTAAGATAGAGACTTCGGCAATTATGCACTAAAAGGGAGCCTGGTTCACTCTGGTTGATCGCACATTCGAGTTCCTGACACAGCTGGGGTGGGGAAGAAAAAGACGCCGAGGATGAGCAATAATGTAGTGGACGCTAACACAGGGTGGCTTCGCCACTCGACGCTACTGAAGAATGAGCGTTAATTATTACTAGAAAGTGATGAGTTGGAGACATCTTCCTCTTGCACGCGAATTTCCACCGGTGTCCTTTGGCTCTGATATTCGTTAGACTTGCAACGTTTGACTTTCAAGATTGTATTACGGCCGAAGTGAGAGGGAGGCGAAAACCATTTTAAGAGCAGTTCTAAGATTGCATCAATAATTTTAAGAACCGTTCTCAACTTAATTCGCGTGAACTGATAACTAATCATATTTCGTCGAAAGAGTTCGTTCCAAATTAGAGTTTGCTGGCTCGATACCCCTCGCAAATGGGAGCGATGGTCGCAGTTTCGAATAAAACCTAACCACCCACTTTGGTGTCGCCAGCCAACTTGCAATGTTCGCTCTGCTTGTCTATCCGGTATGCGGATTCGTGCTGCCCGCGTGGCATCGCTAGACACTGCACTGTCTGAGGGCGAGATCTGTTTCTGAGAAGGCCGGGCAGCATGCCTTCATCCTCTGATGTTCGCCTCCAGGAGGGATGTCCATATTACGATCCGAGACATATTAAGATGCCGCCATCCAATAATTTGGCAACGAAATATTAATTAGTTTAATAACATTTATATAAAACGCAAGCCGTGAAAGACACGAGCGCACACGTGCATTCCACATTCAAGAACTGTATGCAATTGATTAACAAGAGAGAGAGAGAGAGAGAGAGAGAGAGCATCGGCCTTCCGCTGTCAGTCCTCAAATTTCGCTTAGAAAAGGGACAAACTGCAAACCTCCCACTGATTTGTGAATTTTCGCAGCAGTGACAACGCAGCAAGCAGCTAAGACAAGGTTTAAATGTTGACATTTTTTGAAAAAATTTCTTAATCGATTACGAACACGTTTTTCTAAGCGTGTGTACATTTTGTCGCCAGCTTTTTTTTCCCGGACACACACACGCGTCCACAAATTCGGCTATGGACCATAATGACGCTCTCGTAATAAAATTTTGTGCGATTGCCTTAAATCACGAGGAGCTCTTGTAGGGGGATCTTCTAAATTTAATTCTAGCTTCTTGTAAAGAGACAGAGAAAAGAGGAAGTCTCAGCTTCTTGTAGAAGAGCTCACGCTTGGACTCAAATGCCTTCTTGCCATTTGAGAGCATGCGCCACTGCGATTAGGCTTGCGGAATTATCGGACTTATCTGTCGTGGTTTAGTTCATTTAGTTCGTCGTTTATTAATTCGTGGAATTAATAAACGACGAACTAAATGAGAGCGCAAAGAAACTCCCGATTTTTTTTTTTTTAATTTAAAGGCTCTGCTTGTACAAATATTAATTAATTTGAGTACCTGGTTATTTACCATCGAGCCCATTCTAGGCACACCACCCAGGGGAGTTTCGGTTGAAACATGGAAAGTCAAGCGTGGTGGGGAACCAAATGCTGGATTTTGTCGGAAGTGTTTAAAGTTGCTTTAAAAATAAAAGGGTGCAAAAACTGCTGACAGCGTGGAAGGCAAAAAAAAAAGAAACGCCGAGTCCAAGATTCTTATTTTGTCGTGAAATGCGCTCTCACAACAACGCTTGAACGAAGAATATTCCATAAAACTAGGAACTTTCTAAATGTTTTTCAAATGAACGGCGGTTAGCTGACCTCGTAGCGGAAGCTTTTCGTCCAGCACGACTCAAAGCGATCCGAGAACGGAAGCAGTTGGAAGGCAGACAGAATTGACTGCTCTGTCGGTGCTCCACTAATTAAGTCTCTGTGAAACGAGGAACTGGCTTCCTTACCGAAGGAAGAAAGCACTTCCTTCTTGCCACTGGAAACAAACTGATTTTATTAAGCGCGATTTGTAACCGGGAAATGGTGAGTGACCTCGTACGCATTTCGGAACGTTTTTGCTCGCTTAAAAGCTTTTCGAAAAGAAAATGTCAGAGAAATCGATGAATGCGCTATTTGAGCAGCATGAATGAAGGAAGAAATAAGACTATTTTCCTAAGACAGAGGTCTCTTTCGGTCGAGATGCGAACTGAAGATAGTTTTGGTTCAAGTACGCGGATCCGTTTCTTAACGAACGGATGCGCGCACAGAACTTGGCACGTCGACTTCTCCGAAATCTGTACTGACCATCCACAAAGGGTCCCGTTAATGTCGCGTAAAGCAGTTTGGATCTTCGTTGAACCAAGAAAAGGCAACTCGATGTTACGCATAAAGATTGGTCTCGAAAAGTTCATTCCGCAGAAAAGTTTTTAAAGGCAGGCAGGAAAAAAAAAAAAAAAAAACGATCGTCTCTATAACAAACAGTGAATAAATGATGAAGTTATTTTGGTTTTCACTTAAAAATTCTACAGCGATAGCTCGTATATACACTAAAATATAATTTAAAACAAAGGCTGCACTTTCGTAACACAGCGGAATTCAATTTCGACTGACGTAGATGCGAACAGCGCTAAATTATAAATTGTTTCTCGTCCATCTATGAGCATTATGGTAATATAGCAGCACCGAAAAAAGTAAAACAGCAAACACCACTGCCGCCCGCCGTGGAATATGATTACTTCAAATGATATACATTAGGGGGGGAAACAAACAAAGGGTTTGGTATCTTGGTCCTGTCCTCATTGATTTTGCGCAACTGGTGTTCCCGGAACCTACTTTTTGCTGTTTCTCATGGCTACCGGTACGCGTGCTGTATACAAAGGAACGCGAATGTGTCTCGCACGCGTTCCGTATCGATTATTTTGTCTCGCTAACAACGCCAAAATGACGCTAACCAATAAGCTACTAGCCAGTGGTCAGCCAACTAACACGAGGACACACCAATCGCGAACGACTAAAAACACAACGTGCATTTAGAAACTTCATTGCCAAACTTCGGCACAAACGGTGGAAAAATCCAACGAAAACTTTGGGAGTCCGTGCTTTAAACGAAGATACGATTGATGCTCGCACGTCCAGAAGCCATTCCTTGACATGCGATGTAAATAGAGGAAGCCAAGGAATTCGAGAAGTTTCATGGCCAGGTATGGTGTTCTCCCTCTGGTAAATCGCTTTAATGTTTGTATGTTTAGCTTTTTCTCCTATCCAGAGTTACTTTATTCTCCTCTGCCTGCCTTCCTCGTGCATTCCGATTTTCAGACGGGAAAGGAACGAAGTTCTGCGCATCAAACACCATTCTGTAAAAGTGCAGCCAGAAAGAAATTCAACACGCAGGTCTGCAAACACAAATTCTCCATACCACAGCTCGGTGGTCCGAATTTTTAGCTCATTTCCTTAGAAAATTATGAGCAGAGCTAAACACGTTCTGATTACACTTTTTCAGAATTTTACTACACACGCACCATTTTTAATGCATTCGCTGTTTGATAAAAGAACAGCGCACTGGCGTAATATTTCTCGCACCGCGATGATCTGTAGACTCCTGGGAAATCTAGAATTATACAGAACTCAGAATTTTCTCGCTTTTTTTTAATTTTATTATTATTTTGTCGTTTTTTATTATATATGTTGAAAACTGTGTGATGAGGCAAACGGAAAACCGAACCACCGACAACTTCCCAACCAGGTCTCCTCGGAGTGCGATACTAATCAAAGCGATGCGTTCATCGTCCTTTTGGTGTGCGATTTCGTTTTATAAAATTTAAAAAAAAGTTTTTCACAACGCAACACACGCATTTCGAATTATGCTGAACTTAATTGGCCGAATGGATTAGTGTATGCGATTCCAAACAAACAGGCTCCGGATTATAATCCTGACTTGGATAGGATTGTTCGCGATCGTCTTTAGGTGGGAAACGATTTCGTCGCCGGATGTGAAGCCATCGTCTTGCTTATTTGCATGCACGAGGTGGCTGGAAAAGTTTCGCGTTTGGTCTCTCTGCAGCGGGATAAAAAGAAATACCTCAGCCAACCCCCAAGTACTGATGTAGTTCTGTCGGTTTGCAAACATTCGTGGGCGTGAGACACGCTGGCGTCCACATGCACTTTTTTATGTAACGTCATTGATAAGAATAAAATAAGAGGTCCTCGGGTTCGTTGGGTATGAAAAACAATGATGTGCCTTATGATATGTTTACGCCAAGGAGGAATGTGTATGTGAGAGAGAGAGAGAGAGAGACGTCTCGTATTCGCAAATACGCTCGAGGGAAAAAAATCACTCGCTTGACTCATTTCATTTGAAACTTACTTAGGCGAAGTGAAGAGCTGAAAGCTCGATGCGCGTCTTGGAAGAAACTGCGCTTTAGTTTGACCGCAGGAAGTGCTTAAAATCTCCACAAATGTCTTGAAACATTCGCAATGAGAGTCGCAACATCGCGTCTTGATTAAAGGTGATCCGGAAGGATACTTCTTGGGACTCAACAAATGCCGCCCTCGAGAAACAGGATTCTTTCGCTTTTAATTCTCATTTATTATTTGTTTTGTGCAGTCGGAAACGCGACGGGGGGGGGGGGGCGCTCGAAATTCTTGGTCCAACGGAACTACCGGATTAATTGAAATGCCGCGGTTTAAGGAGTTAATCTTTAATCCAAGAGCTTAATAAGTTACATAAAGATAATTTGCACATAGTGATGTGTGTGTGTGTGTACGAAACCACTCAAAATGCAAATATGAAGAACATTTGCAGCCTAATTTTAAATAATTTTTCAGTATTTTGGACGAAAAATAACTTCGAGTTAACGAAACAATTTAAAAAACAATGTTTCGCTAACTCGAAGTTTTCTTCTCTCCCTAAGATTGAAAAATTATTGGAACTTGGACGCGATTATTCAGACAGGCGTATTACTAACGATCTTTCTTCCGCTTCGAAATCCCAACAGTGCTGAACGACTGACAGAAAGAAAGAAACTTTTCGCTATTATGAAACTCAAAATCGTCAAAATCTGTGAAGCGCTCGCTTGAGCTGCGGCTCCATCCTTTCCGTCTGAATGGCGATACCTACTTTCGAAAAATTTGGTGGTTTCGTGAATTCTGAGCTGTGATTATTGCGAGAGGGATTCGAAAGTAGATTAATCTGGAGCCACCACCTAAACCTTCCGTTTATTTAAGCAGAAGGAGTTCGCCTACGATTCTTGGACTTGATCATCGCAGGATTGCAAGTCTTTGGTTACTTTTTTTGTAAGAAAAAGATGCAGTTGCGAATAAATGCTTGCGGCTCGTGCGACTGGGAAGAATAAATGCTTTTCACTGTTTCGGAGAAAATACTGATTCACTCATTAACTGGAGGATTTACAAAATTTGACGAAAGTTTTGCGCGCGCACACACACACACGACGCACCAATATTTCGCCGCATTTTGACAAGATGAACTCATTTTTCAGTGGAAACTGTGTGTTTATGTTAACGATTTACTAGAAACTCATTTGCCCTGAACTCCTTCAACAGAAAATGAAGGCAAAGCACACGTGCCTTGTATGGGATGACTTCACCCTCCTCAGTCACTTCTTCCGCTAACTGCATTGGAACACCTCGTGGAAGCTTCCTATGAAATAACATCGCTATCAATCTTTTACCGAACACAAATAGTCGCCGTTCCTACTCAGTGAAGGAACCGAGAGTTGGACATTTTGCAGCTAAAGTACGAAAAGCAAACCAAGCAGCTCAACGGAAAAGGGGGTCTGAAGACACGGAGAGGTGGAAGAGATTCAACTTCTCATACCGAAAACAGCGAACAGGTGAAGCCTGGGCCGATGGAATGAGAAAGCCATCGAAGAAGGGGAGTTTGTTTTCACAGTTACTCACTGGGATCAGGAATTCCCGAAGTACCCACCGATATCTTTTAGCTTTCTTTCTTTCTTCGGTACTTGTTTGTGGAGAGGTCTCATTGCATACTTTTTGAGAATGAAGTATTATCGACTATACTTTTCAATGCGCAGAGGATAATTTTCAAAAAACACCAGAATGCGATTCCGAAATCGAGGAGGGGGAGGGGGAGTAACATCCTTAGGGTGTAGTTTCGAGGATGGGGGGAAAAGAACCTCCTTACACATTTTTTCTCTGATAACCGTTCTGTACGGGAACATTTCTGCCGACCCAAAATATGTGGTGACGACGAAATACTTCAGAATTATGAATTTGAAAACTTGGAGGGGGATATACAAAGGCATATACAAAGCATATACAAAGTTAATAATGCGGGGACTCAGTGGAAGCTGCGCCTAAAACATTGATGCGCTATGTTGGAACAAGTTTGGGAGAAACACCTTCAAATTTCAGAAAGTCTTCAATCCATAGAGTGTGGGCTTTTTCCGATCTCGGGTAATCGTCCAGTTATTTTGGACCATCCATTTTTTATTCAAACACACCACCTTGAACATAACAGAACCGAAATCCTTCTTTACTGGATTTGCATAAAATTGTTTCACGAGCGACGTACCAGTTCTCCGGAAGCCATTTGTTTTGCCTTGGTTGTAGGACAGGACCACTCGCTCTCACGACACCGGACAGTCTCTCGCGATACAAGCGATCAAAAGCTGAAGACTTAAAAATGTGTTTTCTTTTTTTTTTTATTTTAAATAAAGCCCTTCGAATAAGAGTTCGAATCCGCCATCCTTGCCGATTCTTTTTCACGCATTCCGCAGCTGGTACAACTTTCTGACTCATTTATTTTCACGCGCGAGTTCGTCTAATTTTAGGCAAGAAACGTTTCTTCTTCAATTATTAAGAAGAAACGTTTTAAAATCCAATCCGGTTATTTCCAAACCACTTTCGCAGTGTTGCAGTAGTTCAGGACATTTTGAACTCGCAGTGAATCTGCAGAAAGAATTTTCACTTTGTTCCAAAGTAATTACGCTTGGCAAGAAATTCTGTTCTTCTTCAATCCTTACACAAAGTCTGTAAAGAGACAGACTTTGTTGGGTGAACGCGGCAAAGTCCGTCTCTCAGCGACGAGTTCTCAGTGAACATCGAAACTGGTCTGGGAAGTGATCCTTGCGCAGAAATACACATTTCCTTTCTGAAATACTGAGGTCATTGATGCGAAGTGTATGGCCTGTATATGCAAGCCGACTAGTCGCGAGGTATTTCGCGGTCAAACTTCGCATTTGGATTAAACAAGAAGGGACTTTCTTGCGAAGTAGCAACGAATGTGAATTCACAAATTTCCGTTCATAGGTAACAAACGGTTTTTTCTTCAATTATTAAGAAAATAAAATAAGTTGTATTAATAGATTAGATTAAGATAAGTTGTATTAGTAATAAATAAATAAAATAAAAACCTCACTGGAATTGGAAAGGAATGCAATTGGGTTCACTTCTTTCGTTTCGCTTCAAAATGAATACTGAAATTCCATTCATACACCCGCATCGCTATGAAAATTTCCGTTTTGACATAAGCTGCACCTCGTTTTCATGTCTGGAAACAACTGCATTACATTGTAAACCGCATAAAGTTCAACTTGGATTAGATACCCCACCGTTCCTGATGGAAAGGCCATGAAGGCTTCTCGTTTAATAACTTCCCTGCTCATAAAATTAATAATTAGCACGCTCAGTTTGTTCTAACTGCTCTGCTCCAGTTAAGATTTAATAAAAATTTAAAAAAAAGCCGAAAAAACAAACACTTTTCTTAACACGCATTTCTCGTTGATTAAAAATGCGGGTTTGAATTGAATAAAAGCAGTTTTGGCGAAGAGAACAGAAATGCGCTTCTACAAGTTGATAATCGGCATTTGACGGAAGCGCTACAGAGCAGTACAATTGCGGTGAGGGTAGCCGATTCGACCGACTGCTTACGTTTTTAAGAGCACAACTAAATATTCAGTACAATTTGTCTCTTTTAACTTTCAGGTGTGCCCAATCTCTTATACTTTGCTGGGAAAATCTCAATGGGATTGGAAAGAATGCGATTATGGATAGAAATTGACGTCAGAATCGAAAACTGGATTTCCTTCTTTATTTATTTATTTATATTATTTATTTATTTTTTGGATTCGTCATCACTGCGAATTTCTTTTATTTGCATCCGTCGGATGGATTAAGGTTTCCAGAAGAAACTGTAAAGTGCTCGTTATTCTTGCGTTACAAAAACAGATTAAATAATTCCCTCAGCAAATTACGGAAATATTTCTACACCAACACACGTTATCTCCATAATTACCTATTTCAGTATGACTTGGCAACGTCCGTATTCAATACGTAAGATATTTGCATAAACACTTCTTTGAACTTAAATATACTTTGGTGGTTTCTGAACCACAAATTTATATTTAAAGAATTATGACGAGAGAGAGAGAGAGAGAGATAAAATCAGTATTTTCATAAGAGACCACTCACTCGATTCTCGAGTATTCAAGAGGTTTGCACTGCATTTGGTGCTTTTTTTTTCAGTAGGAGAAAAAAAGCAAAGATGCTTTTTTTCTCCTACTGAAAGTCGGACTGCGTTTCGGAATGACGTCGGACCCAACTAAGGGTATATTTCTGGTCGAAAACTGTGTAGGATATTTCAGCCGATTTGTCTGTTTTCAGGAATGATATTCATGTCCACTACGTATGGAACAAAAAAAAAAAATTGATTGTAGCTAAATTATCCTATCCTGGTTGTCACGCAAGGCTTCTTCAGAGATACTTTGTCACTCACTACACCACAGAAAAGGACAAGTGATTTGTCGGGGAGGGGAGTGTGAACAGGACTGCAAACCGTGATGTGTTCCTAACACAAGAAGGCTATGAAGCAGGTCACGTCTTCACAATGTTAAGAAAATTAAACGGTTTTATGAATATTGAGTAGAAGAACGGATCTTTATGGACAGATTACAAATACACGAGTTCGAAAAACAAACAAAGGAACTTACGGCGCTATTTTAGTTACATGAATTATAAAAAACAGTTCTTTTGTTTAAATTTATTTCAAACTGAAATTATTAGCAACAATCGCTTACTTTATTTTGACAGCGTTTTCTTGCATTTTAAGTTTTCTTTTTAAATTGCAGAAAGGCTCATTAAGTTTGCAGAAGCGAATTAAATGGAAAATAATAAAGCAAAGGGGTCTCCTCCCCTCTTTTAAAATCAAGGATTTATTTCAGGGGTTTTTCTGAAATGGCATCCCACTTTTTTTCTTGCAGGATTCGACTCCTTTGTCACGAACTGCAATTCGGGTTCGGCCCTTTCTTTAAAAAGCGCGCTTTGAAACAGCACGAAGTTTTGCTTTTTCTGTTCTGGTTCGCCGTCCAGTTTTTAATAATAAAACCCGACTTCCCTTAAGTATGATGTCCATCTCGTGAGCATCTTTCAAAAACTCCGTAACCAATAAGCGCAGATAATTCCACTCACATTTCGAAATCGTGCATTCTCTTTATTCAGAAACGTTTTTCTGTTTAAGTGATATTTAAAATGTTTCATATCTGATTAGAGAAACTCGCCCCAATGTGTTTGTTCCTGGACATCCTTCCCAAAGAGAGAGAGAGAGGGGATGCTCTCCTAACCCACTCGCAAAATGGGATTTTCCTTCCGCCACGGCATCACTTAAGCACGTGCTCTTATCGATTAACGCCACTTAAAAAGTGCAATTCGGAGAACTTGTTTAGACATTTCCCTTCCAGGAACTTCTCATCCCCCCCCCCCGACTACCACCACTCGTTCTTCCGTTCGCTTTATTTTAAAGCGCTAATCACAGCAGCCTGATAAGTGAAAAGAAAAGCTGCACTTCCCGAAGAAAAACGAGTTCTCAGGGAGGCATCGCACCCGAGAAGGATTTGAGAATAACACGACGTATTGATCTCATCGCATTGCGTAATAAAAGCTGACGATTTTTAGATGATTGTCAATTTACAGCGACCGAATTAATTGAATCGTCAAAAAAAGTAAAACATCATTTTCTTTTGTTGACTGTTTCGTTCAACGTGCTATTAATGGAGGTCAAGTGGATGGCTACACGCATGCGTGTGAAAGAAGTACGTTTCGCTGCTTTGCGGGGAACAAAGAGGTGGCAGGGTTTTTTCTCCCGGAAACTCGGGTTTTTCATCCCGCATACAGACAAATCGGCACTTCAGAACACACGTAATTTACAGAACAAAAACGTTATAGCTGTGGTGGCGGCCAGTGAATGGCGTTGATGTAGATTACTGGTAGTAGAGGTTCGGTGTAGTGGTGGAGACGTGGGGCTGTCCTCCTGCGATGGGTCTCCGGACTCCTTGGGAGTGTCATGAATAACAACCGCCTTGCGGTTGTCAACGTGCGATCCACCATACCTTGTGTTCTTTTATAAATGGACCCCAGAAGAAGTTGGTGTGGAGGAAGATAGCTTCAATTCTGTTTTCGTTCGCTGTCCAGTGTCTCCTATTTAATCTGAATTCTCATCTGCGCACTGTGCAGAATTGCACTTTACATACTGCATATCAGGAGAGAATTTTGATAGTTCCCCACGAATCATCTCCCTGGGAAATACCTCTTAATTATTTCACGGAGGATATGACGTTGCGATACACGAATGCACGCGCACACACAAGGTTCTAACATGCTACTTTCAGTAACATAAGATTGAAGAATCGATCTCAACAAATCTGTTGCCTTATTATTATAACTGGCAAAAAAAAAAACTTTCTTCAAATTACATTATGTTCTCTGTTTCTTAGATATATGTTTCTCTCTCCCCGGTAAACCATCGGCTTGTACTTCTTCCTCGTTCAAACTTCAGGCTGTTTTAGCGTCTTAGGGATTGCTTTCATTCCCTTCTTCTGTCTGTGTTCCCTTCAGGTAAACAGTTTCCTTTGATAGCCATCCCTTCGTTCCAATTATTTTATATTATTTATTGCACTAATTTGCGATTCATTCTTTATTTCTTCAATTCGTATTCTCTCTATTCTTGTACGTCCTCTAACTGCTCTAAACAGTTAAGTTTTAAAGCGATTAAAGAATTTGCTTTTAACTATCAGCTAATAATAATAATTTTTATTCAAGTTTAATAAAAGTAAAAAGGCATCGCATTAGTAAAACCAGTGACAAAAGTAGCTGGTGTATTTATCGGCAGGGAATATATATATATCTTCTTAAGGAAATGCACGAACCTCAAATGCCATCCTCCACTCGGAATAAGAGCGATGCTGGTTGCCTCATACAAGAACTTGGAGAAATACAAAATACGTAACAAAAAAAAAAAAATTTTTTTTTGTAGTTCCCTTTATTTCGTATGAAGTATAAAAGGCAGGAGACATCCAAGTCTTTTGAAAGTTGCGATCAGTAACGGTCTGCAACATATTTCTCCCTCCTTTACATCCCCTCTTTCCCAACGAGTGCATTTGTGCCGAAATCGTCAGACTTTAACCGGCATCCAAAATCACGTCGGAAATAGATGAACGACCCAGAGGAGGAGGAAGTGATATCTTCCGAACCACTTGGTTTCTAACCGATCGCTGCCGCTGTTATTAGTGTTGGCGTATGCGAGTATCCAGGATACCATTGTTGGATGAGGTATTGCTCACCAGTTCATACTCCCTAGCCGGGAACCAGTGCAGGCTACCCTCGTTCTCCGAAGTGTTTTACGTCTGTAGATATCTTTGTTCGTGGGGCAGGTTTGCCTGTTTGGAAAGATGAAAACCTGATTTTCTGGGTCGGGGTGCTAACCCACCACCTCCGCATGAGACCAGCTAACTCGCCTTTAGTCTGAAACACCTGATAAAGGTGTTACCCTTGGGAATCGAACTCGAGTCTTTCCGATCAAAGTGGATTTTTGATCATGAACAAATTTTGTGATGCCTCAATAAGACGTCATTACGATTTTTGTTTCGATCGGGGGCCGTCTTAGCGATAAAAGTAAGTCGAACGATCCGGTAATAGTGCACAAAAGTGTCCGCTGCAAACGCGAGTTATATCCCCAACGAGACAAAATAATTTCATATTTTAAGCAACTTTAAAGGCCTCGTCTCGACAGCACGAAGGCCCACAAGACAACATTTGCTGATTCTGGGGGGGGGAATGTTAAGAAAAGAAAATGGGAAATAGAATTACCTTATTAAATACCTTCATGCTGAGTGTGAATAGTCTGAGATTACTTCCTGGTCGAGAAGGGTTTAATTGCATACGCGATTAAAATGCATTTTTATAATTTCCTCTTTAATGTAATCGTTGCCATTTTGTTTGTTTTATCAGCGAATTTACATTCCCCATCTGTGCTTTCAGAATCAACGCGATGGAGGCCACGTTCCTGAAATTCCTTCTGTGCTCGATGGTGGTTTGGCCCTCTCCTGGGGTTTTCTCGGCGGAAAAGGTGGAGATGCACGTAGGTAAGTGTACCGTTTTATATTCTTTCCAGCGTCTCCATTTTGTTAGTTACTATTAATACTACAGCAACGTGAAACCGTTCTCAGGGAGAATCCTCTCTTAGACACCCCTTCTCAGACAGTTTCAGGAAGGCTTACGCTGCTCTCCGTATCCAGCTGATTTCTCTCGTTCCGCCCGCGTGTTTTCGAAACTAAAAATTGGAAGATATGCGGGATCGATTGATGCGTCGAAGGCAACAGACGCCACCGCAAAATCGTTTCGGAATGTGTCTTCAGGAATGATGACAGCTTTCCAAAGGAACTCTCATATGTTCGAGCAGTGAATAAGATTTGTCCAGAAGAGACTTCTTTTTATTTGCCACCTATTTTTTTTTTTTTTTGCCTCTGAAAATTCAGACTGACCTCGTGAGGGAGTGCGCATTCCTTTCTTCTACAGCTGATACACACGCTTGTTTCGGATATTTGCAAAAGGACTGAAGCTTATTCTACAGCTGCGGGTGTTCGGCAATACAACAACATGTACGAGAATGAAACGGATCACAGGGAAAACAGGAAAGTTTTTACAAGTGGGAGATGCATGCAGGAGCTGTCCAAGAACGATTTACGGCCACATAAACGGAGAAGAGCCCCAGAACTGGACGCATGAACAAGAATTAAATTTTGTCGCCTGTTTGGCACAGTTGGTTTGTAGGATGTTGGTTCAGTTTTCACCGTAATTATAGACGAAGCAACCGGGTTCAAATACGAGGCGAACATTTTTTTTATGCTCGTTGATTGAACGCAGTTCTTCTCACCGGCATTTCTTTATTTTTCGGGAGGGAAAAACCCTGAGACCTCCATTTGAGACCAGATAATTTGCATTCACTCGAGAAGGCCTTATAAAAGGTTCTTCGCGTCCTAAAGAGGATTGGAATCCAGGTCATTCAAAGGTTGCGTGGTTCTCGCGACTGTGCTGAGGAGGCACGAGTGCTTGAAGTTAATTCAAAACTCACGATATGGCAGGGTGCTGAAATACAAAGCAAAATGCAACTCTGCCTTAAAAGAGGAGGAAAGGAATTGCTGTTTCGCTTTTTTATTTATTTCATTCCTCAATCCCAAATGCACATCTTTTTCAAAATCTAACAAAAACACAGATGACGATTGCTTTCGGAGTTTGAATTAATTCTGTCGGCCATGATAGCGAGTTGCTGAGCGCAACTCATGACCACTGCGAGAGGACAACTCGCCCATAAATTACTATGTGTTTGTGTTACTGCAGTTCTCGCGTTAATTTACTGTTTTAATGTGAATCGCATCCACCAAAGTTGTGAAAGTATAGTGAATTAGTAAGAGCACAGCGGGTGCGTTAACTAGGAGATCCGGGTTATCGGATGAAAACCCTCTATTCTTAAATACTCCCACAAACACCCAAGTCCTGTGGTGGGATTCAGACCTGCAGCCTGTTAGTGATACGCCACACACTCGGCTTGATGATTCCTTCTCTTAAATCTTTCAGAAAGCGGGTTTGAGGTACGGCCAAGGAAAGAGATTCACGCCGTAAGGCTGTGTTGGCTTTAAATAAGTGCGTGTGTTGTGCAGACGACGTTGCGTGCGTTGGATGGCAAATTTTCCATTAACTGAAAATATCAACCCTTCGTTGTTTTTCCAACTGTTGGGAAGCAATTGACCTGCACGCGTTCTGAAAATTTCAATATTTACGTTCTCGGTAAATAATGAACGTGCTTCTGTTTCTATCGCAAGCAAGTTACGGCATAAAATAAATACCCAAGAGTTCTTTTTCAGCCACGACCACTGAAAACTTTTGTGTTGTCAATGAATAGCGGCTGCTGTCTTTCAAATTTCACCAGTTTAATTCTCTGACGTCATTTTAATATACGTTCAGAGTGTTCCTAGAATTCACTTAATACGTCGAAGAAGGGTTCCCCAGAATGTTATTAAACTCTTCATTTCGACACTCCGGGTAGTAGAACAGGCCCACTAGGATATTTCGAATTCCTCTTTTCGCAAGAACCACACTTTTCACGAACGCGCTAGTGACAGTGTCGTGCCACAGCGAGAATTCAACAATACTCGAGCATTTTTCTAATCATTCATGAGTGAGGATAACGCAGAACATACCCAAATTTGGCAGCGCCCGTCTTTCTTACACGCCAATGAGGAAAGGACGACAACAGAAACGACAATGGACTGAAAGTGCGCGAAAAGTCAAGCGGAAGTAACTTTTGATGGCAACCTTTTTACGAATCAACGGGGTGAAGAAAATTAATCAATTTCGTACCTCATTTTATAATGGGATACGAAGCCTGTCTATGCACGACTCGTGAAACAGCTTCTTCCCTTTCTCCGGTCCATTAAGTCTTCATTGCAATAATGAGCGTGTTCAGCGCTCGTGTCTTTTGTGCGGAGATTAAATATTTCGTGTCTTTCATGGGCGAAGGTGAAATGATATCATCTTCTGCGTTAATATTTATGGAATAAATCTCGGTCTGCACATCCCTTTCCTCGCATGCGAGTAGAGGCAGAATATTCAATGCGGAGTTTTTAATTCCCGTTTGACTTTTTTTTTTCAATTTCTCTGAGTGGCCTTTAATCATTTAAAGCGCTGCCAGCTTAGTGAATGGATAACTGAATGCGGAAACGCCTCCTATTCTTGCCATTCTTTCGTCGACTCTTGTCCGAGGAAATGTTCGTCATGTACCAAAGTCACTGCCGTCAAAAAAGCCCAAACAGCCGGACAAAGCGCAGACGGTTGCACACAAATACGCGAATGATCAGCTTTATCGATGACTCCTGCGATTACAAAGAAAACCGATCGCTCTTTTCTCTGTGCCCATTACTAGTTTCGTGGCACAAAAACATCGGATCATTAGGCATCCGTTGCTGAATTATGAATGCGTACGCGAAGCACGAGAAGAGGACTTCGACGAGGGAGGCTCTTTAGCATAAATGCAATATCGCCAGACAAAACCAATTTGCTTCCTTTCATATTTCAGCAGAACCTTTTTATAAACAGAATTGCACGTGTTGTGTGCGTATTCGAGTGGGTGTTTAGCACTCGAGTTCGTGCTGTTCAGCCGAATAACGGGCCAAACTTTAGCCAAGCATCAAGAGAACCAATTAGTTTCGCAATGCTCCCTCCGGTGGAGGAACTGCAAGTGATTCAGAAACCTGATCTGCTTACAGAACGCGCTGCGGTTCCTACGAACGCCGCAGCAGCAGCTTGGGCGTTCTTTCTGCCATTCAGGATTTTGCTGATGTGCGTTATTCGGTTGTGAACTTTCCACGTTTTTCAACTTACAGCAGAACTTAATACGAACGAAAGACGGATGAGAATCAGACAAATTAAAGGCATTAATAGCTTCTTACGAAGGAAACTATTTCATAAGAAAACACACGGTTAACCAACGCGAAGATCAAAAAGATTCGAGATTTAGGTTTTATATTCATTGCTCAAACAGAAATTAAAATTATGGAGAAGTTGCTGTAAGCGGGAGTGGAATCTGGCTAAATTAACCGATGCGAACTAGCAAAAAGCCGAGCTAAGCTTAGCATCCCTTGAGATTTCAGCGCATTTGTTAAAAGCGTAGAATTCTGGCAGCAAAAAGTCAGACTACGAACTTGCGTATTTCTGCAAGAAAAAGGAAATCGCTATTGGTGCGCCTGTCCGTTTTCTTTCATCTCGCTACTCTTCGTCTGCCTTTTCGGATTGCGGCCTCTTATTTCCACGATTATCAGTCAGTAGTTCTTTCCATCACTTTACGTAAATGATTTTTATTACATTTGCCTCCATTCTTTAAGGTATTTCATCTGGTTTTGCAGATGTTGTGTCGCAGGGCGAGTCGAAGTATTTGTAAAATATTTTATTAAGATATTCTACTGATGTGAACATTCACGAACATGTAAATAAAAGATTTCTTTGCTCATTTTTATTTTTTCGGCAAGAACTATATTTTGGCTGCAGATGGTCTTGTGTAAGGGGAGGATTGGCGTACTTTCTTCGCTATTCTCCCCTTCACCTGTGTTTCTCCAGGCAGCCTCCTCTCTTTCCCACTGCTAGCAAGGCCAGACAGAGTTCGAGCTGAAGCACAGACGAGCATTTATTTTAGATTGCAGACTGCTAAATGGAGTCGTATTGTGGCAGCACTGAGAAGACGTCTAGATAAGATTCTGCCTCGAGCATAGGCAAGAAACCGGCCAAAAGAATACCGCGGGAAAAGTAGGTCAACATGTGCAGTTACGCAAGACCTTTCGATGGCCGATTCTTCTCTTTGAACTGCTACAAACACCTCCCCGCACGAAGGCGCCTTCACCCGATAATCATCTGTTGTATTAACGCTACAGAACCTCGAAGAAATCGCATTTCACTTTTATTAACGTCTGATCAAAACATGAGCGGCTTTAAAATGCACGAGCAGCGAAGCCCTTCAAGCTTGACGTGTTGCCGTTCCCTTGGAAACAGAAAAGCGCAACAGGCTTCGTGTCGGCTTCGGAAATTATTAAGAATAACGAACGGGCATCCATTATTGTTTGCCTTCGAAACAAAGTGCTCGAGGGACTTAAGAGGATGCAGCTCAGCATAAGAGTTGCGTTCGTATTGCACCTCTTAAAAACGAAGTCTGCCCAAGTGCGTGCAAATCCGCCCCCGTGTTATTAGCAGTCTTAATATCGCTCATTTCGAAATGAAGTTTCGAAAGCAAACTTCGCTCTGCTGCTCATTTAGTATCCGCTAATTTACTAAATTTTTTTTTTTTAATTTGAATATATTACAGAAGTGAATTTTCACTTCAGCGTGTTCTGTTTTATTTCCTTTCTTCTTATAAGGAAGAACAAAGCGAGTCTAGCATGGAAACACATCGAACTAACTGATACTGGCTTTGTCATAACACCCGAAATTATTTGTAAAACGAGCAGCAAACGTGATCATAAAATGAGTTTCTTCTTCGTTGCACTAAGCGGAGTTATGGGCGATGTAATCTGAAGTAATTGTGAACACGGGCGACTTACCGTGACATGCATGAAATGTGTGGGTGGGTGGAGGCACTTGCTTCTTTCAAATTTAGTGAAAAAATGCAAGTTTCAGGAGGAGAAATTGAGCAGTCCCCCCACACACACACGCAGAGAGAGAGAGAGAGAGAGAGAGAGAGAGCTCAATCCAGTCTTTCAATGCGCATGTGAAATGTCGGGTGACTTGGCGAAACGTGCCGTGACAGAAAGGCCACTTGTGCAGCACGCACACAAATATTAAATGATTCATTTTCCCTTCAGGCTTTGAGCTTATTGTTCCGCGGACGGTATCGACTCGCGTATTGAACCAGTTTGTATTTTGTTTTCGAACTGGCAGGGCAGAACAGAAGAATTCTGCTCGGAACGACCGTGTAGGTCGCAGAGGTGCCGGCAGCATTCTCGCACAGTTCTCATGGCAACGCCGCACAAACAATGCATATTTTTCTTTGCACATCGGAGGGCCGATAGTAATTAGAATGGCTGCGTACGCCGGGCTAATGATTTTTGACAGTCGCTTCGGGCCGATGATAGATGGCCGTGTGCTGATAAATATTTTCACGTCGCGAAAAGACTGCGAGTTAATTATACAGCGCGACTGCGTTATTCTGAATCTCCTCGTGGGTCGGGACGATGTCTGCAGAAAGGCAGCAAAATATGAAAATAAAATATGAAGAGGGAGAGAAAAGTCGCCTTTGATTAAATCCGAAAGATTGACCTTTTAGTCCATAATCTGAATCGCGAGCTCGTGATGAGCGTGTAAAACTAAGGAGCAGAAGATCCTTTCCTAGCGTGGATTAAACTTTTTTCCGTAAAATGACGAAGTGAAATAGCAAAACATTCGAAGAAAAAGAAGCTTGACATTTTTTCCCCTTCATTCTCTTAACAGAATAAATCGCGGAGTGAATAACAGAAGTCAATACTGAAACCAAAACATACTTCAGAAGGGAAAAAATAAAAGCTCCCGGTATACATCTTTATGTGCTTTAACACAGAATATCGCATGCGCTAAGACAAGAAACATATTCAAGATTTAAACAGAGATGTTTCAAAAAAGACTTCGTAAAATTCTTTCGGTAATCATCCTGTTCCTCAGAGATCAAAGAATCTCATTTTACTTCCGAGTTGGAAACAAAACATGAAAACTTACTGGACCTCGATTTTTTTTTTTTTTTATTGAATCAAACTACTGCATTTTAAATTTCACGCTACTCTACATGAAAATTAGGAGTCGTGCAGATTACAAAATGCACCGAGTTGCAGACAGCCGTGTAAACATCATGATGCGCAAACATGAATAGAGAAAAGGTGGAGCATCGTATAATCGATTGATTTGCATAGCAATTCCGAATAAAGTTTTTTTTTTCCGTGTATCGATCATGTTCTTTTATTTGTTTGGGTTCATTTTATTTCTAATAATTAAACTTAGGCTATTTGAATATTTTCGATGCTAAATAAACTGCATAAACTAGAGGGTTTATGCAGCTCTTCTTCATACGATTTGGGAACTGTTTTTTCGAATTCATTAAACGTTTTTAGGAATCACAGCGGAAGGAGCTTATAAATATCTAAGAGGTAAGATGCAGTATATTTATTGCACGTTTCGGTATCCTTATATTTATTTCGAGATAAGATCTAACTACTTCGAGTCTAGACGAGAATTCTGCACTTTTAGTTGCACTTTTTATCCATGTAATATTTTAAAGCATTTTTAGCTTTAGGAAAAGTCTGTTTATGGATCCGCAGTCATGAAGAGAATTAAGTGCTGTTTTCCACTTAAATTACTGTCGGTTTTTAATTCGATGGCTACGTTCTTCTGTTTGCGCTCAGTTAGGTACATACATCTGGTTGACCGATCGGTTAACGTACTCTCTCCGACCAATAGGCTGCGAGTTCTACTCCCGCGATGGATATAAATGCTGGTCATTCACTGTCTTCAAGTGGAAGATGAATTTCATCACCCTCTTGAAATATAAAGCGATTTTGAGAAAATTCCATGTTTGGCCTCTTTAGCAGGATTACTGGAAATTAGGAAAAAATAAAAGCCATTGGAATCACAGAAGAAAAATTCCATTTCCAATCACATGATTCTTTGAAAAGATTTTTTCTCCGAAATATTCAACGCAGTAGTGTCGACTCATTATCATTATTTTTCTGTTTGTTTGTTTGTTTGTTTATGTGCGTGTTCTGCTGTAGTTAAACCCTTCTCGTTTTTCAGAAGGGCATTTTCTATGTAGGTCAATCACAGTTTCATTAAAAATTGATAATTATCGCTGAAAGTATGAATTTAAACACAATAGGGGAGGAAAAATTAGCAAAACAAATTTTCTTTGACAGGTTGGCAGGAAGCGCCTCACAGGAAGACCAAGATGTAGGTGGACTGATAAAAAGTGCCTTAGAAGATAGAAATATAAGATCGGATAACCTTGACAGATAACAGATTAATTTGAAGGAAAATTGCTGATATGAAGTTAGTAGTGGAGTAACTTTTTCATGTAGTGCTATCGCAATTATCCTGTAAACCCCCCGCCCACTCCCAAAGGTACATATCAGGAATTTGATAGTCGCTGAAAAGAATTTTCATTCTTTCATGGTCTCACGGTTTTCTTCCTCAATATCACGTGGTGCACACCGGTTGTTAGCGGAAAGAAAGCTATCCCTCGATTCATGCATTAATACTTTGCATGCCTTTTCCTCCTTTTTAATCGGCTCTTTCAAAGCACTTCGTTAGGTGGCATTTGCCCACTTCAGTCGTGTTCAGCAGGTTTCCGCAAAAACCTACGAGGTCACTTGTTATATGAGGTCATCAAAGGAACACCTAGAAGCGGTTAGTTTAAAAATGATTTCGCATAACGACTGCTGAAGAAAAAAAGCATTGCAATAGTCGCGATTTAGGGCAATCGAGCACTTTCATGGTTCACTAGCTTTCGAACATTGAAGAAAGGCGACAATGGCAAAATATTTCACGTGTTGAAGCAAACGGAGAGGATTCTTTCTTAGTTTTAACTTTCCGAAAGAGCAAAGTAACTGAGTCGACTGTCAGATTCATTCCGAAGACCACAGTCGATCACCATTCGCAGAGAAGAACGGAGAACTTACAGGAATGAATCCGACGATCCGTTAGCGTCACAATGCAGAAAATTCCGATTTTTATGTGAATCACACTCGCAAAATGTTCTAACCCTGTCGTATGGGTTAACCGTCAGATAATCCGAGAACCCTGCTCTACAGAGAAACGTGGAGGGAGTAAAGCCGTTTGAAGCCTCTACAAAAATGGGTGGATCTCGCAGCGGATGATGGGACATTGCACGAACACCGAATCCTACGGTAGACACAGCTTGCTGACTGGAAAGCGGGATGTTGTCCACTCGGCAATCCTGCAGTAACATCGCTTGCTCGCGTTTTTGCACATCGAGAATTGTTGATATTTGCAGAAGTGGATCCCGCCCGTTTCAGACGAAGGCGACTCTGAGAAGAAAATAAATAATGATTGTTCGCGTTCGTACTCTAATTCTGAGAAAAATGGAAAGATGATGACAGCTTCCTTGAGCAACACCCGGAAGGCACAACCTCTGTGGGGTTAGGGGAAGGAAGAGTTGTCGTTATCATTTTTACAATGGTAGATGTACGTTAATATCCTTGCTTGTTTCACACCTGACATTTCTTGTAACAGCATCTCGCACCTTCTTTTATTTCAGTTATAGTGACAGAAAAAGGCAATTCTGTCGCCTCGGATGTCGTTCCTAAAACTCTCGACAAACTGGTGCGAAGGGCAGTGAAAGGCGTCGACATTGCTTCGTCGAGGGAAATCCTACTAGACGACTCCCACACGGAAGAAACACGTAAGTCGAAGGATTCTTTTTTCCTTTTTTTTCAACTATTACGCAGCAATTGTTAATTCATTAACAGATTTAATAATTGTATATTTCCTGTTATTCTAGTTCGACTACATCAAAGATCTAAAAGGGCGTTTTACGTTTTTAAAAGTGAATGCTATAAAGAAGAAGAAGTGGTGATGTAGTTCGGTATAAGAAAAACTGATGAGTGGGGAGGATTTCTTTTGAGACTTCTCAAATGAAATGAATCGGCAACGTTGTCCCTTCTCTTTCAAATCCCAGAAGTTTGTTCATCACTTACTTTAAGTCGAAGAAAAGCTGTTTCCAGAGAGCGAAGTTCTAAAAAACGTTTAGGCAATAACGTGGAGGCTTTTTAACTGATTTTATTAACGTCAGCTACAAGGCCATCGCCAGATTAGACGAAAACAATTAAATATCGCCCCCGATGGATTATAAGACAAAAATATAAGAAAATCTCCAATTACTATTTTGTTCTTATTACAAGAGAAACATTAATGCAAAACGATTACATAATAATATTAATTAAATGTTCGCTCAACGAGAATATTGCACAATGAAACTGTTCATAAGCTCTTCTAAATTTCAATTATAAGCTATGTCCGCCTCTGTCGATAGAGTTGCTGAACCAACCAGTCTTCCTTTGGTCACTGCTGTTCGCTAATAATTTTTAACCAGTTTAAGCTTGGAAAAACTTCTTTTCGCACTTGCTACGCTAACAGGAATTGTTAACAATATCCTTAGGGTGGTGGTTACGTTGGGATAAATTTCTATAAGATTTTGGTTACACACACACACACATATATATATATATATATATATACACACACACACACACACACACACACATGATAAAATTTGGTGAGGACCACTTTTCGTTTGTATTATTGTTGAGAGAATTTTTAATTCTTCAAATAAATCATCTACATCAGATGTAAAATATCTTGTTGCTATAATACGGCGCCTACCGCAATATGGCTGAACGAGAGCCCTTATTAACCACGCCGCCGTCAATATGGATAAAATATATCACTCCTCTACACTTCGTATCCATCATATATTTCAATGTAATATCCATGGTATTATTACAATTTTAATACGCACTTCGCATCCATGGTAACCTAGACGTATATATATGTCTTGTGTGGTGGGTGGTTAAGCGGCGCCGTGAGGCAGGCTGCCTCTATGCTACACCCTGTCGACGGTACTGGTCAGTTATCATCCCCCGACCGTCTATTTAGTGGGCATGACTTGAATGAGAAGTGAACGAAACGCTCTAAACACGACGAATCAAAAAGTAAAACAGAAGAAAATACAAAAAAAAACATCTCGTTAATACGCGACATGCGGATTGAATCCCGATTGCATATTTTAATAAAGCTGTTGAATGAGATTGTCGCATTATGAACGCTGCAGTGAATAGCGACAAAATGTTTGAAAACGCATTGCAATGGTGACAGAAAAAAAGAAATTTCGAGCACAAAACGTTTTCCCCACGAAGGCTCAAATCCTTCTCGAGTGCAGAAAAAATTAAATCTCTCCGATCATTTTTGGCTTAATAATTAAAGCTGTTTGCAAACAAGGGTTGGTCTCAGGGAAGACAAACCTTCCACTCAGCTAAAGAGAAGCGCATTAAGAAATCAAATTGCCATCTAAAATTATTCCTCAGGTGTTATCCATAAGCGGGCGCTTCCGTAAAGAAATGTAAAATAAACTGCGCATAAACACGACAGCACACAGAAGAATGCAAACCGGAAGTTATTTTAAACATCTTCCCTCCACACACACACTTCGCTTTCTCATTTGGTGCGTTCCACAGTAAAGAGCAGCATAATCTCACCCTACGTTCAAGGCACGCGTAATTTTATGCAGTGTTGTTGTTGTTAAAAACTAGAAAAATGGAATGTTTGTGCAAAAACTGCACAAAGTTTCGATGGCAAACTACTTATTATCAACTCCTTGAAAAAAAAAAATTTTTTTTTAGGAACTACAAACCGATTCTCCCAGTCGAGTTCCCCTTTGTCCTTACCTCTTTATAATTACTTTAAAAAAAAACGATAATTATTGCTTGTAATAATTGTTCTAAAATTAGTGATAATGAAGGGAGTTTATTTTGCAGTGTGCAAGGAGCTTTTCGAAGGCGACAAACCTCCGACGGTACTCATCGACACCACGAGGCGTCCTGTTTACACCAAAAACAAACCTTCGTCCTTGCTGAAGAAGCTCGTCAGAAACATGGGGATTCCCACCGTGAGCGCAACCTTCGGAAGAAGAAGCGGCATCGCCGAATGGGAGAATCTTGATGCAACCGAGAAGAACTTCTTGATCCAGATTCCGCCCCCGGGAGACACCATCACGCAAGCAGTTCGCGATATTGCATTTGTACAAAACATGAGCACAGCGGCCGTGTTGTTCGACAGGAATATCGGTAAGCATTGCCGTAAGTTAAGTCTCTAACATTAGCATTAGAAAAAAAAAGAAAAAAAAAACTGGTTTTCTGAAAAGAAGTGTTTTGTACGCGACACGTTTGCTTCTTCGAGAGGACCAACGCTCTCACTTATTGCAGAACGCATCCAGGCTAGCAGTCTACACATCTCGTCAGTGAAGCACCGGATTAATATTATAAATGTTAAGAAATAAATAAAGAAATAGGCACAATCTTTTAAAATAAAATCAAGATTGTACCAAACAAGAATGCAACGTAGTGAATTGCCTCGTTGGGGACTTCCGCTGCAATTTCAGATGAGAAGGCAATTCCCATGAATTGCCTCCTCATCTGAGAGCATGGAAAGCAAGTGGGGCGATCAGATTCCTGGGGGAAATTTACGCTTGCCATGAAATTGTGGTGGATTTATCCTTTTGTTGTGAAATACTTCTCGCCAACAAAGAAGAGCTCTGATGAAGACGTTTCGGCCCCTTTCATACAAGGACGACCGAGGCAACATCTGCACGAAAGCGGAAACAAAAGTGTTTTGTTTTCAAAAAGAAAAGCAGGAGGATGCTCTTCAAGATTTTATAAACAAAGGACTGCTTTTGATGTCCCCTCCACCGGCGCAAGAATAGGATCTGTATGGAAAGAGAGAAAGATTAAGAAATCGTCCTAATGGCACTAAAAGAGGACTAATTCATATTCATTCTGTAACAAAAGTAAAGAATTCGTGCCAAAATGTCTTCTTGTTTCAAATTCCATTCGAACTATCAGAGTAGTGGAAGGCAAAACTCGCAATCGCTTCTTTGATGCAACTCGTTTAACGGGATTACAAAATTTAGCCGAGCAGTAGAAAAGAGAAAAGTTAAACCCGACATGGGACAAGCCCCCGAATCGCAAAACCGAGTTAGTATCTATAATCAGCTGCCCAATAATCAGCTCACGAGAGGGTCGTCCTCGTTTCACGTCTACAGGCGACGAAAGTATTCGTCATTGCATCAAAATCTGTGAAGGTTATCGTTCGTTTTCTTAAAAGAGAACATTTCTCAATGAAACTAATCTTTCTCCGAAGGAATCGAACTGTTTTAAGCAGCCAAGAGCAAATGAAGTCAGAAAACTTATCGTGTTTGGCCGAGCGAAAACGATGCTCCGAAAAGATCTTCCTTTCGCAGTAAATTTCAGGCGAAAGCAAAGCAGGAATTCGTTCAGTTTGGAAAGAGTTTATTGCGCGTGAATTTCGTGAAATGTTTTTTTTTTAACGAAAAGTGAGCCGAAACCGCTTCAACTTTGCAACAAACATTAGTAGACATTTACCTTCTTAAATTTTAGAAGTGTCAAAGGCGGTGATCGAACCTTAGGAAATTAACTTCTGCTAATTTCCTAATTCGTTAATTTCCTAATGAATGGAATTTGACAGAAGTCGCGTCACCGACACGAGAGCCTCCAAACAGTTCGTGTTTTTTAATTAGGGCTTTCGTTTGATTTCTGGGTTTTTCAGTGGTTTCGAACTGATCGTTCTGATGAGAGAGAGAAAGAGAAAAAATAGAAATTCAACGGGTTAGGCCAGTGATCTATCAAAATTACTGCTGAAAGTGTTTGCTTTGAATTCGCATCCGCAAGTAGTGCGATGCGAAGGCAGAAGAATTCGAGGGGGAGCTTCGAAACTTATTTCTTTGCAGAAACATTTTCTATGAAGTCGAAGTCATTGAAGTACTTCCGGGTCTTCCCCCCCCCCCGTTATTAAAACTTGGCTGCTGCAATCGCGATTATTCCATTAAGAAATGTTTCCCGAAATTAATTTTCCTGAAGAAACAGAGTTTGTATTTCTTAACGATTATGCAACAACGATGCGTTCTCTCTTTTTAGAGGGGGGGGAAGATAGGGGCGCGCATTCATAGAATGCCAAATTGAAAAGCAAAGAAAAAATAAGAAAGAAGGGGGGGGGGGAACGCCATCACAGATAAAAGTCGAAGATTCTGTGTCCCCAGTCAGGAAGGAGTAGATGTGCGGAAAATGATTTGCACGAGAGGTCCTCAATAATTTGATTCACGGATTCAAACGAAAAATTTGTTTTTGTGAAGTTGGAGATGCGTTCGCGCAAGACCGAAATGTTGTGAAGAAAAGTTGTAAGGCGACGCCATTAATTGGGACGATTAAATCACGCACTTGATAATTAACTGCTAATAGGAATACCCCTCCCCCCCCAACACACACGAAGCGAAAAACGTGCGTTTTAAGATTTCTTGGGGGGAAAAGATCACCCCCACTGTGAGGAGTATACGATGCGTTTTCTGAATGCTGTCTTCTTAAAGGAGAAGCGCGCAACCCTCCTGCAGGGAAGCAGACAGGAAGTGTTTGCAATTACAGAAGAGTTTTGTTCGCTTCTTCCAAGAGTGCGCCTTTCCTCCACTTTCTGCAGTTTTCGTGTCCTTTGAAGTGGGTCCACCCCACCGGAGTACGCATTAAATCAGAAAACATTCAGGACCGATGGATTTCGGTTTAGTTTCTCTTTCCGACCTTCGACGAAGCACTGAAAACCGAACAACAGCAAAACTTGGTTTCTCGCCAGGCTGATTTCTTCGTCGATTTCCAGCAATTGTCGTGTAATGCTTCTGATTGTCGTAGCGAAGTTTTAAGTGGCTGCTCCTAAGCGCTCTTTTATCCAATGAGGAAGTTTAACCCGGCGGTATCATCCTTTCCATCGATCTTTCAGGTATGCCTCATCGGTTTTTTTTTACTTCTGTCTCTCTCTCTGACCCAATTGAGAGCGATGTTCCCAGTAAACGAAGTATTGTACCTGGGGAGGGAAGCACATTTCCGTCTCCCCATATACAGACTGTGCGTATGGGACGACTCTTGCCTGAGCACGTTATCTCGGGGGGGGGGGGGGGGTTAGGGGCCATTTGTAAACGTGCTGCATAATTTTACATATATTAAAGCTTGTTCTCTCCTGCTTTGAGAGGACAACCTCAGAATGGAGCGGATTTTCACAGAAATCTCAAACTAGCTTCTGATATGAAGAGTTTTTATCCACAAAAGCGTCCTTCGAATAGCTTTAAGACAGATTCAGAATAAAATAAGAACTTGTTATATTTCCCCAAGTCCGAAAAGTACAATGAAAACGAATTCTTCGAAGCTCGCTGGAAAATTGAAGTAAAAGCAACTCGTTTCGCAATGCAGACAAGACTCGTCTTCAGAAATGCATTCGTGGAGTTGAGATTTTTCTTAGGTTTGCATCCGCTACTGGACATCTGCTTGGTTTAGAGATTGTCCCTGTTACGCCAATTCTCCTTACCCCGAGGAAGATAAAGCATGCAGAAGGCAACTACTTAATGAATTTAACTGCGGCAAGACGAATAAATGAGTAAGGATATTTGGCTGTTTTCAGTTGACGCCATTCTGGACCACGTGACATTGATTTTTCAATTGCTGCTGGAACTTCGTTTTAAAAAGCTCGCGAATTTAGTTTAAGAATAATGATCGGCGTTTGTTGTCAAAACTGATTTTGTGAAGACGAACATTTCATTTTCAACACAACGCAGCGTTATCTTGACCGCAAATTGAATCCGGTAACATAACTTGACCACTGCGTAGAAAAACAGCCTGAAAGACCATCTTGGCAACGGGAATTATTAAAAGAAAGGACACCAAATATCCATTATTCTTTTGCATTGCACTACTTAAAAGTATTGTTGTATTCAATGTATTGTGTCTTGTATATTCGCATTTCATTGATTAACATTTTCCTAGCCTGACAGCGAAGCGCTAAGGGCAGAGAAGAAGCCCTCCGAGTGACAACCGTCGATTTTCTGCATAACAACGACGTGCAAACTCAGTGTGAGATGAGAATTTTAAAACAAAAATACCATTTGACGTCCGTAGACGCCGTATGGTCACTGCCGTACTTCACGTGGTTTTTGGCAATGATGTCTTCTGCTAGAATAAGTGGTAGGGTTGCAGATTCCCTTTCCACACAAAGTGTGTAGGACAATCGCAAACATCCATGCCCACGGCGGATTAGAACGCCCCGTCTGTTGGTTGAAGAACAGACACGCTAATCACTCGCGGGGGGGGGGGGGGCAGTGTGAGAATTCATTTACCATAAATACAACTTTTTAACAAGCGATTCTGTGGGAGACATCGAAAGGGATGCTCCTGGCTGGTCTTGATGATTACCAAAAGTTCGAAGCAGACGTTAGGTCAGTACATTCAAAAGCACTATAAAAAAAAATTAAAAAAGTACACACACACACACACACACACACACGGAGAGAGTTTTCTTTTTTTTTATTAAAGGAAATAAGCGAACCGGTCTTGTTGGGCGAGTGGTAAGCATGTCCGTTCTTCAACCAACAGACGTGGGGGGGGGGGGTTCTAATCAGCCGCGGGCATGGATGTTTGGGATTGTCTTTAGAAAGGCCAGGTGGGAGATGTTTTTCATCGCCGTGTGAGGCCACCGTTCTTTTATTTTTACCCAGTCCTCCGGACTGGGTAAAAATAAAATAAAAATGCAAGAAAAAATATATAAATGGATAATTAATAGAAGAAATTCCTTAGCCCACCTGCGGTACAAGATGCACTATAGGTTAGCAAATGACCTTTCGTGGGTGAGAGCAACACAAAAAAGCCAAGGCAACCCTTTTGCTAAAAATATTCTCGTAAGTTGTGGGTCACTACGGAAACAAAATTTGAAAAGATTTCTTTCTTCGGGCGACTTTTCTTATTAAAATTGTCAGGTCCGTCGTTTGATCCGAATTTCTGAATTTAAAAGGAGGGGGGGGGGGGTGGATGACACTCAACTTATCACGTTCGTTTCTTCTTTTGTTAGGAAAGTAGATCAGATCAGTAGCGCAAGTTTCTGAGGGCAAGGTAATAAGAAAGGCAGCTGTGCTAATAAAAACACAAGCACGTGAGGGATCGCCATCCACTCGAAGTTTTCATTCTGCATGCGCTGTGTTTGCTGTTTCGTTGTTTGTTTGTTTTTTATCCGTAAACAGGAGTTTACATCCGACTGAAAGTGCTTAAGAAAGCCTGCGTGTAGAACCACTTCTACTACTCTTCGTCCATTCATTGTTTTTCTGGGGATGAAAAGTCGTTTGCGGGTAGAAAGAAGCAGCTAAAAAGTAGACCAATTTATTTATTTTTATTTAGTTCAATTTAATAGATGCTCTTGTTATGCGAGCGAGGGAGTTTGATTCTCGGGAAGGAAGCGGGATTTCAAATATCGCTAAATTTATTATTCGTTCCTGAAGGGAGCTTTGAAGTGCAATTGGTTTGGAAAATATAATCAGTCTGATGGAAGTTTTACTCAGAAATAGTAATTCGCATTCAGTTTTCTTTAACCTGAGGCTGGTGGGCAGTGTGTCTTGATTATTATTTTTTTATTTATTTATTTATTTATTTAACTTGATAAAATATACATTCGAAGATAGGTAACAAAAGGACTATTTACATGTTATAAGTATATATATTACAGAGAAAAAAAGATTTTCCTTTCGAATATACAACAAAGTGCAATAAAAGAGTCATCATTACAGTTCACTTTCACTCTTAGTTTTCTTTCAGTTGAAGTGTGTTGTCGTCGGCAATCCAGAACAGGGTACCAGTTGGGTTCCACTCCTCTACGAATTTCGCGACAGTTCTTGTTTCTTTGTTTAATTGAAAAGAAATGGAAACTCCGTCGGAAACTGCTTTGTAGTTTCCGACGGAGGCTACACATGAGGGTTTGTGCCGATTCGGTGATGGGGGGGGGGGGTGCTGGTTATTTCTTGTCTGTTTTAGGTAGAAGCTGTGGATGACTGTTTTAGCGCAGATGAAGAGGAAATTACATATTCTGTGTTTGTTCCCTTCTGTATGGACTAAACTCCCGTAGTCTTCTTGGCTGTGTGCATGGTTATAGGTGCGAGAGGCGGTATTCAGGACATAGTTGATCATCACTTTGTTCGCAGGACAGGTCAGGTATGTGTGTTCCAAGGTACCTGAAACTTCGCAGAGTAGACATAGATCCGTTTCTCTGAGCTGAAATTTGTGGAGCTTAGAAGGAGTTGGCAAGATGTTATGCATAGTCTCCACTGTACATCGGAATCTGGTTTGGCACACCTCTAATTATGTGGATGATCCCACTGAAAACTGAGTGGCATGTGCAGCTTAGTAAATGAGAGGGTTAAGGATGAATATACGAAGGGCGAAGTTGGAGGCACTGACATGAGGAAGTGGTATACTTTCTTGTAGTTGGAGGGAAGAATTGGAAGTGAGGCTTCAGATTTTACAAGATGAAATATCGGCTTCGAGCAGTTTCTAGAAGAAATACGGATTTACTGAAGTGTAGCGATATCTGGATAGGCTTTTATAATAGCAGCTTGCATCTTTTGATATTGCTTTTCAGTTTTTGGGTTTTTCATTGGTAGGCTTGTGAATGTTTTCCACTTTAGGGTCTGGGTCAGGAGGTCCCCTATGATTCTTATTCCTTCCCAGTTCCATGTAGGGAAAAGAAAGGGTTGGCCAGTTATGAGATTTGTTATGTTTCTGTTCGAAAATAGTGGTTCTGTAAGTACAGCTAACTCTGTTGATCCTTTCAGTGTGTGACGAAGTTCTGTGTTTTTCCACCGCTGTCGAGCATCTCTGTAAAAATGAAGTAGTTTAGGAGGCGATGGTGCAGAACTGGCCATTCGGAGAATTGTGAAAAATGTAAGTCCTCTGGTGGATGATTTCGTGATGTGATCGAAGGTGCTTGCATAAGTATGATTGCACTGAAGTGTCTTGAGGAGGAAGATTATCTTGAAAGGATCTAATCTTGTATTCAAGGGAAATCAGGTCTTGACCTCCCTTACTGGGTGGCTTGCAGAGTTCAGGGTATGTTGTCCAGTTAGTATTGTTCCAGAGTAAACGTTTGATTGCCTTTTGAATGTGGTGGAGAAATTCTTCAGGGGGTGTGAGTACTTTGAGGGTATGCCATATTACACTCGCAGCCATCTGGTTAACTATTAGTACTCTTCCTCTAAGTGAGAACATGGAACGAATGCTGTTCCATTTATCCAGCACCTGTTTAAAACGGTTGTGCAGCTGTGTCCAGTTCAGTGTGTGCTGTATTTTGGTGTTGCCAAGGTGCACACCTAAGTATATTTGTCCTTCACTTGACCAGGTACATTCGATCGGGGAATCATTACTAGCCTTCCATCTGCCTGACCGCAAGCCAGTGGTTTTTGCAGAATTTAATTTGGCCTCTAAGGCTTGTGCATGTATACTGGGTGCTTCCTCGGTTACTGTCATTTCTTCATTTCGGACTATTACAGTGACGTCATCGGCATATGCTGATAGGGTTATTTTATGTGGCTCTATTAAGCTGGCTTGTTTGGAGAGGGTGTCGTGTACTCTTTTTAAGAAGGGTTCTATGGCCAGTGTGTATAATTGTCCAGAGGGAGGACATCCTTGCTTGATCCCTCGAGAGTATGACAAAGTGCATATGTCTTGATTACCTAAGTTGCAGGATATCTGGCCGTATAATATTTCAAAACTCTGCTAATGCATCCCTTTCAAATCCCTTTAAATGCACTGCCCCTCTGCTACTGCGAAATATTGCGCGCGGCTTTAATTTAAACCAGAGATGGTCAAATGGCATCCGCTTACCGGATTCGATGCAGTTTTATCCACCACTTTGTTTTGATTGTCACCAGCTTCGTATGGAAACTTATAATAGTAAAGAGCATGCGAAGAACCAACCAAGGCATTTTTAGCTTGTTTGCAATACTTGTTATCACGTCTGGCGCTACTGTTAACAGCGATAAACTATCACTACTAGCTGACATTCTTCGTAAGAAGTATTTATTACCTTAATTCTATTCATAGAACACAGAAACAAAATATAAAATAGATTTTTATATATAAAATCTGCAATTCTTTGTACTACCAGAAGTCTCGAAAGAGTGAATTAATTTCAAAATGCAATTCAAAGGCGGGCGCTTATTACTCTGCTGTCGTAGCCAAGTAAGTCAGGTTAAGAAATTCTGTTCGACACCGAAAGTGATTTGAGATATTTATAAAAAGAAAAAGACAAAACAAGATGTATGGGAGCGTGCAATACTTCCTGATTACATGATCTTTACTCTCTTTTGGGGATCAACAGTAATGGACCACAAGTACAGCACACTGCTGGAAAATATCCCAGTGAGACACATCATACGCCTGATCAATAACACCTACGCTGACATCAAGGATAAAACGTCCCAGATGAAGACTGCAGACATCGCTAACTTCTTCGTTATTGGATCCAAAGAAACACTGCAGAATGCCATGCAAGCGGTAAGGAAAAAATGCTCTTTTTTTTTTTCTTTTAATGTTATAATACGTTTGTGCGCATGTACTGCGCTGTGCCGTAATTATATGTATAGATAATGATTTCATTTAAATCAATAAATGATTTGAGTTTGTAACGGGAAGAAAAGCACTTGTAAGGACTGCATATCAGTCCCCCTTTTGGAGGACTGATATGCAGCCGCTTTAGAAAAAATTCGACAATTCTCTTACAAATTAATTTATTCCATTCTACTGATAGTTTAAACTTCTAAATTAGTTGCATTAAATGCTACGAAATTAATAAATATCTATATAATTATTTTATAAATATAATTAATAGATATAATTGATATCTATTAATATAATTAATAAATATACTTGTGTTATTAATAACGCTCTCTATTGCTAGCGTTCTGAAGAACAAAATGCGCTCACGGAAACATCTGCAATATTTTACTGAAATCAGGAATTTGATTAAATGTGTGCAATCATCTCAATCGGATCTCTTTAGTGAAGAAAGTAAAAACAGTGAATTTACAAATTTATCAAGCACAGACAGGCCACAATAACAAACTGCGCTGTAAAAAAAGGTCGCAGTGAAAGTTGTTGATATAAAAGAATGCCATTCGGAAGCGTTTCACTTATTTTTCTTTGCTTATCTTGTTGTTTCCTCATATTTAAATGCAGTAATATTTTTTGTGAATTTGAGTAATAATCCAAGTACTGAATACCAAAAAAAAAAAGTCTGTTGAAAAAGTATTCCGATTGGATATATTTGTTGTGTCGACAGCACGGTCGTGATCAAGACATGTTCGTGTAAGCAAATACTAGCCTGGTGGACGTAGTGTAGCATCAGCTTGCTGTGGAGGGGGGGGGGGCATAGTTTAGCTCTCCAAAAAGGTTTCAATGTTTTTTTTTTCTTGAAGTTGTGGTTATGCCCAAGTCTGAGTGGCTGAATTCAAGAGGAAAGAACTCAAAAGCGATTCAAATTCTGGATCAAGATGTATATCACGAAATAATGAGAAGAGAGCGCGGCTTGAAAAGTTCGAACTTTTCATTAACGATTCAAATGAAAAAGAGAAGGGGGGGCTGCAATTCCTGTACGTTCGGGACACATTAAAAAAAACTGAACATGAGGTACGTCGTGGCAAAGTCGGATCAATGTCTAATAGTTGCACCAACATTTCTGCTAACAAACGAAACACCGCAAATATCGAAAGCGTCCATTACTCCAGATTTGGCTCCATACGATTTTTCCCACTTAAAAAATAAATCCCAAAATATTTGATGAGATCGAGGCCGCTAAAATGGAGATCAACGAAGTCACTTCTTGGAGATCCCGAAACCGCATTTTGTAAATGTTGGAAAACAAACGATGGGCTAAATGCGGTGCTTCAAAAAGGGTTTACTCTCGACGGGGAGGATTGCACTCAAGTCATCTTTGTGCATGTCGCATCGATTCGGATTGTTTCGGAACAGCCTTCGTACATTTGAACTCAAACCGCTTCCTCCTCAGAAGTGGCCAAAACGTCGAAAGGGAAATGACAGCTTTTCTGAAGATGTTTTAAGATACGATTTGGTTCTTCAGAATTAAATAAAGAGATGTTTTCCTGGAGACGATTCTTTCCATGCAACTTTTCGTTACAAAAATGTATCGCGTCCAAACATGGTGAACTCAGAACAAAACGAAAACGATGGTTCGAGTCCGTAGAAGTTAATCTCTAAATGTTCTGGATTCTATCAGACGAGGAAACCACAATACCAGCAAAAACGGCACATCAAAAACAATTATTTGCTTCCATGTCTAATTAGCCAGAACACGTGAATCTTAACTGACTTTCAGAAGAGCAGAGGAACTTGTTAATGTTCATCTGATAGACAGTGAACGTGCAGATATCTGAAGAAACAAAACTTGCTTGCGAAAGAATGAGAAATGAACTGATGAGAGATTGGTGTCGAGGATTTTGAGAAGCATCACCCCCAAATGTGAGAACTGTTCATCGTCTAAGCAGAGATCTGCGTTAAGAGTTGCTCCAGAGGCAAATAACTTCCAGAGCTGAACAGCTCAGCAACGAAATAACCGAGACGGTAATTCAAAAACAACCAACGTTCAGGCTTAACATATTACGGGGGGGGGGGGGGATTTGAGCGCTAACTCGAAGTTAATCAGTCTCATCTCGAGCGGTTTTCCTCAATTTTGCACAGCCTACAGCTCCATTTTGGACGTTTTAACGATGGCCTCGTCGCTTTGCCTTAACGTAAACGACCAATTGGCCAACATTGAAGTCTTTCTTGAAGAGTGCTCAGCCGTGAAGGAGGGAAACGACGGCTTCGTTCATTTCTTTAATTAGACCAGCCGCCATAAGTTTCAAGCTAAACTCAACGTCAGTTTAGAAAATTGATTGCAATCCAATCGACAGCCTTTTAAAAGTGCCATTGGCGGGAATGAAGGTCATCGTGCCAGTATGGTGCTTTTTTCTAGGATGAGAAACTCGAGTTTCCGGGACTTAAAATTATCCACCGGCATGCAAGGCTTTCGCTTAAAAAGAGCAGGATTCGACCAAGGGCTTTCCAATAGCAGGGCACGGTAGTTCTTCCGAATGCCTTATGGAGACGCTTGACCATCGTTCGATGTGTTACCGCGTGATGAGTAGAACATCCTGACACCGTTGTTTCAAGAGGATCTGCTAAATGATGAAGCGAGGCTGAACGAACACTTCCCGCATTATTCGTTGTGGTCGAAGGATTCATACCCAATACTTCGCTGCAAATTCAACTCGAAAGAAACTAATTGTCTCAGTTTAATTCTTCTCTTCCGCAGGCTGAAGAAAACGACATGAGCGGGATCGAATACGCGTGGTACCTCATATCGAAGGTAAGTTTGAAGATGTTTCTGATGTCTTACGATGCATGCGGGTGTAATTCTTTCAGTTTTCTTAAAATTTTCCTTGCTTAAATAAATTTTATGTCAAATGAGAGAAAGCGAAGACAAAAATAGTGTGTTATGAGCGTTCAATGATAAATATGTCGAATGAACAATATCCATCCGTCCCTTCCTTCCCGCGTAGGGAAACAATAATGCTAAAAAATTCTTCGGGATATGAGCGAATGGTTAACCTTATTATTCCAGCCCATCGTAAACGGTTCCATGAAAATTCAGCAAAAACAGTTAATCGAAAGAAAGTTCACCGAATGCCAATTCTTCAAACGACAATTTATCGAATAACCAATTCTTTGCAAATGCAATTGATCGAAAAAAAACAATTCACCGATAATTGTCCGATGAATAATTCATCGAAAAAGTAATTTTCTTGCGAACTATTGTGTAGAAGCGTTCGTTAACAATACCTCAGTTAACACACAAACAACACATGGAATTAGTCACTGAGACGTAATAACTATTTTGTTGCATTTCCGAACAAACGTTTTGTAAGTATTCGTACTGTTTCG
Source organism: Typopeltis vanoorti (assembly GCF_054136105.1). Taxonomy (NCBI): domain Eukaryota; kingdom Metazoa; phylum Arthropoda; class Arachnida; order Uropygi; family Thelyphonidae; genus Typopeltis; species Typopeltis vanoorti. Next base: position 990,057 of record NC_143553.1, read on the forward strand.
TTGCGTTCACAGTGATTTATCACTGGACAACAAATTTCGTTGCGCGTATTTTTTTTCACAACAACAATAGATTGAAATCAAAACTCTCAATTTTACTATAGATCTTAACTATAAAATTTCATTAAATTTCATCCAGGCTAGAGCGGAATTACTAATATGATTTCGAAACCTCTTTACGAAAATGTTGTAATAAAAGTGATTAACTAAAACAGAACCGCGCAGACAACTTCTTGTACAGACAACACTTCGAATTCCGCTAAGTCATAGAGTGATTGTAATTTATAATGTCGACACGTTGTCCCTTTCACATTTTTTGTCCCTTTGACTATGTGCGCGCAGAAGTCACGCACTAACACTACCGCTACTAATAGTAATAATAATAATGGAGCTTTCGTAGTTCACTCGGTATAAACGAACCCCTTTAGTTGAAAGGCTTGGGTGCGAATCCCGTTCATGACGCGGAGAATTTTCATCAGTCTTCTTCAACTGAAACCGAGTTCAGCAAGTCTCACGCAGAGACGAAGGGGTTTTTCCTCCGGGAACAGGCAGACTAGTCCCGTGAACAGACATACTGTACGCCCACAGATGCGAGACCCTTCGACACGTGTGCGCATGGCAGAAGAAGGCGAATCCATTCCGATATCAGGGTAATCAATCCGTATTGTGGGATGAGTTGATTATTATTACACGTCGGAAAATTAAATTCTCTTTTATGATCATTGTAGTTTTTAAAGTGGTAACTATTTTGCTTGTATAACAGTTGGAAAATTTTACGTATAAAGCACGTGATTTCGCGTGTCGACGACCAATTTACATCCTTTATTTGTTTCTCCCCTTCAGCATGAATGAATTGGTAGTCTGCCAGCCCCGGTTCTGTGAACGGTGGGCATAAAATATTTACAGACAGGAATCGCTTGTCGGACAAGAAAGACGATAGGAACCCGTGCTGGTCTATAGTTATTCTCTAGTGATGTAGCATTGCTATCCCCAACAATTAAGTTGGTGAGAGAGGTTGATGAGGTGGAATAATTATTATTATTATAACAACAATAATAATATACCTACTATTAATAATAATTAGTAGTAGTAATGTGTGCATTTAAGTAGGAACATTAGGATTCCATGCGATAAAGTATCCATGTTGTTAAAAAGATTTTTTACATAATCTTTTCCAGATTGTGGAAAACACAGATAAAATACAAGAAACGCATAATACTGACTGAAAGGAAAATCTCAAAAAAAGAAAGAAAAATACCAGACAAATTTAATATATAAAGGGGATATCGTGTTAAGTTTCAACTGCATCACAAGTTAATCCGATAAAAACTGCCCTTCTTTTGGATAAATACGCTTCACTTTTATGTCGTAGAATTCATTTTTCGATGAACTGTTCATTCGATGATTTCTGGTTTCGACGAATTGTTGGTTTTCGATGAACTATCTTTCGATTTATAGTTTATTCGATTAATTGTTTTTTCGATCAATTGCCTTTCGGTAAATTGTTTTCGGCGAATTTTCTGAATAACATCGTAAACATGAAGCAGAATTACCACTCTTGAAGGAGAAGAATAAAATCGAAAAGTAATTATAAACGGTACCGTGAATTTTGACTGACATCGGCTCGCCCATTTCCTTTCTCTCGTCAGTTGAGTATCGTATCGCGTTCGTCATGCCGACAAATGTTCCTTCTGTGTCTAGCTCAGTGTTTCCGAAAACAGAAAAACACCCCAAAACACACACCCTAAAAACGCGAAAAGTCTATTGCAGTTACGAGCCGAGCCACACTTGAAACTTTGATCACCGTTTTTTATATGTTTATATTTTTGTCACCTATATCGTTGTGGGAGATAAGCGCAGTTCTCTTCTATAATTAATTTTCGATACTTTTTTATAATTAAGACGCGTCTGGTTGGCGACACAATCGCTTTCCAACCGCGTGGTTTCAATTGGTCGTATTAAAAATTCAAATAGTCCGCAGCACGCCGTCGGAACTCTCGGCTAAATTTCGGAATCATTCGTAATTTAAATTGTAACGGTCTTCAGGGAATGTACCACCACCGGTATACGCACGTTTACTCGTGTTTGTGTGATACGTTGATTGACAGATGTCCCGGTTATGTGCGCACGCGCAGATGATGCTCTTACCTTTTTCTAGCAATTGTGCAGTTGATCGTTAAAAATTTTGAAGGGCACTCTAATAATAATTAATATTAAAATAGTTATTTATTTCTCCTTTACATTTCTATTTTTTTTTTTTTAACCCTTCAACACGAATCGCAGGTTAAAAATGGGATGTTTGACGCGCACAGTTTGATACTTCACTAATTTGTATCAAATTAGTGAAGAACATGAAAATGAGTATGGCAACAGTGAACAATAGCAAGTTGATACACCAGAGTCAAAGATTTGCAATAAAAGTAATGGACGTGATCTATCTGTAAGTTTTTTTTAAAAGAGTCAGCTACAAAAAGAAAGTGAAAAAAAAAAAATCTTTAAGGGCGAAGCAGCTTATCCAAAGCGTGCATTTTCATGGACGAACGACCGTCATTTATGACGCAATTCTCACAAATGAAATTATCCAAACTGTGGCGCCATTTAAGAGAAAAATCATGAAGAGTACCAGGAAAACCTACAAGTTTTCAACAACAGACACGAAGCTTTAAAATTTTCAGAAAAAATAACGCGTGGTACGTAGAAGGTGAAAATGCTTCGTATCTTCACTAAAACGTTTGACCTCACGAAAACGCAGTCTTTCTTCGTGATGTCAACAATCAGATGGGAGTCTCCTCGTCTTCTTGACTAGGACTCCCGTCTACGGCTAAAATACCAAATATAGAGCAGGATCTCACCAAACTAACTTCTTCCCATCAAAGCAATTCCATTCGTCTCGTTTAACTTCATTATTCGAAATTTAATTTCATAATTTTGTTCCTGCTGTACGTTTATTAGATTCGTACGAGTTAAAAATGTTTGTAGTGTATTATAACCAAAATGTTAAAAAAAAAAAAAATACCTTTATCACGATTAATGTTTGACCTTTCCCAAACTGCCTTTGCAGGAGACGGGTTACGCCAGCATCACCAAAATTTTAAAAGGGGGTGCTGAAAGTTTTAAGGTGCTATTTCGGTCCATCATTCTGATGACGTACGAACAGGCGTGGCATTCCTCAATTTATTTCCCAATGAGGAGTCTTCCTCGAAGATTCCTTATTGTGGAAATAAATCAAGCCCTTTTGAAAATTTCAACGAAATCGATATCAGCGCATAAAAATTGACTTTGTAAGCTATTACAAAACACCCTGCGTATTCGCTACCTTAATTTCATCCAGAAAACCAACACTTTTCTATTTGTCTTTCCTCTCTTTACAGCTTTTCGACTTCCTTGTTTGTTTATTTTCTTTTTTAATTCTAACAAATAGCTCTTGGATGAATTCGAGCGTGTTTTACGATGAAAATTACTGAGGAGTAGTATAAACATTCCCCCCCCCCCCCCGGCAAGGAGTAAAATTAATATTTTCGAAATAAATAAATAAAATGACAACTCACAGTATTTGTGGCGCCGAATAAGGTTTGAGAATGTATTCGGTGCTGAACCCTCTGCAAGTCCAGTAGTGAAGGCCAAAATACGGTGAACACGATGGCAATATTAGCATCCCTAACTACGGCACAGCGATGAGTTTGCTCTTTGTGATGACGAATGGTCACCGCCAGATATTAGCGGGCTGCTCACACTAAAGTTTAAACGTTCTGCTTCGATTTTAGAACATATCAGGCACCAGTGTTAGTCTTCTTATTCACTTCTTAGCCATAGTATCCACTCTTTAAACGAGTTGTTTTCAACAGCACACCTCAGCCCTACTCCCGAACATTACCAAGAAAATTGACGAACACTCATTTCCAAACTCTTTTCAAGCCATTTCAGACCTCCAACGAACGGAGTAGTGGTCTCGCACGGCTAATATTTGGAAATCTAAACTGTTTCCTAACTTTCCAATTCAACGCGATAGTCTGCGAGTTCGAATCTCGCCTAAGGCCTGGACGTTTGCGAAATCCCCACCGGAGCTTTTAATTAGCGGAAAGCTTCCAGGGTGAGGGCGCGTCTTTTGCATGAATTTTAAAACATTTCGTTTAGAAGGCGCAAGTTTGTTTGTTTTTTTTAAGAGAAAGCGATATAATTAAATAAAAGTGAATAAGAAGGTTATCTATTTTCTATTGTATATCCACTAATTGAAAGGTGGATGGCTTTTAAAGAAACTACTTAAGATTGTCTCATTAAAATTCCTTCTTCTCTCATTAGAAAACTCTAGAAAGATCATTGCACAAGCGCTCATCCGAAACACGACACCAAATAAGTAATGACATGTGTTTTTTATTTCTTTTTTACAGGATCAAACGGAACCAACTTATAACAACAAGAATTTGACATCGATATGGATGTCGCCGAAGATTGTGGGGAACAGCGGCGACTTTGACAAGATATTCGGAGAATTTGATGTTGAAACTCCAAAGGTGCTTATCGGCATTATTATTATTTTTTTAATGATCACGTAAATGATACGCATAACTGATAATAATAAGAAGTTGATTCCTAGTTTCTTCACTCTAAATATTGCTACCAAACTCATTCCCTCCTTCAGAGAGATAAACCAGTTTGACAGCTCGGACTCACGACTTAACTAATCATCAGTGACCTCCTTTCTGACTTCAAATCCTATTCACAGCTGACAGTATTCTTCATTCCTCTTCCTCATTCGATAAACCCTGCAGTAATCTAATGTCAGATGCACCAAGATCTTCCATAACCAGTGACTTGATCTCCTCAACATCCTGAAATGGAGCGAAGAAAACTTGGTAATTTTCAATACCAAATAAACTCAAACCTGCCATATTATCCGCAAGAAAGATCCTCCATCATCCCCTATCAGTATTGATGTTGTTCCAGTTTCCTTTCAATATCAACTTTCTCTTCATGGATTGACTCATATCCAGTTTATCCTGGCATAAACATTTTACTCACATAACCTCCTTAGCCTCTAAAAAGCGTGGTGTTCTTTTCCGTTCTAAACATTACTTCTTTTCCTCTCAATTCTTAATACTCTATGAGTCTCAGATCCGTCCAACTTTGGAGTACTGTTCCCACATTTGGGGTGGAGCATCTCAGACCTCACTAAGAATTCTTGACGATATTCACAAGAGGGCAGAAGCATAAGAGACAACTTGGAGCTATAGCGTTGAAAGAGGAGATGAGTTGGAAGAAGACACACTGCGTGAGCATTGATAAAGAGCTATTTAACAGCAGCAATGTCAGAGTATATCCCAAAGGTGAAACGACTAAACAACGTATGAGTAAAATGGATGAATGACGAGATTAAGAATGTGAAATCTGGAAGAAGAAGGCACTGTTAAAACAAGAAAAGACGAATGTTGGTGATAATCAGTTTCATGAAGAGTGCAAAGAGCAGGCCAAGAAGGTGACTCGGTTGATAAAGACAGCAGAACTGCAGCATGGTAAGAAAAATCCTCGGTTCTTTCGATGTGGCAAGTAGAAGAAAAAAAAATGACTGTTGGAGGATGGTGGTAACTGATGACACTGCAGAGGATATCGTTGCATTCATCAGCTTATCGGTGGATCTCATCCTCGTGAAAGGAACATCAAGAGAAGAAGCTGGACTGTAGAGGATATGGCAGAGGAGGGGGCTGATGGAATATAAAGTATTTATGAGTATACGAGGAGTTAAGTAAACTTGATATTAATAAGGCAACAGGACTTAGCGACATTTCGGCACGTGTCTTGAGAGAATGTTCTATGGAATCAATAGCACCTTTGGCCCACACACCTGTTTAACAAGAGTGATGGTCCCAAAGGAATGGGAAGTGGGAAAAATTGTTTCACTTCACAAAGGGGGATAAGACTGCGGCTACAAATTATAGGCCAATCTGTGTGCCTGGGGCTGATAAAAGCAGTATTTGTTATGATCATCTACATGGAATTTGTTAGATGAAGTCGTGTTTCAGCAATCTGCTTACGTATTACAACAGGATGAAAAATTCACTGGATAAAGATATGCTCATATGCGGTGATGTAGTTGGATTTTTCAAATGCCTTTGATAGACTGCCATGGCAATCTGGCGGCTAAATTGAAACAGATGGGATTAGATAACAGATTATTGAGTTGGATAGCTGATTGGCTGTCAGCAGGCTGTGAAGGAGGAGTGGTATCTCAAAAGAGGAAGGTCACTAGCGACGTGCCACCACAGGGATCTGTTTTGAGACCATTATTGTTTAACTTGTACGTTAATGGCATTGGGACCAGCTTAACGGATACACCCAGATTTTCGCCGATGATGCAAGAACTATGAGAAATAGAAGAGATGCTATGGCCTTAAGAGGATCTGAATATACTATGTGAGTGGGCAAATAAACGGAGTTACGAATTTAAGGTTATAAAGTACAAGGTGTTGAAATTTGGTAGCCAAGGTTGAGATGCAGAGTATACAGTTAATGGAGAAATTTTGAAGGAGGAGGAGATGAGATCTAGGAGTGATGGCAGGTAGAAGCTTGAAGTTTAAGCGTCACATTCCTAAAATTGTAAGCACATCCAGATTATGGTAATGAGAAGGACATTGGCATGCAGAAGCAAAGAGATTATGGTTCCCTTAGATAAGGCTTTGATCAGGTGCATATGGATTCCTGTGCACTAATTCTACCCTTGCCTCCGTCTGTGCACAGAGGGAGGCAAGGGTAGAATTAGAGACCTTCATACAAGTTGTATAAGGAGGGTGTGAGAAGCAGATTCTTTGTATGAAGAGCGATTGGTGAGTGGAACGCATTGCCTGAAAGTGTGGTGAGTGCGGAAACTGGATGAGTTCAAGGCACGGTTTGATGATGTTTTGGCATGAGAGAGCATAGACCTCCAGCAATGAGTCCGTTGACTCCATGGAGGTCAGATGTCAATAATAATTAAGAAGTAATAGTCTGATGAATTGGTGCGACGGCTAATGAGAACAGCATCGTGCATCTTAGTTCTGGCAAGTTTGAGGATGGAAATCTTTGACACCTTTATGAAAAAGGCTGCCTCACCTTCAGATGAAAAAAAATAAATTATAAAAGGTTCTGCCTCCTAGACGGCAGTCGAACCCAAATGTTTCACACCAAAGAGCATCGTCGATATCGGCTGAGCTACAGTGGCTCGTGAAAATGAAATAAATTAAAAGTATTTCTTCCTGGTTTGTCTCTTTTGCTCATATTTCCTAATAGTTCTTTAAAGTGAGTGCCGTTAAAAATATCTGCAAAGAATGACGTAATTTGAGCGTACCCATGATTTTTTTTTCCATGGACTCACTCACTCGGAATAAAAATCCGTGCTTCTTCATGTTTAATTCCATTCGTTATTTAGTTATAATATTCAAGTGAATTCAACAAGCATTCGATTTATAATGCAGTAGTTTTGCCAGAATCTCGTATCAAATATGAAATTCTGGCAGTTAAAAAGTTAAAAATCCACTTAAAAAGCAATTCCTTGCTTTTTAAGTGGATTTGGCGACAAGTCCAAGTGTCTTCACCATTTGATCCGCTAAACTGTTTCTTTAAGGCAAAAGTATTTCTCGTGCACAATTCAATGAAGTACAGTGAAAGTCTTTTACCTCAACCAGATTAGAAGAAATCCTTTTTTGATGCTTGCCCACCGCATTTTCAGAATATTTCAATTCCATTATTTTCATTCCTCAGCTTTAAATAAAAAACAAAACGAATGTCGGGAAGTTGGCAGACGAATTTGTTCGCACCATTTACGAGGTAAAAATATTCCCACGGGGATGAAGGAATACCTCCGCTTTAAGTTTTTTTGTTTTAAATGGATTTTTTGGTAACTTTTAAATACGACTTCGCGGCTGTTAGCTCGGATCTTATCAATGGCCTGCGATATTCCGAGACGTTTCTTTGCGCCACACTCTGCTTATCGTCGTATGAAGAGCACCTTTCATTCTATTCGACTCCTCTCTCCTTCCGCCTCAAATACTTCTGAAGTTGTGGATTTCATATTTCAAAACCATTTGGGTTTTAACTTGGACCAATCCCGTTGCTTTTAGGCTTTCTTGAATTGATTGAATGAATAAGAACGCCAAGCAGTTTGTCGCAATGCAAAAGGATGGTTGGGACACCAAACGTGGTTTGTATTTTTATCCTTAACAGCTTTCTTATGAAAATGTTGCTTTTTTCTTTTAAAGAAAAACGATATTTGAACAAGTTAGATTAATCTTAGAGTATCCTTTATTATTAAAGAGTCGTTTTGCTGCATGACTGAACCTCATTTTGTTTTATTCGAAGGTTGACATTGCGTTCTACTATGATTTGGTGATCTTCACCATACGAGCCATTTACAACGAAAAGATGAAGAAGAAATGGCCGGAAACCCTGGAATACCCCAAGTGCGGAGAAAACATGACAGCAGATCACAGAGTCCAAAGAGGAAATACAGCACTCTATATCGCCATGAGTCAGGTAAGCACAGCAGGTGGGGTGGGATTGGATTTTTCTCTGTTAAGGGAATGAAAGATGATCAGCGCAGAATAAAAGTAATTGGATTCTCAAACACCGTTCAAGCAAAACTGGTCGGTTTACCTCAGAAACGCATCACCCTTAAGGGGAGTAGAGTGAAGGGAGATACACCAAGATCATAAGCAATGAAGAATTTCACGCCATCTCCCAACAGTTAATATTAGCAAGGATTTAAAAGCCCAAGCGCCGCGCGCGGGAACACACCCATCAGGATGTATTATTATCTGATACAATCGCTTATGTATCACTAGCTAACAAATCTGCTATTTTATCTGATGTTTTAGGCGGTGGGCGGGTTGCATCGCCCAGCGCGTTGACTACAGTCTGGCTGCAGTTGACTACAGTCCAGCGCGTTGACTACAGGAGGGCATCAGAAGATCACATCTGGTCTTCAAAATGGAATTTCAGGATTACGTACCCTTTATCACACTCTCCGTTATAACATTACCGATCTATCTCCGGTAGAATTCTCATAAAAATATTCTTGGTTTATATTTGGAAAGTTTGCAGTAGCACTGGACTCCTCCCCCCCCCCAAAAAAAAATCCTAAAAGAAATGTTAGTGGATATAATTATACACGTAAAAAATGATATTAAAAAAAATGGCAAACTAGGGAGCAACCAACGAAATATCCTATTTCGGCCACCCTGAAGTACAGCCCTTGGTCCTCAAACTCCCCCATTCACTTTGGTGTCATTTGCAAATGCAGACTCAGACGTGAACTGCAATGGACTCGATACAGACCCCTGTGGAATCTCACTAATTACCAGAGCCTGATTGGGAGCGTAACCATTCAATATGGTAACAGCATTTGCCTTTGCTCCTCGGATAATCCTTCCGACTATTAATGCCGTATTTTCTCATTTGAAAATGAGACGAGTGTGCCGGAAAGTATCAAATACCTTGCTACAAATCCAAATCCATTACGTCAGAGCTATTCCCTACATACAAATTGCCTTAAAACCGTGATTTCATGGCAATGGGTTTACTCTTCTTCGCACAGTCCACATAACAGGACAGTTGAGATATCAGGAAACATTCCTCGCAAAAATCTTCCACTCAGTCCTTCATTGACTCTTCACTTTCAGCTTTAAGCAAAGCACCTGTCCAGCGTTTTATTAATGCAAAAAATTTGTTTAAAACATTTGATTTGTCAATCATATTCCTTGTGCTGAAGGACCACTGAGATTTACACTGTTCCTTTCTGATGATCATTATATTATACCTACATACTCGTATAACTCCTTACTTAGCCCTGTAATCTAAATTTTTTATGAATTTAGCAGTATTCGTACAAACGATTTTATAACTATCGAAGGTCAACGGTTCATCGCTGACAGTTCATCACAGGAAAAAACATGCCACACAGAACATCGCGGAGAACACTCTTCACGGGTAAATTCACGGCGAGGAAATTGAAATAATATTGTAGTGATATATGAAAAACTAATGCAAAACGAGACTTGTTTTAGAAAATTGTTTCTTTCTGTATTCTGTGTTATTTATTTGATTTGATTCCACTTTTTTTAAAATAATATTTTTACTCTGTATAAAGTGAAATTAATATTTGGATCACTGATCGGCGAGTTTCCTCTCTGTTTATTTCTTAAAATATTGATCTTTTCTTTTTTTCTTCTTCTTAATTAGATACTACAGACTTTATGAAACTGTGATAGGGTGGGTTAGGGAGCAACAGTCCCAAATTTAACTTTTTTTTTTTTTTGTAACCTTTCAAAGAACTTAAGAACACTCATCCAAATGCAATTTCTTTTTTCACTGAGCTAATTCATGAGGTTGAGATGCATTCAAGTACAGGACACCCGTGTATTTTAGAAGTAACTCCACACTTCCATAGTAAAGACATTTTTGAAGGCAATTATTGTTTTACAAGGATACCGTAAGACTGCATGTGCACTTCTGAATAATCTTTAACACGAAGTTTGGAAATTAGCGCGAAAATAACTGACAATATTTCGAGTAACACACGTGCAAAGTATCGCGGAAACGACCACTAGAGGAAGAAATTCCAGGTGAAAGAGTAGTTCACTCTTTCTTATAATTATTTCCGATGTTCAGTTGGCAAAGATAGAAAGAAAATAATCATGCGAACTTTCTTCTGGGGGGAAAAAAAAAAATCATCTGTTGCGATTTCGAGCAGAAAAAAATTTCAAACTAAACTGAGTTTATTATTATTATTATTATTATTATTATTATTATATATAATATATTCAGATAATGGCATTTCCGAAGGAAATAAACCAAAATATATTTATTTCAATAAATGTTATTTTAAAAAATATATAAAAATTTATCTGTTTATATATTTTTAATATGATTTTCAAAGCAAACATTCGAAAACTGCACGAAAATAATTTCTGCAATATTGTCATTAAAATACATAAATTGTCTTGTTCCGTTGAGCTGATGGGGAGAATTAAAAAGGGGGCAAATTTGCTACCACTCAAAACATTCATTGCAAAGGCTGGTCAAGTTTCCATTTCAGGATTGATTTTTTTTTTTCTTTTATTTTTAATATGTGAAATTTCTATATTTGGGGGGGGGGGGGAGAAATGCAATAAATAAATTGTGCAGCAAAAAAGTTTAAATACCGAAAGCAGCAAATAGCGCAGTAGACTTTAAATCAAGTGATAGGAAGTTATGCCTTTACAACTAATACCTTTACAATTGCTATTAAGGGATTAACGCGAAGAGGGGGGGGGGGGTTAATTACATGATGAAAGGCAGAATGCCCTCATGTTTTGATCCATGAGTAATCCTAAGGTGGTCTGAGTATTTCGTCTCTATCGCCAGTTTGGAGGTTAAAAAATTATTTCAAAATATTCTGAGGGGGGAAAAATGCTCTCGAGCACATTTATTGAAATAAATATGGTTGGAACATTTTTTTTTCTTCTGATATGTCGTGAGATTATGCTTTCTCTTACAGATTTAGATACACTGTTATTGTTTGAGAAAAACTATTTATTGAAGAAGACCTTGTGTAAAGTCGCACTGCATTCTTGTTTTAAGGCTAATTTTAACATCGGAAATTTGTATTCAGCAGTATTTCTACGAACTTGCATTTGAAAAACGAAACAGATTGTTATGATTATTGTGGTTATTTGTGGAGTGCTCGTTGCGATCATAATCATCGTTTCTTAACCGTTGGAAAAAATACGGTGAAATTATCTGAGACAAATCCTGTCGGGAAGTGATTTAAACTTTATGTTCGCTTTGGGGTATTCCGATCACAATCCCTCTCTTCCTACCCGCCACTCAACAGCAACTAAATTGTAAATATTTACTTTTTTCTAATTTCGTACTTCGTGTTTACCCGTCGACAAATGAAATAATTTGTCGACGGGTTGAGGGTTGATTTTTTTATTTTATTTGTAATTTTGTAAAATTACAGTTATAACATTTACAAATAGATTGCCTATTATTATTATTATTATTATTCGTACTTAAAAAAAAGGTTATCTTTATTGTCATGCAAGTAGACAGGAATGTTTCTTTCTTTCATTAAAAAAAATGAAGCGCGTGAAATAATTTTTTTGCGCTTCTGTTTCTACAGAATCTTTTTTCTTTGAATACGCCAAACAACATTATTTTTTACTTCGCTATTTTGTAATAAAAATATTATTAGTGCCACCCTGAAAATTTCTTTTCTGTGGCACACACTGCCATAAAAATTTGAAATTTCGGCAAACTATTTTTATTTACTAAAAAAGTCCTTGCATTAAGCGGAATGGCGTTCCAGAAAATGTTTCGAAAAAAAAATCGCGGAGGATGATTTATCCAATAATTATCGCGACAGTTCACACACACACACAACACGAGAAATTTGGAACCTATAGCACGTCAGTGCTGTGTGGGGGCAAGTGAAAAAAGTTCACGTTAATTTTTTATTGTTCTTGTTGTTTTGCTTTTCAATCGTTGCATGTTTTCATGCAACAACTGCAAGACAAAATTTTAATATTATGATATAATACGAGCATCTCTGTTGAGAATTCATGTGGTATTCAGCCTGTATCTTTCCCAAACCCTCTCCCATTGCAGGATTTTGGGTCCACTTCTCCCATGGTGACCCACTCAATATCGGTAGTGTATCCATTCCCCTAGACAAGGGGATCGAATACACCATGATACTTTTCGATTTTGCTAAGCCTTTTAACAGAATACAGCATGGACTGTTGCATAAATTGGAGAATACGAGATTAGATTATAAACTATCTGTTGGCATGGATAAGTGGATGGCTAACTGACATCAAAAAGTCGTATATGGGGGTGTGAATCTGCAAGATTCAAGGTGATCGGTGGTGTGTCTCAAGTATCAATCCTTGACCTTTTGTTATTCAATCTGTACATTTATAACATTGGAAAGGATTTGACATGCGGCACACGGCTATTTGTTGATAATCCCAAGATTGGTGTGGTAGTCAGGAATGCTGCTGATATGCAGTACATGCAGAAGGATTTGAATAAGCTAGAATTGTGGTAATGAAAAATGTGTGTCAGAGTTCAATAGTAAATGTAAAGTCATTCACTTCGGCGTGAATAGATATCCAACGTCGTATTATATTGGTGGGATTATGCTTGAAGAAACTAATGATATAGGGATCTTGGACTGTTAGTAGATAGGAGGTTCACGGGCCATGTAGCAAAGATTGCAAATACAACTCAAAAGATAATTGCAATGCTCAAACGAACGTTCACATGTAAGGATAAGGATGTTATTTTGCCTCTTTACAAGGCCTTGATAAGACCTCACTTGGACTGTTGTGCGCAGGGTCTAGTCTCCTGGTTTCTGTTATGATTCTGATATATATTGGAGAGAGTAAAAGGAGAGTGTTGAAAATGATGTCAGGATTGTGGAATACTGATTATGAAGACAGATTGAGAATTTGTAGGCTGCATGCACTAGCAAACAGGAGAAAGAGGGGTGATATGGTTGAGATTTACAAACCTCTGAAAGAGTCATGCAGGATTTCAGTAGATGAAAATTTTCATTTTATTGCGCGAATGTGAACTGTACTCAACTTGCTGATGTTGGCAGGCATAAAGGTTAGTCTGTTCCGCTATGAAGGAAAGAATATCATGGTGTAGAAGGAAGAAGCCCGAAATGTTGCTGAATCAAAAAGTCTAGTAATTCCTGGCATACCCATGAATGGAAACCGTGGACAAGCTGGTCTCTGTTAGTGGCAATCACCCACCTTCTGCGCGAAGACGTCTAAATTCCATGAAGAATGGCTATCTTCAGAGCTAGAAAAATTTCCCCCATCATCGGTAGCGAAAGAGCTACTTGAAAGGCGAAGGCTCCAACTTTTCGGCATCTCCCGAACTTTTATTTTTTTTTACCTCAAATGTTATTGATACTACTTGCCATCTGAGAAATAAATTGTGTCTTGGATATACTTGTAAATATTCATTTCTGCTAGAGTAGCAGACTGTAAGCTAACGGAGATTACTGATCGCCTATTGACAGACAGAAGAAAGAACACATCTCAGTAGGCTCACCAAAGAGTCCCAAGCAATAACAATATTTTACACATAAATTTCTCGTTTATCTTACTGAATGATTAGCAGACATTCGAAATATTTCATTCTGATATTGTTGTTGTAGAATGAGAGTTTATTTTTTTCAATATTAATTTTCCCAATCACCAACATCACAATTTCCTAATTATAATAATTTAGTTCTCGTATCGAAAAGTATCTGGTACAATGACTATGTTACATCGCAGTTGCGTGTGAGTGAGTGAGTGTAAAAGAGATTTATCCATCTAAAGCGAAATACAATTTTAATTCCATTGTGGAAACTTTGGAAATGAAATTTCACTTTTGACGCACGCACCAGCACATATGCTGAACGATAAACTATAAAGAAAGTACCGCTACTTCGAAACTGGCGCGTGATATCTAAACTAGCAGTGAATATAAACAGAACAATTTACTTCATCACCATTTATTTCGATTCGTAATGAGCGATTCTGGGAAACCAAGAGAGTTCTCACGCGCATTCTTAAATTTGGAGCTCTTGCGCCCTAATCATCCTATCATACTTTTGTAAAAGAAATTTATTTTGCAAAAGTAAAATTTTAAGAAATAAACAGAAATTGGAGAACTCACCAATCAAAGTATTAATCACGTTATACAGAATAAAAGGTAGCATTAAAAAAAAAAGCTAAATGAAATCAGTTCCTAAAATATGTCTTTGGTTAGGCACTCGCTTTCCATGCGCGTCATTACAATATTATTTCGATTTCTTCGAGATGAATTTTCTCTGCGAGGAATATTCCCCGAGATGAATTGCACAGCGATGAGTTATGCGAACACGCAGTTCAACGAATCTCTACGCGGTGCGTAGCCATTCCAACCATTCGTTTTCTTCCATGGATCAATTCGTTTATCTACTTGGATTGTTTCTAGGGTTATTATGAACATAGTTTTCGTGGCTGTTTCTTACCGACCCTGTTTTCAAGTCACTGTAAATATTTCTGCAGGAAAAATGCTACACAAGAGCAAAACAAAGCTGCTCTGGCATAACATTATGACCTCCTGATTTTTTGTTAACCGTAATAAAAAAAAATCAGAATTAGGGGAGCCTTCTCCCATGTTCTTGGTGCATCATTTTCCTTCAGAGTTTTGATAAGATTTTGTAGATCATTTCTTCACATACATACATACATATATTCTACTCGGTTGTAATGGTGCATTTTAAAGAATAAATATTTAATGACTTAAACCGAGATAAAATATGACGTTTTAATGAAAATGATACAACTATTTCAGCCTTCTTCGGGTATCCACTAAAGGTAGAACACAGTAATAAAAATTAAAGTTGCAAAAAACTGAGAATTACAGGCAAAAAAATGCAATTCATAATTGACACAAAAACGTTGTATTTTTCAAGTTGTTCTATCTAACGCGCTATTGTTTGTTGCATGCGAGCTTGCAAGTTCTCGTGAACGCCAGTATTGAACTACTGCAGCGTGGCTATCAGGGATGTTGTAACTCAAATTGCTGTTCAAATGTTCAGGATTAAGGAGGATTTCCCTGGACTCCACGATTTTCCTTTCAAACTCATCACTGCAGCGAAAAATGTTTACGGATTCCAGCAAACTGAGCAACTCTGTAGATATATATATATATCCTAACCTGAACATTATATATTTTGTTTTTTTTTCGGATTAGGATGGAGTTATAGTTGAACTTCTAAAACAGGTGGAGAAATGATCTACAAAATCTTAGCAAAACTGTTTACTTTATGTCTGAAGAAAAATAATGTACTAAGAACATGAAAGAAGGCTACCCTAATTCTGATATATAAAAAAGGTTGTAAAATAGATGACTTAGCGAACTACCTATCAGTCTACTATCGATGTTTACAAACGAAACCTACAAGTGAAGAAACCACACGTCAAGACCATCAAATTAGCATACACCAATGACACAGCAGCAATTCATTTCAATGGAAACATCTCTACTGCGGAAACACAGAGAGGTATAAGACAGGGTGAGAATATCTCCAAAATTATTCACAGCATGCCAAGAAGAATCATTCAAACATCTTGATTGAGAAGGGAAAGGCCTAAAGTTAAATAGAAGATATTTAAGCCATTTACACTTTGCAGATGACATTGTTATCTTTACTTCAACTGTGCATCAATTACAGACTCGTGTCCATGAACTCCAAATTGCTAGCCAAACAGCTGGCCTAAAGATAAACTGAAACAAATTCTCAAGTTATGTTCAATAGCATATCTTGAGATTTGCAACCAGAGATAATCAAAATCAGTAATGATTTTAATTATCTCTTTTATTTTTATTTTTAAAATTATTTTATTATTATTTTCATTTTTAAAATTATTTTATTATTATTTTCATTTTTATTATTTTGATTATACTTTTCATGGATTGAGGCCTACAGAGGCCTGTTCAGCTTCAAACGTCATCGTTGAATCTCTTAAGAGGATGTCCTGGTTTTCTTTTTCCTAATGGTTTGTAATTTAAGGCTTGTTTTTGTAATCTTTGTTTTTATTCCTTTGACATGTTCCATCCATTTCTTTATCTTTCTTTGTTTTTCTATGTTTTTTTTCTTTGTTTTTCTATGTTTTTTTTTCTTTGTTTTTTTCTAAGGGGTGGTTAAGGGTCAAAGTTGTATAACTGAGAGCAGACCTCCATGGAGCCGGAGCTTTTAAAAGGAATGCGGAGAACCGACCAGGGCTTCTGACCTAATGTCCAATCCTCACCTTCTCGTGGTGCAACCTGTTGGGTATCTACCAGGATACTGAACGAACGAGGATGGGCTGACAATTTGGGATTTAGCCGACCAAATTGTGTTCTTATTGGTTAAACCACAATATTAAATGATAGTACAACATGATAGAGTTTCATGCCGGCTGGGGCGTCACCCGGTTAAACAAGGCCCCCGTTGTTTTCGCCAGGGAACCAGGGCGAACAGCAAAAAGTCAGCTACTGGAACAAATCTGAAAGCACACCCCAACTCAACATCACCAGAGTTAAAGATCGGTACTATCAACATAAGAAGCCTGAATGGCAAAGAAATGGAGCTAGCTGAAGAATTAGATAAGTACCAGATCGACATAATAGGGGTGACTGAAACAAAAAAAGAAAAAAACTGGTGAGAACTTTCTGAGCAATAAATACAAAATGTAATATTCAGGAAATGACAATCAAGGAAAAGAAGGAGTAGCCATAGTATTCAACATAAATTACGGGGCTAATCTTCTTGAATGGCAGGCAATCTCAAGTAGAGTAATGTGGGAAAATATGAGAATGGGGAACTGGAAAATGAGACATTTTTGTGCCTATGGTCCCACAGAAGGTTCTACTAAGGTAGAAGTGGAGGAATTTTTTGAGGCTTTAGAGAAAACAACTGACACAATGAAAAAGGAAAAGTTGGTCCTTGTTGGGGATCTAAATAGCAGAGTAGGAAATGAATGTCAGACATACAAAAATATTTTTGGAAAATTTGGAGAAAAGAGCAAAGCTAATAATAATGGCAAATTCTTGACATGGACTGGTTATTACTAACACCATGTTCCAACCTGAAAATGTGCACAAATTCACATGGAGAGAAGAGGCAAGGAATAAGAAAAGTCTCATTGACTATGTTATTGTTGATAGTGATGTTTTCTACCTGGTGCAGGACACCAGAGTGTACAGAGGATTTGAAATTGGAAGTGATCACCATTTAGTCTTGAGCAGGATAAAATTGAATTTCGTATTGAAAAGAGTGAGTAAGAAAGTTTTAAAGTGGATAAACATTGAGCAGCTCTCAGATGTGAACTGTAGACTAAAATACACAAACATTGGTTAAGTGGATAAAAATACCTTATTGTTTTTCAGCCAGTAAGCGAAACTAAGATCGAAAACTACGATCTGAACGTTTAATGCCGACGAACTGTCGGTGGACACAAGCGTAAGTGACCACTTGGTAGTGCCACACCACGGCAACTCGTTGCAAAGTTGGAGCACGATCCCTCACTATTCTTGATATTTTCTCATAATGTAAAAACACACAGCTCCTAGGAGATGTAGTACTGTTTTACATTATGAGGAGAGGTCACTACCCAGACCGGTTTCGACCTTTTTTGAGGTCTCATCAGTGAGTAGCTAGACCTGGATGATATCAAAGTTTAAGTGAAGAGAACTTACATACTTTTGCTATACGATTGCCAGAAAGGTGTGTCACTATATTATATTATAACATATTATAACTAAGATGAAGTGCCAAACGGCTATTTTTTCCTGGCGAGGTTGATAGGTTAAGGGGATAAATGTCGGCATGAAACGTTCAGGTCGTAGTTTTCGATCTTAGTTTCGCTTACTGGCTGAAAAACAATAAGGGATTTTTACCCCATTAACCTATCAACCTCGCCAGGAAAAAATAGCCGTTTGGCTTTTCATCTTATACACAAACATTATTCAAGAAAAAAATAAAAGAGTTTGAGAACAGGCACCAAGCCCTGGAAATTCAGTGGCAAGCCATGTGATGAGGTTGTCTGCAAGGATAGAACAATGAGAACTCCATGATGCACACAGGAAGTTAAAGAGACAGTGAAGGAAAAGAGGAAAGCGTATCAAAAGTTCCTGGCAAACAAGTCAGCTTTTGCTCTTAGAGAATACAGAGACAAATGTAAGAAAGCTAAACAGTGTGTAAAACTAGCTAAACAAAAGTCATGGGAAGACTTTAGCAAGAACATAGAAAATAAATATCAAGAAGGTGGTAAGATATTCTGGAGGTTGTTGAAGAAGCTTAGAAATGGAGGAAAGAGTGCTGTAAAAAGAGTTAGAGATGATAATGGTGACCTGAAAACAGGAGAAAAAGATATCCTTGAAGTATGGAGTAATTACTTTGAAAAATTGCTAAATGAAACAAGCAGTGAGGACAGCACAGTGGTAAAAAACACTCACCAGGCATGCAGTCAGGAATACATATCCATACTTGAAGTAGAAAGAGCTATCAAAGGCTTGAAATGTGGAAAGGCAGCAGGAGTTGATGATATTCGACCAGAAATGCTTAAGTATGGTGGTATAAAAGTCTTACAGTGGCTGCACTGCATAGTTCAGAAAGCCTGGACAGAGGGACGAATTCCCGATGATTGGAGTAGAGCTCTCATAGTACCCATATATAAAAAGGGAAATAAAACTGCATGTGAGAATTACAGAGGTATTTCTGTACTGAGTGTTCCTGGCAAGTACACTTCAAAAACGGTTGAGAAGAATTGTGGAAGAAAGCTTGGTGAAAAACAAGCTGGATTCAGGCCAAATAGAGGCTGTCAGGATCAGATCTTCACTTTACGACAAATAGTTGAGAAAGCATGGGAATATAACAAAGATCTTTGTTTAAGTTTTGTCGATCTGGAAAAGGCATATGACAAGGTGCCAAGAGAGAAGCTATTCAATACGCTGCAGTTATATGGTGTCAATGGGGCATTATATCAAGCAATACTTAGTCTTTATTTGAGTTGTAAGTCAGCAGTTAGAATTGAAGGAAGTACAACAAGATGGTTTAATGTTAAATCTGGTGTGAAACAAGGATGTACATTATCTATATGGATCACATTATGAAGGAAAGTGGTATTAAACCTGAAATCAAAATTGAAGATGTTAATGTCAGCTCTTTGCTTTATGCGGATGATGTTATACTTCTAAATAAATCCGCTACAAGTTTGCAAGATTCCCTAACTAAATTGAATAACTGTTGTAACAGATATGGTATGAAGGTCAGCATTAAAGACAAAGACAATGAAAATAGGTAGAATTGTTGAAAATGCCAACTGTGTTGTGAACGGGGAACCTGTGGAAACAAGTAAAACATTTCAGCAACTTACTCACGATTTTTAGTGAAGATGGCATATTCAATATAGAAAGACACAACAGAATCAGCAAAGCTGGTATTGTAGGAAGTCAATTGAATAAATTCATATGGAATAAGAGAGAAATTAGTCGGAACACTAAATTAGCTGTATACAAGACAGTGTTCAAACCAATTTTAACTTATGGATCTGAGAGCTGGGTCAGAAGTAAAACACTTGGGCAAAGACTAGAGACCGCAGATATGAGAGTCCTGAGAAAGATTAGAGGCGTAACAGATGGCATCAATGGCAACATCATATTAAAAACGAGGATATTAGGAAAGAAATTGACATTGTCAGTATCCAGGAATGCGTTAGCAGAGCTAATCTCAGGTGGTATGGTCACTTAAACAGAATGGGCGAGGAAAGATTAGCAAAACAATTGTTCTCTGCCAGGTTGGCAGGAAAACGACCCAGAGGAAGACCAAGATATAGCTAGATTGATATGTTACAAAGTGCTTTCGACGATAGAAATATAAGATCTAATAAAGTTGGAGTCTTGACAAGTAACAGACTGATTTGGAGGAAAATTGTAGATAGGAAGTTAGTAATGATGTAAATTTTTCATGTAGTACTATCATATCCTGTACAACCCTTGAGGGTACATGGCATGAATTTGATGATGATGATGTTTTTTCTATTACTGATTCTTGGTTTAATTCTTTCATAATTTCTTTTGTGATCGAATATATGTATTTTGTAGTTTTTCTCATAAACTTCATTTCAGCTGTTATTAATATCTCTCTCTTTTTGTTTTATTGTTTAGATTTCATTTCCATACTATAGGGACTGGTAGGGCTAATGTATCGTATGCTTTTAGTCTGGTTTGTTTATGTAGATTAGATTTAAAACAGAGTTAATTACACCTGTTATTTTTAAATATTTCGCAACGTTTAGGTTTATATCTTTTTCATTGTCATGTGCGATCATACATCCTAGTTAGTTAAATGAATTCACCTGTTCTAAGATTTTGAAGTCCAGAGAACAAGCTGCAAAACTATCAGGATGCTTGAATGAAACGATATGGAAAAATAAACACCGTAGAGTAGAAACAAAAACCAGAATTTATAAAGCAGTAATGAGGCCTATTATGACATATATTGCAATAAGAAGAACCAGATACTAAAAAAAACAAGACAAATGTTAAACACGGATGAAATCAATATATTAAGAAAAAACAGTAAATAAAACTAGATCTCATAAAATAAAAAAATATAGATATAAGAAAACAATGTGAAATACAATCAATAAACAATTGTTGGGTATCAACCCGAAGAATAAAATAAATTGAACAGGTAGAGAGGAGTGAAGATAGAATAATAAAACACGTTTATAGTTGGAAATCAAAGAATAAGAGAACAAGAAGACCTAGAAAAAGATTAAAAGATACCATTAAAGAAGATGAAGGCTTGGTCACAACAGATATTACATCTAATGCGTGAAGAAGAAGATCGTATTGGATCTTGTCCTTTAAATTACATCATTGTTGATTTTCTGTTGATATCATCATTCCATAATCTTTGTCTATCTCATTTAGATTTAAAATATCTTTCTGTAAATTATCTTCAGAATTTGTAATTAGTATTTGATCATCAGCAAAAATGAGTGTTTAGGTTCACAGTAGGAGAAAGTTTAATACCTTGGTGGAAATTTTTACTCCATTTTATTATTATTACATCATTCATTTAAAATAAATATTAAAAACAGTTGATAAAAAGGGACATCCTTGTAGGACTCTTTGATTTATCTCTCTATCGGATATGATAATTCATATTTTTATCTTATTTGTATTTGATTATTTTCACATATATATATATATACTTACAGCTTTTAGGATATTATTTGGTATTTGTCTTTCTTTTAATATGTTAAATAAAATACTTCTTTTAACTTGAACAAGTACTTTTCAAAGTCAATAAATGTAATATGCATGTTTCTGAATTGTACAGGAAAACCCCGCTTAACGCGAATTCGATATGAGCGATAATCAGTTAGCGCGATTGAGAGAAATTACACTATTTCCTGCTTTAAGCGAGTGATTAATCAGTTAACGTCATTTTTAACTTTATGCGAAATTTTTTGTTGCCAATCTGCAGCGAGCGGAAAAGCTGGAAGTCATTAACCTCCCTACCGGCTGAGGTGGATGAAATATCCACCCCACCATAGCATTCTGCATGGATCAAAACTTCATCGGCATTGTCCCTTTCATCATGCCATTACCTCCCTCCGCCGTTAATCCCTTTACGGTTATTTTAGAGCCATTCGTGGATTAACTGTCTGACTAACAGTTTGTGTCACCTGTCTTTACACACACCGTTTTACTTGGAATTTTCTTTACTGTCCTAAAATATTTCACTTTTTTGCCTCTAAAATGATTTATTGTGTTTCTTTTCAAAAATTGAAACAAATTTCACATGTGCGAAAACAATCAATCTTGAAATGACCATCGATCAGCCTTTGCAATGAATCTATTTAGTAGTAGCAAAGTTGCTGTATTATAAATTTATTCTTCAAATCACTGCAGCAGAACAGTTGCACTGGCTGTTCCAATATAGAAACAGCTTTTTTCGAGAATTTTAAGATGTTTGCATTGAACATATTATAGCACGTATTTCTATTTTTAAATAATATTTATTGAAATAAATATGACCTTTTGCTTTCTTTCCTAGCAAAATACCGTTATATGGATTATCACATTTCAGTTCTAGAAACGATTTTTTTTTGTTTTATGAACAACAAACGATGTTATATTGCATAACTCGGTTTCCGATTGTGAATCTTTTTAGTATCGAGAATTTATATCCAATGATGTTTTAATAGGGATTTTTAGCCTTTTTTTTTTTTTTTGTAGGATGCACATTACTATAATATCCAATGCGTAACCACCGTAGATATGTTGAAAATATAATATGAAGGATATCATATACAGAATAATTCAACATTTATGCTCATTTTGAAGATTTCCTAATGCTTACCCCTCACCCTTATCCTCTCCTGGAATTCAATTACATAACCACTCTAAATTTCTACAGGTTCGAAAACGTTTCTAGACAGTATTCAAAATCTATTACTTCATTTTACCGTTTCGACAAAAGAAATAAGGCAATAAGGTTGTTGTACCCTGAAGCTTCTAATTCTGTACTATTTCTTTGCAATCTAAAACGAGCTGCTCTACTGTCTGCTGAAATGATTTGAAATTTTAGAAATGCTATGCTATATTTTCACCACATAAAATTGTTTATATGCACACCACACAAAAGAAAGTTCAGTAGTATTATTTTAGTTTCTTTTTCTTAAAATAATCGAAATATTTTTACTTATGCTTCTGGGTGCTATATCTGAAGTAATCTACGTCTTAGAAATACTTGTAGTAATCCTCATAGCTGGTGGGAAAGGTAAAGGCTTAGATTACTCTCAGTGCTATTGAGGAAGAAAATTGAGAACGCTTAGCTAGAAGGGACACTAAAGTGCCTCAAGCTATAGTCCGAGATGCATCAAGAATGTCGTGTTTTGTTTTCAATTGTTGATTAGTAGACATCCTAACATAGAAGAAAATACAGACATTTCTTTTACAGGCTGATACAGTATTAATGCTGAAATAAGTTCTTAATTTATAACGATCAGTTTCATTTTTATTATCGAAAAATTATAAATTATTTCATATAATTATCTTGAAAAAGAGGACTTGAATTATTTTAAAAGAAAAGGACCATATACTTCACATAATCTTATTTTTTGGGGAGGGCAGGAAGGTTATATTGAAGACTTATTCAATTTGCAGATATTTCAGAGAATTTATTTTATAAATCGTTCACAAGACAACTGTTTTGAACGTAAATCACTTGGGAAACATGCCCATTCATTTTAGTGTAAATAGTAGCAAAGATTTAGCTACTTCAATAATGTCACCTATCTAAACTAGAAGAAAATATCGTTATATCTGCTGATGTTAGAACTCTTACATAAATAATTTTTCTGGCATGAATTCTCTATCAGCTATAATGTAATCAATCTACAGATTTCTGCCCTCTTGTATTCTACCATCTTATGCGCAGTGATTTCTTCTTTGTACTACAAGAAAAAAATCAGATAGCACAAGAAAAATATGGAGTATTTTCTTTTTCAATGGGTGAATTTACAATGTTCTCACTTTGTGTTTTGAAAAGAAAGTACAAATGATTTTTTTTCTTACTATTTTTGCCATTAGAACATCTGATACAATTACAAGAGTGGCATTTTACCGTTTTCCTCCCACACGAGAAAAAGAAATATGACAATAATATTGTTGATTCGGTCGAACTTTTATAGTGGAAATTTTTAATACAAAACTTTGTAATTTAAATATATACATATATAAGCAAAAGTATTGCTTATTATAAATTTGGAGCATAATATCTGAACTAGCAGAAAATATATACATATCAATTTAAATCATAACCGTTAATTTTATTTTGTAATGACCGGGAAACCAAGAAGGTGAAAGTGAAAAGAACAGTAGAATACAATATAAAGAAAAAAAATTAGTGATATGTTTAAAGAATTTCATTATTCTTTATAAAGCAAAGTCGCTCAAGCATGTCCTTCAGGAAATCTGGGAAGTATACTTCGAATCATGATTTTGAACAAAAATATAATATAATATCAAACGTCGGCAGCTGGTTTTGTTAAATAATATTTCAAATAATTATTGTGAATTAATTTCTTCGAGAACAAAGAAAATGGTTTGTAGAGTAAGCAATTAGAAAAAAAAATTAGCAAAAAAATTAAAAACTAAATTGGTTCTGGAATGTAACGCAATATTTAAGTGAAGAAATTAGGCAAGTATCTTTATTTTGTCCAGGCATTAAAATTGTATTTTACGATAAAAAGAGAAAATAAAAATAATTTCTATATTTTTAGTTTATCCAATATAACTAAAATTCAGTTACCCAGCATAGAACAAGGAAGTGCATTTCTTGTTATAGGTAACTGAGACACAGCTATGAGCCTGAGATAATCTGATTAAGTGCTCTCTTCAGCGTGAGGGATTATCACACCTTCTAATGGACATGCTGGCCGAATTGCACTTCTTATCCATGTTCCTTCAACAGGTGTATTGAATCGTATCCAGATTTATCTGGACGTCTATAGACGTCCTAGCCGGTAGGGAGGAGACATGAAAGTGGCGCTAGTAATACAATGATTGTGCGAGACCTGGGATACAGCGAGTCCACAGTTTGGACTATATTAAAGAAGAGCAAAGAATATAAAGAACAATAAAAAGTTGTTGCTGCTTCTTTACGCATGTAGATCACTCGAAATAGAAGCGATTTAATGATCGAGATGGTCTTCTATCACTCTGGATTGAGCATTACAACTAGAAAAGAATACCTCTTAGTACACGCAATATTCAGGCAAAAGCTCTCAACATTTTTACCTCATTGAAAGAGACCAAATTTCAAGAGGAATGTGAAAGCCTTACTGCGAGTTTAGGAGTTAAGGATGATTTGACCGTTTTAAAAATCTGAAAACGTAAGAATAACTAGGGAATGTGTAGTGCTGATAAAGATTCTGCTGCCACGTTTCCTGAAGAATTGCAAAGCATAATTCAGGAGGGTGATTATAACGATCGGAAAATATTCAACGTCCACGAAACTGGTCTCTTTTGGAAGCGTATGCCAACAAAAACTTTCCAAGCTAAAACTGAAGCATCTCAACCAGGATGCAAAGTATCTAAAGATCGTCTTACGCTTAGATAGTCTAATGCAGAAGGCGACTTTAAACTGAACTCTATGTTAGTTTACCGTGCGCAAAATCCAAAATCTAACATTATTGAAGAAATCAGCACAAATGGAAAAAATAACTTGGATTTAATGAACTGGATAATGAAGATGTGAGAAACTTGCTCGATTCTCATTCAGAACAGTTAAGCGAGAATGATCTCCTTCATCTTGAAGAACAGCGTGCATATGAAGAAGATAAGGAGTGCGAGCAAGAAGAGAATGTTACGACTAAGAAGTTAACTGCAAAAGAACTTGAGCTAGTTTTCAATCACATTGAGTATGCTAAGGAAATTTTGTTTGATGCTGATCCTAATATGGAACGAAGCTTCGAAGTCCGCCGAATTCTTGATAAAGCGATCGCCAGCTACGCAAATTGCATCACAAGAAGAAAAAGTTGAGCACGATTCAAACATCTTTACTTAAAATATTTTGTAAAAAAATGTAGCGCAATTTAGAAATAAAATAAAAATTTAAGCAATTGCTTTTTATTAATTTTGATGATTTCCTATAATATAGCTTATACCGTAATTTTTTTCTAACTTACGCTAGCTGATGGGTGAATTATAATTATTCCTCGTTTAGTGTATTCGTTTAACGCGATTTCGCTTAGCGCGCATTGCTTGATGGATTAATTAATCGCGTTAAGCGAGGTTTTCCTGCATTCTCTCTCTCTCTCCTCCCTCCCCCTCTGTATTATCAATTTTAGGCAAAAGGCCGAGTGGTCGTTCTTTTCTAAATCCATTTCGTACTTTTAAAATAAAGTCTTCGGAATATTTTATTAGTTTATTTAACATTCTGCTTTATATTTTGTAGCAGGGATTTAGAAAACGTATGCCTCTATAGATTTTCGGGTCATTTCTATTATTTTTATTTAAAAAAAGGTTCACTATTGCTTTTTGTTTTCATTCTATTGGTGTGCTATTTGTCGAATAGGTTTTATTTAAAATTAATAAGTCTTTCTTTAAACTTTATTCCTCTGAAACTAACTTCTCTTCTTCAGGTGATTTTCCTTTTCTTGTTCCTTTCAAGCTCATTTCCAATTATTATTTCCTTTTCATTAATTGTTGCCAGTTGTCTTTTTTAAAATATTTGTCTGTCCAAAATTCTGCATAAAAATTTAGAAATTCCTCTAATTTCAATTCGGCGTTTAATTTTACGCTTTCTCTAGTATCTGTATTTAAATGTTTCGAATTCTTATATACATTGGGTCTCATTCTATATAAGTCATATTCTAAATTAGAAACAAATTTGTTCCATGATTCTCTCCATATAATTTTTTTTATAATATTATTTTATATAAAATATTCAAAAGCCATCTACCATTATGCCTGAAGAGAAAAGTTTTTAACCAGTGTATTCTTCCAATATTGACATATGCTTGTGAAAAAACATGGATACTAAATGCAAAGGAAATTCAAAAATTAAGAATACAATTTAGTATGGAAAGAAGTTATCAGAAGACTGGATCCAAAAGGAATACGTGGATAAGAAATCAAACTGAAGTCTGACATTGCGCCGCCTGAGTGCAAATTTTTTTTGTGATCCCCATTCAGTGTATTCAGTTCAGTGTATTATTTATTCCCTATTTTTTATGAAGTGATTGATTATACCGCCCGTAAACTGTGCCGCCCGGGGTCATTGCACCCCGGGACAGAAGGCCTGGATGGGCATATTGCTCGAAGACATGATCAACGATGGACAAAAGAAGTACTGGATTGATTCCAAGAGAGGAAAAACGACCCAACCTAAATCACGGTGGATTGATGATATCATCAGATTTGCAGGATTGACTTGGGAAAGGAGACACAATTTTGGAGTAATCTTGGAAAGGCTCTCATTCAGCAGTAGATTGACAATGGCTGATGATGATAAATATAATTTTATATAATATAATATATTATTTAATGTAATATAATTTTATATGATAATAATATAATTTATTTATTTTGAATTGTTCATAGGATTCGTACAACGGTTTCTACGGAAAATTTGTAATGAAGCCAACTGGCAGGAATTACCAGGAACTAGAGCTGTATATGCGGAAACTCACAAAAACCAGCGCGGGGAAAACAAGCAAGAGGGTAAGGAATTAAAAAAATCGGGTTCTTGTCTCTGGACCAACACTCAAACTGGCAACGCTTTGGTAAGAAGTAATTCAGCTCGCGACTGAAAGAATTGTCTTAGCTGCCCCACCCTAAAGAAAGTACCGATTTCGTCCAAATAAAATGTTGCACGTTTGCACCTCCGTAATCAGCTTGAATTGTTAGCATCGCACTGCAACTGCGTAGGCTAGAAAAAGGAAAATGTTAAAAATTAAACTCTTAGGTCGCCGAATTCTTATTTTTCTGTAATAGTTGCTTTTATTTTTTTCTGGAAAATAATACAACGCTCTTACTGAGTATTATAATTTACCTTCCAACATTTCTGAAATCTGTCAACTAAATTAATTCGATTGTGTTTTCTTTGTTCAGCTTGGCGTGTGGAAGTACGGGACACCCGCAGGTAAAATTCAGTACGAAGGCAGTGAAACCCTGAGCAGCTACGTGGCTGTCACTGTGTATAAAGTGACGACAGTCGAGGTAAGCGAAGTATAAAACGAATTCAAATTCAATCGAAAAATTTCACTTTTGAATTATCACTTCAATAAAATCTCTCTCGCTTTAGCATAATCGGAATTGTAAAAACTCATTTTTCAGTGTTTGCTTTTTCATCTTTTGTAAGTTAATTATTTATTCATTAAATGAATCGTTTTATAAGTTGATTTTCTGTACTAAATAAGAAACGACATTTATTTGGGAAACATAAAACGAAACTGCACTGCTGAGCGTACATAGAATTAAACATCAAGAGACGACGTCATGACAAAAAATAAATAAGGTCGGATAACTCTGCAGGCTGAAAGAGCTGATGGGTGAACCAATGAGTGGAAAGTAAGTCGCGAAAACGTTCATACACAAGGCACCCATTGCGTTTGCCAGACCTGACCTCATCTGACTATTTCCCGCTCCCAAAATTAAAGAAACGCTTGAAACGAACAAAATTTACCACAGATGAAGTGATTTCTGCAGCTGAGGACTTGTTTGTGCAGGGCCTTCGCCAGATTAGATCGCGCCCTGAGGCAAACAATTAAATATCGCCCCTGATGGATTATATAAGACAAAAATATAAGAAAATCTCCAATTGCTATTTTGTTTTTATTACAAGAGAAACATTAATGCAAAAGAATTACATAATAATATTAATTAAATGCTTGCTCTGCGGGGATATCGCACAATAAAACTGTTTATAAGCTCTTCTACATTTAACTTATAAGATATGACTGCCTCTATCAATATAGTTGCCAGACCAATCAATCTTTCTTGGGTCACTGCTGTTCGCAAATAATTTTTAATCAGTTTAAGCTTGGAAAAACGTCTTTCCGCACTTGCTACTAACAATTCCTGTTAGCGTAGCGACGGCGCCTACCGCAATATGGCTGAACGAGCGTCCTTATTAAGCCGCGCCGTGAGGCAGGCTGCCTCTATGCTACATCCTGTCGACGGTACTGGGTTTGTGCAACAAGGGAAAGACTTCTTTCTTAGAGGATTCCAAATGGCAGCAGCGTTGTAACAAGTGTATAATACTTTGTGGGGAATATGTAGAATAATGCGTAGTTACGTGGTTCTACATCAATTCCTTCACTGTGATTATCACAAATTTTCAGCGCACCCTCGTAAGGTTTACAAGATTGGGAGGCACAGATGGGAAGCAGAATATAGGGTGGTAGGGACGATATCTTATTAAAGTTGTGAGGACAGCACAGCGTTATAGCAATGTCGTCGAGAAAACTGATATGTATGCGTAAAGATGCGAGTGACTCCATTGTATAAGGCTTTATTCAGACCGCATATGGATTGCTGTGCCAAGATTTCGTTACTTGGTTTTCAAAAGGATGAAGATCTGTTGTAAAGAATTCAGAGGCGATTGACTGAGGTGGTTTCTAGTCGCTGGAATTCCGTTGTAGAATCTAGTGGATAGAAGGACGAGTTGGGGACGTCATCGAGACACATCATAAAGTTATTAAGGGGTAATTATCGGATTAATGAGCATCAGATTTTTCATAGAATGTGTGGAGACGGAAGAACAAGAGGCCATCCCTGGACGCTGTATAAAAAGGTGGGAGCAAATAGGTAAACTGGGTTTATTTTTCGTGGTGAGTTGACAGTGGTTGGAATGCGTTGCCTGGAAGTGGGTGTGAACACAGTGAATACATTAAATTGAACACATGATGAACTGTGTGTGTGTGTGTGTGTGTGTGTGTGTGTGTGTGTGTAATGAAGGACCTCCCAATATCAGTTGTTGACTCCAGGGAGGTCCGATAATAATATGTATAACCGGTCGTACGACACGTTAGGTTCCAGACTACATCCGTATAGCGAATTTCATCACACAGTGAATCACTGCTTTTTTTTTTTTTTTTTTTTTTTTAATCACTTGCAGAATGCATGTAACGGCTAAACAACGTTTTAAGCAGTGGCGGCTCGTCCATAAGGGCTGCAGCCCCTCCAGTATAAAATGAAAGTTCCTGTTTTATTATCGCCGTTCTTAAATTTTTATATATTTATCTAAAAAAACTATTATTTTCTTGGTTGTATACAATACCTTTCGATAGTATTTTATATAATTCATCGTTGCAGCAACAGTTGTATTTTGCGGTAGTCAATGTGCTGTGCGGGCTACGACTAGTATCAGTACTGGAAAGTATACTGAACGCTGGAGCTGCATTCCATGCAGACCGTAGCAAACTGCTACCCAGTAGGGAAAACGTAGTGGGAGCAACGCGTGCTTGGAGGAACTTTTCCCAAGCTTTTCTTCAACCGCTTCCCGAGTTAGTCGATCTCTGGCACGGGCAAGCGGGTTTTTTCTCCCGGGAACTCAAGAAAATCGACCGTAGCTGCAGGAAACCACATTATTTCAGGCAGTAACATATCCTGTTAGGGTTAGGGACCAAGAAATGGCAACACTTGTTTGCCGGTCTCTTGGTCGATGACTACCTATAATTAGTGATAGACATGGGCCAGCTATTTCTGCCTGGCTACCGGCGGAGAATGAACTGCTCACTCAGTCTCCAAAAGCTAGATAGGGTTTAAAGGCCTCACCTACTCCTACAAGGGAATAAAAAAAGCCTTAACTTATTCTATTTTAGCAGTAGGTGTATTAGTAGTAATAATAATGATTAATGCTCTTCCTCCTCAATATAATGATTGTTGGTATAGCAATGCTACTTTACTAAGGAATAATTATAGAACAATATGGATTCTTATTGTCTTTCTTGTCCGATAACTGTTTCATGTCTGTATATATGTGTGTGTTTATTGGAATGATCTGCCTGTTTCCCAGAGGTAAAGCCCAGCCGTCTCCGTATTAGGCCTGCTAACTTCCCTTCCGTCGAAGAGGGCTGATAAAAATTACGCGCGTCGAACATGGAAACGTTTACAAAAAAAAAAAAAAAAAAAAAAAAATTCTCGAAACGTTCCAGTTTTCAGTTCAGCTATATTCCTAGCTACAAAGAAAAGTGTCGAAATTATGTATTACAATAACTCTCGGACTTGCGGAATTAGGAGAAGTTGTGGGTACAAGAAGCTGTCTGCACAGCTCAGTTTTAGTTCCAAATGGATCGCTTTTATAACAACATCTTCGTAAAGAAGTTTCCAAATGATATTAGTAATTTCGCACTGGCTGGAAGAAATTTAATGAAAGTTTACAGTTAAGATTATTAAATTTTTCATTTCAGCCTGACTAATGCTATTGGTAGAATGATTTTTTTCTTGTTGTTGTTGAAAGTCTTCCCACTTGGTTATAGTTAAAGATACCAAAAAATTATATACTTCGGTAAAGTATTAAACCAAATTAAATTTGTTTTCTACAGATAAATCGCTATCTGCACAATGAAGCAGTATGTACACTTATAAAAAAACGTCCTGAAATGCGACAAAATAATTATTACGTTTCGGTGACCACTTGCATATGTTGTAACAATACGCTGAGTAACATCAGGTATTGTTACCTAACACATTTAAACAATAGTTTGCAAGAAAAATTACTTTTCGATGAATTTTTTCATAATTCATCGAAAACTTTTCGGTGAATCGTTTTTTCGATTAATTGCATTGTCGACGAATTGCCATTCATTAAATTGTCGTTCGATGAATTGTTAATTCGGCCAATTGCTTTTTCGATGAATTGTCGTTCGATTAACTGTTTTTCGATGAATTTTCATGGAACCTTTTTCTGTGAAGCTCGAGTCTGTAGAATGTGAAAAGTAATTAAGCGAAAATAAATCTGTAGAAATAAGTAACTCAGTTCCAGCAAAACTAGCACGGGTTAAGAAGATTTCTTTTTCTCTTCCGCACAGCAACCCCCGTTCATCGAGAAGGTGTGCGAAGGAGTGGGCGCAAATCAAAAGTGTCGCTTCGAAGGCTACTGCGTGGATCTGCTCGACCTGATTAAGGAAATTCTCAACTTCGAATACGACATCTTCGAAAATGAACAGCGGAAGTTCGGCACTTTTAACATAAACAACAACTCGTGGAACGGAATGATCGGAGACCTCGTAGACAAGGTAAGTCCTAGCTGAAGGTCGTGACGGAATCGGTCAGAATGTTGATACCAAATTCAGAATGTTAAAGAAAGAGGGAAAAAAAAAAAAAATTTGACATTTTCCACTGAAAATAAATTTCCGCTTCCGTTATTTATTTATTTGCCAAAATGATTTTGAATTCCTTTCCACGCGAATGAATTCCTTCTGCTCAGAATACACTTTTAATACAAAATATTAAACTTTATTGTGAAAACAGACTTTTGCTCACTCTCACATTCATTCTCTTCCAGCCGTGTTGCATGCCAGACGAAGAATGTGGCATCTGTTCACAAAGTCCCGAGCACGGATTGGTATCACTCCACCGCGTACTGTTCGTAATGGCATCCTCCTTGCCCCCGCAAAAAAATCCGCTTCAGAAAGAATCTTGAGAATATTTGTTGGACTCCTCAGCTTCACTTCCTTCCCGGTAGAGGGTGTAGTGGTGCTCCTCTGATGGAACATTTGTGCGAAGTTTTCTAAACCCCGAATTAGCTTTTAAATGTACAAGTCATCAACGTTGTTGTTGAAAGTTTTCCCACTTGGTTATAGTTAAAGATACCAAAAAATTATATATTTCGGTAAAGTATTAAACCAAATTAAATTTGTTTTCTACAGATAAATCTCTATCTGCACAATGAAGCAGTATGTACACTTATAAAAAAACGTCCTGAAATGCGACAAAATAATTATTTCGTTTCAGTGACCACTTGCATATGTTGTAACAATACCTACGGTCCTCGCTGTTAGCTAGTGGCTAAGCGCTTCGCAACCATATGCCTGGGGAAGAAGTGTCCTAGGTTCGATTCTCGTAGACGACGTGAGGAGCTTCAGCGATCTTTCTCAGTCATAGCCGAGTTAGCTGGTCTTAGGCGTGGACAGCAGGTTTTTTATGGCTTGCATTTAAATGGATACGGTGTAAGGAGACTTGAAAAAATGTTGCTGAAATGTAGTGGATGTGCAAAATCAGGGAAACTATATTTATTAAGGGGGGGGGGGAGTAGATATACAGACCTTAGGGAGGCAGTTGAATGTATCAATGAGTATAATATGCCCGAGCGAATAAGGACAACAAATCAGAGTGGGATAGTTAATATAAGGCGTCAAGGTAGGGTTGGGGCTAATGGGGGTCTTAAATTCATGTACACTAATACTAGGAGTATTAGGAACAAGAAGGAAGAGTTTTTGGCCATGGTTGGCACTTCCAGACCACAGGTTATTGGCATCAGTGAAACATGGCTAACTGTAGATGATATAGCTAGTGGGATTAAATGTGATGGGTATAGTGTGTTCAGGAATGACAGGGAAAATAAAATGGGGGGGGAGGAGTATTGTTGATCACAGCTGATGAACTGCAGCCAAGGAGAATAGAAGTTGAATTGCAGGATAGAGAAAAGAGCACATTTGAGACCATTTGGTGTGAGATTGTGGCTAGCAGAACAAAATAAACAATTGGGTGCTGCTATAGACCAAGTGATGGAAAATATGGTGGAGATATGCACAAGCA
Organism: Typopeltis vanoorti; assembly: GCF_054136105.1. Classification (NCBI taxonomy): domain Eukaryota; kingdom Metazoa; phylum Arthropoda; class Arachnida; order Uropygi; family Thelyphonidae; genus Typopeltis; species Typopeltis vanoorti. The sequence goes on from NC_143553.1 coordinate 1,023,879, forward strand.
AATAGAAGAAATGATGGAAGGAGGGTGATTATTATGGGAGATTTCAACTATGGTCGTATTGATTGGAGTGAGGAGAGGACACACGGGAGGAAGGAATTGGATTTTATGCGGTTATTAAGGAATAACTATCTGCGACAGCACGTAATGGAAAATACTAGGGGTCAGAGAGTGCTTGACCTAGTAATTACATCTTAGGATTTGGCTGTAACAAATATGACCATACTGCCACCAATTGGTGAGAGTAATCATAGGGTCTTGACTTGGGAGGTGGCTAAAGGTGTGGATTTTACAATTAAGACAGGGTACGTATGGAATTATCGGGCTGGAAAGTATGACAAGCTTAGGAGTTTGATTGGTTCAGTGCCATGGCATGTACAACTGCAAGGACTAGAAGTTGATAGTGCATGGGAGGCAGTTAAGAAGTGTTTGAATGAAGCAATGGCTGGTTGTATACCTAGAGTCCGAATAATAAATCAACTAGAGGTTAAATGGATGAATAACACCATTAAGCTTGAGTAGCAAAAAAAGAAACTATGCAGGGAATTTAAGGAGAAAGGTGACCGGCAGGCACACGAACGGTATAAAGCGCAGGCCAGAAGGGTAACGAGTGTGGTAAGAAAAGCAAAAAAGGATTACGAAAGAACATTGGCCATGCAGGCTAAAGAGAATCCTAAACAGTTTTTTGATATGTAGCAAGCAAAAGGAAAAATGTATATGGCAGAATGATTTTAAAGAATGCCGATGGTAGGCAGGTAACTGCATCAGTTGATATAGTTGAGTTACTGAGTGAGCACTTTGCAAGAATATCACCCAGATGGTGAGATTGCAGAAACGAATGAACCAGTAGATTATACGGGAATTGTGGTGAATGAAGTGGAGCTGTGTAGTCTATTGCATAACCTGAATGTCAATACATCGGTGGGATTGGATGATATACCAGCTCGTGTCGTACAAGAAGCGGCTAAAGAATTGTCAGTACCCTTGACCATTTTGTTTAATTTGAGTCTCGGGTCTGGGTTAGTCCCGAGGGGTGGAAAGAGGGGGGAAATGGTTCCACTGCATAAAGGTGGTTCCAAGACTGCTGTTGTAAATTACAGACCGATTAGCATTTCAGGAATCGTTGTCAAGGTCTTAAAGAAATGAGTCAAGAAAAGTATATAGGATTGGATAGATGAAAATGGGATATTGTATGGGGGACAACATGGTTTTGTGCAGGGTAGATCATGCCTCAGTAACTTGCTCACGTTTTATAACACAGTGGCGGCTGAACTGGATAAGGGTAATGGGTTTACAGTGATTCTACTGGACCTTGCCAAGGCCTTTGACAGGATACCACATGGAACCCTAATCAGTAAACTGGAGCAGATGGAGATAGGGTTGGTGAGATGGATAGGAGGGTGATCGATAGAGAGATACCAGAGAGTGGTTTATTCAGGAGTTGAGTCCAAAAGACGGGTTGTGACTAGTGGTGTGCCGCAGGGCTCTGTTCTTGGACCACTACTTTTCAATTTGTTCATCAATGATATAGGAAATGATCTGAGAGGAAGTGTTCACTTGTTTCCTGATGATGCAAAGTTGAGTAGAGCCATTGTGAGTGCACAGGATGTCAAACGTTTACAAGATGATTTGGATAATTTGGAGAACTGGGCTAGGAAAAATGGATGTCAATTTAATGTGGCAAAGTGTAAGGTAATGCATTTTGGGGTGAAAAGAATAGCAGCAGTATATCACATTGGTGGAACAGTACTCCAGGAGATTGATGCGGCCAGTGATTTGGGAGTGTTGGTAGATAAGGAATTGAAGTTTAGGGGCACATTGCAAAATTGGCTAAATCTGCTCATCAAATCACTTGGCTTCTGAAAAATACTTTAACATGCAGAGACAAACAAGTTATTGTTCCTCTGTATCGAGCCTTGACAAGACCCCATCTGGACTACTGTGCCCAGTTATAGGCGCCATGATGGGGAGGAAGTGAAGAGGATCCAGAGACGAGTGACCAAGATGATAGCAGGTCTGTGGAATGAACCTTATGAGAATAGGTTGAAGATTTGTGGGTTGCAAAAATTGGTCGATAGGCGGAAAAGGGGTGATATGATTGAGACATTCAAATTACTGAAGCGTTTCTATAAGATTAGTCCAGAAGATATTTTTGAAAATAGGACTGGTGGCGGGAGTACTAGGGGCCATGCATGGGAGCTGGGCAAGAATGTGGTTAACAAGGGTGTTAGAGTTAGGTTTTTTACTTGGAGAGTGGTAAATGAGTGCAATAAGCTGCCAGAGTATGTTGTGGGTGCTACGACCGTGAATGAGTTCAAGGCAAGGTATGATAAATACTGTGTGAATGCCGAATAATTGTTCTTGACATGATGTTAGGGCCTCCCTCGATGAGTCTAAGGACTCCCTGGAGTTGCCCGTAATAATAACGTTACGCGAATGCGACTGTTAAAACGATGAAAGAAACTTCAAAATCAAATCAAGTATTGTAATTCGTTCAGAAATTCGCTCGTGTATTAAAACTTGAAATCTCTAAAGTGCCTTATAAAGGCCGAATTGGTAACTTTTGGTGGAATATTTTTAGCCAAGTTTATCAAAAATCTTTTCCCACCAAGCAAAAAATGCAGCGTTTTCTCCTCTCCATCCAGACTCTTGATGCAACTTCATAACTAGCTGGCGTCAGGTGTGTTTAAACACAACATTATCTGAATCAAAAATATTCTATTTCTCGTAATGGCGTTATATGCCAGGTAACAGCAAATTACAATAAAAAAGAATTTGTTAAAAGAAAGTAAATTCTTTGTCTGAAATTCAATTTCGTTCGAGAGTTTAAAAATGTTAATGAAAGAAAAAAATATTCCACTTACTGATCACCGAATGACATAACGAAGCATAGCAATACGACTGTGAATGGAATATATTAACATATTTAAAAAAGGTAAAATTAATGATTAATTACTGTGCCGAAGGGGAGGGCGAGCCCAAAGCTCTGTTGAGCAGAAGGCTGTTCACTTCACCCCTCCGTTTCGACACAAATATTTTCGTTAAACTTAATGACGTAGATTCCGTTTAGTGTTTTAAGATGCTTTCTGAACCTCTTCCATTGCACTTCAAGAGGTCTGCTAACTAATTCTCAATATTAAATTTCTCTGAATGCAGAAGGCCGACATAGCTCTTGGTCCGATCTCCGTCATGGCCGAACGAGAAACGGTGGTTGACTTTACGGTTCCATACTACGATTTGGTGGGCATCTCCATCCTCATGAAGAAGCCTCAAGTCCCTTCGTCTCTCTTCAAATTCTTGACAGTGCTGGAAACCAACGTGTGGGGCTGCATCTTAGCGGCGTACTTCTTCACCAGGTAAGTGCACCTTCTCTTACCATTTCAGGTTACTTGGTTTTTGAAGCCGGTTGCCGAGCTTCACCCCGCCATCCAGGCAACAGGTTGCAGTTCGAATCCCAGTGCGAACCTGAATGTTTATGATCATGTAAGGGGTCGATTATTTTGATCGCCTGGCGCGAGAACGCCACCCTGCTTAATGAAGGTTTAAAAAGTTTACTCTTTGTGGCGTGGGGTTAGCATAAAACGTTTCGATTCTTTGGCACGATCTCGGAAGTTATTTGTGATCCTCATCATAGGACACTCTCGATAATTTACGCATTGTTCAAGGCATTTTTAATGCACGTGTGCACGAAATTCTGTAATTATTAGGAACAACACATTTTTAATGTGAATCTGATTCGCGAACGGATGTAAACTTACAGTGCACTTCGATATTAGTTCCGTGGGTGAGCGAGTGGGACAAGTGTTAGGTGATCTCAAACTCTGCTCGGTGCACAGCTGAGAGCGCATCCACTTCGCTAACTGGGTTCGGCGGCAAAGCATGAAGTTTATTGCGGAATGCCTGAACATGCTGACTGAAGCTGGCTGTTTACAAACAAAACAGGTCTCGAATATCAAAATGTTCTGTAGGCTAAATAAACGCAGATTATAACAGTTGTTACCGGCATCATTTGTGCTATTATTTTGTTCGATTTCTTTACAGCTTCTTGATGTTTCTTTTCGACCGCCTGAGCCCTTACAGTTTTCACAACAATCAAGAAAAGTACAAGGACGATGACGAAGAAGAAAAGAGGGATTTCAGCATTAAAGAAAGTTTGTGGTTCTGCATGACCTCTCTCACTCCTCAAGGTCCGTAACAGTTCGCTAACATCCTCGTTATTAAATCAACTTACCCGTGGTAATATGAATTTTTTTTTTTTTTTAATTTACCTTCTAGTGTTTATTTATTTATTTATTTATTTATTTATTTATTTTTCCCTGCAGGTGGAGGAGAAGCTCCTCGCAATCTTTCTGGACGTCTAGTTGCTGCCACCTGGTGGCTATTTGGCTTCATCATAATAGCCTCGTACACAGCCAATCTGGCTGCGTTCTTGACGGTGTCTCGTTTGGATTCGCCCATAGAATCTCTGGACGACCTCGCCAAGCAATACAAGATCAAATACGCCCCGCAAAATGGCACCTCTTCGATGACGTACTTCGAGAGGATGGCTTACATCGAGGACAAGTTTTACGAGTAAGAATACCGAAATGGAGTTCTTAAAAAAACGTTCCCGCACACCAGTTGGGTCACTGCAATAGCATAATAAGATTTTGTGAAATAAATGCGATCACTCCTGGATTTTAATGAAGACGATTTGAAATGTAGCGTCTACGAATCACTTCTGTGTGATGAAGAATGACGTCACCATACAGGATTGCTGTTACGAAACGCCTTTCTCCGGAGCAGTTCGTAATAAGCATTTTTGTATGGCAACGCAAACGTGTCTTAGAAAAGCGACATTTCTTTTGAAGTTTCAGAGATTTTCGTATGAAAATAAATTAATCGCATGCAACTAATTGCTGGATTGAATTAAAATAGATAGCGGAAATCCTCATTCCATTGCGATCTCGTTTACCCCCCCCCCTTCAACTTAATATTGAAACGGAACATTTCGAAGCGTTCATACGCAGTGCCGTAAAGAGGGCATGGCGAAAGAGGCGCCCGCCACGGGCGCAAAACGTAAAAAATAAATACATATAAAAGTCCGCTATTTTATATTTTGTTTTTAAATTTCGGCAATTCACCGCTTTAGACACACAAATCCTGCAACTCACTTTGATGCGGTTAAAGCAAGTGTTTAACTTGTCGCATTTAGTAAAATTTAACTCGTTACATTTAAATTTTTCAAAATGTTTGTCATTTTTTAGTTGGGGGGGCGCCAGTTAGACACTTGCCACAGGCGCTTCATACCCTCGTTACTGTGCTGTTCACACGAACAAAAAGGAACATGGTTCGACTGTTCTCATCACCAACAAACTTACGGAATAAAAAACGCTGCTATCGAATGGCCTGATAGTTGGGAAGAAAGCGGCTTTCTTCATTCACAATTATTTCACTATTCCGGGAGAGAATTCTTATGAATTCTCGCCCCTGTCTACAAGATGCTCCGAGCGCGCTGAAATGGCATTGGCGACCACATCTGCTAGAAATCAATGACGTCGTTCAATAATCAAATAAACCGAAGTCCAAGAATTGAACCTTTTGGGCGTACCGAAAGGATCAAAATGGAAATCGGTTGACTGCTTAAGTCGTCATAAAATATTAAAATGTCCTCAAACATTCTTCCGTTCAATGTCTCGCGCGCAGCTCATGCAAGAAGACATGACGTAGAAAATCAGCACCGCACCACCCCGCATATTTTGCTTGCCACCAAGGGGAGGGAAGAAGCCTCTCGGGTTTCTAAAGGGAATGTTTCGTGCTGTTGACAAAAAGAAAAAAAAAATCTCCTTCAGGAATCTGTAAAGGAGGTTTTGGCTTTCTCAGAGTGATTAAGAAGATCTGATGAATACTAAGCTAACACAAATATTTTAACCCCCCACACCCCACCCCACCCCACCAGAAAAATAAAATAAATAATTCCAAGGGTTCAAAATGCGATGTTGACCCCCCCCCCTAAAAAAATAGCATTCGCATTGAGATGTATTTTAGTTGAATGCAACTTTTAAATCCCGAATGAGTTTCTTTCTTGCCTCTCCTAATAAAGAAGCTTTAAATATTTTTGCTTTGTGTAAAGGAATACTGATTGGTGATTCTGGGGGCAGAATTAATCCTACATCCAGTTAAGAATTATTTTTCTTTCTTTTTTTTTTTTTTTCATTCACGATTAAAAAATATTCAATTGGAAAAATTAGGCAACCTACCTGCTGTTGACGATGTTCCTCATCGGCTGACGTGATGATCGCAATACGAACAAATAACCCGGATGCATTCGGTAGGACAGGCGGCACTCAGCATTCTCGACGAAATGAAGCACGTGGGTTGCATTGTTCACAAGTGACTTTTTAAAAAATGAACGCATAAAGAAAAATGTGAAATATCTGAAGGAATAAGTTTCGAATGAAACTGCGAGAAGAATGTTTAAAAAACTCACGCGAGATAATCGAGTACCCCAGCACGAACAAGGAATGTGAAATTAAAAAGCACAAGACGGCAACTTGGTGGCGCTTTGGTCACAGACAAAGATTTAACTGAAGAGAGCCCAACCGTCGTTTTAGAGCTTCATCGTCTGCGGTTTCTTCTTCCGGTAAAACGTGCTTCAGACTTCACATGCGCAATTTGAGGCTTTCAAAGTTACAAACGTTGACTGTTATTTCTTATCGTTTGGTGTTAATTTCCTGTTGGAGTTTCAATCTTCTGCAACACCTCTATGAACATGGAATCAACACTAAATTAAAAAAAAAGAAACACTTCACTCATATCGGACTTTACTCTAATGTTTTTGTGTGTGTATGTATCACTCATTTTATTTATGACGTCTTCTCGGTTTGCTCCACCAAATGATATTAGAAACGTCAATGCAGGCAATATAATTTAAGATATTGTCAAATAAGGATTTTTTAAAGCAAAAATTGTAATTTAAATAAATCCTCCCTGGGAATTCGAATCCCCGGGGAGTAAGCAGCACTCTTTAAGTTCTAAGGTTTTGGAAATCGGCAGGCAGCCAGTCTGTACTCCGCCATTTCCTCTTTTAAGTGCGTTTTGGAGTGCTAGACGAAAGCTGATATTCTTAATCCTAATATTCAGTACTGTGTCCTTCCTTTGATTTTTTAATGAGTTTCGCTTAAAAACCAGGATTTCTTCTACCAAAGTTTGACTAACTGTGGAATCGATTGAAAAAAAAAAAAAACTCCTGGAAAAAGCTCCTGCAGTCGGTGAATAAAATCATACCTCTAAAGCCTTTCTCCTACAAATCATCGAATTTGCCAAGCCAACTGAAGCAGGACCACATCATCACGGTCCAAGGAGTGCATAAGTTGTGCTTCGGAGACTGTAAGATGGCTTTTATGCGCCATTTCAGCTGTGCAAGGAAGTCATGCTCCTTGTTACGCTGAGCTACGAAAATCGTCAATCTCTTAAGACTTTCACAAATATTTGTCCCATGGTGGGATCAGTAGGATTCAAAGCAAGTTCCTTCAGCTGAAATATAGGAGAGAAGAGAAGGCAGGGAAGGACGGCAATCATCACTAATCCACTGAGGTAAGCACACTCCTCGTGTTTTAAATTAGCAGATCAAGCCAGTGTCACCACTGAGGTGAGTTTTTTTGTAATTTTAAGAAAACTTTGTAATTCTTCCATCAGATATTTCTAAGCATTATGTTTTAAGACATCTGTACTTGTTAGTATCTGCGATCACCTCAAAGCGTAGATATTAATCTCACTGTTCAACGGTTGATCGTAGGATATGGAAGAACATGTCCCTGGACGACACGCTAAATGAAACGGAACGTGCAAAGTTGGCGGTCTGGGACTACCCGGTCAGCGACAAGTATACGAAAATATGGTGGACCATGAAAGAGACAAAGATGCCTCAGACGTTTGAAGAAGGTCTGCAGAAAGTCTTGAACTCTTCAGGACCTCAAGACGGATTTGCTTTTATCGGTAAGTGGCACTCTAGAAAATCAAAAATCACATTAAAAAAAACCTAGATTTACTTTTTTTCTCCCATTTCTGGCATTGCTCTTTGCTCGCATTCTTCAACTTTGCCAAAATGGTTGTTATAGAGTACAGAGGCCATTCAACATAAAAGATAGGGCATGTGTGTGTGCAACCTTATCATGAGGTGATTTATTTCCTACATGCTCCGTTGATTACAATGCACAGATCTCGTGTAGCTTCTAAATAACTGAATTAACATCCACTTTTGTATCAATAATCATAGTTACCCCTACATGTACGTATTCCTATATTTGCATACATATTTATATTTTTATATTTACATTATATAATCCAAACAGTGTCAGTAAATTATGTTAGATTACAACGATTGAAAGTGGATTTTATTGGGAAAAATTAAATAATTCTGAGTAATACTTTCGGATAAGTCTCTGTTTTGACGATGGCCACTCCTGTCCCGAAGTGATGATGTGTTATATGAGGGGGAATCCAGATGGAGTCCTGTAGCTAACAATCATACGGTAAGTGATCGACAGTATGTTGAAGGTGTAGACAACAAATGCATGATGACGATTCCAGAATATGGAACCTACACTATTTATCGCTAATTGTCTGGCAGTTTACAATTGATACCAACAGGTGAACAGTAATATCGGGTATGTCCACCTTTGGCTTTGATCACCTCCTGCACCCTTTAAGGGAAGCTTTCTACCAATGTGCCGCGGACATCAGGTGGAATTGTCTCCATCACGTCAGCACTAACTTCAGCGACAGATCGAACATGTGCTGCTCTGAAACTGTCGCCGCTCCAATTCGTCCCAGAGATGTTCGATGGGGTTGAGGTCTGGACTCTGTGCACGCCAGGGCAGTCGTTTAAAACCCATCTCTTCATACCATTCCATAACAGCTGCAGCTTTGTGGCATTGTCATCTTGATAGTAACTCGGGTCCATTCCATAATAACTCCACAGTGTAGGCAATACCTGATTATCCAGAATATCAAGGTACTTCGCTGTCTTCATGAAACCACGGACAACGACCAGTGCTCCCAGTACCAACTAGCTGAATGCCCCCCCCCACACACACACACACGCCATTACTCCTCCGCCACTAAACTTTACAAGCCGAACATCACAACAACGAACAAGGTGGCTCGTCTGGCCCGGCACAAAGAGCATGTGAACTAGACAACTGACCAGTGGAAAACGTACTCTGGAGCGATGAAGGTTCACCTGTTTCCAGTCTGTGAGAGGGTGTGGAGGCATACTGTGGTAACAAGCGTTCACTAGGCTGCCTCCACACCCTCTCACAGACTGAAAACAGGTGAACCTTCATCGCTCCAGAGTACGTTTTCCACTGGTCAGTTGTCTAGTTCACATGCTCTTTGTGCCAGGCCAGACGAGCCACCTTGTTCATTGTTGTGATGTTCGGCTTGTGCCCCGCTGCTCTTCTGTGGAAACCAGTGGCGGCCGGTGAAAATTTTAAGTGGGGCGCTGCATATAAAAAATAAAATAAATAAAAAAAAACTTTTTTTTCCTAATAGTAACGAATTTATTAATAAATAAATTTACATATTAAATAATTGCTTTATTAAAAATATTTCATCCTCACCACGAACAAACACCAATAATAAAAGTTTCGTATAATACTATTGCATTGACAAGCTCAAACGAATATCGGCGTTAGATCGCAGTGCATTTGTTTCGTATAACGATAATTGAAAAAATATTATTCTTTTCATATTTTCAACAGTGACACTCGTCATAATTCAGCCTTGTATCTATAAAAAATAAATAATTATATGTTATTTTAACAAAATAAAATTTACAAAAAATAGTTCACCACACACACGCACCAATAATAAACGTTTCATATCTCACAGAAATAAGGCGCACAAGCATACTAAGATATACTGCCCAAACGGCAGTTTGAATGACGTAACGTGCAATGATAGGCGCAAACGAATATCGGCGTACATCACAGTGCATTTGTTTCGTAATCTAAAGCGTTAATCGAACAATTCCAATTATTAACTATTCAATGAATCTCGAAACATCAACTGTAACCTTTAACATGTCGTACTGCATTTATATAATGTTGTAAGCATTGTTATTATTTATAAACACAAACAAAATTTAAATTTTTTTTTCCTTGGGGGTGCTGCAGTGTCGCAGTGCTTATGTACGAGCCGCCACTGGTGGAAACCCAGTAAATGGAGTTCATTTCACACATTATTAGTGTTCACCATGGTGTTAATGGCGCTATGGGACTCATCACGGATGGTCTGTGCCGATTGCAGCCTGTTTGTGATTGTCACCCGTTTTAACATCCTCCTGTCCCTGGAAGTCATTTTTACCAGCCGCCCTGGCAAAAATGACTAGTGATGCCAGAACGTCTCGATTTGTTGATCACATCGCCAACCGTTGATTTTGGATGCTTCAGTTGAGCAGATGGCACGTATGGACATGCCACCAGTGTGACAACCCACGATGACACCTCTCTGGAAGTCACTGGATTCACGTCGTGTTGCCATACCGCCTGTATTCAACTGCTACGATCAAATACTGCTTCCTACTATCTGTATACCGTTTTAACAAACCCGGAATGTTCCATAACTTCAAATAACAGGGGTGTCCGCACAATTATTGGTAGATAGTGTATGTAGGTAGTCTTCATTTTGCATGTCCCGTTGACAGCATGGTTAAGCCTGAAAAGATGATGTCTATTTTCAGCCGGAATCTGCTTCTGATACTTGGCACGAATTGGTTTGTTAATGATTCGTTTTTAGATGTCTTCCATTCTTCTTACCACAAGTTTAGGCTTATGGTAAGAAGATGTTTAACAGCTATAAAAACATTTTCTGAAGAAAATGTTTTTATAGCTGAAACTGTGTGTGTGTGTGTGTGTGTGTGTGTGTGTGTGTGTGTGTGTGTGTGTGTGTGTGTGTGTGTGTGTGTGTGTGTGTGTGCGTGCGTGCGTGCGTGCGCGTGTGTGTGTGCGCGCGCGCGCACGCACACACACACACACCCTCTTAATGTTTTGGACATTTCGTGAAGTACAGTACTCTTAACATCAAGCATTAGTATTTTTGTCGCTTTTATCATCCGGAAAAATTTTCTCTTCATTCGTTTCTCGAGTCCAAAGAAAAACAAAAAGTTTCGAGATTCGAAATTTTCATAAATTGAAAGTGATAAATCTGAAACACAAAAGTGCCGAAGTTATTTAATTTTAAAATTAATTAACCTATTCCAAGACCGAAAATAACACAAATAATGTTCTTTTACACATCTAGTTGTGTTTCCTTTAAACACGATACAATAATATGGCTGACTACAAATCAGTTGCAACGAAACAGCCCCACGTCATAGAAATTTTTGTTATGCTTAACCGCTCGGAGTCGGTACTGTTGCAGCTTTACTCCTCTTATTGACAGAAAAAAATACTCAAAACAAAAATACTAATAGCCAACAGACGTTTTTGATGTAGCGCACGGTGAAGTTACTATTTTTCAACTATCTCACATTGGATTGCTTCGGTATTGAATGAGGTGTTTTTCCCCATTAAGCTTTCTGCCTGGTAGAGCTCTGAACAGAGCCAACCAGTTCGAAACAGCTGTCAGGCCAGTGAAACTTTTATCAAATGCACTAATAAAAGGCGAATATACGGAAGCCTGGGCAGAGCTCGTGTCTGAAGTAGAGCAAGCTAAGGCGATGCCGAGTATTGAGTCCAAGCTCTCTGTTCAAAATTTCTAAACTTTCAAAGTTTCTACATCGATTTCGTTTTGAAATAGGGTCGGATCTTTAATATCTCTATTTCTATTTATTAATTTTCATTTTTAAATCATATTTGATAGCTCGTGTAAGATAAACGTAATACCTTATAATTTAAATTTTACTTAATTGTAGAATTTGAATATGTAACAACGGAGAATATTTTGGATCCATTCATATTTTATAGTCAAATATAGGAAGAAACTTAAAAGTTACCAGCGAGCTTATGAGAACAAAACTAAGACAAGTGCAATGCTCTTCAGCATTGGACTTGTCTTAGTTTTCACTACTTAAAAGACGGAGTCAAAATCTGCCCAGGAGCCCCTACGTTCGCCTTTTATTAGTGCTTAAATTATAATCCTGCAACTGTTGATCATCACGGACAGTAGAAACCTAGAGAGAGAGAGAGAGAGAGACATGGATGGATGTATCATATCTTTTATTTTAAAATCATCATCATCAGAGGTTCAAATAGACACTTAAGCGCCCGCCGCATTCCAGTCCTTAGCAATCCTACATCAGAAAGTTAAATTCATAACAACGAAACCCTCAGAAGGTGCTTAAACAATTTCTGAAGCTAAAAGGACATCGGATCGTACTGCTGCGGTATTGAGAGGATTTTTGCTCTCTCTACGCTTCTATCTGCTCCCTGATGGGACCCAACATTTCGAAACTGCCATCGGGCCAGTGAAACGTAATTTACGCACTAATAAAAGGCGAACATATGGGCTCCTGGGAAGATCTTGTGTCTTCTTAGTAGAGAAAACCAAACAACTCCGCCGAAGGTTATTCTCATCAGCTCGCTGGTAAATTTCTAAACGGTTTTTTGTTTCTTTCTGGATGTGACTGTAAAATATGAACTGATCCTCCCCTTTTACATCATCGTCATTGGTTCTAACAGACACTTAAGCGCCCGCGACCATCCAAATATCCTTGAATTTCGTAAGCATAATTCTAGGCTCACGTGATTAGCTCTTTGCCTATAAAGTGTTATTTGCATGGAAATTGCCTCATCTCCTTTTGCCTGATTACGAGATGAAAAACCGACTTTCCGGTAGGAATAACCCTTGTATCAAACTGTCTAATTCACCCTCAGTTAAAAAAAAGGTTTTTCGCTTAGAAGGGATTCGAACCCAGGTCTTTCCAGACAACGGACTTCGTCTATACCGACTGAGCTACGGAGAGTCTATTTTTGCATGTTACTTATGACAAGTTGAAGGCTTTGTATTTCGGTAATTTTAATATTTTTACTATAGTTTCAAATTAAAAATAAATCGATCCACAAATTGGAAGCGCTTGAAGAAATCGAAAAATAAGGAAGCACCAGCGCAGTTATTATCTAAAGCAGATTTTTGGTAAGCAAGACACGAAGTGGAATGATGAAAGAAGGTATGCGTAATCAAATTTTGAAACAAGGGCCGAGGAAAATAAGGAACCTTTAAGTAGCCCGAAATAATTAAGGCTGAGAATTCAATTTGAAACGTTTGTAAAACAAGAAAAGTGAACGATGTAGGCTTGTAGTGAAGATGGAATCTCAGTTTGAACATTTGCTAATCGTTCATTTATACACGACTCCATTTCAAAAAAGAATTATCAAAGAACCAGTCAGATATCGTCAAGTTAATTTTGAACACAGAAGCAAAGAGCAAATACACACACCGGAATTAGAAACTTTTATTTAATTGCGTGTTGGATCTCCTTTAGCGACTGTCAATACCGATCCTCTTCAATTCCCTGAGCACAGTTCGGTAAGATATGAGGCTGGAATATGAGCCTTCGTTAAAGGTTTCGGTCAACTGCTGAAGTTGTTTATCCGTACAACCATTTCAGATGATGGCGATCTCGTTCCTGACATACTGTCTAAGGACCACAGTTACACCTTTTAGAGACAAGCCATGTGGGTTATTTCTCCGCTTATTAAACACCCGGGATATCTCACCTTTTGAGAAACCAGTCATCCCTGCTGTTTTTAAAATCGTGGCTCGAAACGGACACCTTTCACGCTAAGTCCTTTCTCGAACTCAGAAAGACCTTTTCTTTTTCCCATCGCGATGGACACTATTTTTGCAATCACTGACCAGCAACATTCTTAAATCGCTGCCTAGAACACATGGTGACACATGGGACCAAGTATTTTGCATATATCCTAGGTAAGTGACGTTTTCGTATAACTGCATAAATGTTTCTAATTCGGTGGTCAGGGTGCGTATCAAAAATTAAAGAATATCAGAATCGGATCACTGTTTTAGTCTTTTAGTGGACCAGTGTTGGAAATAAAAGATATTTCAGTATTGTCGTTCATTCAGATGACGCAAAAAAGGTTTCATTTAGGATTAGTTCGTATACATCCGAAATGTTATCACTGAAAAAATATTCAAAATTGTGAATATAAATGTAACTTAGGAATGCAAGAATTCGGGATAACTTTGAAAAACATCCTGTGGCTATAATGAGGATGGGTGCAGAAATTTGGACGTGAAAGCTTAGTTCAAAATTTACTCTGCCTTAATCAGGCAACTAACTTCGACGCATTTTATAAAAATGCGTCAACAATTGCATTATTTAAAAATATTTAAAATTCTAAATATATTTAAAATATTTAAAAAAGAATTTTCAGGAAAATAAATTGTATATTTTTTGTAAGAAATTATATAATTTTTTTTAAGTCCCGGAAATTCCAGGGACTTGGAAAAAAATCATCGCGAATTCTGGGAACAGAAAACTAGCCGAGACTCAGAAACGCTGTTCGGGAGAAACTGGTGGCGTCAGTTAAGAACGACATAGAAAGCCAAGATTCCTACATACGCCGGGTAATTCTCACAAAATAATAACAATAATAATATAAATAAAAAAAAAAAAAACGAAATGGTTGGAAAACGAATTTTCTTCGATATCTGTAAATAGATTTGGTTAATATTCTATTATGGTCGAGCGTGCAGTGCACTATTAATGAAGATACTCATCTGAGAGGTATACATAAATAAACAACAACACATAAATATACTCTACGAGTATATTTATGTGTTGTTTGTTTTCCCCTGTGGAACTTGCTTTCCATTTCTCTGGTGAATGAATTGTTTGTTTTCACTGTACTTTGGTAGATAAATGAATGCACTATGATGTGAATATTATACGGACGCACCCATCCTCCCCCCTCCCCCCCACATACACACTCCACGATGTGAATATTATGCAGGCGCACCCATTTTCTCTCTAATTATAACCGCGGTCGGAAAATTCGATAGCACATCACTGACCAGTGACTGCATTTACGTACGGTACAGGAAACACGGAGTTGTTCATAGTTAACTGACCGCAGAGAACTGTTAATAAGTATTATTGGAGCCTTTTTAAATAACCAGAGGATGCAGTAAAGGTCATCAGTTCACAGAGGCCATTGCATTCTAGATGGGCTGGTATGATGTCTGGTGGAGAATCAAATAACAACAATCAATTTCTGATTTTGTGTTTTCTCATCGAAAAAAAAAATCTGTTATCTCATCAACAGTTATATCAGGTCATGACATATTAGCAAGATATGAATGCACTGCCAATCAATTCATCTGCGTTATTTGTTCGCTGCAACAAATGTTGTTCGCAGTGTCAGCTTCCTCTGTTCTACTTCGTGCCATTCAATTAGCTTGTTCTCCTTGAATGAAACTAAACATGGCGATCGTACCTGTTAGTTGCGTGTTTTTTCTCTAAGTGTGGCTATTTTTGAGGAAAGAGAAAATACCTTCGAGGAGGGGACCGCATTATCCCTAAATGTGAATGAGATACTCTCCTTCAGCTGATATTCAAAATTAAAGCAAGTTATTATCAAGGAAAGAACCTTACAGCGTTGAAATTAGGACGGATCTTTAATATCCACTATTTCCACGTCATCAAACAAATTACATTCCAACAAATGTCACGTGCTCTTTCATGAACAAAGAAACCTTAAAAGAGGGGAAAGGGAACAACTAAGACTGTTTTGCATGTTAGGTCTCCCATTCTGGCATTCGCTTCGCTTTATCCAATGTACACTGGAGAGAGAGAGAGAGAGAGAGAGAAACTAGGTTTTTGCAGAGGTGAGTAACCGAAACTTGGTTAAAGACCGCGTAGAAGAATCTTTCCACGGAGACGAATCGCATCACGTGCTGAGACCCTCGCTGCTTTTCGGACTCCCGAAATCTCTCGATTAAATGACTCTTAGTCCACCCACAGTACTAAAGGGATGCTACAGGGTTATAAACGTTTGCGAGTGGATTCACAAACATTTTTTATAAAATGCATATTTCTTATCGCCCTTTAAAGAAGCTAACTCCAATCTCGCACACAACAAACTATTGAGATTTGCCACTTGAAAAACTGAGGTGAAGCCAGTTCACGTTAGGTTTTATTTGTTCTACTTCCGGAAGTTATGAGTAAATACGATGTCGAAGAAGACAAAAATGAGGTCGCTGTTGTTTGGACTGTGAAGAAAGTCAGTGGCGCACTCAGGATTTAATCTTGGAGGGGGCCGAGCGCTCAGGATTTAACCTTTGGGGGGGGGGAGAGTTCAGTAGACGTTTTGCGAATACACACTACCAGTGGCGCACCCAAGGGGCCCTGGCCCCCTCCAAAAATAAAAAGAAAAATGTACTTGAAAATTTTCCAAAATTTTTTTCCTAATTGAAATTCATTTTTATATTTACGTTGTGTCGTTTTTCTATTTGCCTAGTTTGCCAGAGGACGGGTATCATGTATTGGCGGTCACTGCAGATAATCGGTCATAGGTCGTATTCAATGTGTTGTGTGTATTCTCAAATAGTCTACTCAACTCTCCCCCCAAGATTAAATCTTGAGTGCTCGGCCCCCCCTCCAAGATTAAATACTGAGTGCGCCACTGCACACTACACATCGCATACGACCTATAACTGAGCATCTGCAGTGATCGCTAATTCATAAGTACCACGCAACATAAATTTAAAAAAAATGAATTTTAATTAGGAAAAGATTTTTGGAAATTTTTCTAGTGTTTTTTCCTTTTCTTTGGGGGGTGCCCAGGCCCCTTGCCCCCCCCCCCCCTCTGGGTGCGCCACTGAAGAGAGTTCTTCCATTTTCTGTTTCGCTTCTTCTTTCAGTATATCCCGATAATAATTTATGCCAGTCTTATCTTATCACCGTCACTTAATTTCCACTTGTGCTAAAAGGTGGCGGCTAAAATTGAAAAATCCCGCAGTTCCTTCATTCAGATCTCACCCTCGAGAGGTATTGCGCCTCCATACGCTGGCTGAGGGTTCTCCAGAGTCTACCCTGGAGACCAAACACGAAAGTTTTTCACGCCACTTCAGCCTCCATCAAGCAGGATGGGTGATGGCCCCAACCAGACGATGAATTCATCTGGCACCTCGGGCATCCGTGACCACAGTGGAATTCGAACCCATATTCTGTTGACGGATAGCAAAAGCGCTTTTCTCTCGTCTAAGCCGACGAAGCTGTCCCAAGCACAAAATGAAAATTAAAAAAATCGGAATTCAGTTCAGCAAAATTCGCAACATTCAATTTTCATTGAATGTCAGCAAACAAGAGGGAGCTTTTCCCATCTCGTCCTCATCTTCTCAAAGAACCATCAACGATCTGCTTCCTCTCTCTCTCTGTATATACTTCAACTATATATATATATATATAGTTGAAAATAAAAGTCGACATTATTTAGTCCCATATATAATGTCGACTTTTATTTTCAGCGCATATCATTGTACAAAATTACTCTAAATGTTATATCTCAATTATTTTCTGCATGTATTCGTGTGCCCTCATCGATAGTCATTTAATTTTTTTTAGTGACTGAATCGCCCACATTTGCATTTTTATAGTAACCAATATAGCTACAGTCCTTGGCTGCACACCTTGTACAGTTCTTTCTATTCTATTTCCTTTTTCTGCTCTTTGTTCCTAAATCTTTTCTTTAACTATCAATCTCTATATTACCAATAGGAAAATGATTGCACGTTACTTTTAATAACATATGTAGTATTGCTTTTTGCCATCTACTATTATCACTTGTATTGTTCTAAATACTTGTTGCATTCATTTGTACTACTTCTTCAGTGCGTTAATAAAATTTCAATTTTCCGGGTGTGCAGCGAACACATAGCACACTCGGAATATATGTCCCTGATATACACATGATAAATGCAATGAGGGCGGCTAACCCTATCAGCGTATTGCACTGCCTGTCAGGACGTATGTTTTATGACCGTTTTCCATGCTTATGGATTAAGCATGAGATTAAAAGTGAATTATAGCATGATCATAAAGGTCCAACGAATTATAAGGATCGTTGAATCCCAGACAGATTGGTGTCTTGCTATTTCCATCGTCATAAGGCAGTGCAACGAAAGTGTGTCGAATACAAAACATTTGTGCACATTTACTTCAATTAATGACACGCTGAAAAAAAATGTATGGGGTGTGTGCGCGTATTTAAATTGTTTTCAAGCTTGATGAAAAAAATGTTAATTCCATATATTCTATTTTATTAACTAACATACAATTGAATTAAAATATTTTAAGAATGTCCGATCATGATTCTAATACATTAACAAGTAAATCCCATGTTCCGTGAGTCCTCACAGATACAGTCACTGGATTCTGCAGTGATTGGATCGCGCAAATGTAATTCTCTAGTAACCAGCATGGCTGCGGCCCTTGGTTACACACGTAAAACGTTGTAAAATCTCACTAACTTATTTCAAACATTTTTATAAACTAAGAAAAGTATCTGATAACGTATTTTCCTCTACTTATATAATATTTTTAGGAAAATATTTTTATTTGTCTATAGCAAAATAATCAGCCAAAAATAAATGCAAAAACCAAATGTGATAATAAATACTTGAATATGATAGTAATAGCAGAAAATATGACAGTAATACTTGAATTGTATATTTATTAATATTACGTGATGAGAATAATAAACTCAAAGCGATATTATTTGGTAGCGGACGCCACGCAGGTGAAATATGCCACGATGACGCACTGCGAACTGGTCGCGATAGGCAACGAGTTCAGTCGCAAACCACTCGCTCTTGCCGTGCAACAGGGGTCTCCTTTGAAGGATCAGCTTTCTAGCGCGTGAGTATTCTTTATTTTTACGCACGCACGCATGCACACAGTTTAAAACATTCATTTGCTATGCTTCTACCCTGAAATTACTGCTTAACTAGCTGCTCTTGAAACCTTATCGGGAACGTATAAGAGAACCCTCTCTTAAGAGGGGGGGGGGATAATATTTTTCGGTCGATCGAATGCCTTTACTAAACAGCACGGGCTCACAATTTACTTATTTTATTTCACTGTTCATTTTTTTTTAAATTTTTTTTGTTATCGTAAAATGCGAGAGAACTTTTGAACGACACGTTTCATGAGCGCAACGTTATTTCCACGCAGAATCCTGAAACTGCTGAATCAAAGAAAACTAGAAGGCTTGAAGGAAAGATGGTGGAACAAGAATCCAAAGCGTGTCAACTGTGAAGATAAGGAGGAACAGAGCGATGGGATCAGCATTGCCAATATTGGTAAGTTACAAATTCCATCAGGCTGACTTTAATGTGACCTTTTGAATGAATAATTAGTAGAAAAATTTCTGGAGCAGTTGCTCAGTCCGGATTTGAATTTGCTTTCTTCGGTTAGAGACGTGTAACTGTTGACTCAGTTTTTGGAGGTGGTGTGGAGAGTACTTTGAAAATTTCCCCGAGAACACTCATCTGGCGTATCATCATCGCCCTGAGTGAAGAAGTTGCCGCTATGTTGGGTCATTTTCCTACAACTTTTGCAGAAATTGTGTCTTCCAATTCAGCATATCATAGCCCGCGTTGTTGACATTGGAGGCACCAGAAAGGTATTTGTGTTTCTAGGAAAGGCTGCATTGGCCAGTGTATATAAATAATTAAATGCGGATGATTTTCAGCACTGGCACATCCTCATCAGAACTTAATGGAGAACTGATTTAGTTTATTTGTGCTGCAGCTTTCTTCCTGTACTTCCTGGTACCAAAAGTCCTAAACCCAAAGAAACTCTTCCGCTACTAAAAATCTTGACCATGACAACGTATTATCCACCCCTTAAATTTCATAACATCAGATGCTTTGATATTTTCCCTCTATCTTGGGATATTCTCGGATCTGCAATCATCTCGTTATGTGTTTATCCTCCTGCGTGCCACGACGTGTTTTTACAACGCCCTCTACACAGTTTTCACTGATTGCTCATTAAACACATTTTCAGCACAGAACTTGGCACATTCTGACGGCGAATGCGCCGTAAAAGAAATTTATCCAATGTCACCACGGAACTACTACAGTCCAGTCCAAGCAACTATCGCGGTTCCCGCCAATATTTTTTCACACCGACGTGCTCTGATCTCCTCTTTCACTTAACTATTTCTGTTAGTGACACCTCCTTTGCTTACAAGCCGTTTATCTTTCTCAAATAAACCGAGGTCTGTTGTTATTTCAAATTATGACATTGGCGTTTTATGTCTGTTGAATGCGTGTTTTGTGCACGTTTGTATGTTCTGCGCGGGTTGAAAAGAAAAAAAAAATTTCCAGTTTGAGGGAAGAAAAACATTTCCAACGCTAACCCACTTTCAATCAAAAAGCTCTTATATAAGTTCTTGGCGTTCTGGACGGGATTCCGACCTCTGTTTTTCCCAACCAAATAGCATCGATACCGACTGAGCGACAACCTGAGGTCAGCCAAACATGCTGACACTTCCGGTTACTGATTACCGCTTGTATCTGCATAAATCAGCTGACTGAAGATCTTCTCTATTGAATATTCGTTTTTAACATTCAGAATATTCCTCGCTGTATTATAGCGAGTAAAATCCTGTAGATTTCTGTCATGTTTTAGTTTAACGAAACACGTGAGATGAAATATTTGTGTTAATTCTGATTTCTTTCTTTATTTTCAGGTGGCGTGTTTATTGTGATCTTCATAGGAGTGGTGCTCGCTTGTATCACTTTAGCCATCGAGTACTTCTACTATAAACGCAAACGAGACAACACCAAAATCGTAGCCGTCAAGGAGTACGACACCAAGAATAAAGACAGACATTGAAAAGGAACAGAAACCCATCACGTAAATGCTTTCAGAGAAGAACATTTGATAATATTCAAACATTTATTTCTGTTGTTCGTGAAAATGGCGGCGAAAGGGTAACCATATAAAAGGAGAAACTTAAATCTAGAAAATCTTTAGATACGAAATCTTGTATAGTTCGCCCACCGATTTGAGGTCCCTCGACACTTCTGCGCATGTCAGAAAAAGGAGAATCCATTCCGATAATAGGGTAATCAGTCTGTCTTCTGGGATGTAATAATAAACAAACTGAGTTTGTTTATTATTACAGGTCGGAAAATTTAGTTTTTCTTTTACGAACATTGTTGTTTTTAAAGTGTAACTATTTTGCTTGTATAACAGTTGGAAAAATGTACGTAGAGTGTTAACACGTGCAAATACTGCGTTCTACATAAAACAATGTCACTTCGCTCCATGATAAGTTTCCTTTTATTCTGGGACTTTTTAAAACAAAATCCGATTTCATGAAGTATTTTCCTTAAAGTTTCTCTTTTCCAAGGAAAATTAATTTTTTCTTTAAGCAGAGGAATCAATTTCGGAACAGTTGGCACTCTTTTCTCGACCACGTAAAATTCGTGAATAGCTCTTCTTATAACGTCTACATCAAAATCATTCAAAGCTACGGTTTCGATGGTTTACTTTCTCTGGCGCTTTTTTTAGGAGATTTAAATTTTAGCTTACCTTCACCTTTCGATTCACTACGAATTCTTTTAACAGTTGACCCCGATACGCTCGCAATTGCACTTGCACATTTTATGACTTGAGAAAGGGGAACAAGAAGACGGCCTTCTGACGATTCTTTTTCGCAGAATTTCAGCACATTATTCAATATTCTTTGCAAGAGATACTGAAACGTGTAACAATAGAACTTGCTGACTGTACTGGATCCATCATACAAATTAATAATAAAAAAATAATGCAAAAAGAGAACAACAAAAATCAAGCTAGTACTAGTACAGCGACAGATAAGAAAGCACGTGATTTCTCATGTTGGCGACCAATTCGTACATCCTTCATTTCTTTCTCCCCTTCAGCATGAATCGACTATTCTTGGCACCAAGCCAAGAAGGGATCTAGAAATGGTGGGCGAACTATACCGGCAGTATTTTTCCACCGCCAAATTAGAGTCCTACTGTGTTGTCCGAAATGCTCTTCAAAGTAATTTTCGTTGCTTTTTACAGAAGTCTACGACCTGAAAACTCCATTAATATGTTGTATTAACACCCTTTCATGAACCGGGGGAAAATCAACTCACAAGTTGAGAGAGCGATCTTCTCTAACAACAAATGTTGTGTACGTTATTCATAAATTGGGGGGGGGGGGGAAAGTTTTCACTACAGCCCCCCCACTTCTATTAAGTAGTTTCGTATATTTATCAAACGTGTGGTTTTTCATTATTATTGTTACCTTAAACACCGAACGAAAGATACTATCTCTCTCTCCTCTAGAAAATCCTCGGATTTAAATGAATGCGTGGAAGAGGAGAATGTTCATTCCACGAATTGCACTATGTTTATGTGTAATTTAATATGAGAGACGGCGAACTCAGAAACGAATATGTATGGCAACAATTCCCAAGATTGGGAGCTCCTGCTATGCAGATTCATTTCTGATTTCGCCATTTTAAAACTTAAAATATTGGCAATATTTTCAATTGTGTTCAATTTGAATTTCTCCACGAGCAGTTATATGATTCGTCGCCTGATCATTATCTATACATTTTAAACTGTCTGGTTTGTTATATAATATCGTGACATCCCCTACCGCACTCGTGCCCACTTCAAATGCACCAAACAGTCTGCATTAACGTAGAATAGGAAACTCGCACAAGGTTATTTGACGAACGAAATAAGCCCCACATTACGTCAACACACAGTTGCAACATATTGATGCCTCGTGATCAGATATTTGTGTGAGCGTCCCCATTCAGAAGCCATCGGAGCCTTAAACTGTGATAGAAGCTTTAGGCGGACGAAATCTAACACGTCAGCCCAAAGGCGGTTCATTTTTACTGCTACAATTTACGGTGTTATTTTTGGAAAGTAATGACGGCCATTCACTAATTGTAATAGAAAGTGCTGCTTCGAGCACGTCCACTCAGATTAATTGCAACAAATCATTGATGTCCTGCGTACAAAAGTATTGCACATTGAATCACGTGAGACACGCCCATGGAAAAACGCAAATATGTTAAACCAGCACTAAATCGGTTACAATTCCTGTCGCTAATTCATGTGTGGCACGTAAAACCTAAATGCAGGGTTACTTAACTGCGCTTACTAATCGGAAGTGCGAAATATTCTTGTATTATTCCCCACCCCACCCCCAAACAAAACTTGACAAGACAATGAATCGTCTTTGTCCACTTCGCGATTTCATGCACTGCTTGCTAAATCGGTTCTTGGCCAAGACATCGGAGTTGTGTAACATTGTGATGATTAAACTCTCATCTTCATGATGCTGATCAGCTGCAATTTACTCCCTCCGGTGTCTTTTTTTTTTTTTTTTTTTTCACACGCTCACTGCATGATGAAGAGAGATCCATTTACACAATGTAGAGCGATGGCGAATAAAAAATGGAATGCTTTCACAGCCCTCTTTTTTTTTTTTACTTGAAAAACCCCTTTTTACCCTCATTACATTCTCAGGAGAATGCAGCATTTAGGGAGGGACATCTGGTGAGAAATTTAGGAACGAAAGCAATCGAGCACCCGACGACGCATGTTATGAATCCCGCAGGGATGAAACGACACTCGATCGGAATAAACGGGACTGGTTGCCAGCAAACAACTACGTCAAACACTTTTATTCGTCTCTCTCGTGAAGTATTTTTTAGCTGACACACTTATCAAATCGACGAAGCTTAGCCACAAATAAAATAAACTAAAAATAGTTATTTCAAAGATGGAAACTTTTCCTCCGTTCTTAAAATTATCTTACACGAAAAATTCGCCGCCCCACTCATTCGGAAATGCACTCTTCATTCTTGATACGAGCTCATCGGGATAAATATTACACTGCTTTGTTCTAATATTTATTTCATTCATTCATTCTTATTTATGTTTGTTTGCTACGCGAAGTGTGCTGAAAAGCGAATTTCCTAGTAATCGATTATTTTGCAAATAGTTCCGTGGAGTCATAAACCTCATCTTGGGAAGTCACTTCATCCCCCAATAAAGCTTATTCTCTCCCTCCCCCTTTCATTTAATGATGCTGCATTCACGACCACATCCGGAGCATGCATTCAAGTGACCGCCACTCATCGTAAAAAAAAGGTAGATTAGTAGCAACCCTCCCCCGTAGGCGTTTCTTTCCCTCCCGCTTCTTGTGATATATTTAAAAGATTTCCGGTGTCTTTCCTATAAAATTCCTTCACTAGTTTGTCACTATCGTTCCTCTCACTTACGTCTGTTAACATAAATGTCGTTACCTACATTTTTAATACATTCTCGTACTTCAAATTCCACGACCTTATTCTAACCTTTGTTGCCTAACTCTGCAGCCTTTCCCCTACTTCCTTGTCCCCTGAAAATCCAGGTAACCATCTATGAGAGCGAACACCTTATAAAAGAAAAATATTCCCAATTCTTCCTACTCATCCGTGTTTTTCTTGTCATCGCAATCCCTTTTTGTTGACTTCGCCACATTTGGAATGTGTTCCCTTGAACTTCGACTGCTTGTTCAAGTTTCAATGTGGCTTCGGTTCAAATGGTATCCTCATCAGTTCTCTTCAAATGAAATTTAAACGATACAAATGCATATTGTTTCGTATTTTTGATGTGCAACTCTTAATCCATTTTATACTGCAGCATTAATGCAAGTTTAAGTTGCAAATAAGCATTACAAATTATATAGTAATGACAAATATTTATTTTAAAAATCTCTTATTCAGATGTTTTTCTTTTTAAAAAAAAACAAAAACGTATTGTTAACTTTGTCAATTTTCATCAACAAAGTCTATTAATACATTTTGGTTAAAAGCTAAGTTGTGCACATCAAGTACTGGTTATAAATTCAGAATTACTTGGTCAAATACAGAATCGCTAGTAAGCATTCATTTTCAACCGCTAAGTTTATTTAATCAAACACAAAATTCTTTACGTTCGTCGCTTTTGTATAAAAAAATTCTTTACAAAATTCCCCTCTACGAAATGTGAATATGTTTTGTGTATCTAAAATCAAAACAAGTCCGCAAATCGCCGACGCTTTTAGTTTGTTTCATTGAAATCTTTGCTGGATACGCGAGTTTATAAAATGTTTTGCATTGCGAGTAGAATGCAGCCTACTTGCCGTAGACGCAATCACATTCTGACATCGGACGGCAAAATCACATTCCACCAACAAAAAAACACGATCGGCCTTTAAAATTTATCGTAATGATGAAGAAGTTTCTTCAGCTCTTCAATATCGTTCCACAGTTGAGTTCCACAGTTCCTTAGATAACAAGAAACTGCCTAAATGTCCATTCGGTCAAGGAGGAAGGCAAGATTAAATAAAGCAAACAACGACAGTCACGTTCATTCCGGAAAATTAAACAAACTGAATGCATTATTTTAGCTAATAATCAGTAAAAAACATATCGACTTAGCTTCAAAGAAACACTGGCAATTGGTTAAATATATAGAGCGTCCATAGTTGGCGAGTATCCCCTGCAAACACTTCCCAGCATTGAAACGAATTAAACTCCCCTTTTGGTAAAAATCCCTTAAACTGTTCACGTGATTAACCAAAGTTTGGAGTCGCTCAAAGGGCGTGCGGATACAGTACAGTAATTTTGGTGCTTTTTTTTTTTTTTTTCGGGTGATGAAGCAATACCACTGGAAAACGAAAATACCATTCAAAAATCTGCTTCTATTTAGTGCAGACGTGTCAATGACTCGTCTTGACACGTCTGCATTTCAACTCGCAGTTTGAACTAAAGCCGTTCTTGAGGGATAACATTTAGAACGAAAGTAATATAAATTAATAACGGAATATATTGAAGAACAATAAGAACTTGAGAAAGCAAACAAACGAGAGAAAAGATACACAAATAAAATTCCGTAAATTGCATTTATGTATGAATAAGGAATATCAATTCCAAAGAAAGAGACCTTCATAGGAAAAGAATAAATGCCGAAATAAAATTCCTGGATTAAGAAAGAATGCACGAGATAAAATCATACCAGAAATGACGATATTAGAAAAGAGTTGGATTCCATCTTTAATGATAAAATAGCAGAATATATGGGGGGGGGAGTGACATAAAATCATCGTGTCAGAAGAACAGTAGAACGGGTTACTAAGAGAGCCCTCAAGAACAAGTACTCATATAAGACCAAGAAGATGATCGAATGGGCACTTCTGAAGCCTAAACAGGGATCTGTTGTCGCAACCCAAAAGGCACTGACGAGCAGAGATATGGAGGTAACTGCGCCGCTCTATGAGGTACTGATCGCGTCCATCGGGATTTCTGTGCACAACATACGTATTGTCACTTGGAAATCAGAGTCATCAGAAACATTACCGAAACAAAAAAATCCACAGCGAATGGCCAAGTATATTTTGTGTAGGAGAAGAGAACGGAGGAAGGTGCTGTGCAGAGCGCGAGAGGAACCTGTCGGACAGAAAGAAAGGAAAGATGGCATGAGATAATAAGGCGATGAGAGAATGAAGGTCCGGAAGCTGTGTAAAGATCGTGTGAAAAAGGAAGTGACAAGAGAGAGAAGACTTTTTCGTGAATGGTTTGGTTATTTTGATTTGCTGAAGAAGCAAGGCCACGATGCCAGCGTGTTATGTTGCTGACTGCACGTGTTGTTCTGGCAGTTTTGGTGAGAGTGTTTCAGGGGATGAAAAACCCAATTTTTGATCCTGCAAACATTTTTTCGACGGGGAAAACCTCTCGTCTCCGTATGAGACCAGCTAACTCGCCTTCAGTTGAAAAAAATCCCTTGGGCGGAGAGCGGCGTGGATGGTGAGCACACACACTCCATACGTATTCAGGGCAAGTTGTGAAATTCGTTGTGGTCTGTAGAGAGTGTGGCTTCCCTCGATGAGTGTTGTGACTCCACGGAAACCGGGAAATAATAATAATAGTGTATTGTCTGTACGGTTTCTTCCCTCTGGTTTCTTACGCAAGGTTAAAAATTAGCAAACCAACTTTACAGAAACAAGATCGCTTATGTTAGCGACCTAGAAATACAGATGGATGAAATATGAAGCGCTGTCATTAATGTAAAAATAGCACTTCAGTGATGCATACAGCAGCGCCCATTTACCAAGAAAATGAACTAGCAGCTGTACATATTTGAACGTATTTACCCTTTATTTCCTAACCTAATATTTAATAAAACATATCTCAAATTCCTTTATTATTATTATTTCGCTAATATCTTCCTCTTTGCGATATACTTTATTGCTAACGATTTTGTTCCTTAATACTGGAGCGACAGACCTTGTTTGTCGATTCGGTAAACAAGTGTATTAAATTCATTATACTGTTATTATCTTCTTCTTATAATTGCATTTAGCCTCGCCCAAACTAGTTGGAAATGTATTCTGGAGTCAATGCAGCGAATTATAAGTAAAGTACAAGCAGTAATTCTTTTGCATCCTAAATGGAATTTCATTGGCCTAATATTTTTAAATTATTTAAAAGACAAGCCTTTCCATTGCACGTGCCTGTAAATAAATGTAAACAAATGTATTTTATGAACAAATATATGTAAATGATTTCGATATCAATAAATAATATTTGATCGTTTGCAGCTTTCACAATTAGTTCGTTACGATTCTCAGTTCAAAATATGAACCTTGTGACACGAGCGCCGATAAATACAGTATCAGTTTCACATTTCAACAGCAGAGGAACCAACCTTCCTCCTCTGTCCAGAATAATTGACCCTCTCATGCACATGAATTTTTATATTCATTTATAAAAAATTATAATGGCATGATACAGTACCATTCAATCTTTCAGTATTACCAGGAATTCATTAATTTTGTTAAATTTGTGTCCTGCATATGTGCATGCACTAACGCCAACAAACTACAGACATATTTCTATGGAAATGACTTAGATTAAGGAATTTATTTTCATTGAAAGACATTACAAGTATGACAAAACAGATTATAAACAATTTATATTTTGCTGAAACACTGCATGCATGAGCAAAATTTGGATTACTTAGTACATACAAAAAAGTAGAACAATTAGAATTTGCAGTAGAGCTATGTAAATCAAGAACAGTCTTATTCTCTTTGCCTCATTTTGTATGGAAAGACTGAAAACATTCCGGACAGATTGGAACTTCACATCTACCACAGATGTATCTTGTTTTACTCTTGCAGTGTATATCTCTGCAACGACTGGCATTAGCACTTATTGTCTAATTTTGGAAAGTGTCCACCGCCGTCAAAACGTTTCTCGTGTGGCACAGAGTGAGTTTTGCGTTTCTTTAGTGCTGGCGGTGTCTGACTTGAAGGGCGTCCTCGTTTCTTTGTACTTAGCTCGGCTAAGCCTTGATATATATCAAAGCTGTTGCCACTCTTAATTTGAATTCCAACAAATCCAATTTTTCTTTTTCTTCCCATTTCCAAATGATCCGTGCATTACAAATAAGTACGTTCAACATATGGTAAAAAATTCTCATATACCATCGTTTGTTCCTGGTATCATTTCGATACAACGCCACAAGAGAGTCCATAAGATCCACTCCACCCATATGATTGTTATAAATAGCTATGCTGCGAAGTAGTGGAATTTCAACATACTTTTTTTTTCCCCGGCTGAACCTCTGACATACACTGATAGGCTCCTTTCCTAAGTAACTAGACACCACATGTACTATTGATTTATCAACCCATCTAGTGACAGTAATGACATCAGAGGACCTGGTAACTGACATATTTCCTCTTCCCATCTTCTGCAAATCCTTTTCATTTTTCAGTTTCTTGTCAGCACCTTGAAGTCGATTTCTTCTGCATGTACCCACATAATAAATATCATCTTCCTTTAGTTTCTTAATTAGGGGGTTCGTGAAGAAGTTGTCTGCATATACCTTGAAGTTCTTACCAGCAAGATCATGACAAAGCCTAAGTACTACATTTTCACTTGCACTGAATGAGTCTGAATTTTGTCTTCCAGGATCTGCAGCTGCATAAGGATCAAAACAATATACATAGCCTTAAATGCCTGCCCTCATCCATATTTTGAAACCCCATTTTTTGGTCTCTTAGGTAAATATTGTTTGAGTTGTGAACGTTCATTGAATGAAATCAGCATCTCATCTACACTCTGAAATTCTTTTAGGATGAGCAGCGTGGAATGTTTCATGAAACTTTTGCCGTACTGGTCTTATACGTATTGCTTTGTCTTTATTGTTGGCAGGTATTGTGTCTGAATCAACAAAATTCAAATATCGCCTTATGTCCTCCGATCTGTTCACTGACATAGCATCAGCTATAACATCCATGCACAGTCCATGTTCAGAAGACCAATACTGCCTCACACGTGGGTATTTTATGTATGTCATGAGAAGTACAATTCCAAGGTAAGTTTTGAGTTCAGTCACAATAAGTGACAAATTATCTTTGCCTTTACGGCATACATACAGATTAGTTTGTTTCACAATTTCATCTATCAATTCATTTGGAAACAGCTGTGAAAAATAATCTACAGGGCTCTCTCTCCGTGAATATTTACTTGCTGTTTTCCTCTAAACTGTAGTTCAGTACCAGCAAAGGTATTATCTTTCTCACTAAACCACACTGGTTGTCTCTGCAATGGCATATGACCAGCAACAGCTGTATTTTGCACACTAGCTGGACTTTGAACGTTGTGAGTCTGACCAACAGGGGAAGGACACTGAACATCACTATCTTCACTTGAACTGTCACTCTTTGTAGGATCAGGCATAAAAAAATACTATTACCACAAGAGACTTACTGAAGAGGAGATTGAAAAACTGTTGGAGGAATCTAAAGATGGTATGGAGCTGAGTGATAATAGTATTTTTTTATGCCTGATGGACCTGGCTTTTGGTTATCCATCTGTAAAAGAGATGATAATGCCAATAAGCGCACTTATTATTCATTTATGTTTGCAAAAATAAAATAAATAAAATTATAAAAATATTGTACAAGAACTTTCTAACTTCAAACTATTTGCCACATAGATTACCTTACAAACATATTGTCCTCATGTGAGGATAGGTTGTTTCCAAGTTCGTTTTATGAATATGGTAATAAACATGAAGAAATTAAATATTCACACTTCATCTACAAGATATAACAATATATAAAACCATACTAACCTTTCCAGAAGACTCATAAAATCACCAAATTCAAATCAACAAACCAGCAGCTTTTCACTTCCTCCTTGACACCACCATGCACTGCAGAGTGATTGGAATTCCTGTAACTCTGTTGAAACTCCTGCCATCTCGTGTGGTTTCTAAGAACACTTTGGTCTCCCCAGATGAGGATTACATGCATACAGTAGCACTAAATTATGAACGAATAATTATTATGAGGGGAAATATAATGTATATGAGGCCTTATGCATGAGGGTTAAGCACACGGTGGTCTTTGCACACTCTGCCATGGAAAGGTCAGGGAAGCTCTTCACATAGGAAAGACAAAACGTTTTTGCCATTCTCGTGCATGCATTAATCGTAAATACCTTACGAGCGATATGAAACAGGGAAAACGAAGGAGATGCCGAAAATTCATTCGTTTAATTATACTAAAAGTAAGCTTGGAATGATTATTATGTGACACCTCCAAGGTGCATCGCACGAAGGCACTCATTCTACGCCACCCACAATTATATCAAGTGGTGTGCTGGAGTCGGCTCGCACCAGCTTGAGCGAGAAGACATTTTCCAAGAATTTTGCTAGCCGGTTGTTAAACAGACAATAGCTATAAACTGTAGAGCGGCACGCACCTCAATCCACAATGTCTAGTGGCATTTGGGCGAAAGGTTTGCACATGGTGGCATGGAAACTCCAGCCGGGGCGCGCCTATTTGGGCACCTTTTATGCCTCCTTCCCTATGCGACAGCTTGTATAAAAATTATTTGCAATGGCAGTTTTACAGGAATATTATTATCCAACAAACATCTGCTTAATTTTGCCTGTTTCTTTTTCAGGTAATGACATTCCTATGCCCGACGTCTGTCAAAAGATTTCGCGTTTCTAGGATTGTTGTGAACCTAATAAAGTCATAACCATAAGAAGTGACGCAGGCAAAATGAATTGAATGCTGTTAATTTGTTAAATCTGCCTGAATTTAAAATCTGTTTCAACAAGCGGTTTTGATTCTAAGACTCATTTGCCATTGTTACAATGAATGATGATGCCTGTAAATATCCATACTGTTGGGTGAAGGCCTCTCCCATATGCACAGTCCACACTTCTCCCATGGCGACCCAGTCTACCTTGGGAGTGTGTACCTATTTGTATGTACAAAGGTATGTGTGTGTGTGTGTGTGTGTGTGTGTGTGTGTGTGTGTGTGTGTGTGTGTGTGTGTGTGTGTGTGTGTGTGTGTGTGTGTGTGTGTGTGTGTGTGTGTGTGTGTGTGTGTGTGTGTGTGTGTGTGTGTGTGTGTGTGTGTGTGTGTGTGACAATCGCAAATATCCGCTCTCAAGCCAATAGGCTGTGGGTTCGAATTCCCGCCCTGGGCATGGATGTTTGTGATTGCTCATATTCATAATGCGTAATTTACACGTTGTGAATACACTACATTTTGTCTGCAGCATATGCACCACTATACTGTATACGGATGCATATCCCTGACTAATGCTGAATGTGTTAACGCAGAAATTTGTGACTCACGTATATTTGAACAATCAAACGCTTGCATTTCTTAAAACTGCGAGGTACCAACGTTGCCTGCTTCAGTAGTTGCATTCATTAACGACGAAGGTGACAGGGAACGCTGGTTGATCACTTTCACAACTGAAATAACATGGAATTGTGAAATATTCGTGCAATTCGGCTTGTAGCATCATTTTTGTTTTTAACTATTTCCAATCAATTTGCACTCTCTTTTTTGACATATTTATGGGCATGTATGTGATTACATAATAACCTAATACAATAGTTATTTCTATTATAGTAATTACTTCTCTAATAATAATTACATGCTCTATATTCAATAACAGTTCTATAATAGTAATGATTACTATTAGAGAAGAATGGAGAGCAATCTGCTCGCTATCTTCTCAGAAGACTGGAATTATAAAAACTCTGTTACATCGTGCTCAGATTATATGCTCTAAACCTCAACGGCTACAGCAAGAACTTCTGGACATCAAACGGTAAATGCCTCTCAATAGCTTCTCAGTATGGACCACGCAACATATTTGTGATTTCTGTAAGCCAGGCTCAAACAATTAAACAATACGAAGAGTTCCTATCTCATATATTTCTTACACCTTGGAACCACTCTCTAGAATTCTTAAAAAGTATAATCTAATGGCTACATTCATTCCTTCCAAGAAATTATCATCATGGTTCCCATCTGCTAAAGACGAATGATCCCCTCTTGCTATTCAATCTGGTATCTACCAAATTCCGTGTGACTGCCGTCTTTCTTACTTCAGACAGACTGAACGTTCAGAGAAGAAAACAGTGAAAGAACACTTATTCTACATCCCCAATAAAAAAAAAATCCGAGAAATCTGGCCTAATACCATGGAACTGATACCGACCACAACATCCCATCTTCTGAAACACGCTTACTCCATTTTTGCCGACATAAGATAGAACGTTTGTTTAAATAAAGCACCGGTCGTACTCTGAAGTCCGAATTGGAATGACTGCCTCTCGCTATCGAAGATATGGGAAAGTCGTATTCTAATCACACATCATTCAATTTTTATTTTATTGTATTTTTTATTTATTTTTAATAATAGTACTAACTTTCCTCTATCATCCATTTGGGTTGTTCTATATATATAGTATCAAGCTGCTCTTACTATTTTAAATACATTTGCTTGGAAAGAAGTCAACGGACACCCCCACGGGCAAGGTGCATCGTTACATTTACGAATCACGTGTTCGTAGCCAGTATAAATTGGAGGGACATGATGCTCCCAAGTCAATGTAGCTATGTCCGAGTGTAATGGCTGCAAGAAGGGAACTCACGAAGTTTGAAAGAGGCGTTGTGATAGGATGCCATGTTGCAGGCCTATGTGTTCGGAAAATTGTTGACAAATTCCAGGTCAACAATCAGTGATACCATACTGAGATAGAAGAACAGGAAGTCAACTGCAAGTGTTATGCTACCTGCATTGGATGACCCACCACACTCAACGAACGCGACTGTAGGTGCTAAGAAGGATATTATGTAAAACCGCTATTCGTAGCCAACACGTTGAATGCGGTGTTCCGAGCATCGACTGGAACACGAATCTGCATGAAATCATTCTGAACTGAGGCTCACAAGATGGGTATCCATGGTAGGACTGCAATGTACAAGTCCCCACATTACCCGAACTGACATGCAGCATCGTCTTCACACTCTGAAGTATGAAGTGATGAATCATGCTACCACCTGTACCGAGCAGATGAACGGGTGTGGTTGTAGCAGATGTCTGGTGAATGTCTCTTACCAGAGTGCGTAACCCGAACTACGAAATTCGGAAGTATCCGAACATTCTAGACAAAGCAATGCTTCCTACCTCGGGACGTTTCTACGGACTGACCATTTTCTCTTTCAGCAATACTGTGTCATACGGCTGCTGCTCTAACTGCGTGGTTTGTGGACGTGAACGTCACCATACTTGATTGGCGTCCACAGAGCCCTCATCTGAATACTATTGAACATCTGTGGGATGAAGTGGAGAGTTCGATGAGGTCAAGGGACGTCTGCTCCCACAACAGTCCAGAACCTCATTACATGCCTACAGGAAGAATGGTCCAAAATTCCCATTGATCGCTATCGTACACTTATGGAAAATATGCCTGTGGGATTGCTGCATCGTTGCAGCGAAAGGAAGTCCTACAGCTTATTAAGGGACGCCATGGCTGTTTGTTCCTCGCACTATGGTGTCCGTTGACGTCTTTCCAAGCAGTGTAATCCACTGTTTGTGTTCTATTTTGTATTCAAACTACCAGATGCCACTGATGAGGTCTGTAATTTTCTAGTTGAAATACAGTATTTGGCTATTATATACAGATATTATTCACTCTTTTCATTGTTAATACACGGAAATGAGTAACGCTGAAGCAACAGACCTGAATTAAAAATTTTCCTCGAGAAATTGGTTCCTTAACATACAGCGAAATCCAAAAGAAACGTTTCGTATAAATGTGTGTATAATGCACACTTCACTGTTTTGATGAAAGGGATTTAAAATACTGTAATCTCGACGAAGAATTTTCATATTTATGGAAATATGAAAATACTGGATTACAAGAAGTTTGAAAATATTCAAAAGTTATTAAGAACTTTAGCAACGAGATTACAAAAGAAATACTACAAGCAGAGTAGATGGATTTTACAAGAAAACGGAGAAAATTTGGTTCAACTCTTATTGAAGATGTTCTGTATGGAAATGTTGTTACTGACAGTAATGATGACTGCGATGAAACTTATTACTGCTACTGAAAATTCTGAATCCTGCCCAAAAAATCCGCATGTCATGTTGTTATCCGGTTTTAAATACATTTAAATTGCACACATTGACATAAGGAGCATTTATTTTAGCCTATACGTATCTATTAATCTTATTTTCGAACCAGGTATCCCGTGAGAAGCCTTTCTCAAAAGTAAAACACAGACTGAGAAATTGTCTTCTACCAGTCCCATCCTGACTCGCTCGTGTTATTATTATTATTACGTAACTTAAAATTATAACGTAACGGACTCCTTCCAGACTCGTCGAAGGAGGGCAAACTCTACAATTCTGTCTCCACCAACCGCAACTACCTTCATCATCTACACCATCGCCATCTACCGCCAACCGCCACCACTACCACTAGTATTTTCATAGACAATCACAAAAATCCATGACCACGGCGGGATTCGAACCCACAGCTTTTGGCTGGAGAGAGGATATGTCCACTCGGCCAACCAAGCTGGCACTCAGTAAAATATATAAATTAATGAATTAGCGTCAAAAACATTTTAAATAAATAAATTATATACTAATATGTAGAAATATTTATAAGATATATAAATATCATGTATTTCCTGGCCTGGTTGGACGAGTGATATCCCCCTCTCCAATCAACAGGCTGTAGGCTTGAATTCCAGCGTGGGCGAGAATGTTTTTGATTGTCTTTAGGTAGAAGATGGATTTCATCTCCCGAGGTGACCATCTCCCTGCTTATTGGAATCCTGAAGCTGTGGGCAGAAAGTCCATGTGGTCTCCAGAGAAAAGTTTCCGATTATGAAAAAATAGATGAAATATACAAAAAATATAAAATTAATAAAACAATTAAGATACATAAAATTGTAATAAATAATAAAATATATAATATAATAATAATGTACAATGATATTTGACAATATTCGAGTGCTGAAAGGAGAGAAATTTGAGGGAAAATTGTTGACAGGACATTCATGCAAGCCTAAATTGTGTCTCACTGTTATAGCATTCTGTACAACCCTTGACGGTACAAATCATGAAATTGAAGATGATAAAAAAATATTCACAAAACTATAATAATAATATAATAATAATAATAATAAACATTCCTTTGCTCTTCCACGCTTTTAATATACTATATAGGTTTACAACCTTTCGTGCGTTGGGAGTCAAAAATATCAGGTTAGCGTCATGCGAGGTTACAGGAAAATTCATCGAAAAGCGAATTCATCGAAAGACAATTCATCGAAAAGCGAATTCATCGAAAGAACAATTCATCGAAAGGCAATTCGTCGAAAATGCAATTCATCGAAAAACAATTCACGGAAAATTTTAAATTTTCGATAATGTTATGGTAAAAGTAATCCATTTAGAACAAAAACTGAACCATGCAGACAGCTTCTTGTACCAACAACTTCTACTAAGTCATTTAAGTCAGAGAGTTTTTGCAATACATAATTTGGACACGTTATTTCTTTGTCACCCCGAATATAGCTGAACTGAAAACGGGAACAACCGTTCGACATTTTCTTGTAAAAGTTTCAAACAGCGAATCTGAATAAAATTCATCCTATAATAATTGCTGTATTGAAGTCGCATATTACTATTAGCAACAATAATAATAATGATGGAGCCTGCGTATTTCAGTCGGTATAAACGAAGCCGTTTAGTTAGAAAGACCTGAGTAGTTGGAATCCCATTTACGACGGCATAATTTTTATCAGTTCTGTTCAGATAAAGGTAAGTTAGCAGGCATAATACGGAGATGGCTGGGCTTTTCTTCCGGAAACAGGCAAATCAGTCCCATGAACAGACATGAAACAGTTATCGGACAAGGACTATAAGAACCATATTCTTCTATAATTTTTCCCTATGAAAGTAGCATTGAAATCTCCTTATTCACGGTTCAGGTTTTGTTCTAAATGGATCAATTTTCTCATAACATTTTCGAAAATTTTAAATTTTCGGTGCTGTTTTTTCGATGAATTGCATTTGCGACGAAATGTCGTTCGATGCATTGTTCATTCGATGAATTGCCTTTTCGATGAATTGTCTTTCGATGAACTTTCCGGATACCGTCATGCGAAGAAGACTGAATAAGTAATAAGATGTTCTTAAGAAGATAGGGTCAAAAAGAATTTTTTTTTCAATTGTAATAGAAAATAATAGATTCGTAGGCCATTCTGAAGTAATTTCCAGTGCCCATTTAGTTCGCAGGTCTGCAGCTGGTCAATACTATCCTTTTTAATTAAATTTCCATCAGAGAAGTTTCTTGGCCTTATTCTTTTAGAAACGGCAAATGGGACGATTGCACGCGCCTCTTCAGTTTTTGCTACAGATATTCCCTTGCTCCGAACTGACGTTTCAAATTCTTTACTGAACGGATCCTGCATTCTCCTGTATAACTGAAATACTTGGTTTTATGTAAAGAGGTATAAATGTCTCGTAAGATTAAATTCGTGTATATATTCCTTGTGAATTGCTACAGTCAGAAGAAATTAATAACAATACGGTTTTCCTTTAAACTAGGTCAATACACCTCCGATACAAAAAAAAAAAAAAAATAATAATAATAATAATAATAATAATAATAAAATGTGTTGAATGATTTGCAATTCTAATTTATTGCATAAAAAATAATTATTACCAAATATGAATTAGCATCGTCTAAATCTACGTACTTTGTAGATTATATTATATAAAATTGGAATATTAAAATATTTCAATTTTTTCCGATTGGTTTTGAGGAGAACCTCAGTAGCTGCTGGACTGAATCGTGTGTGAGGAATCGTTTGCGAGTGGATTTCAGTTAATCATTCGTTAAACATGGGCCGAACGAGTGGCAAATCGGAAGCTAAGAAGTTTCGTATGGTGTCTCTACATAAAGAAGGCCAAACCCAACAGTTTATAGCTAAGGAATTGAAATGTTCTCAAGCAAGCAAGCGTGAGTAGAGTATTGAGACAGTATTCCAATAACCGGAGTTTTCAAAATAACCGCTGCAATAGCGGTCGAAAGGTAATAACTACATCAAGAGATGAGAGGAGATTGAAGAATATCGTGAAGAAAAACCGCTTCCGAAGTGTAAGTTTATTTTCACTGGAGGTGGAAAGAAATAGGCGGGAACTTGTCTAAATCTACGACGCTGAGACGACTTCACAAATTGGGTGTTAAATCACGTGTGTGCCTAAGACGAAGCCGCTTATGGCTTCCAAACAAAAGGCAGCTAGAGTGCGATGGTGTAAGCACACTGTTGTGGGTTCAAGAGGACTGGAAAAGGTACTTTTTAGCGATGAAAGTATGTTTTGTGTGTCCCATGGTCGTCAAGGGATAAGTGTTTGGCGTCTTAAGCAAGAAGCATTTGATAAAAAATGCATGAAACGTTCGGTGAAATTTGCAACCTCTATATGGCTTGTATTACCACAGAGGATCCAGGTAGGCTGTGTATTGTGTACGAAAGAGTCAATTCCAAAGTGTACCAAGAAATTCTTGAGCCCTTTATGTTACCGGCATCGGAAGATTTATGTGATGGTGATTCCTTTTTCAGCAAGATTCAGCTTCTTGTCACACTTTCAAGGCTCAAAGAAAGACAAATCAGTGTAATTCCTTGGCCGGCAAACTCACCAGATTTAAACCCCATTTTGAATTTGTGAGGAGTTATGAAGAAACGCCTTCAGGAAGCTGCCCCAAGAGACAAAATTGAGCGTGTTTCTAGTTTGCAGACCACATGGGCATGTTTTGATTAAAAATAAATAAAAACACCGTGAACCGCTAGTAAATAATATGTCCAACCGTATGAACGGTCATAAAAGCTAAGGGAGTGGGGGGCAGCAAAGTACTGATTATCATATTGTTTCCCTTTGACTGTAATTTTTGTGCATTTATTTTTCGCATTATTCTAATATGTTGAACCACGTTAAGGAATATTTTCAAGTTTTCTTATCATTTATATTACATTTTTATGTATGAATTTACATGGTTATACAATGTACAAAGTACGTCGATTTAGATGGTGCTAATTCGTATTTGGTAATAATTATTTTCTATGCAATAAATTAGAGCATAACTAGTCGCTCTCCCACCGTTCTTGAACTTCACGTACTACAAGTTTTTTTTATGTATTTTGAAGAAATTAAAACATTTGTAGAATTTTACCCAATTCACGACAGCTGACGATTGCTTGCCAGCTATTCCAGAGAAATCAACAATCACATACGCATTAGTTTTTAGTATAATTTATAATTCAATAACCTACATTTTTTTATTAAAATTATGTGAATTTACTATGTTAATTAAATAAATTTATGCAGGAAAATACAATCTTATAACTCTTCCTCTTTTATTCATATCAATGTTTGTGTTTTATTTAAAATAATTGCACTGTAAAAGTATATCGTGTAACAACGTTGGAAACAGGATCCTATCATATCACATGCACAAAATTGCAAGCGAGCATCTGTAACAAGAGCGATATAGCTAAAGGAAGCACAGTTATTTTGCAATGAAGCAAATGTTAATTGCATTTAGGGGCTATTTAACAATAATTGGTTTATATGCCCCAGAAGAAGGAAGAGAGCAGGATAATATTGATTTTTATAATCAACTACAAAACATATATATAAAAAATAAAAATGATTACGTAATTTTAGCAGGAGACTTAAATGC
This sequence comes from Typopeltis vanoorti, assembly GCF_054136105.1. Taxonomy (NCBI): domain Eukaryota; kingdom Metazoa; phylum Arthropoda; class Arachnida; order Uropygi; family Thelyphonidae; genus Typopeltis; species Typopeltis vanoorti. Next base: position 1,062,985 of record NC_143553.1, read on the forward strand.
AAGAATTGGAAATACGAAAATTAATAATTAGTCCGCGCGGTTAGCCTAGTGGCTATGCGCTTCGCAACCATATGCCTGGGGAAGGAATGTCCTAGGTTCGATTCCCGTCGGTGACGTGAGGAGCTGAAGGATCTTCCTCAGCCATAGTCAAGTTAGCCAGTCTTGGGCGTAGACAGCAGGGTTTTTTCCCCAGTTTATTCTGGGGTTTTTCATCCCGCAAAGCAGGCAAACTGGCCTTGAGAACTCAACACTACAGGCTATAGGATACACCGGGGCATAAGGCTGACCACCTTATCCTGTAAACGGAGTGAGGTCCGATGATCAATGGACCCTCGACACCGCAAGGTAAAAGAGGGTATAAGGAAGATGATGATGATGAAAATTAATAATAATATAGGAATACAGGGAGAACACACTCTAAACAGGAATGGTAAAAAATTGATTGACTTTGTAGTTTATAATAACCTAAACATAATGAATTCCTTCTATAAACATAAAGACATACATAAATATACTTGGGCAGCAAGAGGATGGAAATCAATATTAGATTACTTCATATTAAATGAAAAGACATCAAAATTTTCACTAGATGTTAGAGTTGACAGAGGATATGAAATAAGCAGTGACCACTTCCTTGTTAAAATAAAATTAAGATTACCACCTAAATTTCTACAAGTAACAAGAACAGAAAGAAAAATTGAAACATTTGTTTATAAAACTAGACTATTGAATGACACAAATGTACAATGGCTATATGAACAAAGAATTAACCAATAGCTAGATAAAATAAAACAAAATGAAGAAATTGAAATAGAATGGCTTAATATAAAAATGATACTAAATGCAGCAGCAAATGAAAGCTTAGGAAAGACCAAAAAATTCAATAAAAGGAAAAAACTGAAGATCTGGGATGATACAATCAAAGAAATAATCAAAAAGAAAAAGAAGCCTATCACAAATGGTTAAGCAGTAAAAGATTAGAAGATGAAATAGAATATAAAAGAATAAGAGCCATAGCTAAAAGAGAAGTCAGAAAAAGACAAAAAATCATGGATTCTTTATGTTATCTACTGGTAACCCCCCAATAGAATGGAAAAAGCAATTGTGATTCCTATCTTTAAAAAAGGTAATAGAGATGACCCTAAAAACTATAGAGGCATCAGTATACTAAATTCCTGTTATAAAATATATAGCATAATTTTAAATAGCAAACTAATGAAATATTCCGAAAACTTTATTTTAGAAGGGCAGAATGGATTAGAAAAGGACGATCATGTATAGACCCGGCCTTTTGCCTAAAATTAATAATAGAAAAAAGAAGAGAATACAATTTAGAAACACATATTGCATTTATTGACTTTGTAAAAGCATTTGATAAAGTTAAAAGAAGTATTATTTAACATATTAAAAGAAAGACAAATACCAAATAATATCCTAAAAGCTATCACAAGTATATATGAAAATAATCAAATACAAATAAGATTAAATCATGAGCTATCATGTACGAGAGAGACAAATCAAGGGGTTCGACAGGGATGTCCCCTCTCAGCAAATCTTTTTAATATTTACTTAAATGAAATAATAATAAAATGAAATAAAAATATACATCAAGGAATTAAACTTTCTCCCACAGTGAACTTAAACAGCCTCCTTTTTACTGATGACCAAATAATAATTACAAATTCTGAAGATAACTTATAGAAAGCCATTTTAGATCTAAATGAGATAGCCAAAGATTATGGTATGATAACATCAACGGAAAAATCAAAAACTATGGCCTCTAAAGGACAAGATCCAGCAAGAACTAAAATAGTAATAGAAAACAAGATCTTAAAACAGGTGAATTCATTTAACTACCTAGGATGTATGATCACTTATGAAAATGAAAAAGATATAAACTTAAAAACTGCAAAATATTTAAAAATAACAGGTGTAATTAACTCTATATTATTATTATTATTATTATTATTATTATTATTATTATTATTATTATTATTCCGGGCAAACTCCAAGGAGTCGACAGACTCATCGAGGGAGGCCCTAACATCATGTCAAGAACAACTATTCGACATTCACACAGTATCTATCATACCTTGAACTCATTCACGGTCGTAGCACCCACAACAGACTCTGGCAGCTTATTCCACTCATTCACCACTCTCCAAGTAAAAAACCTAGCACTAACACCCTCGTTAACCACATTCTTGCCCAGCTTCCATGCATGGCCCCTAGTCCTCCCAATACCAGTCCTATTTTCAAAAATATCTTCTGGATTAATCTTATAGAAACGTTTCAGTAATTTGAATGTCTCAATCATATCACCCCTTTTCTGCCTATCGACCAATTTTTGCAACCCACAAATCTTCAACCTATTCTCATAAGGTTCATTCCACAGACCTGCTATCATCTTGGTAACTCGTCTCTGGATCCTCTCCACTTCCTCCCCATCACGAAGAAACCCTGGCGCCCATAACTGGGCACAGTAGTCCAGATGGGGTCTTGTCAAGGCTCGATACAGAGGAACAATAACTTGTTTGTCTCTGCATGTTAAAGTATTTCTCAGAAGTCAAGTGATTTGATGAGCAGATTTAGCCACTTTTGCAATGGCCCCCTAAATTTCAATTCCTTATCCACCAACACTCCCAAATCCCTGGCCTCGTCAATCTCCTGGAGTGCGGTTCCACCAATGTGATATACTGCTGCAATTCTTTTCACCCCAAAATGCATAACCTTACACTTTGCCACATTAAATTGACATCCATTTTTCCTAGCCCAGTTCTCCAAATTATCCAAATCATCCTGTAAAATTTTGCCATCCTGTGCATTCACAATTGCTCTACCCACCTTTGCATCATCAGCAAACAAGTGAACACTTCCTCTCAGATCCTTTCCTATATCATTGATGAACAAATTGAAAAGTAGTGGTCCAAGAACAGAGCCCTGCGGCACACAACTAGTCACAAACCGTCTTTTAGACTCAACTCCTGAATAAACCACTCCCTGGTATCACTCCATCAACCACTCTCTGGTATCTCTCCATCAACCACCCTCCTATCTATCTCACCATCTCTATATCCATCCCCATCTGCTCCAGTTTAATGATTAGGGTTCCTTGTGGTATCCTGTCAAATGATACCACAAGGAACTGTGGAATCCTTTGACAGGATACCACAAGAAATTCTACTGGACCTTGGCAAGGTCCAGTAGAATCACTGTAAACCCATTACCCTTATCCAGTTCAGCCGTCACTGTGTTATAAAAGGTGAGCAAGTTACTGAGGCATGATCGACCCTTCACAAAACTATGTTGTCCCCCATACAATATCTCATTTTCATCTATCCAATTCTGTATTCTTTTCTTGACTCATTTCTCTAAGATCTTGACAACGATTCCTGAAATGCTAATCGGTCTGTAATTTACAACAGCAGTCTTGGAACTACCTTTATGCAGTGGAACCATTTCCCCCCTCTTTCCACCCCTCGGGACTAACCCAGACCCGAGACTCAAATTAAACAAAATGGTCAAGGGTACTGACAATTCTTTAGCCGCTTCTCGTATGACACGAGCTGGTATACCATCCAATCCCACAGTTGTATTGACATTGAGGTTATGCAATAGACTACTCAGCTCCACTTCATTCACCACAATTCCCGTATAATCTACTGGTTCATTCATTTCTGCAATGTCACCACCTGGATGATATATTCTTGCAAAGTGCTCACTCAGTAACTGAACTATATCAACTGATTCAGTTACCTGCCTGCTATCGGCATTCTTTAAAATCATTCTGCCATATACATTTTTCCTTTTACTTGCAACATATCGAAAAAACTGTTTAGGATTCTCTTTAGCCTGCATGGCCAATGTTCTTTCGTAATCCTTTTTTGCTTTTCTTACCACACTCATTACCCTTCTGGCCTGCGCTTTATAACGTTCGTGTGCCTGCAGGTCACCTTTCCCCTTAAATTCCCTCCACAGTTGTTTCTTTTTTTGCAGCTCAAGCTTAATGGTGTTATTCATCCATTTAACCCATACTTGATTTATTATTCGGACTCTAGGTATACAGTCAGCCGTTGCTTCATGCAAACACTTCTTAACTGCCTCCCATACACTATCAACTTCTAGTCCTTGCAGTTGTACATGCCATGGTACTGAAGCAATCAAACTCCTAAGCTTGTCATACTTTCCAGCCCGATAATTCCACCCTGTCTTAATTGAAATTCTACACCTTTAGCCACCTCCCAAATCAAGACCCTATGATCACTCTCACCAATTGGTGGCGATGTGGTCATATTTGTTACAGCCAAATCCTGAGATGTAATTACTAGGTCAAGCACTCTCTGACCCCTATTATTTTCCATTACACGCTGTCGCAGATAGTTATCCCTTAATAACCTCATAAAATCCAATTCCTTCCTCCCGTGTGTCCTCTCCTCACTCCAATCAATGCGCCCATAATTGAAATCTCCCATAATAATTACCCTCCTTTCAATCATTTCTTCTATTTGCTTGTGCATATCTCCACCATCTTTTCCATCACTTGGTCTATAGCAGCACCCAATTGTTTATTTTGTTCTGCTAGCCACAATCTCACACCAAATATTTAAACCAAACCTAGTTCAAAAAACAAACCAGACTAAAAGTATACAAGACATTATCCCTACCAGTCTTAATATATGGAAGGGAAATCTGGACAATAACACAAAAGAGACAAACAAAGATTAATAACAGCAGAAATGAAGTTCATGAGAAAAACTGCAAAGTATACCCTATTTGATCACAAAAGAAATGAAGAAATTATAAAGAATTAAACCAAGAACCAGTAATAGAAAAAACTAAAAAATATAAACATAAATGGATGGAACACGTTCAAAGAATGAAAACAGAAAGATTACCAAAACAAGCCTTAAAGTACAAGCCATTAGGAAAAAGAAAACCAGGACGTCCTCTTAAAAAATTCAACGATGACTTCTAAGGCCGGAACAGGCCACGCTAGGCCTAAATCCTTGATACGCATGATGATGATGATGATCTTTAAAAAATAAGCACCACAGAGCAGTGGTGTAGCTAGAGCTTTTGCCGCCCCTCTCAATACACACCAAAAATACTACAAAAAGTCAAAACGACGTATAGGGAAATAAATTAAAACACTGTGTTTATTTTTGAAGTAAAACTTTAATTTCAACATTCTAAAATGTTATTTTCTTGCTTTTCTGTTAGCAAAATCGTCAATGACATTGGCGAAGTCTATTTCATAGTAATGTAATTCTCAATCTATTTTATTTAGAAAAATTCCTCTCACAACTAGCAACACTTACAGCAGTTGTGAGGAAAATTCGCAGTAGTATTACAATATTTGGAACTGAGTTCTCGAGACTGTATTTTAGAATTAACTGCAAAAGTTCAAAAATGTTCAAAGTGCCGCCCGAGGCGGATTCCCCCCCCCCCCCCAGCTACGCCTCTGCCGCAGAGTATTCTACAAGAAATGATGAAATAGAGAAGAAAATGCAGAAATTAATTTTAGTCTATTTTTCATTTGGGAGGATGGCCGTCAATTGGACAGAACTCACTAGTCCAGCGATTTACGGGATGAAAAACCTTTTTCCCTGAGGGGGAGGGAGGCGCTTTTAAATTTGGATTTATCTTTTTTCTTGAAAACAGAAATTAAATGTTCACATTATAAATTATGCTTTGTGTGTGTGTGTGTGTGTGTGTGTGTGTGTGTGTGTGTGTGTGTGTGTGTGTGTGTGTGTGTGTGTGTGTGTGTGTGTGTGTGTGTGTGTGTGAGAGAGAGAGAGAGAGAGAGAGAGATTTTGAAATCTACTAGAATTCAGCACATGGCTTCCCAAAATACAAACGAAATAAAATTTCGTAAGTCTTACAACTCACGAAACGTATCGGATTTTAATTGCTTATTTTTATTAAACTCCTTATTTATATCATAACGTGGTCTCGATATCGAAAACTTCACACAGAACTGCTAAGCCACAGAAACTTACGTTTCCATCTAAAAATTAAATTTGACGATAGGAAAAATTCTGCAATCTTTTAACAAGACCAGCCGACTCTGAAAAATTGTTATAACCGTGTACTTGAGTTAAGGAAAACTGTGGAAGAGGGAGAAGGGCAAGCTAGAGGTTGTCAAGATAAGATCACTTTAAAACAAACAGCTGAAAAGGCATGGGAATATATAAGATGGATCTGTACTTAAGTTTTGCAGATTTGGAAAAGCATACTACAAGGTGCCCAGAGAAAAGCCGTTCAAAACGCTCAATGGTGTGGTGTAAATGGGTCATTATATAGCAATAAATAGTCTAAATTTGTAAGTCAGCATCTGGAATTGAAGGAGGTACAGGAAGATAGTTTGACGTGAAATAGGCGTGACTCAGACAAGGATGCACATTATCTCCCCACTCTTATTCATCATCTGTAGATGATCACATTATGAAGGAAAGTGGCTTTAGGAATGATATCAAAATTGGAAGTAATCTCACCTCTTTACGCAAACGATGCTCTTAATTTATTTAACAGTATAATATCGTACGCACAAAGTAATCAACTGAGCTCAAGCCCGATTCCTTCCTAATTGACCCTTGGGTGTAGACCCACACTTCAGCGTATAGATATTCGAATCTGACGGAATGGGTTGGTTATTACTCGTTGTTCCCGTAGTGCCCTAAGACTGTATATTGCGTTTGTCCTTCCGGTTGATTTACCTGTTTTTTGAAGAACCTAAGTTTTCGGTAGTAAAACCCTCAACCTCCTTATGAGACCGGCCAATTCACCATGTGATTGAAAACACCCGATAAAGGTTTCCCCACGTCACAGACGGGATTCGAAATGGGGTCTTTCCAACCAAAGGGCTCGTCTAAACCAACTGAGCTACGAAGCTTCCTTGATTCCTTTAATAAATGAAATAGCTGTTGTAACTAATGTGGCACGAAAATCAGCAATAAAAAGGAAACCATAATCGGCATTCTCACCGGGGCGAGAATGCCGTTTATGCCGAGAACCTGCAGAACAATTAAAATATTTCAGTTAATTTTTCCTATTCGCTAAGGAGGAAGAATTTTTATCGAAGATGAAAAATGGATTGAATACTAGGATAACAAGCTTGAATAAATTTATATGGAGTAGGAGAGAAATTAGTGAAAACACTAGTGCTGCAATTCTATCAGCGTTTCGTCCGCCGCCTGAGGGTATATATCAGGCATCTGATAACATTATCAATTCTTCTTCAAACCAGCCGTCACTTAGGACGGTAGTCCTTGAGAAGGCGAAAAATGCTGCTGGCACGTTCCTCCTCTGCTGCATCCCCTGAAGGCAGGGATTTTATGGATGCAGATCTGTGTTCAGGTGCCTATTCTGAGGAACGAGAAAACCGATTTCTGGAAGAAAAACCTTCTACCATCGTATGAGACTGGCTAACTCACCATTTCATTGAAAGGGCGTAATAAAGGATCCTCACGTCATACACGGGATTAGAACCCGATTCTTTCCAACCAAATGAGCTACTGAGGATCCGTTCTACACTTTTTAAAAGAAAGCATAAATGTCTGTCATCATTTGGCCTGCAAGTGTCAAGAAGCTTTTCTGTTATCCCTTCAGGAGACTTATTGATACAAGTATTTGTAGTTTCTCAAGTCATTATGAAACGGCTCGCATTTTTAATGATTTTATATATTTATATTTAAGAAATAAATGCATCTACTACATAAAATGGGCATTTTGTTCTAATGAATATCCCACAAATGATGCCTGTAAGTTTATACCTGACGTGATAATTACGAGGGTCGGAGTCACAAAAATGATTCAGGGTAAAGCTCGTGGATTTAATTATAAAACTAGATGAAATTTAACATTTTGCAGTCTAATTAACTGACAGCACCATCCGGTAGAGAACTCACGATAATATCTGAATACTTGACAACCCATTTTATTATTATTATTATTATTATTAACGAAAGCAATTGATAACATAATTAGCTAATCAACGTGTCTCGTACTTAATGCCATTGCGTTAGGTCTGGAAATAGTCATCGGCCATAATAAATGTGGCACGAAATATGTATGTTTCACAGACGAATATCCATGTGTCATGAAGTATAATAAGGCCTTGGTTTTCTTTTTCTGTTCAAGCTGTCGTTTATTACTTCAGAACATACTAGCGAAAAAGGTTGTCTTCTTAAGTATGGCATGGTAATGGATGGCCAAGTGGCATTTGCACTCTATGACGCTTGATTGCATGAAGGAAGACTTGGTGGTTTAAATTTAGTAGCTGACTAGAGGAAATTTTTCTAAGCCTTTTTTCGCACGGTTGCCGAGTTCAGGTTGTCGATCTCAGGCACGGGTAAGCGAGTTTTTCATCCCGTAAACTCACTCAAGAAAATCGGTCGTCGAACCCAACTATTTTCAGACATGAAAAATATTGTTAGGGACCACGAGATGGCGGCACTTACTAGCCGCCTTCTTCACTGCATACAGATTAATTAGTGATAGCCTTTGGCCAGCTATCTCTGATTGGCTACCAGTGGAGATTGAACTGCCCACTCAGTCTACAAAAAGTTAGGGCTAAAACGGCCTTGCCTACTCCCTATATGGGAACAAAAAAGGCGTTAGCTTTTTTTTTTTTCATATGATGGATTTCAATCAGGAAGAGGACAGGTGACTAGTAGTGTACAACAGGATTCTGTATTTGGTCCTCTTCTGCTTAATTGGTTACTTTAATGATACGAAGAATGATCTGTTGAGGATGGACGATATCCAGTTCGCTAATGATGCAAAAATGGGAGAGGACAACAATTAATAAAGGTGATACAAATATTTCGTAAGATGATTTAAACTCTTGATGTCCAACCCCCACCACCTCACAACTAGCAACATAAGGTCATTGATACCACTGGTGTCTCAAATGTCATTTCGGTCATGTTGTAAGTACTCGTATATATAAAAAGTGAAATTTTGCATAAAAATGTATTGATAAAATTTTAAGGAATTTAGTTTTTATAACAAATAATTAAGTTATACATATGATTTGATTTTATTGCAACAATAATTGCGATTAGTCTACTCTTTTCTTTTTTATATTTATGTAACACCCACGAGAGAAATAAAAAATTGGGAACTTTTTTTTTCGAAGAGCTAAAAGTGTAGTTTTTCGAAATTATGAGGAACACTGTTCCACAGGGGGGCGAGGGTGGTGATGTGAAAGATGTAGAACACATCTTACACATCACCACCCTTCTTAGAAATGTCATCAAATCCTTAGCAAATTGTGCTAGAACCATTTGCTCTACCACACTAGTCTCTCTCTCTATCAAGTGTATCTGGGACACTTCTTTTAGCCAGTGGTCACAAAAATCAGCAAAACGTTTTGCTTGCTATTTCCTATATCCATAACGGCTCAGAAAAAAATTTCAGGCATGCTAAAAACATAGACTTCATTCAGGATATACCTAACGTTAACTATCCTTATCCTTTTGCAAATTATTCATTCCATCATCTGGACCACCCTGGGGCCTACTGAGTTCCTTGTTCCTGCAATCTATCCTACTTTGGACACACAGGAAGAACAGGACAACATCCATTTCTTGCAATACAGTCATTCTGAAGTAGCAGATGATGCCACAGAGGAAGATTCAGTGAAAGAAATCTACCTCTTATATAAGAACAGATATAAATCTGAAAGACATTTCCTAGAATCTGCCTCAGCATTACAACATGCCAAATCTCACCAAATTCAGCTGCCTCGCTTTACTTGAAATCTGGGAGACTGTCATCATGAGACCCTCAGCTAGTTTCAATCATTGCACCCACAGAAGGCACCGGTTAGGACTGTAGGATCCCACTATTCATACTCAGTGTCTGCTTTCTTACCAGTGTGCTCATGCTCAAGCCCATGAAGATGCTTAGGTGAACTAGCTTTGGTTAGTATTTATTACTGAACTACCTGCTCAGTCTCCAAAAGTTAGACCAAAATGTACTTGTCAATCCCTGTAAGGGAATAAAAGGCACATTAGGTGATTTGAGTATTTATTATCTGTACATGTGTTTATTCCATTAAACATCAACATGAGTGATGACAATCAATGTCTAAGGATCCATACCAGAATATATGGAAATTTTTTTCAAAAATATTAAATAAAAAGAATGTAAGAAAATTATAGTAAACGTTTGGTCACCGTAGTGATCAGTCAGTGCATTTTTCACCTGCTACTCATTTCTTCCCCCCCCCCACACACACACACCAGCATTGAATAAGTTTTCAGATTATGGCTGTGGTTGGTTTTTTGCTGAGCAATTCAATTTACCCTTCATACATAAAACTGACACTGAACACATCTGCCAGTAGTACATACATCCAGTGGTTGGTGAATAGAATGCATTGCCTGAGTGTGTTTTGGATGAGCATTGTATGCAATAGTGGATACCTCCCACGATGAGTCATGGGAGTGTCAAATGTTAATAATAATAATAATAAATATTTGCATAATTTGTGGAGCTCATGCAATTACCATCCTAGATGGACTTATGACTCCTGGTGGTAGCCAGCAATAGTAAATTGCAGCTATGATAAGGAGCACACTGGGAGAAAGGACATGGTTGTGTTACTTTATAAAGCATTGGTCAGACAAAATATAGACTAATGTGTTCTAACTTGCTGTATTTTCTATTGACAACTGATGTGGAATCTCTGGAGAGGCCAGAGGTGAGTGACTAAGGTGATATCAGGATGCTTAAATGTTAGTTATGAAGGATGGTGAAAATGATGTGCTGTGACAGAGATGTTAAAGTTAGAAGATTTTGTTGGGTTAACATAGAAACAGATCCTTCGTAGCTCATATTGGTTTAGATGAGTTCTTTGGTTGGAAAGACCAGTTCAATTCCCATCTATGACAAGACCTTTATCAGGTCTTTTTAATCAAATGGTGAGTTAGCTGGTCTCATATGGAGGTGGAGGGTTCTTTCTCCTGGAAACTAGGGTTTTTTTGTTCCACAAAATAGGCAAACTGGCTCTAAGATATATATATTTGCATTGGCCATGCAATATATATATATATATATATATATATATATAGACAATAATTCACTTGAGGAATAAGGATTAACTAACCTATATGGGTCTATAAGTAAACATAAAATCATTAAGGAGCACAGACATATAGACAGTGAGAGGCCTTTTACTGAAAGCTGCATAAAGGTGGGGTGAAGAGGTAAGAAGCAGATTTTTATATATGAAAAGTGGTTGGAAATGGAATGCATTGTCAAAATGTGCTCCGAATGAATTTAAGATTCAATATGATAGATATATTACTGAGTGTAACCTCCCATGATGAGCTTGTTGACTCTACATTGATCTATGTCATAATATATGAAGCATGGGAAGTGGTTATCCTGAAACATTAGAGATGCCTGTTACCATTTCCCTCCCCTACCCCACTCTGGTCAGCTAAGCTTTGAGTGAAAAAATTTTTAATTTAAATTTTCTTAGAAATGTAATAGTGTATCATATCATCACATAGAAACATCGGCCTGAATCAATTAACAGTGTACCTCTTAAACTACAACCAAATTAAGTAATTTCTTGAATGTAGCTATTCTTCCACTGTACTAAAGTCTGATGTTCTTAATACATACATGAAATGTTAAAAAACGTTTAATTTTCTTGACCAAAAAGCTCTGGAAAGACTTTTACTGGGATTATATTGATCAAGTGCATATAATAAACAACTATGTTATACCAAATAGTTTCACCAACTAAGGCCGTTGGCATCTTCAGGGTACATAACTGATGTAAGGCACTAAAAAGTAAAAAACTGTTACAAACCATAATCAACCGATTCCAATTATATTAAACAAAGAACAGAGCGCGTACAATACATTCATAGAGCGTGGATGATATCACTTGTTGCTATTTAGGAACGTTCTATAGTTGGCATTATAATTCAGTTCTGGTGACTTGAAGGATCTGATAAGGGTCTTCCAGATCACGGGCAAGATTAGTCCTTGGTTCCTGTTAAGGTTTTGTATACAGCAGGCAACGGTTGTGGCCTCCTTTCATTTCTCAAGAACGAACCATTCCATAGAGTGGGATAGAAGCACAATTCCTTACATGGAGGAGGACTTCCACTCCCAAATTTTTAAGGAGGCCACAACAGTTGCCTGCTGTATACAAAACCTTAACAGGAATCAAGGATTAATCTTGCCCGTGATCTGGAAGACCCTTATCAGATCCTTCAAGTCGCCAGAACTGAATTATAGTGCCAACTATAGAACGTTCCTAAATAACAAGTGATATCATCCACGCTCTATGCATGTATTGTACACGCTCTCTTCTTTGTTTAATATAATTGGAATCGGTTGATTATAGTTTGTAACAGTTTTTTACTTTTTAGTGCCTTCAGTTATGTACCCTGAAGATGCCAACAGCCTAAATTGGTGAAACTAGTTGGTATAACATAGTTGTTTATTATATGCACTTGATCAATATAATTCCATTAAGTCTTTCCACATACATGAAATATTAGTATAAAGTATTAAACTTAATTTTAATCAAGTATATTATCCAGTTCTACCAAACAACCTCTTGTATTCCACATCACTTTCTTTCTCCATTAACCTTGTTAATTCTATTAAAATATCTATTCTCATTTTCTGCACCTCAACATTAATTTATTTTAGGTGATTAAACTATATTTCATTTGTGTTATTCATGCAACACAGAATGCAATGAATGTTTACCTACTGACTAACAGTTTTATTTGAGATGACATTATCTTCACAGAATACAAAACTAAATATAATAAAGAAAAAAATAGAGACATAGGAGAAGACAATGATAGGATTAATTACAGAATTATTATTATTATTACAGGCAACTCCAAGTCTTAGACTCTTCGAGAGTGGCCCTAAACATCATGTCAAGAACTATTCAGCATTCACACAGTATCTATCATACTTTGCTTTGAACTCATTCACAGTCATGGCATCCACAACACACTCTGGCAACCTATTCTACTCATTCACCCACTCTCCAAACAAAAAACCTAGTTCTAACACCCTTGCAAACTATACTCTTACCCAGTTTCCATGGATGGTCCTAGTTCTCCCATCACTACACCTGTTCTGAAAAGTTTTCCTCTGAGTTTGATCCTTTCTTTGGTTTTTTAAAAATCCCTTCAGTTACTTGAACATCTCAATCATCATATCACCTTGTTAAATATTTATTTATATGATTTATACTTAATTAGTTTGTTACTTGATTAAATCCTTTCCTATTTAAAACCTTATTCAATTAAAATCCTTCCAGCTGCTTTATTGTTATAAAGCAGCTGGAAGTTGCTTTCTCTATATTTTACTGCCTTATATCTTCCTATTCTATCGCTATTTTACAAATATATATTTTTGTATTAATAATATATATTTGTATTTGTAATAATATTACAAATTATAAAAATAATTTAAAAGTTTGCTCACAACGTATTTGATGTACTAGGAACTATTTCCGGTAAGGACTATCTTAGTGTATTATTTCAATGCTTGAAGAATTGAGTGTTAATTACGCTACGCTTAACCTAACCTCAACTGTGGAAACTCTTCGTGATTGAGAGTTGAAGTTAAGAATTGTTAGAGAGATATTTTCAACTATTAGTGCCTGCGATATTTTGAACTTATAGCATGACTGAGAAGTGTGTGAAAACTGATTAGATAGGAAGTTCTATTATATTTATATATGTGTAGGAACTTTGTAACTCAGAAGCTGAGAAAGTGTATGTGAAGGCTTGGAAGGTTGAACTAATGTGATTGACTTGGCTTAATGTTTGACTTGTTTTTATTGTTTAAATTAGAAGTAGAATTTATGTATGTGTCGCCTACTCCCCGTATACGGGAATAAAAAGGCGTTAGCTGATTTTTTTAATTTTTTTTTTATATAGCTTATATTAAATGTTTGTTTTTGTTAATCAAAAGTTGTATTTTGCCTGAATCTCTTTTACTGCACCATTCATAAAATATTCGAACCAAAGCGGGTAAATTAAGTAAGTCAAATATACTCGGCCAGTATATATATTAAGGAGAAATAGTTGAGGGTTGATTTTTCTTCAATTCTTGAACTAATTCAGATATAGAGTGGCGCAGTCTTTAAATATAAATTTTCTCTATATTTGAATTAGAAACCAACTAGCAACTATTTTTTTGGTTAAGAACATCGTAGTAAATAACATGTCGGATCCAAGGTACAGATTAAGACGAAGTAGGATCCAACACTAGACAATACCACTGCCGTATAGATTCAGATTTATTGCAGTCGTGACCTAAATCTATAATTATATACACTATTTAATTCCTTCCCGCCAAAATAGGTTCTATTTTTATAAGTGGTAATTTGGAATCGTAATCAGGCATGACTCAGGTTTAGGTAAATATGACATGTTTATTGGAATATCCAAACAGAATACACAAAATTTCATATTCTCTTATTTTGACTCAATACTAAATAAAAGGACTCGAGTTAAGAGGTTAACATATTCTAAATTAAATCAAAGCTTAGGAAACATCGTAAAACACAGTAATTGAAAATTGGGATAGATTGCAAATGATATGAGGTTAAGCTAAATTTCCTTTCTCCAATGCTATTCATAAGATAATATAAACAAACATTCTAATGTTACTCAGTCTTTCCCAATGCAGTTATGCTCTTATATTCACGGAATACACGTCGATATATGTTCCACATGAGCTACTGCCTCTGGCGTTACACTGGACACGTGTAGTTGTATACTTTCTAAAATCCACAATTCTAATCTCGTTAAGGTAATTCTATCACAAACAACATAAAAGGTTTCTTCCAAACAATTCTTCTTACTCTCAAAGGAGGTTAACTTTCTAATTAGAGTCTGTCCACAAAGTTCCTTAGAAAATGTTCTTAATCTATATAATCTTCTCTCTTCTAAGGAATATTATACACAAAATAGGGTAATTTTACTTTACCGAACTTTTTCCTGCGTCTTTCATAACCACGTGTACGTCTGGTTACTTCTTGTCTATTGGCTGTCCTTACGCCAACATAGGGGTTACGCTATCTTCATGATTTCTGCCAAAAACGGACTCGAATCTCTGTGTTTCAGGATACATTTCGATGGGACTTTTCAGCGACGGCTTGATTCTGCTAGGACTGGAAATTTTACCTTCAACTCTGCGTAGAATCCTACTCCATTCTCAAGAAAGCTTGCTGTCCGACATCTTATTTTAGCACAGACGCTTATTCCCCCCCCCCTCCCCACGCGAACTTCCGAACCACCAAGCAGGAAATCGATGCGACAAGAGAGAGCCTTTGACAACAACAACGTTACTGGTTTGCTGGGTGAAGCATAAAATGCTTTTTGTATTCCCCTTTGTCTGTGTCGAGAAGCTTGATGGGGGAGTGGGGGTTTGTGAGCCTTATGCTCGCAATTTATGAACTATGGGGTTAGCTCTGTTCTGCTGAGAGCAGGATTGCCTTGGGTCTTTTATGTTTGTGATAGTCATGTTCACTGTAACTGGAAGCTTGTCTGACTAGTGGGTTAGGATGAGAGTGTGAGAGCCTCTGACACGGCGCTCGTTCCCTTATATTCGTTAGAGCGCCCCCTTTTTCGGAGTCCTTTTGCACACGACCCATATCTTTTCACCCCTTGGGTTCATCCCTTGCTTTCCCAATGCAGTTATGCTCTTATATTCCCGGAATACACGTCGATATATGTTCCACATGAGCTACTGCCTCTGGCGTTACACTGGACACGTGTAGTTGTATACTTTCTAAGAATTATTATTTAATCTCTATCTGGCGACTCACAGTTATTCTATACAGCTTAAGTGAGGCTTAAAATTAATATTAACAAAATTCCTCCTTTAAAACATTCTCTAATTCGATCTTGGTATAATCACAACAGATTAAAATACGTGGAACATATGATAAAAATTGCAATTTTATACATAAAGTGAAGAAGTTTCACTTTTGATTTCAGCTGATGTGCAGGTGTTTCTCTTTATTAGTAAGTTTAGTATGTTAGATTCTGAATGAATGATTTCTTTGCAAGATTCCTTCATTCAGGATCTAACAACCTCTTTTCTGCCTATCAACCAGTTTCTGTAACCCACAAATCTTCAACCTGTTCTCGTAAGGTTCATTCCATAGACCTGCCACCATCTTGGTCACTCGCCTCTGGATCCTCTCCACCTCCTCCCATCACCAAGAAACCCTGGCACACAGATCTGCATGCAGTAGTCAAGATGGGGTCTTATCAAGACTCAATAAAGAGGAACAATAACCTGCTTGTTTGCTCATCAAAGTATTCTTCAGTAACCAAGTGATCTGATGAGCTGCATTAGCCAATTTCACTATGTGCCCCCTAAACTTTAATTCCCTATCCACTAACACTTCCAACACTATCAGCGTTATACCACCAATGTAGCATAATGTTGATAATATTTTCACCCCAAAATGCATAACTTTACACTTTGACATATTAAACTGACATCCATTCTCCTTTGCCCAGTCTACCAATCTATCCAAATCATCCTGCAAAATTTTGACATGTGCATTAATTATTGCTCTACCCAACTCTGCATCATCAGCAAACAACTGAACAGTTCCTCTCAGATCCTTCCTTGTATCGTTAATGAACAAATTAAAAAGCAGCAGTTCAAGAACAGAACCCCGTGGCATGCCAATAGTCACAGGCCTTCTTTTGGACTCTACTCCTGAATAAACTACTCTCTGATATCTCTCCATCAGCCACCCTCCTATCCATCTCATCAACCCTATATCCATCCCCATATGCTGCAGTTTACTGATTAGAATTCCATGTGGTATCCTGTCAAAGGCCTTTGCAAAGTCCAGTAGTATCACTGTAAACCTTTATCCAACTCAGCTAGAACCCAACTAGAATAATAACAGTAAAGAAAATACTTGTTTTTTGTAAGTGTATATATATATATATATATGTGTGTGTGTGTGTGTGTGAGTGTGATTATATGCTTCAACTCGGTTGTTGTGATACATTTTTTAAAAAATCGAGATTACTTATAAAGATTTAATAAGATTAATACAACTAGTTTCGGCTTATAATAGCCTTCATCAGGTATTCTTAAAGGAAGAGAATAGTAATAAACATTGAAGTATCTAAAAACTTGAAAATACAGGTAAAAAATCGCCACACATAACTGATACATAAAAAACGTATTTTTTCAAGTTGTTCTGTTTTCAAGAACTTGAAAAAATACGTTTTTTATGTATCAATTATGTGTGGCGATTTTTTACCTGTATTTTTAAATTTTTAGATACTTCAATGTTTATTACTATTCTCTTCCTTTAAGAATACCTGATGAAGGCTATTATAAGCCGAAACTAGTTGTATTAATCTTATTAAATCTTTATAAGTAATCTCGGTTTTTAAGTCATTACATCTATTTTTAATATATATATATATATATATATATATATATATGTGGCGATTAGTTTTTACTCGGTTGTTATACATTTCAAAAAATAGATTTAATGACTCCAAGACCGAGATAACATATAAAGATTTTAATGATAAATACTACTAGTTTCGGCATATAGCAGCCTTCTTCAGGTATTTATAAAGGAAAGGAATACTAATAAACATTGAATTATTTAAATAAACAAACTGGAAATTACAGGTACAAATTGCCTCACATAATCGATACATAAAAACGTTGTATTTTTCAAGTTGTTCCAACTGGCGTGCCATTGTTTGTTGCAATTGTGCGTGCAAGTTCACGTGAACGCCAATATTGAATAACTGCAGCATGGCTATCTGGGATGTTATAACTTAAATTATTATTTAAGTGGACCGGGTTCAGTAGGATTTCCCTTGATTCTACGTTCTTTTTTAATTTTTTCTTTAATGAAAAAAGAACAGTCATGTTCTTTTTTCAAATAATCCTAATGATGACCAACAAAGCCACTCTGTATGCTGGAATAGATCAGAAAATATTTTTCGCTGTGAAGATGAGTTTGAAAGAAAAATCGTAGAATCAAGGGAAATCCTACTGAACCCGGTCCACTTAAATAATAATTTAAGTTATAACATCCCAGATAGCCATGCTGCAGTTATTCAATATTGGCGTTCACGTGAACTTGCACGCACAATTGCAACAAACAATGGCACGCCAGTTGGAACAACTTGAAAAATACAACGTTTTTATGTATCGATTATGTGAGGCAATTTGTACCTGTAATTTCCAGTTTGTTTATTTAAATAATTCAATGTTTATTAGTATTCCTTTCCTTTATAAATACCTGAAGAAGGCTGCTATATGCCGAAACTAGTAGTATTTATCATTAAAATCTTTATATGTTATCTCGGTCTTGGAGTCATTAAATCTATTTTTTGAAATATATATATATATATATATATATTTATTCAAAACTTAACAAAATTCTATATATATATCTATATATATATATATATATAGATATATATATATATAGAATTTTGACTAAGTTTTGTAGCTATTATCAATGCATACAAATGAAAAGAGATAAATTAGAATAGTACTTGAAATCTAAGTTCATATGACAATATGTGATATTAAACTGCATAGTCTACATAAACAAGCAATAGTAGATGTGTTCAATAATGCTTTAAGTCTCACCTCATCTCATTTTCCTTTTACCCTCTTTTACCTTGCAGTGTCAAGGGTTTATTAATCATTGGACTTCAAACCGTTCACAGGATAAGGTGATCAGCCCTATGCCCCAGTATATCCTATGTCCTGTAGTGTTGAGTTCTCAAAGCCGGTTTACCTGCTTTGCGGGATGAAAAATCCCGGGATAAACCGGTTTACAACCCAAGACTGGCTAACTTGGCTATGGCTGAGGAAGATCCTTCAGCTCCTCACGTCACAGACGGTAATCGAACCTAGGACACTCCTTCCCCAGGCATATGGTTGCAAGGCGCACAGCCACTAGGCTAACCACATGGAGTTTATGCTTTAAGTATAATTTAATATTAAAAAACTTCTTGTATATCATGTAATTTTGACTGCCAAGCAACTTTACTATAGGCAACATCAAAATTTCCGAAATTAATTTGGTTTCCGAATTTTTTTTTTATGAGACCGCCAACCACGAAAGTTGTAAACCTATATGTACATTGGTACTATGAGTGGACTAAGTATTTGTTTCGATTTTTTATTAAATTTTGATGTTTTTTGTATTTTTTATTCATTTTTTTTATCTGCTCCAGAAATCCTACTATAAAGGCAAAACAAAAATTTTTCAAGCCACTTCAGCCTGTAATAAAAAAAGGCAGAGGTCTCGCATTGGGTGATGAAATTCATCTACCAACTGAAGATAATCATATGCATTTGTGACAACAGTAGGATTCAAGCCCACCACCTGTCAGTTGGAGAATGGATATGTTAACCACTCAGCCAGCCATGCCAGCAAAGATGAGGTTAATTATACTGAGAGAAAATCATGATCCATGGGTGGGTTAGGGGGAAAAAAAAATTTGAAAAAATAGGAAGCAAAACAAGAAAAAATGAGCATACTTTACTAGCATACAAGTATAAAAATATTGAAAGTTTATTTATTTTATTTTATTTTATTTTTTTCACTTGGTTAGAGTATAATAAAATTAGTTTAATCCTTTATCCAAGTGTGAGCAAACAAAGTTTGCACCTGAAAGTATCTTCAGGACTGGGGTAAGGTGGTACAACTGGTGTTGTACCACCTTACCCCAGTCCTGAAGATACTAATAATTGGATCCAGATGTACAACTGGTGTTGTACCACCTTACCCCAGTCCTGAAGATACTGTCAGGCGCAAACTTTGTTTGCTCACACTTGGATAAAGGATTAAACTAATTTTATTATAAGTATAAAAATACTTGATAATATTGACATCACCAGAAGAAAAACATTATGTACTGAAGACTATTTTCTGCCATTTGTAACAACATTTGTCATTTGCTTCATTCTGAATACAATGACAAAGTGTTCATTTAAAGTATGATGAAACAAATTTTGGAAAAGATTCTAATACAAAATTTAAATTTCATCCAATCAGTACTTCTACAAGTACTAGTTGGTATAATTTTGAACCATTTTTCCAAATTATGCAGCCAAAATTAGTAAGAACAAAACCAAATATTGGGATTGCTTGACAAATTTTGTAGCCTAACTTCCAGCTTAGCTTACAAAAGGATAGCATACTAGCCCTCCAACTAAAAAAAAGTTTTGAGTTAAAATCCCATGGTGGCATGGATGTTTGTGAAAGTGTTAAGGGCTAGATGATTTCACTGCCTGTGAGCTAATTTTTTTTTTCACTAATTTATACACTTTTTTTTTTTCTTTTTGAGATTTAGTTGGATCCAGATGTATAATCTGGTATCTGGAGTAAACACACACACCACCAGATTCCAGAAAGAGGAAAATACTTTAAGGAGATTGTTTATTTTACATTTATACTCTAATTCATAATGACAGTAGCAGCTCCTTTATCTGCTTTGGTAATAATGATTTTTGTTTCTGTACAACTTTTTTAAGACCAATATTTCCTTAAGTGGAATATTGTTATTGGAAGATAGATCATAGATACGACATTTGACGCTAGTCATGATTTCTGGAACATATATTTGCCTATGTGTGATGGCAAAATTATGACCTCACCTGAGGGTGATGATAGCATCTTCTGTAAGTGGTTGTGATGATAGATTCACTACTACTGACCTTGATGCAGCTGCAGCCAGGATATGCTATGTTCTTGTAGAGCTTCACATTTTTTTCAAGTGATGGTTTTTGGCTTTTTTGAAATTCTTTAGTTCCTTCATCTTTAGAGATGGTGTGTAAGATCTATATACTCTTGCCCATCCAAGATCCAAGATTGTATAAAATCTCCCTTGTGCCTACAACTTGGCCTACTTGATGGACTTGTCGATCTGTTAACATCTACATTGAAGAACACAAAAACTATTTGACTACATCTGCAATCATCTATGTGGCAAGGTCAGGCCTGGAATACCACGCTCTGGACATGACATTCTTCACAAAGGATTAAACAAAAGAAAACTATTGTGCCATACAGATGTCACTACATATCTGAGAGACAATTTTCACAATTAGCATCAGCTATGATGCATTCTCCTAACCTCAACAAATATGGCTGCATTAATCTGCTTTTGGGCGACTGTCATTTTAAGATCACATTTCGCCTGACTTTTCCAAATTCACTATGATTTTGTAACAGTGAAGTGTTTCTACAACTATTTAATTAAGTGCTATCTGTCTCCCACATTTGTGATTTTGTGTTCAAAGATGCTGGTTAGAAATCCAGCAAAATATCAGTAAGATTAATAAATTAATTATTTATTTTCATCTAGTATTAATTATATTGTGAAGCTGTTATGAATAATCAATAGTAATCTCCAATGCCATCCATGTTGACAACCTCCAAACTTTGGTTTTCAAACCAGCAGCCAAGGCAGCCCAAGAAAAAGCTTCAGAATACCACAACTGGATTAATAGAAAAAGTTCAGCTTCACAAACAGTTTAAACTGTTTGTGAAGCTCACAACATCTGGATGAAGCATCTGTAAGTCCAAATCTAAACTTTCAAGTTTAGATTTGAATATGTTGAACATGCAGACCCCCCCCCCAAAAAAAAAAAATTAAATGTCTTCTATTACACTTCTATGCACCTCACATTCAGACATCATTATAATATCACCTAAAGCTAACATTGTGGCATCATTCTTACCTCTAACCTGCAAAAATAATTAAGCCAAATCTTCTCTTATATGGAAAACAATTTCTCTGCATAGGTTTGGTGTCCTGCCAAAAAGACATCAGAGAGGATGGTATCCTATCAAAGCATTCACTCTAGAATTAATACTCAATTTATAGTTTCTGCAATCTTTCATATTCACCTAGCTATCCTAAAGCATGAAAATAAACATTTATTCATCTCATCCACACACACACCACCAAAAAAAAAAAAAAGTCTGACATCAAACTATTGTCCCAGTGCTCTCATCTCAGTTGTCTCAAAATTAATGGAGATCAAAGGGCATCAATAATCCAACCAATCAATAATAATGGGTTGGGAAAGGAGAAACTTGTTTACCAGTGACTGCCAGGATGAATTTTTTCAGTTTTGATTCCTAGTAAACACTAGTCCACATAATACACCAATGAAGACAAAACATGGAAAAGTGTGTGGTTGCCCTCCATCGTTTGCCATGGCGTGGCTGTTTTCTTTCTGATGATTCATGACATCATTATCATTATTGATGGAGAATCAGAAGAGAAGAAACTCTCCTCTGATTTATCCATGAATGATTTCACTCCTCTGATTTTTCCCAGATTATTGCACTTTGCCCACACTGTCCCTCCTACAAATAAATATCCATAAATACCTTTCTCTCACTGACGTAAATCTCCTATCTCAGCACACTCCATTCTTCCTTTCAATTGACAAAAGAATACATCACCCAAAGCATTCCTAGTTAGCATACGGAGGTAGCAGGGTTTTTTTCTCTCCCGAAAACTTGAGTGTTTCATCCCGCATACAGACAAATCGGCCTTTCAGAACACACGCAATTTACAGACAAAGACATACTAGCTGTGGTGGTGGTAGTGGCCAGTAGATGGCAATGGGCTAAGTACAGAGTGAGAGAATTATTGATGCTATTTTAGATGGCGCTAACGTTGATGATTGGTAGTAGAGGTTCGGTGTAGTGGTGGAGACGGAGAGTTGTACAATACGTGTCCTCCCGCGATGAGTCTTCAGACTCCTTGGAGGTGTCACGAATAATAATAATAATAATAAGAGTTTGAGATCTTTCATAACTTCAAAATATTGATCTAAGCCTAAAAAGTTCAATGTTACCAAAATAGTCCTTGAATATAAATATGAGATGATTCCTACACATAAATTCATATTATAAAGTGCAAAATGAAGGAAATTATCTATCTTCTATTTTTTAATAATTAAACAATATAAATGTATGATTTAAGGACAAACTTATCAGTATCTGTGCTATCAAAACACAATCTCATCTTCTTTCTTCACCTTCCATTAAAAAAAATTTTTTTTTTTTTTTTTTCCAGAGCTGTATCTCTAGACAAGACCAGCTCTTTCTACTCTGGCTGCAATAAACCTTTTAGTCTTTCCTTGTACAGACACATCAGATACATTGTTCTATTAATCTCCAAAACATGCGGTGTCTTTTCTGCTCAAGATGTTACCTTCTTATCTATAACTGCTAACTCTATATATCATCATCACCAGTGGCTCTAACATTCACTTAAGCACCCAGACCTTCCACATATTCTTGGATTTTGTAACCATAACTCCAGTATAAAATGTTTAGTCCTATGTCTATAAGTGTTCTTTGTCTGTAAATTGTGTATGTTCTGTTCTACTAGGCAGTTTTTTTTTTTTTTATGTTGGGCCCATATATGCGAGAGGTTGACTGGTCAAGCTATAGTATATTAGTACCATATATAGGTAGTGGGTTGGGAAAGGAGAAACTTTTTTACATTTGATTTAAAAGCCTGTATGTTGTATTCCTTGGGAAATACGTCAAGGGAGAAAGACTGTTCCACAGTACGACAGTGGCAGGGATGAAGGAGGAGGAAAAGAAATTTGTTCTGTGGGTTTCAAGGTGTACTGTGAAAGGATGTTGGGCATTAGCTGTACGTGTTCCAATGGGCTTAGTACAGAGTGAGAGAATTATTGATGCTGTTTCAGATGAACATTTCCCATGAAAATATTTATAGAATATACAAATTGCAGAGACCGAAAGACTATATGAGAGTGAGGGGAGCGAGTTCGTAAGAGATGGGTCATTTATCAGTCTAATTGCTCTCCTCTGTACTGAGTCATTTTGAGGGAGCTTATGGGAGCCAAATGTGAGAGGAGTATACAATAGTTGGACGGATTTGCGATTTCCATAAGGTTAACAGCTGTTTAGAGGTGAAGTAACATCCTGAGTGAAAAAGAAAACCTATTTTTTTTTGGAAGCTGTAGATGCAATGGTTGTGATGTGTTTATGCCAGGATAGGCTTGATGTCAGGGTAATTCCAAGAAGAGAAATCTCATCTTGTCTTGAAATTTGAGTGTTATCAAAAATAATGCTGGGGGAAAATGGTTCATTTTTGTGAGAAATAAGACAGAATTTGGTTTTACTAGCACTGAAGTTGATGAAGTTATCTGAGCCCCATTGGAGGATGGTTTGGAGGTCAGAATTAAGGGCAGTGGTGATTGATGCTCTGTGGGTTGAAGTGAGTTGTGTAGAGTACGGTTTGTCAAATGAATGGGAGAATTGCAATGTGCTGTTGTCTGCAAAACTGTGTATTGAGTTGGAGGTCAACTGAAGTAGGTCACTGATATACAGAAGGAAGAGGGTCAGCGGACCCTCTTCCTTCTGTATATCAGGTTGTGGGACCCCAGCATTAGTTGGATGGTGAGAGGAAAGGGAGCTGTCTACCATCACACATAGTGTGTGTGTGTCCAGACAGGAAGCTGGCAATCCATCTGCAGAAGTCTTGAGACAGTCCAAATGATGGGAGTTTGCTTAGTAAGCCTTTGGTTTGGTTGGTTGATTGGTTGCAGGCAAAAAAAAATCCAAGTTTCTGGAATAAACAAAAAACTGCTAACATTGTATGAGACTGGCTATCTCACCTTCAGTTGAAAATCCCTGATAAAGGTTCTTTGCATCCTAGACAGGATTCAAACCCAGGTCATTCCAACCAAAGGGCTGTCTATACTGAATGAGCAATGGATGCCCTTGCGAACCCTACATACATAAATCCTAAATCCACTCAAACTTAGAATACTGTTCTCACATTTGGGATGATGCACCAAAAACCTTTTCTAAAACTTACTGATGCTTTTCAGAAGAGAGCAATTCAATTCACTGGTAATCACTCTCTTACCAGCTAACACCAACCACTTTTTTCATAGACATTCTTCTTCTACTTCTGGGTATTTTCATGGATACTGTCTATCAAAGTGACTTCCATCATTCCTTCACTTGCTATGAAGCCCATAATAACTGTTCATGTTTTTATGCAAATATATGGCA
This sequence comes from Typopeltis vanoorti, assembly GCF_054136105.1. Taxonomy (NCBI): domain Eukaryota; kingdom Metazoa; phylum Arthropoda; class Arachnida; order Uropygi; family Thelyphonidae; genus Typopeltis; species Typopeltis vanoorti. The sequence goes on from NC_143553.1 coordinate 1,088,078, forward strand.
TGCATCCGCAGTCTAATTTCACCACCAAACTAATTTCTTCTTATCCTCTTTTGTTTTATTCCATTTATAACTACTCTGCAACAGGCTTCCTCACATGCAGTTCTCTATGGAGGCTGGTATTAATAATAAAACCAGACAGATTAATATAAAACCTACATGTGAGAGGTTGTAAACCCTCTCACATGTAGTTCTCCCACTTCTCCCAACAAGTAAAATTTTGTTTGGTTGGTCGATTGGTAGAGCTATGCTGCTAATGGCGCAGCAAAAAGTTAAGCAAGTTTGAGCATGGTTAGTAGTTGAAAGGGTAACTGTTGGCACACTCTCCCTCGATGAGTCTTTGGACTCCCTGGAGGTATCACATAATTATAATAATAAAATTTTGTTTATTAACACCAGCCCACCATAGAGTCAAGAGACTCATGGCAAAAGGTACACTGTCACACCCTAAGCTTATGAAACCTGTGCTTTACATTTATTACATGTCTACATTCACCAAACTGTCACACAATGAATTCAACTCACCTTCCACTCTCCATGCAAAGAAAACCTGCTCCTTATTCCTTCCTCATAAAGTTTCCAGGGATGGCTTCTTGTCCTGCCCCCCCCCTTTGATTCTATGAAAAATTTCTTCTACATTAACTTGGCAACAACCCCTTACCAAATTAAATTCTCAATCATATCCCCTCCCCTCATTCACAGGGCTTTGCAAATTATATTCCCTCAATCTGTCTTCATGCCCATATTCCAAGGACCAATTACCATCTTAATCTTCTCGAGATCCTTTCTAATATATTCTCATTGCCATGGAAATAAAGTGATCAAATCTGTGCACAATAATTGATATGAGGCTTGATCAAGGTCTTATATATGATGGAACCACAACCTCTTTATTTCTGCATGTTAAGGTCCTCTGTATCATTGCCACAATCCAATGTGATGACTTCACAACTTAAGCTATGTAACACCCAAACTTCATGCTTTTGTGCATCAAAACCAGATTTTGTCTCATCAACTTCCTTCAAATATACTCCACATCTGATCACACTGCCTACCAAATGTCAGAACCTTACACTGTGCAACAGTGAACAGATAATTATACTCACTTGCCTACTCATACAATCTATTCAAGTCCTGTAGGACTGTAATGTAATAACTGCTTGCCTCATCATTCTTCTCAATTTTGTATTATCTGCAAACAGTTGTATATATATATATCCTTGGGCCACTGTTGTTTAATCTATGCATTAATGACATTGGGAAAGGTCTAACAGGAGATGTGCAATTGTTTGGCAATGATGTGAAGATAGGCAAGGCAATCAGGGATGCTACTGATATTCATCACTTACAAAATGATTTGAATAGGCTGGAAATCTGTGCAAACAAAAATGGCTGTCAGTTTAATGTAAGTGTAAAGCTATGCACTTTGCTGTGATTTCCAGCAGCATGTTATATTAGCGGGACTGCTACAAGAAACTGATAAGGCTAGGGATCTTGGCTTAATTGTGGATAGGAATTTGAAATTCAAAGGTCAAATAGCAAAACTTGCAAATAAAACTCTGATGATAATTGCGATGTTGAAGCGAACCTTGACATGTAAGGATAAGGAAGTATTTTGCCTCTTTATAAGATCATACTGGATTATTGTGTGCGATTTGGTCTCCTGGGTTCCAAGGGGATAAAGAAGCTGTGGAAAGGGTGCTGTTGGAACGTCCTACCTAACTGACTGTTCCAATTATGTTGGTTTGTTAAACTTATTCTTACTTCTTTAAATTCCGTTCTTCGTTAGTTGTTGATTGATGCTCATCTGAATATAAGGAAATTTATATTATACTGCGCCACCCTATTGATTCATTGATTGATACAGATATTAATTCAGATTAGTATAAATAACATAGAAGAATCAATCATCAACTATATTTATATTATCACCTTATTTTAGGCTGAGGTTATCAATAGCACTTAAGACTTCTGCAAAGGTCCGATTAATTTTAGGAGCGGTGCAATGAAAGAAAATCAGGCAAACACCAAATTTAACTCAATAAAAGAAAACATTTAATGTGGCATAGTACAACATATACATTCAAGTATAACTATCTGCAAAAGGTTATCAAATTGAACAATTACAAAAATTCATATCGGTACACAATAAATAACGGAAAAAACTCACGTAGAAAGATTATTTATTATTATAATTTTCGCCTGTGTGTCACAGGCATCCTCAGTACATTAAGCTCAAAATTAAACACTAACTGACAATTCCAAAAAGCGCCACCTAAGTAGCTGGTGTAAGATAACTAAAAAGGTTGATAACTTTCCTATATAAAAAAAAAAAAAAATTAACATAATAAAAGGTTAGGAAAGATTAGCTGATTTGTAAAGTACTATCTCCCATAAAGGGGACAGACGTAAGCCGTCGGATCTGTTTAAGTTAGGAGAATGAAGTAGAGTTTCACGTTTCTTTATAAAGGCGTTCCATGAGAAACTGACTTTTGTGAAGAACTCTTGTCTTTCTCCAATGAACTCTGTGTCTAGTGAAGATGGCATGTTCAGAAAGTCCAGACTTTTCAGGTTTAAAGTATTCAATATAAGATTGGTGTTCTTCTAGCCGAATAGAGGCAGATCTTCCCGTTTGTCCGAAATAAGATAATCCACAAGAGCACGGAATCTGGTAGACACCTGGATGATTAAGATGTGGAAGCTTGTCCTTAGGAGAAGTGAGAAAGGTGGAGATTTTTCTAAACGGTCGAAAGGCAACAAAAATATTCAGTGGTTTTAAAACTTTTGCTATACGTTCACTGATGCCTTGTACATAAGGGATAGTAATGCGCGTTATTTCCTCTGTGTTTGAAGAGGAAGACACATTAAAACTATTCAAAGTTCTTTCAATGAAGCAATTCTTATAACCATTAGATAGAAAGGAAGAAGTTATGTATTAGTTCTTTCTGTAAAAGATCGTCTGTAGAACAAAAGGAGTGGGCCCGATGAACCAGTGTTTTAATAGTTCCTGCCTTTTGACTGGGATGGTGATGAGATTCCGCATGGATATAATGGCCTGTATGAGTCTTTTTTCTATAAACTGAGAAATGTAGGTTACCATCTGGTTGGTGAAGAATTAGAAGATCTAAAAAGGCTAACTGCTTATTTGATTCTATTTCTAGGGTAAACTTGATCCTAGGATGAAATGCGTTTAACTTAGTGAGAAATTGTTGAAGTTCATCAGAAGAGCCATTCATACAGCAAAAATGTCATCGACATATCTGAACCAATGCGTAGGTCTGGGAGAAATATTGTCAAAGATACGTTGTTCAAAATGTTCCATAAAGAAATTGGAGATAGTAGGAGAAAGAGGATTACCCATTGCTGTTCCTTCAATTTGTTGATACAACTTATTTTTAAAGGAAAAATAACCAGAATTTATTACAAAATCAAATACGTTTACAATGTCCGAAGGAAATTCCTGTTGTAGTAATTCAATACTTTCCGAAAGAGGCACATTTGTAAATAAAGAAACAACATCTAAACTGATCATGATATCAGAAACGTCCAAATGAAGATCTGAAATTTTATTTTTGAAATCCAAAGTATTTTTTATATAAGTATCAGTTCTTCTAGTTGAAGAGGAGAGTAAATTAGATAAAAATTTTGAGATTTTGTAAGTGGGGCCCCCTATACAATCTACGACTGGTCTCAACGGAATGCCTGGTTTATGAACTTTCGGAAGACCATACAATCTAGGTGGACGACCGAAGAAGGTTTTAAGTTTTTTCTTTTGATCTTCATTCCATGTAGATACATTATCTATAAGAGAATTAAGTCTCTTCAATTGACTCCGGGTAGGATCCGATGTAAGAGGCCTATAAGTTGAATAGTCGCGAAGTAAAAGAGACATTTTTCTCTCATATTCCTTCCTATCTTGAATCACTATAGCCTTCCCTTTATCAGCTTTCGTAATTATTAAATTATTGTTATTCTTCAGTGATTTCAATGCTTTAAACTCAGAGTAAGAAAGATTAGGACGAGGAGGCTTGGCATGAAAAAGAATTTGTGCACATTCAAAACGTAATCTGTTGGCTGTTTTTTGGGATAAGGATCGAATACCCCTGTCTATGTTATGAAAAAAATCCATAATTGGCACCTTATTCGGTGTAACAGCGAAATCATATCCTTTTGATAAAACAAAACGTTCAGTCTGTTAGTGGACGTCCGGAAACATTTATGACTACTTTATCTATATCAATAGTATTATTACTGGATCTAGGTAAGCTGACTAGTGATTCAAATTTGTGTTTTAGCTTGTCACGAGAATCATTAAAGACCTTTAAGTAAGAACTCGAAGATATGCGCATTACAGTAGTAAAAGTTTCAACAGTTAAAACAGATTCCAGAGCATTTTTTATATCCATAATTTCTTTATTTAAGATGGCAAGAGATTTTTTAGATTCGTGTAGCTGAATATTTAAAAGAGACTTACTAGCTTTGAAGTAGATCCGATGAGCTTTTGGGGACCTAAAAACTTCTTTTATTTTACAACAGGTTGGAATAACCTGGGCCATCTCACATCGTTTAAGGAATATTAATCTGTTAATGCATTTGGCCTTCTTTACCAATACTTTACCGTATCTAGCAGATTGTTTGGAAATAGACTCTCCGTGAAGTCTAGCAATAAGTTTTAAAAGAGGTAAACCGTGAGTAGACATATCGGTACACAATAAATAACGGAAAAAACTCACGTAGAAAGATTATTTATTAGTATAAATCTTTCTACGTGAGTTTTTTTCCGTTATTTTATTGTGTACCGATATGTCTACTCACGGTTTACCTCTTTTAAAACAAAAATTCATATTCAAATATTAGTAACTTCTTGACTAGGTTTGAGGATTATGACTAATGTTGACATTTCTTAATTCCTGAAGCATTAGTTTTTCTTTCACATAGATCTCTCTATCCAATTAGATGAATTAAATCATAAATACATTAGCTCAGTTTAAGGTAATCAGAATAATTACAATCCATTAACTATCAAACATTCACTTTTCAGTTCTTTATGCTCAGTCAATCAAGTTGAAAATAGTTCTTAAAAGTTTAACCTTCCAAATGTTACTATAATTAAGCTTATGACAGGCTACACTGTATTCTTTCTCAGTCAGCTAACACTCAATAGAACAACATAACACTTATTATTTCGAGGGGAAAATACTTCTGTACATCTAACATCTGACCATTAATTGACACAACACCACAGCTAAGGTCAAAATATATCCGACGGAGATAACTGTTATAGCTTCACAGGTTATAGAAAGGTCAACTCTTACCGGTTTACTGCTTCTACACATCGAATTCGCATAGGCACATTTGAAATTCTTGTTGACTTTTACTTTATGGCAACACAATTCAAAAGAAATCTTCCTCTATAATAACCGAATTATAGACACAGAAATGCACAAGTCTTGATGCACTTGGTTTAAATTATCTACTAATTCCTTATTTTCTTCTATGTATCAACTTCAGTTCTGCACTATTCTTCCACTAAACATTTGGAATCTATCGTAGTATCAGAACTCCCATAGAAATAATTCAAAATGCCTATTAATTCCCGATCCTTCCTAGTCGATTTCAATCAAATCTCATTAGCAGAATTGCATAAATTTACTTTCACTTTTATTTAGGATATATTTACAAGTTATATAAAGAATTTATACAGAATAAATAACTAAAAATAATTACAATTATTATTTCAATAAAAATTTAACAGTAAGTGTTTAATTTACAATTTACATAGGAGCAAACTTAACTCAGGAAATACAATATATGTTAAATCATGAATGAAGTATTAATAAATCATAAAATTCTTCATTCACAATTTAACAGTGCAAAGAAGAGTTACAAAAATTATATCCAGATTATGGGGACAGATTGCGAGCATATGATTGCAGACTCTGGTTAACAGGAGAAAGCGGGGGGGGGGATATGATAGAGGTCTATAAACTTTTGAATGGGTGTTATAGAACACAGGGGGCATCCATGGAAGTTAAGTTTGTTCACAGTCAAGAAAGGGGTGAGAGCTAGGTTTTTCTCCCAGAGAGCAGTGAGTGAGTGAAATAATTTGTCCTTAGGGGTAGTGAATGCATCTAGTGTGAATGAATTTAAGTGCAAGTATGATAGCTGGTTTGGGTTATTTATAGTCTCCCTCGATGAGTCCTTGACTCCCTAGAGGTCTCAGATAATAATAATATTTCCAGTTAAAACCACCCAAAACTGACCTCTGCAGCCAAGGGTGTGCTGGTAAATTTTTAACTGGCTTACTAAAAAAAAAAGGAATCTCCCTTTTTGAGAATTATAGCCCCACGAAAATGAATTCCATCAATCAGCACACATCTGCTTAATTTTACCTGGGCTGCTGCTTCTTAGGGTAATAATATTATTATGTACACAAAATCTATAGGAATGTTATTACTATAAGAAAGCAAAATTAAGCAGATGGATGGTGTTTGCTTAAAAAAATAATATTCCTGTAAAATTGCTAGAAGAGATAATCCCTACACAAGCTACTGGGGAAGGGGAGACAGGGAAAAGAAACACAAAGCATGCAAAAATAAGTATACCACTGCTGCATTTTCTGTGTCACCATATAAACGTATATACAAACTTACTGACCAAATGCTACCAGCCATTGCGGATTGAAGTGTGTCACTCTACAGTTTATAGCCCTTGTCAGTTTAGCAACTGGCTCCTAAAATTTCTTGAAAATTTAACAAATGGCTTGCATGAGTCAGCCAGCTGTGCCACACCACTAGTAACTTTCCTCTTTCAGAATATCATATCCCCATCAAATTGCTGATTCTTAACTGACAGGCAGTCACCTATCCAACTCGCTAATCCACTTCAATTTAGTTATTAACTTGTTGTATGGCAATCTATTAAGGCATATGCAAAATCTAAGGAAACCACTGTATATGCATCTCTCTTTCAATATTTCATACATCAAGCAGGCTTAACGCTTCACAATTCACTTGCTAACCACCTACACTCCATTAACATCATCATCCTATGATCATTCTTCTTCTATTTACATATCAAGAAAACTCTAAGAGTTTTCTTGGCCTGATTTGCTAATTTCTGCTCATAATGCAATTTTGTACTCCTTAGTCCATATCGAGTCGCCTTCCTAACTGCTCTTTATTATTATTATTTAGGCCTTGAAGGAGTCAAAAGACTCATCGCGAGAGGTCCTTTCTAGGAAACACAAGTCTATCAAGACTCATTGTGGGAAGGCCCTCCTAGGAAACACAAAGTCTATCATATCACTCCTTAAACTCATTGACCATTCTTGCTCTCACCACTCTATCATGCAATGCATTCCATGGTTCAACCACCCTCCATGCAAAGAAACCACTCCTCACCCTCTTGCTCACAGTTTCCTTTTGTAACTTCCAGGGATGGCCCCTTGTCATACTCCTTGTACAACTGGCTATTACCATTATTCATCCTGTGCAACCTCTACAGTGCTTCTCCTTCCAGCATTCATGCTTAATCCCTTCATTCATTTATTTGACACCTACCTCTTTCAGTTTTTTTTTTGACTTTTGCAATACATTCACACATTGATGCTGTTAAGTATTCCTTGGTCAGAGCCCAAGCAGCATTTATCTCCTTCCCACTTAACTCTTCATTCCAACTTAGCTTCAAACTGTCTCCTAAGCTTTTCATAATCATTGGTATTGTAGTTCCACATATATCCTTTCCTCAGAAGTCTTCACATGGCCAACAACTGCCCATGCAATCACTTCATGATCAGAGGCATTTCCCTCTCACCAACCAGAGGGAAATGCAATACCACAATCACATCCTCTCATGAAATGATCCAATCTAAGATGCTCAATCCTCTCATGTCCTCTTCTACATACAGTCAAAGACAGTTGTCCCTCAAGAACTAGAGAAATTCATTTTGCTTGTTCTCAAATGTTATATCTTCATTTGAAGTCCCCATAGTGCAGTGGGTATACATGAAGTTCTTTGGTCAGATTTCATTCCCATCACTAATGCAAGGAATCTTTATCAGAATTTTTTGACTGAAGATGAGTTGGTCAGTCTCTCACATAGAGGTGGAGGAGTTTTTCTTCCCTCAGAACAAGCCTGACCATACATATCCTCAGACATAAAACACTTAGAAGAATGATGGTAGCCTGCACTCCCCCATCCCCATGGCTAGTGGTCACTTCTGACAATACCACATCTCGAATCCAAATGCCAGTATTGGTATCCTGGATGCTCCCATAAGCTAACAACAACATCCCTTCATTCCAATCTATATTATCAAAATTAAAATTCCTCAAAACAATCACTCTTCCCTTTTCACTAACCGAAGTTGCTTATACATTTCTTAATCATCACTATCCACATTCCATGTCTTATAAGAACATGCAACTAAATATCTCTTGCTGTCAATCTCTATCTCATATCATATCATACTGTCTCAAAACCAATGCCACCATTTCCCTCTTGCATCTCCCCCTTATGTCGACATAATTCCTCTGCTTTTTTGTCTATTCTATCCTCATGAAAAACATCATACCCTTCCATTTCTATTCCTGGCAGGATTACACCCCTCATCCAACCACGTTACACTTATTCCAACAATTTTGGAGTGAATAAACTCAAAGGAGTGAAATAATTTCATGTCTTTTATTTCTTACACTCCTAGCATTTGTAAACAAAACAGTAGTTCACCTTTCAGGCTATAATCAGTCCTACCCAAGTCATCTGTTAGTTGTGATTTCCTTACGCCTGTCACCTTTATCAACACTTACTCCATATATCTTTTCAGACTCAACTATCACTACCTCGCATTCCATTCCTATGCTGACCTTCCCCAAATACACATTCACTACTACTTCCAAGATCCACTCTCCTTATGCTCCCCACCTACCCCAACTCCCACCATTTCCCTATCCCTCTGGCATTCCTGTTCTTTCATCATCTCTCTACCACTATTTCCATGCTTTTCCTGATCCTGAATTTCTCCTTCCTTTCTCTGATCTCTTGTTCTCATCACACTTCCTTCTAACAATAGTCTTTCCAGATGACTCACAACAAATCCATTTACATGTAATCTCTCACTTTTGTACAAATCATTCTTCTCTCAAATGCACGCCACACACTTTATTTATATATTCATTTTTATAAAATTATGGAGACTACTACTGTGTTAAGAGAAGTAACTTTAATTTTTTGACATTTCAATCTTCATATTAAGGTCATCCGGAATACACACACACATATACACAATTACAATTCACACATTATGCCAAAGTAACATCAATTTGGTCAACCATCATTATACTGGCTTGACCTTTAGTGAGAAACAACAACAACAACAAAAAAAAAAAAAAACATCAAATGCATCATATTAATCCCACTGGATAACAAAATTTTACAAAAGTCATACCCCCCCCCCCCCAAGATTAATTATTCACTGTGAGATCTGTGTAACGTGTTGATTAATTTTGACGGTATATATTAGAACACAGATGATAAATAAATAATTAATTTAATGACTGATTGTTGATATTTCGCTGGTATTCTAACCAGCATCTTCAGCACAAAAAACAGTTTGTCACAGTGCGCAAGACAACAACAATCTGGTGTAACAATGGAACTAGTTAGAACAATTGTAGCTACAACACAGACTAAAGTCATAATTATGCGCCCTCTATATTAAAAAAAAATGCAAGAGGTATTAGTTATGTCTTAAGACAAAGACAAAAGACAATTTTGTCTTAAGACATATCTTAAGACAAAATCTAAGGAAAATTTATACAGCCATAGTTGTTGAGGTTTGGAGTATGTTTCAAGGCTTCTGTTGATTCTAAGATCTCTCTGACTTGTAAAAGCTTCTGTGCAGTACTTTAGTTTTCTTCCAGTTGATCCTGTGTGCAGGGGTATCCAAAGTATGGTCTGCTAGACCCGACTTGCCATAACGATAGTGCCAGATGTATTTTCTATGTTCACTGAGGTGGATGTCCACAGTTCTTCTTGTTTGACCGTAGTAAGCTTGATCACATGAACAGGGTACCTTGTAGACTCCTGGATGTGATGATAAGGGAGAGATGTTGTCCTTGGGTGAATGGATAAGGTAGCCAATTTGACATATGGTCTAAATACGGTGGGTAGTTGATGTTTATTGAGAACTCTAGATATCTTTTCCAATGTGTCTTTAATGTATGAGATGGTGACTGTTTTACTAGTTCTCCGTGGTGGACAGTGGGGGGATATTTCTGTGGAGTATTTAGTATTTTGTCTATCTTATGGGGGATTATAGCCATTGGCTAAGAAGGCATGGTGTAAGTGAGTGAGTTCAGCAGTAAGAGCATTGTTATTGGAAAAAATTGCTCTTGCTCTGTGGGTTAGCGTTTTTAGGATACCGTACTGTTGGGATGGGTGATGGTGTGATTGTTTGTGTAAATATCTCCCTGTTTGTGTGGGTTTTCTATAAACTAAGAATGATAAGGAAGCATCTGGTAGACTTGTGATTAATGTACTTAGGAAGGGCAGACAGTTGTTAGCTTCCAGTTCCATTGTAAAGTGGATTTTTGAGTGTTGGCTATTTAAATGCAATAAGAATGTATCCAATGTGTCTAGGACAGGTGGCCAAATAGCAAGCACATCTTCAACATAGCATAGCCAAAGCATTGGTGTGAGAGTGGCTGTACCGATAGCTAGCTTTTCCAGGTGTTCTATGTAGAAGTTGGCTAGAAGGGAGGGGGACGATAGCTGTCCCATCTAATTGCTTGTATATTTTACCTCTCCATGTAAAATATCGTGGATGTATTGTGAATTTAAATAGTTCAAATATATCAGGGGAAAAGTGTGACTTTAGCAGATCAAGAGTTTCAATTAGCTGTACATTTGTGAATAGTGAGGTGATATCAAAACTCACCATTATGTCTGAACTTTTTAAGGTATGGTTTTCTAAAATACTTTTTAGGTGGGCCGAATTTTTGACAAAGGAGGGAGAATTGTTTGCAAGAATGGCCAGTACCTTAGCTAATTGTCTAGCCAGTTTGTATGTGGGACTATTTATACTATCCATCATAGGGCGTAAGGGTGTACCTTGTTTGTGAATTTTTGGTGCTCCATATATCCTGGGTGTTTTAATGTGGAAGGGCTCGAGTTTGTTTACTGTTTCTTTAGACCAGGAACTGACTTTTTCAGAAATTTACACACCTTATTCTTTTATGAGTTGGTGGGATCTCGATCTATAATTTTGTATGTTAAGTGATCTTGTAGAAGTGTGTGCATTTTGTTTTCATATTCTGTTGTTTCCATCACCACAGTTGCATTCCCTTTGTCTATTTTGGTTATGATAATGTGGTTATTATTATGTAGTTCTTTTAGAGAAATGATTTCCTTATGAGGGATATTATTTTTGGGAGACTTACAATGGATTAAAATGTTGGCCACATCTAAACATATGTTATTGGCTGTTGCTGGAGGTAGGTCGTGTATTCCCGGTTCAACGGACGCCAGCAAAACAGTCACCATCCCATACGTTAAAGGCAAATCAGAAAAGATATCTACAGTGCTCAATAAACATCAACTATGCACCGTATTTAGACCATATGCTAAACTCGCTACTTTCATCTGTTCACCCCAGGATAGCATCTCTCCTTTATCACATCCAGAAGTCTACGAAGTACCCTATTCATGTGATCAAGCTTACTACGGTCAAACAGGAAGCACTGTGGACATCTTCCTCAGTGAACATAGAAAATACATCCAGCACTATCGCTATGGCAAGACGGGTCTAGCAGACCATGCTTTGGATACCCCTGCACACAGGATCAACTGGAAGAAAACTAAAGTACTGCACGGAAGCTTTTACAAGTCAGAGAGATCGTTCTTAGAATCAACAGAAGCATTGAAATATACTCCGAACTTCAACAACTATGGCTGTATAAATTTGCCTAAGATCTGGGAGAAGACAGTCATCTTAAGACATAAGTAAGCGCCTCCGTAGGTGGCGCTTACTTATGTCTTAAGTAAGCGCCACCTACTTAAGGTGGCGCTTACTTAAGACATAAGTAATTGTCTTAAGCGCAACTGGAAGAACGATGGTACATTGCGCCCTTCGATTGGAATAGGCCTAAGTTCGATTCTCGTCGTGACGGGAGGAATCTTTATCTAGTCGATTTCAATCGAAGGTGAGTTAGCCGATCTCATACGGAGGTAGCAGGGTTTTTTCTCCCGGAAACTCGGGTTTTTCATTACATACATTACATACAAATCGGCCCTTCAGAACACACGCAATTTACAGACAAAAATTACTAGTTGTGGTGGTGTTGGAGGTGGGCGGTAGATGGCGTTGATGGAGATGATTCGTAGTAGAGGTTAGGTGTAGAGACAGTTGTAGGTGTCCTCCCGCGATGAGTCTTCGGACTCCTTGGAGGTATCAGGAATAATAATAATAATAATAACTAATACCTGTTATCTCTCGCTTTTTTTTTTTTAAACACAGAGGGTGCGTAATTAGGAGTTTAGTCTTTGTGTTGTAGCTACAATTGTTCTAACTAGTCCCATTGTTACACCAGATTGTTGTTGTCTCGCACACTGTGACAAACTTTTTTTTGTGATCTGGAGATGCTGGTTAGAATACCAGCAAAATATCTGCAATAAGTCAATAAATTAATTATACTTATCAGTCTGTGTTCTAATATATACCATCAAAATAAACCAACATATATGATGAACACATAATCCTTTTTACACAACTGAGATCTGTGTAACATTATTAAAGAAAGGACACTTTACATATGTTTTATACATATATAAAACTGATAAAGGCATATTCAGAAGTGGGTTGTCAACAGGGAGTAGTTTCAGTATTAATGAGCAGTGATGTAAATTCACATTATTCATATTTACAAATTTAGGGACACAAAAAACACGTGTTGAAATGATTATTTTACTTATTATTAGTAAAATAACACTTGACTTTTAAACCCCTGTATTGAGGTCATCATCAGAAAGACATGTGTATAGGAAATCAAGCTACATGCTCTTGTACTCTATAAAGGTAAATTAAATGTATGCTGTTAATTGATCTTTTTCTTAGCCTGACTTCTAGTGATAAAAAAAAAAAAAAATTAATTAAATAAAAATAAAATAAAAAATTAATAAATAAAATAAATAAAAAAACTATAATAAACTCTACTAAAGTCCTCCTGTACTAAGATTCTTCTGGATTTTTTCAGTTCAGGTTGTTAACATGTTCATTGCCAATCACGCGATGCGAGTTCTCACTAAACGGACGATCACGCGTTATCGCGTTGACGTCGCTAACTAAATAAAAAAATAAAAAACTTTGGCCACCACACGAAATTCCAATTTTCTGCTTGGCAATGAACGATATCGCACGATCACGCGATGCGAGTTCTCACCAAACGGCCGATCACGCGTTATCGCGTGGATGTCGCTAACTAAATAAAAAAATTTGGCCACCACACGAAATTCCAATTTTCAGCTTGGCAATGAAAGTGTTAAACACTACGTTTTTCTTCTGGACTTGTACAGTTTTTCTTCTGGACTTGTACAGGAATATATATCCATACTTGAAGTAGAAAAAGCCATCAAAGACTTGAAATGTGGAAAGGCAGCAGGAGTAGATGCTATTCAACCAGAAATGCTGAAGTATGGTGGTATAAAAGTCTTACAGTGGCTGCACTGCATAGTTCAGAAAGCCTAGACAGAGGGACGAATTCCCGATTATTGGAGTAGAGCTCTCATAGTACCCATATATAAAAAGGGAAATAAAACTGAATGTGAGAATTACAGAGGTATTTCCCTACTGAGTGTTCCTGGCAAGATCTATGCAAGTATACTTGAGAAACGGTTAAGAAAAATTGTGGAAGAACAAGCTGGATTCAGGCCAAATAGAGGCTGTCAGGATCAGATTTTCACTTTACAACAAATAGTCAAGAAAGCATGGGAATATAACAAAGATCTGTATTTAAGTTTTGTCGATTTGGAAAAGGCATATGACAAGGTGCCAAGAGAGAAGCTGTTCAATACGCTGCAGGTATATGGTGTCAATGGGGGATTATATTAAGCAATACTTAGTCTTTATTTGAGTTGTAAGTTAGCAGTTAGAATTGAAGGAAGTACAGGAAGATGGTTTAATGTGAGACAAGGATGTACATTATCCCCTCTGTTATTCATTATCTATATGGATCACATTATGAAGGAAAGTGGTATTAAACATGATATCAAAATTGGAGATGTTAATGTCAGCTCTTTGCTTTATGCAGATGATGTTATACTTCTAAATAAATCCGCTACAAGTCTGCAAGATTCTCTAACTAAATTAAATAGCTGTTGTAATAGATATGGTATGAAGGTCAGCAATAAAAAGACAAAGACAATCATTGAAAATATCAACTGTGTTGTGAATGGAGAACCTGTAGAACAAGTAAAAGATTTCAGCTACTTAGGCATGATTTTTAGTGAAGATGGTAAATTCAATATAGAAATAGATAACAGAATCAGCAAAGCTGGTATGGTGGGAAGTCAATTGAATAAATTCATATGGAATAAGAGAGAAATTAGTCGGAACACTAAATTAGCTGTATACAAGACAGCGTTCAAACCAGTTTTAACTTATGGATCTGAGAGCTGGGTCAGAAGTAAAACACTTGACCAAAGACTGGAGACCGCAGATATGAGAGTCTTTAGAAAGATTATAGGCATGAACAGATGGCATCAATGGCAATATTATATTAAAAACGAGGATATTAGGAAAGAACTTGACATTGTCAGCATCCAGGAATGCATTAGCAGAGCTAATCTCAGGTGGTATGATCACTTAACAGAATGGGTGAAGAAAGATTAGCAAAACAGGTGTTCTCTGCCAGGTTGGCAGGAAAACGACCCAGAGGAAGACCAAGATATAGGTGGATTGATACGGTACAAAGTGCCTTAGACGATAAAAATATAAGATCTGATAATGCTGGAGTCTTGACAAATAACAGACTGATTTGGAGGAAAATTGTAGATAGGAAGTTAGTAATGATGTAATTTTTTTCATGTAGTACTATCATATCCTGTACACCCCTTGAGGGTACATGGCAGGAATTTAATGATGATGATGATGACTTGTACAGTTCAAGTTGCTATTGAATGTTAAGGAGAAAAAAAAAAAAACTTCACCAAGTCTTCTTGTATTGAGATTGAGAAAGAAAAAAAAAAATCTCAATACAAGAAGACTTCGTGAAGTTTTTTTTTTTCCCCTTAACATTCAATAGCAACTTGAACTGTACAAGTCCAGAAGAAAAACGTAGTGTATAACAATCTGAACTTACAAATCAGAAGAATCTTAGTACAGAAGGACTTTAGCAGAGTTTATTGTAGTTTTTTATTTATTTTATTTATTAATTTTTTTATTTTATTTATTTTATTATCACTAGAGGTAAGGCTAAGAAAAGATCAATTAACAGCATAGATTTAATTTACCTTTATAATGTGCAAGAGCATTTAGCTTGGTTTCCTATACACATGTATCTTTCTGATGATGACCTCAATACAGGGGTCGAAACGTCAAGTGTTATTTTATTATTATTACGGGCAGCTCCAAGGAGTCCTTAGACTCATCGAGAGAGGTCCAACATCATGTCAAGAACAACTATTCAACATTCACACAGTATCTATCATACTTCACCTTGAACTCATTTACAGTCTTGGCACCCACAACAGACTCTGGCAGCTTATTCAACTCATTTACCACTCTCCAAGTAAAAAACCTAGCTCTAACACCCTTGCTAACCACACTCTTATCAAGCTTCCATGGATGGCCCCTAGTCCTCCCACTACCGGTCCTATTCTCAAAAAGATCTTCTGAATTAATCTTATAGAAACCCTTCAGTAATTTGAATGTCTCAATCATATCACCCCTTTTTTTACCTATGAACCAATTTCTGCAGCCCACAAATCTTCAACCTGTTCTTGTAAGGTTCATTCCATAGTCCTGCTATTATCTTGGTCACTCGTCTCTGGATCCTCTCCACCTCCTCCCCTTCGAGAAGAAACCCTGGCACCCATATCTGGGCACAGTAGTCTAGATGGAGTCTTATCAAGGCTTGATACAGAGGAACAATAACCTGTTTGTCTCTGCTTGTTAAAGTATTTTTCAGCAACCAAGTGATTTGATGAGCTGATTTAGCCACTTTTGCAATGTGCCCCCCTAAACTTCAACTCCCTATCCACCAACACTTCCAAATCCCTAGCTTCATCAATCTCCTGGAGTACGGTTCCACCAATGTGATATACTGCTGCTAATCTTTTCACCCCAAAATGCATAACCTTACACTTTGCCACATTAAATTGACATCCATTTTCCATAGCCCAGTCGTCCATTTTACTAATAATAAGTAAAATAATCATTTCAACACATGTGTTTTGTTTCTCTAAATTCGTAAATATGAATGCTGATCAGTGGTGCACCCAGAAGGGGGGGGGGCAGGGGCCCAGGCACCCCCAAAGAAAAGGAAAAAACACTAGAAAAATTTCCAAAAATCTTTTCCTAATTAAAATTCATTTTTTTTTATTTATGTTGTGTGCTACTTATGAATTAGCGATCACCGCAGATGCTCAGTTATAGGTCGTATGCGATGTGTAGTGTGTATTCGCAAAACGTCTACTCAACTCGCCCCCCCCCCCCCCCCCCAAAGGTTAAATCCTGAGTGCACCACTGATGCTGATCACCATGTAACCTTAAAAGAAAGATAAATTCACATTATATTTAACTTTATGACAATCATGAATGAGAGCAGAGTGTTTGTTTGAGTTGCACAAATGTTTCCATTTTCATGTCATGTTATT
This sequence comes from Typopeltis vanoorti, assembly GCF_054136105.1. Taxonomy (NCBI): domain Eukaryota; kingdom Metazoa; phylum Arthropoda; class Arachnida; order Uropygi; family Thelyphonidae; genus Typopeltis; species Typopeltis vanoorti. Next base: position 1,104,947 of record NC_143553.1, read on the forward strand.
GTCTAGTGCAATGTCCCACAATCTACCAACATTTAATGATTGTATTTTATATATCATATAGAATTTCGTAGCATGCTATGCTTTCCATTAATTAAAAATATGGTAGGTGAGAAATGGAAATGCACATATGTGCATGAAATATAGGTGATGGGAAAAGTTTGGATGCTAACACTGGAGTTATGCAGACTATTTCCACCAATAGAGGTGATGGAAAACAAGAACATGCAGAAGAGAGAGGGGAAAAGAGAGAGATATATATGACTAATGTGATTGAGGATGAACAAAGCATACAAACAGTATCACTGGATTTAACCTTACTGTTGATGAGTATGATGTAAAAGTTCTGACAGATTATGTGAATGAACGTCAGATAATTGCATGATGCTTGGAGAGAGAGAGAGAACTAGACGTGCTTAAAAAGAGTCAAAAGCATGAAAACTGAGTCGAGAAGGGTGAATGGCGATTAGGAGACTTGAGATGGGATTTACTGATGCAAAGAAAGCTAGAGTGGAAGTAAGAAAAAAGTAGTGAGAATGAGAGAGCCATGGAAAGAAAGAAAGAAAGAAAAAAAAAAGAGAGGTAGTTGAGAAAGTGCAGGTGCAAGGGAAAGAGGATAGATAAGAGGAAGATAGGAAAGTGGAAGTGTATGTGTATGTGTGTGTGTGTGTGTGTGAGAACGGGAGGGAAGAATGAATGGTGCTGTGAGGAGATTTCATGATTCAGTGTTGGGCAGGGGTCAAGAGTAGCGTAATCTGTTCATATTCTTCTTGAAATGTTGGAGGTCAGTCCTTTGGAAATGCTTCAAGAGGGTAGCTGTTCCACAGAATTGAGGTGGATAGAATGGAAGATGACTGTGAGTAGCAGGTTTGGTGAGTATACAGTTTAACTATGAAGGGATGTTAAGCAACTGTTGCTCGGTTCCTGTTGATCTGGCAGAAATGGGAGGCATAAATGGATGCTAGTTTTGCTGAACAATGGCCATTGAAATATCTGTAGAAGAGACACAATGCATAAACTGATCTTCTGTGGGAAAGTGGATGAAGAGAGTCTTTAAGAGATGTGTCATCAATCAACTGAACTGCCCTTTTCTGAACAGCATCAACAATTTTTAGGGTCTTAGGTGCCCTACCACAAATATGAGAACAGTATTCCAACAGGATTTGGGATTTACACAGAGTAACTGTTCAGAAGAGAAGTACTGTTTTGAGCAGAAAACGATGCCAAGTTTTTTGGAAGCTGATGATGCTACAGAAGTGATACTGATTGATATATTAATTCACTGTTTTCTGTTAGCAAATTTGGGTTATACCTGAAATTTTTATAATATACTATCATTTCTCTTGTATTATAACAATTTGTGCTGTATTTAGGAAATTATGTGACAAGAAATATTTAGTTGTTTTCTGACAATACTAAACTGTGAAGATCAATGGTAAATGAAGGTAATGCAGAGATCCTGCAGAAAATCTTAAACAGACCAGCAGTATGGGCAAAGGTTTAATGTGGCCAAGTATAAGGTGATACACTTTGAGAAAAGATCAGAAGCTGTGTACTATATCGATGGAGCTGAACTGCAGGAAACTGATGACACCAGGGACTTAGGTGTCATTGTGGACAGAGAAATGAAGTTCAGAGAGCATGTTGCAAAAGTAACCAAAACAGAATATCAGATTACATGGTTGTTATCAATATCAGAATATCAGATTACATGGTTGTTTAGCATGTTGCAAAAGTAACCAAAACAGAATATCAGATTACATGGTTGTTGAAGAACACACTATAACAAGCAGTGAGAGAGAGAGAGAGAGGTTATTGTTTCCCCATATATAAGGCTACATCTAGACTACTGCACACAGATCTGGATTCCTGGATTTCATGGGGATGAAGTTGTGGAGAAGATACAGAGCCTAGTGACAAAAATTGTGGCAGGTCTGTGGAATGAGAATAATGGTCTGTAGGCTTCAAAAATAAGCTGATAAGCAGGAAAGAGAAGATAGAAGCATTTAAGTTATTAAAGGGGTTTTATAGGAAGGACACTGGACTTCTTTTTTTTTTTTTTTTCAGTACACGGCAAGAAGGGAGAGAACAAGGGATTACCAGTGAAAGCTGTGTAAAAGTGTAGTTAGCAAGGGTGTTAGGACTAGATTGCTTGGAGAGTGATGAATGGATTTGCCAAAGATGGTTGTGGATGCTTCATCAGTGAATGAGTTTAAGGAGAGTTACGATAGGTATTATGTGAATGATGGCTAGTGTGTGAGTAACAGATCTCCCACAATGATTCTTCTGACTCCATGGAATCAGAAGACTCATTGTGGGAGATCCATTTTCATATTCCTTGTACATCTATTTTATTAATAAATCTATCACAAGAATCTTGGTGAGCTTTATCTACTACAGTTAAAGCTATATTTCATTTTGGGTTATTCCTCCTGTTTTCTTTGTTTTTGAAAATAACTTCAAAATTCATGTCGGGAGAAGAAGAGTAGTGTGATAGAAGAGAATGACGGGCCAAATATGAATGAGAAAATAAGAGTCAGGAGTGTGGAAGGCTTGAATGACTATGAAGTTTTCGGAGATGGTCTTGATTGGGAGAATGAATGGCGGGTAAGAGTGACTAACTTGCAGAGAGGGATAAATGAGCTGAAACAGGAGGTGGAATGTCTTGTGAACAAGATGAGAAGTATGAAAGATAAGATTAGGAGAATGGAAGAGATGAATGCAAGGTGAATCAGAGTAGGAGTGAGAGAGAGAGAGGGAGTTTTGGGTTTGGGAATAATAGAAGAGGAGAGAATAGAAACAGTAGGGGGAGGGAATGAGAGAGAGGTATGGGAATGCTAGAAGAGGAGAGAATAAAGCAGTAGAAGAGAGGGAATGAGAGAGAGGTATGGGAATGATAAAAGAGGAGAGAACAGAAACAGTCAGAGAGAGAGGAAATGAGAAGAATGCGAGGGAGTGCTGGAACCAGGGATAGAGTGATGCCAGGACAGCAAGTAAGTAGGGGAACACACAGAGAAGGATTAGAGGAGAGAATGAGGGATGCAGGTGAGCAATCAAGGGACAGAGTGGTAAGAGGTGTGATGTATGGAGACTCGATAATCCATGGTGTGCAAGATAGAATGCCAGAGGAGTGTTTGCCTGGAGGGATGATAGAAAGTGTGGCTATGGCAATTAAGAGAGGTAAAAGGATGGATGAATTGATTGTGATGGTGGGCACGAATGACTTGAGAGGCAGTGTAAATCGGGCAGCGAGATCCGAGATTCTTGCTTGACCTAACACACACACACACACACACACACACACACACACACACACACACACACAATCTTTCCTCTCTGCAAAAGAAAATGCAGAGAGGAAAGATTGTGTGTGTGTGTGTGTGTGTGTGTGTGTGTGTTGCCCAGGTATGATAGTGACGAGCTGAGCAGAAGAGCAGTAATATTGAATAGCATAATAGCTAGAATGTGTCAGAAGAGAGGGTTGGAATATGTAGATGCTTGAAGGGCATTTGAGGACAGAAGGGAACTGTATGTGAGAGACTGCTTGCATTTGAATGAGGAACGATGAAGGCATCTGGAGAGATTGCTGTTTTCTGAATGAGTCCGTGTGTCAATGCAGGGAAACTAGAATTCCCAGGGTGGTCTCTTGTGGGAATGGGTGCTTGAGGGAAGGGGGATGCCATCAGGTAACACTGAGTCTGGTGGGGTTGAGAGGGAATAATGATAGGTATAGAAGCTGTGACATTTTTATGCTTTATACTAATGCCAGGAGTATTTGAAATAAAGGAGATGAATTGGTGGCGCTGATAGCATCAGGCTGGCCAAAGATTATTGGGATGTCTGAGACGTGGTTGACAGAGGATGATATAATAACAGGAATTGAAGTAGTAGGGCACAGCATTTTTTGGCAGGATAGGAAAAGAAAATGGTGGTGGAGTGATGACATAAGTCATCACTTATGATAAGTGATGACTTATGTCCTCTAAGAGTGGAGGTTTTGGAAGGCAGCGACACTAATGGTTTTGAAAGCATACAGTGTGAGGCAGAAGTGGCCAAGACAGGATATTTAGTAGGGCATTGCTACAAACCAAGGAGCACAGAGGGTAGGGACCAGGAGATGTTTAGGCAATTGAGTTTGGCAAGTGCAAGAAGAATAATTGTCTTAGGATATCATTAGTGCTTGGGAAATTGTGAAGGAATATTTGTTAGCAGCAATAGTAAGCTGTATTTGACACAATTTGGTGTAAAGTGCATGACAAACAATATCAAACAGGAACTGCAGTTAAAAAAGAGATTATGGAAGATATATAAGAAGAGGGGGTGGAGGGCAGATACACGAAGAATATAAGATGCAGGCCAGGGGAGAGTGACTAGTAGAGTGAGGAAGGCAAAACCGGAATATGAGAAGAGATTGAGATTAAGATCCAAAGAAAATCCTAGAGAATTTTTTAGCTATGTGGCCAGAAGGAATGATTGTGGAAAAGAATGACATTGCAGGATAAAAATGGGAATAGAGTGACTGATGCAGAGGACATAGTGGAGTTTTTCAATGAACACTTTATTGGAGTATTTCATCCTGGAGAAGAAGGTTTAATACTAGAGGAATAGGGAAGTTTCAGGGTTTAGAGGAGGGTGTGTTTAAAATACTGAGTACTCTGGATATCAGTCAAGCTGTGGGACTGGGTATTTCACCATGGGTTTTGAGAGAATGTGCTGAAGAACTGACAGCTCCGTTGACCTGGCTCTTCAATAAATGTACCCAAGGAATGGAGGGAAGGTAAGATAGTGCCACTGAACAAGGGCAGTAACAGACTGGAAGTGTCTAATTATAGGCCAGTTTGTGTGTCATCAGTAGTTGTTAAGGTCTTGAAGAAATTAGTGAGGGATCATATACAGCATTGGGTAGATGAGGGTAATGTTATCTATGAGAGTCAACATGGATTTGTTAAGGGGCACCCTTGTTTTAGTAACATGCTAGCCTTTTATAATAAAGTTACAAAAGCAGTTGATGAGGGAAAGGCATACACCCTCTGTCCAAAAAGAAACTGAACTTTTCGAAAATAGAAGAAACTAGTAGCGCCACCTGTTGTATCATTTTGTTGTCGAAAGCGGCAACCTGCATTGGAGTTGTGTCAACTGTTTATGACATTTGTTTCATTAGAAGCCGAGTTATTGTGCTAAGAGTGACAGTGTGTTCTGACGAACGTTGGGAAAATGAGTTTCGAACAGAAAGCTGCAATTGACTTTTGTGTTAAACTTGGTAAACGTTTTACCGAAATGCATCAAATGCTTCAAAAAGCATATGGTGATGAATGCTTATCCGGTACTCAAGTTTACGAGTGGGTTAAGCGATTTCAAAGTGGTCGTGAGACACTTGGGGACAACGAAAAGCCCGGGCAGTCCAAAAAACTGGCTTCAGTGAAGTTAACATCCAAAAAGTGCATGATTTCATCAAACAAAACCCAAAATCGTCCGTGAGATTGATTGAAGATGAATTGGGGATTCCAAAATCAGCTGTGCACAACATTTTGACTGAGAGCTTGGGCCTTCGTAAATTGAATTCGCGATTGAATCTGACGACCAAAAAATGTATCGAATTGAACACTGCAAGGATCTCTTTAAAACCGTTCGTAAGGATGCAAACTTCCTTGAAACGATCGTTACTGGTGATGAAACATGGTGTTTTGATATGAGCCCGAAACAAAGTGCCAGAGTGCTGAATGGAGACCACCAGAAGAGGGGGCATCCGAAAAAAAGTCGCTTGGAGATGTCAAAAGTAAAGACAGTGCTGATTTGTTTCTATGATTCCAAGGGCATTATCCACAAAGAATTCGTTCCGCCTAGCCAAACGGTCAATGCTATAGGTGAGTTTTATCTCAAAGTTTTGAAGCGATTGATAGCGAGAATTCGTCGCATACGGCATGAATATCGTGATGTAGGCAGCTGGTCACTTTTTTTATTTATTTATTTATTATTATTACGGGCGACTCCAGGGAGTCCTTAGACTCATCGAGGGAGGCCCTAAAAATCATGTCCACAAACTATACGACATTCTCACAGTATCTATCATACCTTGCCTGAACTCACCCACAGTCATAGCACCCACAACAGACTCTGGCAGTTTATTCCACTCATTTACCATTTTAAAAGTAAAGAACCCAGCTCTAACACCCTTGCTAACCACACTCTTGCCCAGCTTCCATGGATGTCCCCTAGTCTTTCCACCACCAGTCCTGTTCCCAAAAATATCCTCTGAATTAATCATATAGAAATCCTTTAGCAATTTGAATGTCTTTGGCTATGCTATGTTGAAGATGTGCTTGCTATTTGGCCACCTGTCCTAGACACATCGGATACATTCTTATTGCATTTAAATAGCTAACACCCAAAAATCCACTTTACAATGGAACTGGAAGCTAATAACCCATGCCGGTATACTATCCAATCCCATAGATGTATTCACATTAAGGTTTTGTAATAGACTATTCACTCCACTTCATTCATCACAATTCCCGTATAAACTAATGGTTCCTTCATTCTTTCAGTGTTACCAACTGGATGATATACTCTTGCAAAGTGCTCACTCATTAATTCCACTATATCGACTGATTCGGTGACCTCCTTACCATCGGCATTCCTTAAAATCATTCTGCCGTGTACAGTTTTTTTTTGCTTACAGCATATTTAAAGAACTGTTTGGGATTTTCTTTAGCTTGCATAGCTAGTTTCTTTTCATAATCCAATTTTGCTTTTCTTACCACACTCATTACCCTTCTGGCCTGCGCTTTATACCGTTCGTGTGCCTGCAGGTCACCTTTCTCTTTAAATTCCCTCCACAGTTATTTCTTTTTTTGCAGCTCAAGCTTAATGGTGTTATTCATCCATTTAACCCCTACTTGTTTTACAATTCGGACCCTAGGTATACAATCAGCCATAACCTCCTGTAAATGCTCCTTGACTACTTCCCATGCTCTATCAACATCCAGCTCTTGCAGTTTTACATGCCATGGCACTGAACCAAGCAATCTCCTAAGCGTGTCATACTTGCAAGCATGGTAATTCCACATATACCCTGTCAATCGAAAATTACACACCTTTAGCCACTTCCCAGGTGGCTTATGATCACTCTCACTAATAGGTGGCAACATGGTTTTGCAACAACACTTTTGCACGATAATGCACCATCTCATCGTTCGAACATTGTGAGACATTTTTTGAGCAAAAACCAAGTTTGTGTGTTGGATTACTCGCCGTATTCACCCGATTTAGTATCCTGTGACTTCTTTCTCATCCTCCGACTTCATTTGCCGATGAAAGGAAAGTGATACGACACCATTGAAAACGTTCAAGGGGCGCGTAACCACGACCCTCAACAGTATCCCAAAAACCAATATAAAACTCATTTAACGAATTAATTGACCGTGCCAAACGCTGTATCAAAGCTGAGGGAGAGTATATTGATTGAAATAAATGATTTGATAATTATAATTGGCCTGTGTTTTATTTTCTATCAAAAGTTCGGTTTCTTTTTGAACACAGGGTGTAGACTGCCATTTTCTTGGATTTTGCAAAGGCATTTGATAGGATGCCACATGATAATCTGATATTTAAGTTGCAGCACATGGGTTTAAATGTCAGGTTAGTCAAATGGATTCAGGATTGGCTGTCCGATAGGTGTCGTGTATGGTGCGGCAATATCAAGGAAGCAGAACGTTACAAGTGGGGTTCCACAGGGCTCAGTACTGGGACCTATATTGCTTAACGTTTATGTCAATTGACTGCAGGGGATATTCAGTTGTTTGCAGGTGTGAAGCTGGGAAGGGTTATTAGTAATAGTGCAGATGTGGTAGCCTTGCAAGAGGATATGAATAAACTAGACAGATGGGCAAATGAATGTAGTGTCGGTTTAATGCAGCAAAATGTAAAATCTTGAAGTTTGAGATCCACTGATGGGAGGATGCATACTCGATTGGAAGACTTATACTGGAGGAAGTAGGGGAGACAAGAGATCTGGGGTTGATGATTGATAGAAAACTGAAATTTTGGGAGCATATTGCAAAGGTGATGAATGTAACCCAGAGGATTGCTGCAATACTGAGAAGGATGCTGACCTGCAGAGATAAAAGAGTTATCATTTAGTTGTATAAAACCCTGATCAGACCACACTAAGACTATTGTTCTCAAATTTGGTCCCCAGGATTTGAAGGGGATAAATTAACTGTGGAAAGGGCACAGAGGCAGATAACAAAGATAGTTTCAGGACTGTACAATGTCAGTTACGAGGATCGATGGAGGGAATGTGGACTGCAGAGTTTGGTAGATAGAAGGAGAGGTGATATGATTGAGACTTTTAAACTGATGAGAGGCAGTTACAGGGTAGACACTGGGGAGTTCTTTCGCTTAGTGGAACGGCGGGAAGAAGCGATAACAAGGGGACCATCCCTGGAAGTTACAAAAGGAAGCTGTGAGCAAGAGGGCAAGGAGTGGTTTCTTTGCGTGGAGGCTGGTTGAACCGTGGAATGCATTGCCTGAGAGAGCGAGAATGGTCAATGAGTGGTATGATAGACTGTGTTTCCTAAGAAGGATCTTAGGAAACAATGAGTCTTTTGACTCCATGGAGGCCTGAATAATAATAACAATAATAAAATGTATGCTAGTTTTTTTTTCCCTTTACTGCATTTTTTTTTATCTTCATTCCAAATTTTAATGCTTTTTCTTTTTAATATTTTTTTTTCTTTATTCAAATATCTTTATTCAAGTTTTCTTTCTTCTTCTACATCTTCATTTATTTTGGTTTGTTTCAGGTATACTGTTCATTGAAACTGATAATATTCTAATGCTTTCTTCCATCTTATAATACATTACTAAGATATACTTGTTCTGTTTGCCTTTTCTTTTCTCCATTTTTTGGTATTTCTATTCTGAATACTAATAATCCATAAAGATTTTATATACTCTGTAAACATTATTATTATTACGGGCAACTCCAGGGAGTCATTAGACTCATCGAGGGAGGCCCCAAATCATATTCATCACAACTATTCGACATTCATACAGTATCTATCATACCTCACCTTAAACTCATTCACTGTCACAGCATCCACCACAGACTCTGGGAGCGCATTCCACTCATTCACCACTCTAAAAGTAAAGAACCCAGCTCTAACACCTTTACTAACCACACTTTTGCCCAGTTTCCATGGATGTCCCCTAGTCCCACAACCAGCCCTGTTCTCAAAAATATCTTCTGAATTAATTTTATAGAAACACTTCAGTAATTTGAATGTCTCAATCATATCTCCCCTCCTCTGCCTATCAACCAATTTTTGCAACCCACAAATCCTCAACCTGTTCTCATAAGGTTAATTCCACAGACCTGCTATCATCTTGGTCATTTGCCTCTGGATCCTCTCCACCTCCTCCCCATAAGAAGAAACCTAGGTGACCAAATCTGGGCACAGTAGTCGAGATGGGGTCTTATCAAGGCTTGATACAGAGGAACAATAACCTGCTTGTCAACGTATTCTTCAGCAACGAAGTGATTTGATGAGCTGATTTGGCCACTTTTGCAATGTGCCCCCTAAGCTTCAACTCCTTATCCACCAACACTCCTAAATCTCGTGCCTCATCAATTTCCTGGAGTACAGTTCCACCAATGTAGTAAACTGCTGCTAATCTTTTCACCCCAAAATGTATAACCTTACATTTTGCCACATTAAATTGACATCCATTCACCTTAGCCCAGACCTCCAATCTATCCAAATCGTCTTGCAAAATTTTGATGTCATCTGCATTCACTAATGCCCTACCCAACTTTGCATCATCCGCAAACAAATGAACTGCTCCTCTCAGATTCTTTCCTATATCATTAATGAACAAATTAAACAGCAGTGGTCCAAGAACAGATCCTTGTGGCACACCACTAGTCACAGGCCGTCTTGTGGACTCTACTCCTGAATAAACCACTCTGTGATATCTCTCCGTCAACCACCCTCCTATCCATCTCACCAACCCTATTGTTAGATTGTGATAGAGTGAAAATTTATGAATTCCTATCTTATCACAGTCTAACATGCTTTTCCAAACAAAAGAATGAGATAAATACAATAAATTGCCTCTAAGTGTAGAATAAGTATTATGTATATATAAATCAAGTGTGTTCTATTATGAAAAGGTTAAATAAGTATGTATTTTGTGCCATTCACGAATGTGGTTAATTTGATATTGAAGGTATAAAACAGTAACAGAGCAATATGAAAGCTCATATATAAAAGAGTTATGGAATGTAAGCACATATTCAACAGTTGGGGAGAGTCAAGTCCAAAGGTTACGGAGTTGTAACGTGAGAGAGCGGCTTGCCCAAGTAAACAGGGTGACGTCAGCGTACGTGCAATAAGCAGGGCAGAGAATGGACGCCATGACGTAATAGCAAGTGTGAGTCGGCCGGACATCGAAAGGGGCGAGAATCGCTGAGAAGAATAGGGGAAATATAAGGGTCATGCGACCCTGTAACAACCTCTTTTGTTCCTGGTGTGTTCGCCTTCGTGGCGGCGTGGGGCGCGAGTGCCTCGATGTCGGACGGATACCGGAGGCAGTTGCGGGTCTTGGCAGCAGTATCTCTACAGAAAGAAGCAAGTCTGGCAGTCCACAGAAGGCCTGTTCCTGTGAACCTACAAAGCACTAAAGAATCGAAAAGGGAAGATAAGTAAACTTTGTTTGTGTTATACTGAATAGGAATGAAAGATTTGTGTCACGTTAATATGTTATAGAAGAAGAACATTAATAATCTAGGATAGGATTGTATTGCTAGGACTTTAGAATATTGATTTTACCTTACTATCTGTCGTTGTGTTAATGTTCGCCTTTATATTAAATGAATTTAAGGATATGTTTAGAGTAAAGAATTGGCATAATATAAAGAGATTGTGAAAGATATGAATGTTATCTTGTGTAGTCTGACAGAGCTATGGAGTCTTAGATTGATTGTGATAATAGTACATGACTAATGCATTAGCGAAGGTTAATATAATTCTTACTTTAGGAAGCTACTGTATAATATTTTATAAGTGTAATAGTAGTGTTTGAATTTTATATACCTTGTCTGAAACTCCCTTAAGATGGGATTTAATTTAGTGTTATTATGTGTATCAATTTCTGAGTATAATAAACCTTGCTTTTGATTCTAACAAAGACTTTCTGTGATTTCTGGAATCCGATGCACCGCTTATAAAATATTAATGCGAACCTATGCGGGATATTAGAAAAGAGTAAATTTTGGCCACGTCTGCAGAGTTGATAGGTATCATTAAGTACTGTCCTCTTGGTTGTTAATATTTAATAATCTAATAGCGCTAAGTGGCACAGCAAAACAAATAAATTTCTTGGCGTTTTACGGGGGGTAAATCTTAGACACTCTGATACTGCCTTGATCTCGAGGAAATTCCATTGTCCCTCAGAGGTACCACGTGCTACCCGATAGTGTATTACGGAGATAAAGCAACAAAGGTTAAAATAGTTGTGTACAAGAATAGGACACAACATAAATGGTGCAGCAGTAGGATAGTTATAAGGAAGAAAAAGTTACAACATAAATGGCGGTAGGATATTGGTAGAATAAGGTTAAGATAGAAGAAGGCTTAAGTTAGAAAAGATTGAATAAAATACAACCATTGTACAATAAAAAAACAAGAATTGAATACAACACTATCCATCCCCATATGCTGCAATTTACTGATTAGAATTCCATGTGGTATCCTGTCAAAGGCCTTAGCAAGGTCCAGTAGAATCACTGTAAACCCATTACCCTTATCCAGTTCAGCCATCACTGTGTTATAATACGTGAGCAAGTTACTGAGGCATGACCTACCCTTCACAAAACCATGCTGTCCCCGATACAGTATCCCATTTTCTTCTATCCAATCTTGTATTTTCCTCTTGACTATTTTCTCTAAGACCTTGATAATGATTCCTGTTATGTTGATTGGCCGGTAATTTTCAACAGCAGCCTTGGAACCACCTTTGTGCAGTGGAACTATTTTCCCCTCTTTCCACCCCCTTGGGACTGACCCAGTCCTGAGGCTCAAATTAAACAAAATGGTCAAGGGCACTGACAATTCTTTGGCTGCTTCACGTACGACACGAGCTGGTATACCATCTAATCCCACAGATGTATTGACATTGAGGTTCTGTATTAGACTAGTTAACTGTAATAGACTAATGCCAACATGCTGGCTTCGGAGTCGCCCGGATAAACAAGACCCGCGATACCAATCGAACGATCGGGGTTGGATCGAAAAGTGGGATACCGAAAGGAAACAGATACTGAAACTAACAGAACTGTTATCAGTAGGAACATGGAATGTGTGGACACTCTGGATGTCAGGAAAATTAGAACTACTTCGTGAGGAAATGAAGAGATATTGGTGGGATATACTAGGATTGGCAGAGATGACATGGACATCATCTGGAGAGATCAATGGATGCGAAGTAATATGGTCAGGACATGACACCATGCACGAAGCAGGAGTTGGCTTCCTTCTCAGCAAAAGAGCTTGAGAGGCACTGTTAGGCTACAAACCAGTAAATGAACGAATCATAGTAGCAAGATTTCAGGCAAAGCCATTCAACATATCAATAGTCCAGATATATGCACCCACATCTGACAGCACAGATGAGGATATTGACTTATTCTACAAAGATCTGACAGAGACAATAGAAACAATACCAAAGCAAGATGTGCTAATTATTGAAGGAGATTGGAATGCCAAAGTTGGAATAGATAATGATGGTTGGGAAAAAGTCATGAGAAAATATGGTTTCGGAGAAAGAAATGAACGAGGTGAAAAATTGTTAGAATTTGCAGTGGACCACGAGATGATGATCTGTAACACAAGATTCCAACAAAAGGAGTGTAGAAAATGGACGTGGCAATCAAATGATGGGAAAACCAAAAACATAATTGATATGATTATGATTAAAAGAAGATGGATAACATCAGTACAGCAATGTCGAACTTTTCAAGGAGTGGATATAGACTCAGACCATAGTTTAGTGATTGCAAACATCAAGATGAAATTGAAAAAGAAATATAAACCCCAACATCAGAATAGAAGAGATACAGCACGAATAAGTGAAGCAGAAATAGGAAGAAGGTACAGAACAGTGTTAGCAGAGAAACTTAAATGTGTGGAGAAAGAAAAAAACTCGAATTTAAGAGTGAAAAGAGTAATGAAGGTGATAGAAGATGCAGTTGAAGAAACATTACCTACCAGAAGAAGAGAAGATCAAGAAGAAATGGATTACACAAGAAACACTGAAGTTAGTACAGAAGAAAAGAATGTTGAAGATAAGAAGGGATACATCAGAACAAATAGAAGAGCAATATAGAAGAAAGTGTAATGAGGTAAAAAAAGCAGTCAGAATGGATAAAATGAAATGGTTAGAAGCTCAATGCAACAATATAGAACAGTACTATGGAGAACATAAAACAAGGGAGGTATACAAAATGATCAGAACCATTAATAGAAAGTGGCAACCAAAACAGACCACAATTAAAGATGAAAAGGGCAAAGTATTGATGAATAAAGAAAAAATTGTACAGCGGCGGACAAGATACTGTAGTGAGTTATATGAAGAAAAACTAGATTCAGATAGCATTGGGAAACTCACTGAAGAATTGAAGCAGATATCACCACCAGGTAATGAGCATGATATGGACATTTTAAGAGGAGAGGTAGAAAAAGCAATAGGATGGCTAAAACACAACAAGAGTCCTGGTAACGATAACATTACTGGAGAAATGATTAAATATGGTGGTGAAAGTATGGTTACAGAAATGCACCAACTATGCAATATGGTATGGAAAGAAGGGAAAATGCCAGAGGAGTGGGTGAAATCAATATTAGTAACATTATACAAGAAAGGAAATAAGCTAGAATGTAAAAATTATAGAACAACTGCCTTGATAAGTCACCTTGGTAAAGTGATGATGATCATATTGACAGAAAGATTGAGAACACAATTGGAAGCATACCTTGCAGACGAGCAAGCAGGATTTAGGAAGGATAGAACTACAATTCAACAGATTTTGACAATGAGGTTAATAGCAGAGAAAGCTAGGAGAAAAAACAAAAACATATATACTTGCTTTGTTGACTTTCAGAAAGCATTTGACAGTATTGACCAGAAAGTGACATTAGCAGTTCTGGAATTCTATGGAATTGATAAAAAAAACTAATAGCTATATTAAAAGATGTTTACCAGAATGCAGTTGCAGCAGTTAGAATAGGTGATGATTTGGGAAAATGGTTTAAAACAAGCAGAGGTACTAGACAGGGGAGACCCAATATCACCAAGCATTTTCATCGCACATTTAGAAAGAGCAATGGATAAAATGAAAGATGCCAAAGGAATATCTGTACACGGAATGAGAATTAACAATCTGAGATTTGCAGATGACATTGTTATTATTGAAGAAGATGAAAGAGAACTACAAAAAACACTGAAACTGTTAAATGAGGAAGGGAAGAGATTTGGACTTATGTACTTTGAAAAAACAAAGACAATGGTATTTGGTGAGAAGAACATGAAACAAAAGATACAAGTGGATGGAACTGATATAGAAAATGTAGAACAATTCACATATTTGGGAAGTAAACTGACATATGACTTGGACTGTAAAAAAGAAATAAAGATCAGGATTGCAAAGGGAAGAACAAATCTGAAGGCCATGGATAACATCTGGAAAAGTAAAGTGATCAGTCTGCAAGCAAAACTAAGAGTATTGGAAACATGCATCTTCAGTGGTGTACTGTACGGATCTGAAACGTGGGTAATAAATAAGGAATCAAGAAAAAGAATTTTGTCATTTGAAAGAACTTGTTACAGGAAGATTCTAAGAATAGGATGGGTACAGAAAATCACCAATGAAGAGCTCTATCAGAAGATACAACCAAAACAGAATCTAATGCAGAAGATTATAAAACGGAAGCTGCAATTATTTGGACACATCTGTAGAATGAGTGAGGACCGGAAGATAAAGACATTTATGTTTGGTATTTTGGATGGTTTAAACAGAAGAGGTAGACCATACAGAGAATGGATACACGATATAAAAGACTGGTGTGGAATGGGTGTACAAAAACTGCGACACTGTGCACTGGACAAAGAAACATGGAAGAAGATAGTGAAACAGACATCAACGGGCAGTGAGCCCATGATGATGATGATGATGAATAGACTAGTTACCTCTACTTCATTCATCACAATTCCAGTATAAGCTGTTGGTTCTTCCATTCCTGCAATGTCACCACCTGGATGATATACTCTTGCAAAGTGCTCGCTCAGTAATTCCACTATATCGACTGATTCGGTTACCTCCCTACCCTCAGCATTTTTTCAGATCATTCTACCATGAACATTTTTCCTTTTACTTGCAACATATTAAAAAAACTGTTTGGGATTCTCTTTAGCCTGCATGGCCAATTTTCTTTCGTAATCCGCTTTTGCTTTTCTTACCACCCTTGTTACCATCCTGGCCTGAGCTTTATACTGTTCCTGTGCCTGCTGGTCACCTTTCTCCTTAAATTCCCTCCACAATTGTTTCTTTTTTTGCAGCTCAAGCTTAATAGTGTTATTCATCCATTTAACCTCTACTTGATTTATTATTCGGACTCTTGGTATACAGTCAACCATTGCCTCCTGCAAACACTTCTTAACCACCTCCCATGCACTATCAACATCCAGCCCTTGCAGTTTTACATGCCATGGCACTGAGCCAAGCACACTCCTAAGCTTGTCATACTTACCAGCCCAGTAATTCCACATGTACCCTGTCTTAATTGTAAATTCCACTCCTTTAGCCACCTCCCAAGTCATGACCTTATGGTCACTCTCACCAATTGGTGGCAACATGGTCATGTTCATTACAGCCACATTCTCAGTTGCAATTACTAGGTCAAGCACTCTCTGCCCCCTGGTATTTTCTACTACATGCTGCCACAGATAGTTGTCCCTTAATAACCGCATAAAATCCAATTCCTTCCTCCCATGTGCCCTCTTTCCAGTCATTGTTACCATAATTGAAATCACCCATAATAATTACCCTCCTTCCACTCATTTCTTCTATTTGCCTATGCATACAATCCCCACATCTACTCCATCACCTGGTCTATAGCAGCACCCAATTGTATATTTTGTTCTGCTAGATTCTATCTCACACCCACACAGCCTCAAATGTGCTCTTTTCTCTATCCTGCAGTTCAACTTCTATACTCCTTGGCTGCAACTCATCAGCTATCATCAATAACATAGACATCTCTTGTATGCGGAGCAAGTTTATGATTAGTAATGATATAATCAATTATAGATTATTCCCCTATCATTCCAAGTATATTTATCTTTTTTTTTTTCTAAAAAGGTATGTAAAAACCCAATAGTTGACTATTTATACAATTTCTCCATATGTGCCTATAACATTCAGATTTGTTTTATCTCCGACTCTATGACTCAAAAAACTTCTTCCAGTTTAACTGATGTATGCTTTTCCAAGAACACAATCTTATAAATGGGAAAGTTGTCTTTTGGAAAATGCAGGAAATTATCTAGGATATGAACTGGTTTGAAATAAGTTTTAATGTAGAGTTGTTTTAACAACAGAGATATAAGTTTGGAAACTGCTGATAAGGAAACGGAAGTTTTATATGAGGCTTGTTTTTAAGGTAATAACAATTCTTAATTTTTGTTTTGGATAATGAAGAGTTGGCAAGGAGATATCTTCCATATTGTTTGGCTTCCTATAGACTACTAAATTATAATAGACAAGAAATTATATTCCTGTTCTAATTCTATACCCAAGGGTAAGTATAAGCAATCTAGTCATGAAGATACTTCATGACTAGGCAGCTGATTTCACATCAACTATTTGAGTATCCCATAATGTAAAGTATAATTCTTGTAGATATACATTGGGTAATGCATAACTGTGAGATTTTAGGGAAATACCAGGTCCCTTGTAGTTGCAAATTGTCCTACTACGGTCAAACAGGCAGGACGGCTAATATCAGGATATCTGAACATAAGGACTATATCTGGTTCAACCAATACAGCCACTCAGGACTTGCTGACCATACTTTGGACACCCACCACAAAATACACTGGAAGAAAGCCACTTTACTACACCGCAGCAAGTATAAATATGAGATTATTCCTGTAATCAGCTTCAGCTCTAAAAAACTCCCCCAAACCTCAACAAATTTGAATGCATGAGACTGCTCCAAATATGGGAAGCTTGCATTCTAAGAACATCAGCCCTAGGAGTCCACTAGGGGCACACCTTTAGGACTCCTAGGACCAATATGGCTGAAGAAAACAACTGAAGTTTTCTTCAGCCATATTTGCTTAGTGTTAGTGCCTGCATGCACATATTATTTTGCGATTCCTGAAGATGGTAATGTAACATTACCGAAATATAGGAGGTATTAATTAAAGTTTTTAATTAATATTCTAGTATACGTTGTTGTTCCCTAAAATCTGACAGTAATGTAAAGCATACTTCCTTTCAGATGTGTATATTGCTATGCATTATGGAAAGGGTTGCTACCCAGTGAAGTAGGATCTAGGGAGATATGAAGTTAAATATGCAGAAGTCATATATTTTCCAAATACAAATAGTAAAATGCATCATCAGCCATTGTCGATCCACTGCTGGATGAAGGCCTTTCCAAGATTACTCCAGGACTGTCTGTCCATGGCTCTCCTTTTCCATGTTACTCCTGCAAATCTGATGATATCATCAATCCACCGTGATTTAGGTCAGCGTCGTGGTCGTTTTTCCTCTCGTGAAATTCAATCCAGTACTTCTTTTGTCCATCATTGATCTTGTCTTTGAGCAATATGCCCAGCCCATTCCCACTTCAGATGTTTCACTCTTCCTATGACGTCAGACACTTTGGCTTGATTTCTTATCCATGTATTCCTTTTGTGATCCAGTCTTGTGATACCAAGCATACTTCTTTCCGTACTAAATTGTGTTGTTCTTAATTTTTGAATTTCATTTACATTTAGTGTGCATGTTTTACAGCCATAAGTCAATACAGGAAGAATACATTGATTAAAAACTTTTCTTTTAAGGCATAATGGTAGTTGGCTTTTGAACACTGAATGTAATCTTCCAAATGCTTTCCACCCAAGTACCGTGCGTCTTTTAATTTCATCCATGATATTTTATTCCATTGATATCTGTTGTCCTAAGTATATGTAATGATCTATTTTATTAATTTCAGCATTATTGATTTTTATTATTTCTGGTTGGACATAGCTATTGAACATAACTTAGGTCTTCTTTAGATTTATCTTTAGTCCAGCTGTTTTGCTAGCAATTTGGAGTTCTTAGATATGAATCTGTAATTCATAAACAGTTAAAGTAAAAAGATAACTACATCACCTGCAAGCATAAATGGCTTAAATATCTTCCATTTTTCTTCAGACCTTTCCTTTGCCAATTAAGAAGTTTGAATATTTCTTCTAGGCATGCTGTAAATAATTTCGGAGATATAGTATCGCCCTGTATTATACCTCTCAGTAAAATGTGTATCACATATATTTATATAATACTCTGAATCAGTGATAATTAAATGAAAAAAAAACTTTCTAAAAATATCAAGAAAATTGTAATAGACAAGAAATTATATTATTATTTTAATCCTATAAAGTGTAAGCAAACAAAAGTTTACATGCGAAGTATTTTCACAACTAGGCTACTTCTATTGCATTATGGGATATAAAGGCAACTGATGTGAGGTCAACAGCCTCCAGCCTTAGTAGCTTGGTTGTAAAGATACTTCATATGAAAACATTGTTTACGCTTGAGTATGGGATTAAAACAAAAATATAACTTCCCATTTGTTATAATTTACTGAATAACCGAAAAAAAAAAAAATTCTAGTCTGCTTCCTACAGACATCTAAAGATATTTTCATAATTTTTCTAATCAAAATGTCCAAAAATGGAAGTTTGTAGACATTCAATTTCTAGTTTAATCCAGATTTTTAATGAAAGTCATTTAGGAAACAATCAATTTATGAACTTTATGTGTAACAGAACAGTGAGAACTCTAGCAGTGGATCTTTTAAATCCAGAGGGCCTGATGTCAATGATATTCTCCTCCAAATAAATTCTGTCAGTATTCCAATACTGTTTTCTAAGGTATTACTATTAACTGCATCTGTCTTTTTCCTGTCATTAAATACTTTTTTTTTTTTTGATAACCTTTCCTTTCTCATTCTATTTAAGTGACCATATTGCCTGAGAGCAGTGATTCCCAAAACTTGCAGAACCTCTGAAGGAGAGTTCTTGAAACTGGGTTTCAAGAACTCTCCTTCAGAGGTTCTACAAGAATTATATAAGAACAAAAAATTGCAATAAAATGACATATTGCATCAAGCACAAACTAATTAGTTAAAAAAAAATAATCAGCTTTTTTGAAAAACTTTATGGGCAGAGTCTTGATTATCGCTCCATTACCACCTTCTCAAGTGACAAATCAGACGGTGATGGCTACACCCACATATATCATGCATTTTTTAACTGGCAGCGTGAGTGGACTACTTGTATTTTTCCATTGAAAAATAAATTTCTACCATTGTGTTCTCGGCAATATCTGTAAACATTATTTTTTTTTGTCAAAAAAGATTCTGAATTTTTTGTAATGTTAATAATATTTATTACTTGGACTGACATTTACAGTTAGCTTAGAAATATATTATAAAATCTATTTGCATGAACATATGTGTTTACATAAATTGAGAATTCCTCAGTGTATGGAAAAATATTTTACAGGAGGCTGCATACTTGCTGGAGGAACTGTACCGGAGAAAGTGGGAGTAAAGGGATCTGGGGATGATCATTGATAGAAACCTCAAATTCAGGGAATATATCACAAAGGTTGGCAAAGGCAACCCAGAGGATTATTGTGATACTGAGGACACTGACCACCAGAGATGAGTTATCATTCCATTGTATAAAGCCCTGATCAGACCACACCTACACTATTGTGCTCAAATTTGTTCCCTAGGATTTGAAGGGGATAATTTAACTGTGGAAAGCATGTAGAGGTGGATAAAAAAAGATGATATCAGGACTGTACAATGTTAGTTATGAGGATAGGCTGAGGGAATGTGGACTGCAAAGTTTGGTGGATAGAAGGAAACTTTTAAACTGTCGATAGTTACAGGATTGACACTGGGGAGTTCTTTTGTTTGGTACAGGGGAAAGGAGCAAGGACAAGGGACCATCCCTGGAAGTGGTGAAAAAGTATTGAGCAAGAGGGTAAGGAGTGGTTTCTTTGCATGGAAGATGGTTGAACTATGGAATGTATGGCCTGAAAGAATGGTGAGAACACAATGTCAATGGGTTCAAGGAGTGGTATGATAGACTGTGTTTTCTAGGGTGGGCCGCACCCACGATGAGTCTTGTGACTCCACGGAGGTCTTGAATTGATAATATTTTAGGGGCTCCACCATAGTAAAAAATCTGACAATCACTACCTCAGATAGTAGCTCTGCTTGCACATTCCTGAATGCTAACATTTAGATTTCCTTTCTAGTTACTTTCATTTTTATATTCTACCACTGATGTCTCAAAACTTTCATCTGAAGAAGGTCAATGTTGCTTGGACATTCAAGAACTGTTTAACAGAAGAAAAGTCTTCTTTCAATATGTGGCAGGAAAAAAGAATGATTATGAAAGGATGACACTAGTGGGTGAATGATGGAATGATAACCACTACATAGGACATAGTTGAGATATTAAATGAGATTCATAAAGCATTTCATCCTCTTGTGTTACATCATGCAGAAAATGAGTACATTGAGAAGTGAGAAAGAGGGCCTGATAGTGAGCAAGTGAGAAGTATATGGGAATGAATAAACTTCATGTTAATAATGCAGTTGGACTTTTAACATATCATCATGTGCAGGGAATGTTCCAGTGAGATAGAACTGCCTCGATGAACTTTTTAACATTGGTCTTACAATGGACCAAGTTCCAAATTAGTGGACAGAAGGCAAATTTTTTTCACTTCATAAAGGAGGTGATAAGACTGAGGGTTTGAATTATAGGCCAATCTGCATGTCTGGAGTTGTGCAATATGTTGGAGAAGTTAGCGTATGCCCAAGATCCAGAAATGGGTTAACAGAAACATTCTTTTTGATGGAGAGCACAGGTTTGTTAAAGAGAGATCATCCTGCTTATCACAGCATGATGAAAAATGCATTAAAAAGGGAGAATGCATGGAACAGTGGTATATTTAGATCTTACAATGGATTTGATAGCTTGATGCATGGCAAGCTGTTAATTCAATTGAATGGGTGGGGTTGAATAACAGATTAGTGCATTGGATTGGAGATGGACTGTTTGACAGGTCTTGGTAAGTCGTGTATAGGGGAGCAATAACCCAGTAGAGGAAAGTACCAATGATGTGCTCAAAGGATCTGTTTGGAGGCCAGTACTTTTAACTTTATGTTAACAATATTGGGAAAGTTTTGAATGGGGATATGCAGTTTCTTGCAGATAATGCAAAGTTGGGAAGAACTATGAAGACTAGAGATGTTGTGGTTTTGCAAGAGGACATAGATTGGCTGAGCAGGGATGCCAGTTCAATGTTGTAAGTTTTTAAAAATTCAAGAAGCAGAGATGAGATTCTGAGTATAAAGCTGGTGAGGATATCTTACAGGAGGAGAAGTTAAGAAATCTGGGAGTAATAGTACAATTTTAGCAGTATGCCTCTTAATTTAGACGTTAAAGTGCCTATTGCTAAAATTGTTAAATTTTGTATTGGTCATTTCCCCTATAAGGAAAGGAATCAGACAAGGTGATTCTTTAAGTCCATGTTTATTTGACATAACTATGAATGAAATAATAATAGAATTTAAGAAACAAATTAAACGGAATTAAAAAAAAAAAAAAAAGAATTTATTTGTTGGGTATGTAGATAGTGTAGTTTTATTTGCAGGAAATAAAAATTATCTTCAAAAGCAATTATTCAAATTTCAAGATATGCAGCGACTTTAACAGGAAAATATTAACAGATAAATCAAAAACAATGGATGGTGATTGCAAAATAACCAATAAGATGCAAATTATAACTAAATGGAAAAATACTGGAAGAAGAAATGAAAATATAACACAGTTAACATAAAAAAATAACATATAAAAGAACAATCCCTTAAGGTTAATAAAATATAAGGATGTTTCAATTCAACTACATGGAAAAATAAAGGTCTAACAAAAGAAACAAAAATAAGAATATATAAATCAGCAGTCCAACCGATACTGACTTATGCATGTGAAACAAAATAGAAACATCAACAATACAACAGATAAATACATGTGAAATGAAAGCATTAAGAAAAATAGTTAACAAAACAAAATTTGATAACATAAAAAATTAAAAGATTTATGAAAATTGTTGGTTGCAACTCATAAACGAATAGATAAAAAAAGACATAAAAATGGAACAAACATTAATAGAATGGACTCAAAAGGAATAGTTAAACTAGCAAGAGACTGGAAACCAAATATGAAAAGACCAGTTGGTAGACCAGGAAACAATGGACAGACTGCATGCACTGAAGTACTGTAGGTGCGACAAGATGAAGTTTAAAGCAAGAAGCAGTAGCTAAAATTGCACTATTACTCCCAAGATCCCTTATCTTCTCCACCTGCTATAATTTTTGATCCTTATCTGATATTTAAGGTATATTTCTCAAACTGCAAGGAAATTAAATAGATTATGACAATGACACAGAGGGCACTGACACAAAAGTAAAGAGGTTATGGTTCTTTGTATAAGGCCTTGATCAGACCCTATATGGATTACTACATGCAGATGTGGTCATCTGTTCAAAAGGATGAAGATATATTGCAAAAGACCCAGAGACCAGAAACTAAGGAGTTTCTGAAGAATGTTATGTAAGAAGAAAGTTTGAGGAAATGCAAATTGCAGTCTAGTGGATAGGAGAATGGAAAAGGAGAATATTATTGGGACATAAGTTGATGAGGAAGGATAACAGATTAATAGAAGAAGAGCAGGAGAGTATGGAGTAGATTTGTTGTGTAGTGAGTAGTTGATGATGGAATGCACTGCCCGAGAGTGTGGTGCATGCTGAGATGTAAACGTGTTTAAGGCATGGTTTGATGAACTTTGTGTGTGATGGTGGGACCTCCTATGATAAATTTGAAGATGATGATAATAATAATCTGTGGTCTCTTTCAATTGTTTCATTTTTGACTCCTAAATACACAGTTCAAATTTCTTCCAACATAACTTGCATCCTGAGTCCTTGGTGGATGGACTCAGGAAGTTAAAGCAGTCAAAGAAAAGAAGAAAGCATATTGAAAGTTCCCAGCAAAGTAAGTCAGCTAATGCTCCTAGAGAATACAAAGAAAAATGTAAGAAGGCAAAGCATTGTGTAAAATTAGCTAAACAAAAGTTATAGGAAGACTTTGGTAAGAACACAGAAAATAAATATCAGGAAGTTGATAAAATATTCTTGAGGATATATCAGAAATGGAGGAAAGAGTACTGTAAAAGGAATTAGAGATGATAAAGGGGACCAGAAAACTGAGGATAAAGATATTCTTGATATATGGAGTAATTACTTTGAAAGATTGCTAAAATAAACAAGCAGTGACAACATGGTGGTAGAAATCGCTTAACAGGAATGCAATCTAGGGCATATCTGTACTTGAAGTAGAAAAAGCTATCACAATCTGAAATGTGGAAAGGAAGCTGGAGTAGATGATATTGACCACAAATGTTAAAGTTAAAATATGGAGATATAAAAGTTTTAAAGTGGCTATACTGCATAATTCAGAATTCTTGGTCAGAGGGCCGAATTCCAAATGACTGAAGTAGAGTGCTCACAGCACCCATCTATAGATATATATATATATATATATATACAGGGTGTTCGGGATAAATTTGACAGTTTCGTAAGGAAAAAGAAAATCTTCTTTGTATCTATTAAATTTAATGAATTGACAAAAAAACATTACAGGCAGAGTTAATTACAATACTATCAACAAGATTTACTCAAAATAACCACCATTAGCATCGATCACAGCTTCAATTCTGCTTCGGAACCTCGAACAAGCTGATGCTACAGTCTCCCTGGGAAGGGCCGCAAAAACTGTTTTAATTTTATCCATTAACTGGGCTTTTGTATTACTGGAAGTGCGATTGGTGTCTTTTTCAACTGTGCCCCATACAAAATAATCCATGGGGTTAAGGTCTGGGGAGTTTGGAGGCCAAACATTTGGACTGGTGAAGTCGTAGAAATTTTCAGACAACCATTTTTGACTTTTCCCAGAGGTGTGGCAAGGGGCCGAATCCTGCTGCCATACATACGGCCTACCATTGGCTACCCTTGTTATCCAGGGCTTGACTACAGTTAGCAACTCCACGAACAAAGCCCGAATTCCAATGCCAGGGTTCTTCAACACCTGTTCCTGCAGATTTGCGAGGAATTCTGCTGTACGAACGCAATCAGATCGTCTGCTAGGGATCTTTCTTCTTGCTACATCCTCGTAGTCACCATTGCAAGTCTCTAGTTCATGCCTGATTGTTTTTACTGTATTCAGGGAGCATTGGGCAGCAGTCGTAATATCCTTATTTTGATGGCGGGCACGAATCATCATGATACAAGTTATTCTCTTCCATGATTCAGGTGGGTTCCAGCTATCCATCCTTTCTGACATCTTGTATATGAATGAAGAAGGGTCCAAACTTTTAAATGAAGAGAAGTGTGTGTTAATACATGTAACTTACGGAAAAATATAATTAATTATAAATATGTCAAATTTATCCCGAACACCCTGTATATATATATATATATATAAAAGGGAAGAAAATGAATATGAGAATTACAGAGGAATTTTTCTGAGTGTTCCTGGTAAGATTTATACAAAGTATTCTTGAGAAATAGGTAAGAAAATTTGTGGTGGTGCAGCTGGCAGAACAACAGGTTGGATTCAGAATAAACAGAGGTTATCAGGTTCAGATTTTCACTTTAAGACAAATAGTTGAAAAATCATGGGAATATAACAAGGATCTGTATTTAAATTTTGTAGATATGGAAAGTGCTCCAGTTATAGGTGTAAATGGGACTGTATTGCAGACAATACAGTTTCTATTTTAGTTGCAAATCAGCAGCCAGAATTGAAGGAGATACAGGAAGATGATTTGATGTTAAGTCAGGTGTGCGACAAGGGTGTACATTATCTCCACTGTTATTCACCATCTGTATGGATCACATTATGGAGAAAAGCAGTGTTACACATGATATCAAGATTGAAGATGTTAATCTCAGCTCTTTACTTTATGCAGATGATGTTATACTCCTAAATAAATCCAGGACAAGTCTGCAGGATTCCCTGACCAAATTCAATAACCGCTGTAATAAATTTAGTATGAAAATCAGCATTAAAAAGACAAAGACAATGAAAATAGGTAGAAACATTGAAATCATCAGCTGCATCCAGAATTCTTATTTCTCATCATCATAATGCTAATTACAGGTATAGACCATATTGGTCTGTTCCAGTCTCATTATCCATCCAATATCCCTTTTTGAGGTCTACCCTGCCTTTTGTTTCCAATTGGCTTAGATTTTAGTATTTATTTAGGATATCGGGTGTTGGCCATTCAGTTTACCTGTTCTATCCATTTTTGTTTATAATTGTTTTTCTTCTATTGATTTTTTTAGTTCTTTTAAAATGTCTTCATTCCTTTTTTCATCTAATAATGTGTATTTTGCAGTTCTTCTTATAAATCTCATTTCACTTGTTTTTATTCTTTGTTTATTGCCAAAATTTCGCTGCCATATAATAATGTGGGCACTGCTAAAGTATTGTATATTTTCAAGTGTGTTTCTTTTTGTACTATATTTGGATTGAGTGTTCTATTTATCAGGCCTATGATCTGTAAAAATTTTGAAGTTTTTAATTTTATGTCTTTTTCTCCTTCATATTATTATGTTGTGGTTTTTCTTTAAATCTATGTTATTATTATCCCCTCTTGTGCCAACTACGAATGAGATCTCCAGTCTATCTCTCTGGGGTGGTCTCCTTTTCGAACTCTCACAAATTTGTTTGTTCCAGCTGCGCCAGTCAGAGTCCTAGAACAGAAGAATTCTTGCTCAGAGAAACTTTCCCAGAGTTCTAACAGCTACCTAAATTCTTTAAATATATATAGCATCTGTAGAGATCTCAGTTTGCAGTCATGGCTCTATCCTTTCTAATTTATTCTTTACCTTCCCCTTATGCATAGGTTCAAACTTTTCTGAGTGGTAAATTAATCTCATGCTCAAGCAAAACTAAGGCTTACAAAGTAAAACATGTTCGTTAAAGATCTAATGAGTTTATAATTAGGTTGAAACATATCTATAGCTTATCACAATACCTATACTAAATCAACTGACAATCATAAATGAACACTCTAGTTAATGAACATATAACTCATATCATCTGGTCAATTAAAACACCCTTAGCATGGGAAAATACAAGTTTACAATTTTAACTTCAAATGCTAACACAGACCCCACCACATTAATTAGGTCTCATACAAGAATTTAAGACCTCCGATTACCAGTCCAATGGAGCTAAGTTACAATGCATATAAGTCATTCAAAAAGTTCTCTAGGCAATTGTCCATCTTCTTCCAACTAGAAATTGATTCACCCATTTCCTTGCAAATAAGAAAATTCTGTGCATTACCACCGCCGCATGAGGTTACTGTCCCCTTTGTCCATCCTTTACTGCTTCAGTGGTTTGCATCCACGTGGAGGTCATTTCGTTTGTCACATACAACCATTTTCTGCACTCTGCTGGGCAAATGCTCGTCTTGCTGGTCACTATCGTCAGACTACCAGTCTCCCTGGAAGAACTTTCTGTTGTCTCATTCCAATAGCACTTCTACCGATGGCCCGAGTCAGTGGATGCTGTCATCTCGCATACAGCTCACCTGATACTCGCCAGTCAGCAACGGGGAGAAACTTGCCATCCGATGCCGTACAATTCCCTTCCGCTGGTCAGCATCGTGGGTCCAAATGAAAACAGGAACAGAAAAAAACAGCTCGGAACCCCCATTTGTTATCTCGTTGCGCCCTCTTTTCGCTGCAGAAGTTTTCTCACAGTGCCTTCCTATTGGTCTTTAAGTTGTTTAGTCACAACTCTTCTCCTCATGAGCGCTCTATTCGGGGAACATGAGTTCAATTCACTTTCCACAAATGCCTTTGCTTCGGGCGTTATGCAACCTTTGGACTTTTGTTTGCATTGACATACATTTTGCATAGAGTATTTTTTCTTACTAGTCTTTTCAAACAACAATATTTCTATCTAGACAGACAAATTCCTCCTTTTTTGTACTTCATTTTAAGGTAAATCAATTATGTTCTCTATTAACGATTTGTTTCTTTACTAACAACACAAGTATTTCTTGGTTATTATTGTATTCTTGTTAAATCTTGAATGAATGATCCTTTTCATGAAAAGGTCCTTATTCAAGATCTAACAATATGATATTTCACATCAAAGATAACTGAAAGTATTTATCTGTTTTATTATTAATAACTATTTTACTTCTAACTGGAGTTTGTCCACAAAATGCTATTGTTTTAGATTTATCTATGGAAATTTTCATTCCAAACTGTTCTGCTATAACTTTTAAATTATAT
Source organism: Typopeltis vanoorti (assembly GCF_054136105.1). Lineage (NCBI taxonomy): Eukaryota > Metazoa > Arthropoda > Arachnida > Uropygi > Thelyphonidae > Typopeltis > Typopeltis vanoorti. The sequence goes on from NC_143553.1 coordinate 1,132,675, forward strand.
ATTACTCTTTGTAAATTGTCTTCTTTATCTGATATTATTACCTGATCATCTGCAAATAATACCACATTTATTTTGTTATTCGGGAAATTTCTATACCTTGATAGTTTAAGGTGTTCCACTATATTAATATTTCATTAATGTAAATTATTGAAAAGTGTTGGAGACAGAGGGCATCCCTGTGTTATTCCTTGGTTTATAGATTGTTTTTCAGACAACTTTTCATTTATTTTTATTTCATTATTTATGTATATATTCAATATTGCATGTAGTAAAATATTAAGTATGTTTATTCTTTGTAATATATCAAACAGTATATATCTTTTTATTTAAAGTAAGGGGATATTGGCCCTTTATTTTAAATAATATATCTTTTTACTTTGTCAAATGCTTTCACGTAATCTGTAAACAAAAGATGACTTTCTAAATCAAATTCTTTTCTTTTTTCTATAAGTAGTTTTAAACAGAAAGCTGCATCCATTGTAGAGTGTCCTTTTCTAAATCCATTTTGACATTCTAATAATATTTTCACTGTATATTTTTAGTTTTTCATTAAGTATTCTACTATATATTTTGTAGCATGTATTCAATAAACTAATACCTCTGTAGTTAGCATTTTGTTTTATTCCCTTTTTTAAATATAGGTATTACTATACTTGTATTCCATTCTATTGGTATTTGTCCATTTGCGAATATTTTATTTAAAATTTTAATAATCTTTGATGAAATTTTTTTTCCAGCAAATTTATAAAGTTCAGAGTTTATTCCATCTTCTCCTGCTGATTTGCCATTTTTTTATTTTATTTAGGTTGTGCTTTTATTCTTTCATTGTTATATCATTTAAAGCATTTTGTAAGTTTCTGGTGTAATTATTTTTGATGCCAGTATTATCTGTCCAAAGATCTGTAAAGTAATCCAAGAAGTCTTTTACATCTATTTCAGAATTTATATTTGCAGTTTCTTTTATATCTGATTCATCATCATCATCAAATTCCTGACATTTATCCTCAAGGGGTGTACAGGATATGATAGTACTACATGAAAAATTTACATTGTTACTAACTTCCTACCTACAATTTTCTGCCAAATCAATCTGTTACCTGTCAAAGCTACAATATTGTCAGATCTTATATTTATAAGATCTGACAATGGCAGAGAACACTTATTTGGCTAATCTTTCATCGCCCATTCTGTTTAAGTGACTATACCACCAGAGATTAGCTCTGCTAACGCATTCCTGGATGCTGACAATGTCAAGTTCTTTCCTAATATCCTCGTTTTTAATATGATATTGCCATTGATGCCATCTGTTCATGCCCCTAATCTTTCTCAGGACTCTCATATCTGCGGTCTCTAGTCTTTGGTCAAGTGTTTTACTTCTGACCCAGCTCTCAGATCCATAAGTTAAAATTGGTTTGAACACTGTCTTGTATACAGCTAATTTAGTGTTTTGACTAATTTCTCTCTTATTACATATAAATTTATTCAGTTGACTTCCTACCATACCAGCTTTGTTGATTCTGTTGTCAATTTTCATATTTAATTTACCATCTTCACTAAAAATTGTGCATAAGTAGCTGAAATGTTTTACTTGTTCTACAGGTTCTCCATTCACAATGCAGTTGATATTTTCAATGCTTCTGCCTATTTTCATCATATTTGTCTTGTTATTGCTGACCTTCATACCATGTCTATCACAACAGTTATTCAATTTAGTCAGGGAATATTGCAGACTTGTAGCGGATTTATTTAGAAGTATCACATCATTCGCATAAAGCAAGGAGCTGACATTAACATCTCCAATTTTGATATCAGGTTTAATACCACTTTCCTTCATAATGTAATCCATATAGATAATGAATAACAGAGGTGATGATGTACATCCTTGTCTGACACCAGATTTAACATTAAACCATTGCCCTGTACTTCCTTCAATTCTAACTGCTGACTTACGACTCAAATAAAGACTAAGTATTGCTTGATATAATGACTCACTGACACCATACAACTGTAGCGTTTTGAATAGCTTCTCTCTTGGCACCTTGTCATATGCTTTTTCCAGATCTACAAAACTTAAATACAGATCTTTGTTATATTCCAATGACTGTTCAACTATTTGTCGTAAATGAAAATATCTGATCTTGACAGCCTCTATTTGGCCTGAATCCAGCTTGTTCCTCACCAAGCTTCTCTTCCACAATCCTTCTCAAATGTTTCTCAAGTATACTGGCATAAATCTTACTAGGTTTATCCCAGTAAGTAGAGAAATACCTCTGTAATTCTCACAGTCAGTTTTATTTCCCTTTTTATATATGGGTACTATGAGAGCTCTACTCCAATCATCTGGAATTTGTCCTTCTGTCCAGGCCCTCTGAACTATGCAGTGTAGCCACTGTAAAACTTTTATACCTCCATACTTGTTGCAAATTACTGACCGATCAGCATATCAGGAATCGTTGTCAAGGTCTTGGAGAAAGTAGTCAAGGGAAAAATACAGGAATGGATTGATGAAAAAGATACTGTATGGGGGACAGCATGGTTTTGTGAAGGGAAGATCATGACTCAGTAACTTACTCAGGTTTTATAACACAGTGAGGGCTGAACTGGATAAGGGTAATGGGTTTACAGTGATACTGCTGGACCTGGCTAAGGGCTTTGACAGGATACCACATGGAATTCTAATCCGTAAACTGCAACATATGGGAATGGATATAGGGTTGGTGAGATGGATAGGAGGGTGGTTGATGGAGAGATACCAGAGAGTAGTTTACTCAGTAGTCCAAAAGACGGCCTGTGACTAGTGGTGTGCCACACAGTTCTGTTCTTGGACCACTGCTGTTTAATTTGTTCATTAGCGATATAGGGAAGGAACTGAGAGGAATGGTTCATTTGTTCACTGATGATGCAAAGTTTGGTAGGGCAATAGTGAATGCAGAAGATGTCAAAATCTTGCAGGATGATTTCGATAGATTGGGGTTCTGGGCTAATGAGAATGGATGTCAATTTAATGTGACAAAATGTAAGGTTATGCAATTTGGGGTGAAAAGATTAGCAGCAATATACCACATAGGTGGAACTGTACTCCAGGAGATTGATGAGGCCAGTGACTTGGGAGTGTTGGTGGATAGGGAAATGAAGTTTAGGGGACACGTTGCAAAAGTGGCTAAATCAGCTCATCAAATCACTTGGTTGCTGAAAAATACTTTGACGAGCAGAGACAAGCAAGTTATTGTTCCTCTGTACCGAGCCTTGATAAGACCTCATCTCGACTACTGTGCCCAGATTTGGTCACCTAGGTTTCTTCTTGATGGGGAGGAGGTTGAGAGGATCCAGAGGCGAGTGACCAAGATGATAGCAGGTCTATGGAATGAACCTTATGAAAACAGGTTGAAGATTTGTGGGTTGCAGAAATTCGTTGATAGGCAGAAAAGGGGAGATATGATTGAGACATTCAAATTGCTGAAGGGTTTCTATAGGATTAATTCAGAGGATATTTTGGGGAACAGGACTGGTGGTGGGAGGACTAGGGGACATCTATGGAAGCTGGATGAAAGTGTGGTTAGCAAGGATGTTAGAGCTGGGTTCTTTACTTTTAGAGTGGTAAATGAGTGGAATAAGCTGCCAGAGTCTGTTGTGGGCTATTACAGTGAATGAGTTCAAGGCAAGATATGATAGATACTGTGAGAATGTCGAATAGTTGTGTGGACATGATGTTTAGGGCCTCCCTCGATGAGTCTAAGGACTCCCTGGAGTCGCCCGTAATAATACTTAAGCATTTCTGGTCTAATATCATCTACTCCAGCTGCCTTTCCACATTTCAGACATTTGATGGCTTTTTCTACTTCAAGCATGGATATGTATTCCTGATTGCATGTCTGGTCAGTGTTTTTTTTTTATCACTGCTAGTTTCATTTAGCAATTTTTCAAAGTAATTACTCCATACTAAAAGGATATCTTTTTCTCCAGTTTTCATATCACCTTTATCATCTCTAATTCCTTTTACAGCACTCTTTCCTCCATTTCTGAGCTTCTTCAACAACCTCCAGAATATCTTGCCACCTTCTTGATATTTATTTTCTATGTTCTTTTTTTTTTTTTTTTATGTTGGGCACATATACAAGAGGTTGGCTGTACAACCTATAGTACTTTAGTACCGTATATGGGTAGCGGGATGGGAGAGGAGGAACTTGTTAACATTCGATTTAAAAGCCTGTATATTGTATTCCTTGGGAAATACATCAGGGGGAAGATTGTTCCACAGTACAGCAATAGCAGGGATGAAGGAGGAGAAAAAGAAACTTATTCTGTGGGTTTCGAGGTGTACTGTGAAAGGATGTTGGGAGGTGGCTGTACATGTTCCAATGGGTTTAGTAGAGAGTGGGGGAATTATTGATGTTGTTTCAGATGAGCATTTTCCATGAAAATATTTGTAGAATATACAAATTGCAGAGACTAAGCGTCTATGTGAGAGTGGGGGGGAGTGAGTCAGTAAGAGATGGATCATTTCTCAGTCGAATTGCTCTCCTTTGTATTGAGTCGAGCATTTTGAGGGAACTTTTAGGAGCCCCACTCCAAATGCAAGAACAGTATTCGATAGCTGGGTAGATTTGCGATTTGTATAAGGTTAACAGTTATTTTGAAGTGAAGTAACGTCTTGAGCGAAACAGAAAGCCTAGTTTTTTGGAAGCTGAGGATGCAATGGTTGTGATGTGTTTATGACAAGAGATGTTCTTACCAGTCTTCCCATGACTTTTGTTTAGATAGTTTTACACAGTGTTTAGCTTTCTTACATTTGTCTCTGTATTTTCTAAGAGCACCAGCTGACTTATTTGACAGGAACTTTTGATATGCTTTCTTCTTTTTCTTCACTGCCTCTTTAACTTCCTGTGTCCACCAGGGAGTTCTGATTTTTTTTATCTTTGCAGACCTCACCACATGCCTCTCTGGCAGAATCAATCAATGTTTTCTTCAGAGCTTGTCACTGAATCTCCAAGGTTTGATTCCTGTTCTCAAACCCTTTCATTTTTTTCTTCAATAATCTTTGTGTATTTTAGTATACAGTTCACATCTGAGAGCTGCTCAACTTTGATTCGTTTTAAAACTTTCTTACATGTTCTTCTTTTCAATATGAAATTCAATTTTATCCTGCTTAAGACTAAATGGTGATCACTTCCAATTTCAAATCCTCTGTACATTCTAGTGTCCTGCACCAGGGAGAAAACATCGCTATCAACAATAATATAGTCAATGAGACTTTTCTTATTCCTTGCCTCTTCTCTCCATGTGAATTTGTGCACATTTTTATGTTGGAACGTGGTGTTATTAATAACCACTGCATGTCCTGAGCAGGAATCCAACAAGTATTTGTCATTATTATTAGCTTTGCTCTGTTCTCCAAATTTTCCCAAATATTTTTGTATATCTGACAATCATTTCCTACTCTACTGTTTAGATCCCCAACAAGGACCAACTTTTCATTTTTCATTGTGTCAGTTGCTTATTCTAAAGCCTCAAAAAATTCCTCCACTTCTACCTTAGGAGAACCTTCTGTGGGACCATAGACATAAATAAGTCTCATTGTCCAGTTCCCCATTCTGATAATTGCCCACATGACTCTACTTGAAATTGCCTGCCATTCAAGAAGATTAGCCTTGTATTTAGTGTTGAATACTATGGCTACTCCTTCTTTTCCTTGATTGTCATTGCCTGAATATAACATTTTGTATTCATCGCTCAGAAAGAGCTCACCAGTTTTGGTCTTTTTTGTTTCAGTCACCCCTATTATGTTGATCTGATACTTATCTAATTCCTCAGCTAGCTCCATTTCTTTGCCATTCAGGCTTCTTATATTGATAGTACCGATCTTCAATTCTGGTGATATTGAGTTGGGGTGTGTTTTAGGATTTGTTCCAGTAGTTGTCTTTTCGCTGTTCGCCCTGGTTCCCTGGCAAAAACAACGAGGGCCTTGTTTAACTGGGCGACACGTCAGCGGGCATGAAATTCTATCATGTTGTACCATCATTTAATATTGTGGTTTAAGCCAATAAGAATACAATTTGGTCAGCTAAATCCTAAATTGCCAACCCATCCTCGTTCGTTCCAGGTAGATACCTAACAAGCTACACTACGAGAAGGTGAGGATTGGACATTAGGTCAGAAGCCCTGGTCGGTTCTCCACATTCTTTTAAAGTCTATGTGGAGGTCTCCTCTCAGTTATACAGCTTTGACTTAAGCACCCCTGCATTCATGTGTTTTAGTATTTTGTACACATTGGGTCTTATTTTGTATATGTCATTTTGTAGATAGATATGATACAAATATTTCCCAGCTTTCTCTCTCTCCCATTCCGGTTTCTCTTTTGGGTATTGCTCGTCTTTTTTTATATTCAATTTCATCTTGTGTTTTGCTACTCAACCATCTTTTAAAAGCCAGCTTTTTATTTTTCAATTATTTTTATTTCATTGTCCCATATATGTATTTTTTTATTTTTATGGTATTATTTTGTGTGTTCCTAGACTTTCATATGCTATTGATGCAATAATTTCTTTTATATTATTCCATTCTTTCTCAATGTCTTCATTCTCTTGTATTTTTTTTTCTAAGTAGTTATTAATCCTCTGTTGGTATAAATTTCTTATACTTGAATCATTTAATAGTCTTAATTTGTAATTAGATTTTGTTTCTCTAGTTTATATTTTTGTATTTTTTGTAGCTTTATTTTGGTGGAAACCTTAGTTTTACCTGTACTAAATAGTGATCTGTGTCAATCTCTAGCCCTCTTCTAACTTTAACGTCTAGGAAGAGGTTTGCTGCTTTTTCATTTGCTACAAAGTAGTCTTTTATTGATTTTTGTCTTCTTGCACACCATGTATGTTTATGTATATTTTTATGTTTGTAAAATGTGTTCATTATTTTTAAATTATTATATATTGTATAATGAATGAGTCGCTTTTCATTTTTGTTTACTGTTGGTTCTCCAAATTTTTGTATATTATTGTTAATTTTTTTCATTCCTATTCTGGCATTAAGATCTCTGGCTATAATTATATGGTCTGATTTATTTTTCATATATTCCTTGTAACTCTTTGTAAAAGTAATCATTTTCTTCTTCTTTTCCTTCTTCAGTGGCATACACTCCAAAAACTCTTAAATTTTCTTTATTTAATTTTAATCGCACTTCTAATATTCTTTCATTCCAGTATGTATGATGAGTTACTTTTGCTTTAATTGATTTATGGATCCAAATCATTACACCAGCTTTTGAATTCGTTTGTTTGTCCACTCCACTATATATGGTATTGTAATTAACTGTTTCTTTAAGTTTCTTTTTTGTTTCTGTAAGAACTGCAATTTCTATATTTTCGTCATTTAAAATTTTATCTAATTCTTCTTCTTTATGTGCTATGCTTCTAATGTTCCATGTGTCATATTTGACCATGTTTTTCTTTTTCCAAAGTTCCTTAACCTTTTCCAGTTTGAAAAGGTTAAGGAACCTTTTCATTTTGTGTTTTCCATGTTTCCCATGTTTTCTGTCCGGTTTGATTTCATTGAGACTTGAATGTAATATGTGTTTCCCTATTCTTATTTATTGTATGATGGTAAAATACAGTCAGCAACATAATACACAAATGTAACAGATGTCTGACAAAAGCCAGATAAAAGTTTTTCAAGGCATTTTCAATTTTTCAAGTCAGTTTATAGCTTCCATCGTAACATTGTTAAATGTTACGATATAAAAAAAGTATATATATAGGGCAGTCCAGTAAAATATGGTCAATAGTTTAAGAGTGATAACTGCAATCACAAGCAATAGTTGGTCCATTTCCATTTATGTAGATGGTGTTTACATCTACCATGATCAGTTCTAATGCAGCTTAAGGTTGTCCAAAGATAGCGTGCTAGTTAAAATCCAGATAGTTTAGATGTAGGATCTGATATAGCTAATATGGGATTGTTATAGTGTTGGAGCCATTCATCTTTCCATTTATCAGTCAAGTTAAAAGATTCACCTATTAATTCCTTTGCTGCTCTCCAACTTGGATTTCTTGATTTTAGTCTCCTTGTAGGGGAATTTTGTATGTTTTCGTGGATGTGCAGGTTAACATTGTTGGTTAAATTTGTCCAGAATTTAGCAAGAGTTGCTTTTCTGCATAAGTTAGGAGGTACGATGTTACTGATGACAGGGAGCCAATAATTAGGTGTAGATTTTATAGTTCCTGTTATTATGCCGGCCTGGTTGGCCAAGTGGTTAGCATATCTGCTCTCCAGCCACACGGCTGCGGATTCAAATCCCGCTGTGGGCATGGATGTTTGTGATTGTCATGAAAATGCTAGTGGTGGTAGTGGTGGGCGGTAGATGGTGCTGGTGTAGATGATGATGATAGTAGTAGCAGTTCATTGTAGTTGGTGCTACTGAGTGGTGGAGGGTAGGTGCCCTTTCTCGATGAGTCTTTGGACTCCCTGGAGGTGTCTCATAATAATAATAATATTCTCATTGTTTAGTTAAGTTGGATGTCCACCTTAGAAGTATGAACACCATTGAGCCATACTGGAGAGCAGTACTACAGTTGAATAAACCGAGGCTAAAGCTGATAGATGCAAGGCTTCAGCATCTTCATCCCAAGTTGAAGCAGACAGCTTCTGAATTATGTTATTACGAGTATTTATTTTCTGAGCTACTTTCCCTAGATGTTCTTTGAAGGCGAGTGTTCTATCTAGGGTAACACCCAAATATTTATTTGTACTGTTAAAGTTCAGTAATGTATCTCTGAAGACAGCAGGTTTGAAATTAGCATGATGGTTATTAAGATGGAAGGTAGACACCTCAGTTTTTGATAGGTTTAGATGCCACTGTTTGAAATATGAGTCCAGAATTTTCAAATCATTTATAATTATTTTTTCAGCTTCATTAAACTTAGTGCTTTGTGTGATTACTGCAAGGTTGTCTGCATAAGGAAATTTCCTTGAACTGGTTTGAGACAGATCATAAATATATAAATTAAACAACAATGGAGATAGTACAGAGCCTTGAGGCATTATTAAGCTTGCACAATCGACTTTTTGAATTGCCTGCAAATACTTGTGTCCACTGTTATTAAGCATACTGTTCAATAAGTTGGCAAATCTTCTACATGGAATCATCTTCAGAAATTTAAATAGCAGGCTCTTTCTCCATACTGTCATATGCTAATGCTAAGTCAATGAACACAACAGTAAATTTCAGATGTCTCTCAAAACTATTCTCAATCATTGATGTAAGAGCTAGTACTTGTTCATCTGCTTCCTAGTCTGAAGCCTGCTTGCTCAGGAGGTATTAGGTTGTTTATGATGAGATATTCTGTTATATATAATCCTTTCCATAAGTTTAAGAGCTAGCTCCTAATGATGGATCCTTGCTTGGTTTTAGAATGATTATTATTTTTGTTCTTCTAGAGAGAGAGAGGGGGGGGGGAAGAGAAGATTTCCTGAAACCAAGATATTATATAGGTTAGTTAACTATTTTATGACATTCTTTCCACGATTTTTAACAAATTCTAGAAAAATTCCATCTTGTCCAGCAGCTTTGCCATTTTTAAGTATTTTGATAGCCTTAGTTACCTTTTCTATGGTAAACAGTCTGGAAAGGATAGGGTTTGGTTTTAAGGATGTCTTCAATTTCAACAGTTGTGTGTTGATGTCTTTTACAGACTAGTGATCATAAAGGTGCTTAGAAGTCTATGTTTTGAATTTTCTTTGACATCAATAGACTGCTGTCTCTTGGCTGCTGTTGCACTAGGATCCAATCTCCACAACAAGGACCATACTTATCTACTTGAATATGTAAAAGTGATATTTTCAAGTGTCTCAATCCATTTCTTTCTCATTGCATTATCCAAGGAGAGCACAAGATTCTTAGCTACTGTCTGGTCTTTTTTTATATATAAATTCATAATAAAGGTTGTTGCTATCACTAATCCAACCCAGAATATATTCTTTCCTGTAACCTCTAGGGACAGTTCTCTTCACAGCTCCTTTAATCACTCCTATAATTTTGCCATAATTACTAGATATAGGTTTTATTCACCTAATATTGGCATCTACTTGTTCACAAAGTTCTTCTAGTTTACCTTATTGAAGTTCCACCTAGAATTTGGGAGAGACAACATAAGCGGTATATGAATTCCTAGAGAATATAGGACTGGTCTGTGCTGACTACTAGGGAAAGACCCAAGAACTTTTCAATTTATGCTGAGACTTTGATGATCTTTGGTTACAAAGCAAAATCTGGAGTGTATCCCAAACTTATTTGGCATACCACCTCCTTTTCCAAAAAAAATTCATTCAGCACCCCCCCCTCCCTTTCCCTGGAAACTACTTTCTAAGACCTGACCAGCTCTATCTGATACATATAAAAGAAAATCATGTGAAAAATGGATCAGCAGTTCGAGTTTTAAGCGAACAAACATAGATACAGAAACAAATTTGTGTTTTATTATGCATCTAGTAGAGATTTTTTAAGTTTGGAAATAAGACACCTTGGAAGTGAAATTTAAAAACTATTGAAATCAAAAAAGAAACAAATTGTACGTAAACATAGGAAAAGTCAGAGCTGAAAATTTAATAACACTATTAAAATTAAGAAAACAAACATAAATTGCACATAATATAGTAAATGATTAGTAATATTAAAAACAATCCTAATGAGAAGGATAAATGTGGTGTGCTGCTACCAATTTTTTGATATTTGGCTCTATATTTGTCAGCAGCATTCTTAAATCACTCTGATCAGCTATTTGCAGTCAGTTTCTTTTTTTAATTAAAAGATTTGTGACCGCAAATACGATGATGATGGAAATGTGATTAAATATTTTTTTTACTACAGCCCATACTACATCCATGATAAAGTATGTGCATCTCCTTTGCAACCAGAACTGTTGGTACCCATTTTTGAATTTTAATTTCAATCCCTCATTTGTTGATACTTCTATCAGTTCTCCTCGTAATTGTAAAGATTCTTCAGAGTCTGTACTTGAAAATGGGTCCAAAACCCAATCAGGTAATTTCATTTCAAGAATATCTTTAAATCATTGGTTGACACAATGGAGAGCCTCTAAGCATTCACAACAGCAGAGCACATCTTCACATTTTTCCACTGTTGATAGATTCAGAAACTGGCTGAATTCTCCTTGTCCTAAGTTTCATTTGTGCAGGACAAATTTTCACACAAACGCAGAAATAACAGCTTTTTTTTTTTATTAAATTCAGCTCATCTCCTTGGAGCTGTAGATTTGTCTCATTAAATTTGTTAAACAAGTCAGTCAAATAAGCTATGACACTTTTGAAATTAATCGAGTTGGCTCATAAAGAATCATCTCTGTTTTCTAAAAACTGTAGTCCAAGAGTTTACAAAATTGATTCAAACAGGAACCCTTCGATAGCCAACAAACTTCTGTATGGAGCAGTAAATGATTGAATTCTACATTGTTTTCAATACAAATTTCAATAAAAATTCATAGGATGATAGATTGTTTGTCCAAACAATCTGTCATCCTATGAATGACTTTCAATTTTGTTGACTGCTGTAATTGCATAATGTAATGTGTAGGTGATCACTTAGGTATTTGGCAACTAAATGTTGAAGAGCAATCACAGTGTAGAGTGAATACATTTGGCACCACCTGTTTGAAATATGCAATAAAACCATGATAGCACCCTACCATCGCTGGAGCACCATTGGTAGCAACTGACAACATATTATTCAGAGGGATTTCTTTTTCTTTTAAAAACTCTTCCATTATGAAATATCAATTCTCCTTTAGTGTCAGTTAGCAAATAATAATTCTTGGCAATTTTTTTCTTCTTTTAATCGTACATATGCTAAAAGTAAGGCTTCATTTCCTGGTAAAAGAGACTCATCAAGTTGTATACAGAGCTGGGCTGCTTTTACTCACATGAGTTTTCAACATCCTGGGCCATTTCATCAATTCTTCACTGTATTATTGCTCAAAGGAATTTTCTTCATAATATCAGAGACTGGCTTGTGCAGTACAGCATATGACCTCACTAAGAGCTGGTAGGATTAGTTCTTCACCAATATTATGCAGTTCCTGATTTAGCAATCAGTAAGGAAATGTTGTAAGAGACATGCAACTCATCATCATCATCATCTAGTTTGGACACTGCTGAAAATATGCCTGCCAATGTTAGTTGTTTCAAAAATTTTTAAGTGCTTGAAAATATGATAAATCCTTATATTTTTTATCAGCATAAACTTTTGTCAAATGTTCTTCTAGTCTTGAAGGCTTCATAGATTCATTTGAAAAAACTCTTTGGCAAATCAGGCACATTGGTAATGTTTTGTTTGTAGGTGACTGAATAAAGCCATATTTCAAATATTCGATATTATATTGTCTATATTTCTTCTTGGATTCAGCCATGATATTATCTGTAAAAAAAAGTTCAATTTACAAAATTGCTGGAATGCAATTTCTCACATAACCTAAACGAAATTATTTTTACAAGAAAAGGTATAAAACACCTCCGTAACGCAATTGGAAGAACGACGGTACATTGCGCCCTTCGATTGGAATAGGCCTAAGTTCGATTCTTGTTGCGACGGGAGGAATCTTTATCTGGTCGCTTTCAATCGATGGTGAGTTAGCCGATCTCATACGGAGGTAGCAGGGTTTTTTCTCCCGGAAACTCGGGTTTTTCGTCCCGCATACATAAAAATCGGCCCTTCAGAACACACGCTATTTACAGACAAAAATCACTAGTTGTGATGGTGTTGGAGGTGGGCAGTAGATGGCATTGATTCGTAGTAGAGGTAAGGTGTAGAGACAGTTGAAGATGTCCTCCCGCGATGAGTCTTTGGACTCCTTGGAGGTATCAGGAATAATAATAAATACTCACTCGAAACCTGCTATTTTATTGGAACAACAATAGTTTGCTTTTTGTGTAATCCACAAAAGTAAGGTACCGACTAGGCATCGAATATGCAGTAAAATTTTTATGCACAACATCAAATTGCTAACTGCTTATCACACAATTCAGAAACAATCTAAAACTAATTTCATAAGTCTCAAGTATTTATAGTATTATACAATGAACAAGTCATAACATGCACATGTTCCTGCTGATGCATACTGGACTTGTAGTAAAATCCAGATCACTTGAAAGTGTGTGTGCCTGCCAACACTTTGCTTGTTAAGACCTGTCATCAGACTTCAATGCCGATTGGCTGCAACTTGCATTTTGTATGTTTCCTTGGAAAATAAAGCAACCATTACAACCTTTACTTATGTTATACAACAGTTATATCATCAAAATTTTTGCTGAGAAATTTTTTTCAGCACCTAATTTTTATCCTTTATGCTTTCACCACCCTTCTTTTGCTCATGAGGCCACTACCCGCCTCCCCGGATCGTTCCAGCGCCCCCCAAGTGGGCAGCCACCCACTTTGGAAACCACTGCTCTATGCCATCTAGTTTAAAAAATAAAAAAAAGGTAGAGGTATCTTTAACATCATATATTAAGTTAAGGTCCTGGTCTTCCATTCACTCCACCAGCTTTTCGCTGTTACTATCATATTCATTATAATCCTATAAATTCATAAATTGTGATAGCTATTAAAATCTCTCAGTATCATGGATCCCCCTCTAACCAGTCTACATCATTGATGTAGACTGGTTAGAGGGGTTAATAGATCTTCATGACTATGGTGGCAGCTATTTGGATAGTTGCTGAGAATATGCCGTTGTTGTTATCTGTCATGACTTTAATACTCTCAATATCTTCTTTTACGTACATTGCAATTCCATATTTAGGATAATTAACTGAAGCAATTAATCCGAATCCTCGAATTTTTCCTCTAGACTGCAACTGTTCAGCATTTTCAGTGTGGATATCTTGAATAGCTAGAATATGCATTGAGTGGGCTGATAGCATTTTAGATAGAAATTCAAGTTTCGCTCTACTCAAGCCATCAATATTGAGTTGGCATATCTGAAGCGTCTTATTTGTCTGGTAGAATGAAATAAATTCTTCTCACTTTTTTGGCCGGTAACCCTAGAAGTAGTTCGGCACCATCTTCGCTGTGAACCATTTGGCGTTACCCAGGTACAGATAAGTAAAACATTTCAACTATTTAGGCACAATTTTTAATGAAAATGGCAAATCAAATTTGGAAACAGACAGCAGAATTAGCAAAGCTGGTATGGTAGAAAGTCAACTGAATAAATTTATATTAAATAAGAGAAAGATTAGTCAAAACACTAAATTAGCTGTACTAGACAGTGTTCAAACCAATTTTTAATATGGATCTGAGAGCTGAAATAGAAATAAAACTCTAGATAAAAGACTGAAGCCCACAGACATGAGAGTTCTGAGAAAGATTAGGGGACTGAACAGATAGCAACAATAGCGGTACTGCATTAAAAACGAGAATATTAGGAAGAAACTTGACATTGTTAGCAGAGCTAATCTCAGGTGGTATGGTCATAAAACAGAATGGGAGAGGAAAGATTAGCTAAACAAGCATTCTTTGCCAGAATGGCAGGAAAAAGACCCAAAGGAAGACCAATATGTAGGTGGATTGATACAGTAAAAAAGTGCCTCAGAAAACAGAAATATAAGATCTGATAATATTGGAATGTTGACAGATAACAGGCTAATCTAGAAGAAAATTGTTGATAAGAAGTTAGTAATGATGTAATAACTTTACATGTAGAACTATCATAAGATCCCGTACCTGCACCCTGAGGGTATATGTCAGAATTTGATGATGAAGTGTAAAGTTATGCATTTTGAGATACAAAGATTACAAGCTTCAGCTCTCTACACACTACTACCAGCCCAGGGTGGTAGTAGTAGACAGATAAGTTTAGTTGGCATAATGCTAAAGTAATCTGGGTGGTTAACAGGATTACTTGGTTATTGAAGAACACACTAACATAACAAGCAGAGATAACAGCGTAAAGGGAGTGATTATGATGAGTTATTCAATTTATTATTATTATTATTACATGACACCTCCAGGGAGTCCAAAGACTCATCGAGAGAGGGCACCTACTCCACAACTTTCTGTCTCCACCACCAATGAACCACAACTACTTTCATCATCCGCACCAACACCATCTACCGTCAACCACCACCATTAGTATTTTCACAGACAATCACCAACATCCATGCCCATGGCGAAATTCGAACCCACAGCCTTTTGGCTGGAGAGCAGATACGCTAACCACTCAGCCAACCAGGCCGGCTTTATTTAAGGACTGTTGAAGACTTGTGCAATTATTTAGGGAGTATGATATCATATGCATAAAAAAAAAAAAAAAAAGACTAGTTTGAATATCTGATTTTCATATCAAATGTAATAGCACTTTCTGTTAAAATAGGATTCATCATAATAGGACTCATATAGATTATAATGATTAGTAATGGAGATAGTGTGTATCTTTGTCTTGCATCTAATTTTACATCAAACCATCATCATGTACTCTTTAAATTTTAACTGTTGGTTTATAATTTAGATATAAACTACATATTGCATATAATGCATCGCATAATGTACCGTTTATATCACATAACTTGCTGGCAGATACAAGGGGGAGGGGGTGTCTGGAAAGTTCTGATAAACACCTAGAGCAAAACTGATATTAAAGCAACTGATATAACCACAAGAAAGAACATACGAGGATATAAGAATATAGGAACATAAGTTACATTCATAACTCTGCTATTAGTATGTTCTTTCTTGTGGTTATATCAATTGCTTTAATATCATTTTTGTTCTAGGTATTTATCAGAGCTTTCCAGCCCCCACCTCCCCTCCTCATATATCCTAAGAAAAGTATAGAGTTAAGTACAATTGTTGGTCAGGTGCAGAGTATGTGAAGTTGCAAAAAATGAGGCATATAAAAAATACAGCAAAAAAAATCATTCATAAATATGTACAGAAATATTGTATGATAGAAAGAAAGGAAATAAAATGCACAAGACAACAAAGAAGAAATATAATAAGCATGAAGTTAAGCAACTGGAAAATCTTCAAAGTATAAATAAAGTGGGAGCTCTTCTAAAAATCTGAACAAGAGTTGGAAAGATTTCCAGCCTAGGGCATTGAGAACAACAAGGAGGTCATAATAATCTTGAATGGGAATGAAACAATACTAAAGATAGGTAGAACATTTTGATGAACTACTGAATACTAATGTATCTTATCAATTGTAATATGAATAAAATAGAGCCAAGAAAATCTAGAAACAGTTGAACCACCAATAATGGTTCAGTGAAACTTCATCAAAAAAAAAAATTCTTCGCTTTTCATGAACTGATTCTTCAGTATATAAATTTTAAGGCTGATAATGAAATGATACATACAGGAAAACTTCGCTTAATGTGATTACATTAATCCATCAGTTACTGTAAATTTGGAGGAAAAAAATATATAATATTACTATTACTATTATTACGGGCAACTCCAGGGAGTCATTAGACTCATCGAGGGAGGCCCCAAATCATATTCATCACAACTATTCGACATTCATACAGTATCTATCTTACCTCGCCTTAAACTCATTCACTGTCACAGCATCCACCACAGACTCAGGGAGCGCATTCCACTCATTCACTACTCTATAAGTAAAGAACCCAGCTCTAACACCTTTACTAACCACACTTTTGCCCAGTTTCCATGGATGTCCCCTAGTCCTCCCACAACCAGCCCTGTTCTCAAAAATATCTTCTGAATTAATTTTATAGAAACCCTTCAGTAATTTGAATGTCTCAATCATATCTCCCCTCCTCTGCCTATCAACCAATTTTTGCAACCCACAAATCCTCAACCTGTTCTCATACGGTTCATTCCACAGACCTGCTATCATCTTGGTTACTCGCCTCTGGATCCTTTCCACCTCCTCCCCATCAAGAAGAAACCTAGGTGACCAAATCTAGGCACAGTAGTCGAGATGGGGTCTTATCAAGGCTCGATACAGAGGAACAATAACCTGCTTGTCTCTGCTTGTCAACATATTCTTCAGCAACCAAGTGATTTGATGAGCTGATTTGGCCACTTTTGCAATGTGTCCCCTAAATTTCAATTCCTTATCCACCAACACTCCTAAATCTCGTGCCTTATCAATTTCCTGGAGCACGGTTCCACCAATGCAGTAAACTGCCGCCAATCTTTTCACCCCAAAATGCATAATCTTACATTTTGCCACATTAAATTGACATCCATTCTCCTTAGCCCAGACCTCCAATCTATCCAAATCATCCTGCAAAATTTTGACGTCATCTGCATTCACTATTGCCCTACCCAACTTCGCATCATCAGCAAACAAATGAACTGTTCCTCTCAGATCCTTTCCTATATCATTTATGAACAAATTAAACAGCAGTGGTCCAAGAACAGATCCTTGTGGCACACCACTAGTCACAGGCCGTCTTGTGGACTCTATCCTGAGTAAACCACTCTCTGATATCTCTCCGTCAACCACCCTCCTATCCATCTCACCAACCCTATGTCCATTCCCATATGCTGCAATTTACTGATTAGAATTCCATGTGGTATCCTGTCAAAGGCCTTAGCAAGGTCCAGTAGAATCACTGTAAACCCATTACCCTTATCCAGTTCAGCCGTCACTGTGTTATAATACGTGAGCAAGTTACTGAGGCATGACCTACCCTTCACAAAACCATGCTGTCCCCGATACAGTATCCCATTTTCTTCTATCCAATCTTGTATTTTCCTCTTGACTATTTTCTCTAAGACCTTGATAATGATTCCTGTTATGCTGATTGGCCGGTAATTTTCAACAGCAGCATTGGAACCACCTTTGTGCAGTGGAACTATTTTCCCCTCTTTCCACCCCCTTGGGACTGACCCAGTCCTGAGGCTCAAATTAAACAAAATGGTCAAGGGCACTGACAATTCTTTGGCCGCTTCACGTACGACACGAGCTGGTATACCATCCAATCCCACAGATGTATTGACATTGAGGTTCTGTAATAGACTAGTTACCTCTACTTCATTCATCACAATTCCATTATAAGCTGTTGGTGCTTCCATTCCTGCAAAGTCACCACCTGGATGATATACTCTTGCAATATATCTCTTGCAGTATAAGCTATGTTAGAGTATAAAATCATCAAAGTTAATAAAAATCAATTACTTAAATTTTTATTTAATGTCTAAACATTTAATTGAGCTGCTTTTTTACAAAAAAAATTAAGTAAAGATGTTTGAATCATGCTCGACTTTTTGATCTTGTCATGCAATTTGCGATAGCTAGTGATTGCTTTATCAAGATTTCAGCAGACTTTGAAGCTTCGTTCCATATCAGGATCAGAGGCAAATAAAATTTCCATTGCATGCTCAAAGTGATTGAAAACTAGCTCAAGTTCTTTTGCAGTTAGCTTTTTAGTCATAACATTCTCTTGTTCATGCTCCTTATTTCTTCTTCATTTGCAAGCTGTTCTTCTAGTTGAAGTAGATCATTCTTGCTTAACTGTTCTGAATGGGAATCAAGCAAGTTTCTCACATCTTCATTATCCAGTTCATTAAATCCAAGTTATTTTCTAATTGTCCTGATTTCTTCAATAACGTTAGATCTTGGATTTTGCGCAAGATAAACTAACATAGTGTTTAGCCTTCTGCATTGCCTCCTAATAAAAGCATAAGATGATCTTTAGATACTTTGTATCCTGGTTGAGATGATTCGGTTTTAGCTGGGGAAGTTTCTGTTGGCATACACTGCAAAAAAAAAAAAAGTTTCGTCGCTGTTGATTTGCCAATTGTCATAATCACCCTCTTGAATTATCCTTTGCAATTCTTCAGGAAACTTGGCCACAGGATCTTTATCAGCACTAGCAGATTCCCCAGTTATTCTTACGTTATGCACAGCTTGATTTTTAAAACAGTCAAACCATCCTAAACTCGAAGTAAAGCTTTCACATTCCTCTTGAAATTTGGTCTCTTTCAATGAGTTAAAAATATTGAGAACTTTTGCCTGAATATTCCCTGTACTAAGAGGTATTCTTTTTTAGTTCTAATCCTCACTCCAGAGTGATATAAAACACTCCATCTTAATCATTAAATGGCTTCGATTTTGGGTGATCTGCATGCTTAAAGAAGCAGTAGCAACTTTTCCTTGTTCTTTGTATTCTTTGCTCTTATTTAATATAGTCCAAACTGTAGACTCACTGTATACCAGGTCTCGCACAATCATTGTATTACTAGCGCCACTTTCATGTCTCTTAATGACTTCCAGCTTTTCCGCTCACTGCAGATTGGTGACAAAAAATTTCGCGTAACATAAAAAATCATGCTAAAAGATTAATCACTCGCTTAAAGCGAGAAATAATATCACTCAATTGCAATAACTGATTATCACGAATATCGAATTCACATTAAGCAAGGTTTTCCTATATATATATATATATATATATATATATATATATATATATATATATATAGGAAAAACAAATGCAAAACAAGAATATTTTAGAAAATATAGTTTCTTTCTATAGTATTTTACTTAGATTTTTATTTATTGTTTACAATATTTTATTGTATATAAAGTGAAATCAATATTTTGCATTTTATTGATTGGCAAGTTCTCTAATTTTTGTTCATTTCTCAAAATAATATTTTTTAAAGATACTATAGGTTCTGTATGGAAATTAATTTTTTAAAAACTGGGATAGGGTGGTTAGAGAGTAAGATCACCAAATTTAAGAACTTTTTTTTAACCTTTCACTATTTCTATGCCACTTAAGACACTCAGGGAATTGTTACAATTCTATTTTAGAAATTTATTCAAATTAAGGGGATATTGAATCCCACATTATTTCTTAGCAGAATAAGAAACTCTAAGATAGAAAATCTAAGAGTTTCATGCCGAATATAAAAACTATATAAAGGTTTGGCAAGTCCAAGCATAAGCCAACAGGTAGTACATGCCCAGGCAACTAGTAGTAAAGGTGGAGCAAGTTCCAATCACTGTTCTTAGTATTTCCCCATAATGTAAAACACATCTCCTAGGAGATGTATGCTGTTATATATTATGAGAGGAGGTCACTACTGGGTAGTGACCTCCTCTCATAATCTATTTCACAAATCCCCTTTCTTTCCTTTAACAGCGATGAATATATATCGCAACACACTGGGATGCCGCTGAATAAGAAGACAGCGAGCAACATCCTACAAAGATATGTCAGAATTTTCCCTCTTATATTCTTCATATATCTACTACTTCAGTAACACCCTAAAATTGAGTAAAAGGCCAATGACATCATAAAAAAAGGGGCACTCCTAAACAAAAATAGGCTAAGTAGCCATGAAATTAATAAATTTGGAAAAATTTGGAGAAAAAGAGAACAGCTAATAATAATGGTAAATACCTGTGGGATTTCTGCTCAGGATAGACTGGTTATTACTAACACAATGTTCCAACATAAAAATGTGCACAAATTCACATGGAGAGAAGAGGCAAGGAATAAGAAGTCTTATTGGCTATGTTATTGTTGAAAATGATGTTTTCTCACTAGTGCAGGACACTAGAATATACAGAGGATTTAAATTGGAAGCGAGTTAAAATTGGAAGCAGGATAAAATAGAATTTCATGCCGAAAAGAAGAACATGAAAGACAATTTTAAAGCAAATAAAAATTGAGCAGCTCTCAGATGTGAACTGTAGACTAAAACACAGAAACATTATTCAAGAAAAAATGAAAGAGTTTGACAACAGAAATCTTGGAGATTCAGTGGCAAGCCCTGAAAAAACATCGATTCAGCCAGAGAGAGAGAGAGACATTTGGCGAGGGTTGTTTACAAGGATAGAAAAATCGAACTCCATGGCGGACACTGGAAGTTAAAGAGGCAGGGAAGGAAAAGAAGAAAACATATTGAAAGTTCCTGTTAAATAAGTCAGAATACAGAGACAAATGTAAGAAAGCTAAACACTGTAAAACTAGCTAAATTAAAAGTCATGGGAAGACTTTGGGAAGATCATAGAAAATAAATATCAGGAAGGTGGCAAAATATTCTGGAGACTGTTGAAAAAGCTCAGAAATGGAGGAAAGAGTGCCATCAGAGGAATTAGTGATGATAAAGGTGATATGAAAACTGGAGAAAAAATCCTTGATGTATGAAGTAAGTACTTCATAAAATTGCTAAATGATACAAGCAGTGATAGCACAGTGGTAAAAAATGCTGAACAGGCATGCAATCAAGAATAGATATCCATACTTGAAATAGAAAAAAGTCATTAAAAGCCTGAAATGTGGAAAGGCAGCAGGGAGTAATGGTGTTCAACCAGAAATGCTCAAGAGTAGAGCATTTCTTTTAGATATTTCAGTTTCTGTAGGATAATTATAAATTTCTGCAAATAATTATTGGGTACTTTATACATGAATAAATATTTCTTACTTATGGATATGTTGTAATTGATTGAGATATTGTTAAAATAATCGATATTTATTAAAAATTTAACAAATTATAGTTTTTAGCGTGAAAAAATTTTAACAAGAATAATCAAAAAGGTTTTTGTTAATTTTTAATAGGATATATGATCTCTATTAACAGCCAAAACAGCGGTACTTCTTGATTGCATGGACCGGATAAGATGATCAAACAGTTCTTGTGGGATGTTTCCCCACTCTTCTGTGAGAGCAATTTCGAGCTCTTGAAGCGATCGTGGTGGCACCAGTCAAGCAGAAGTGTGCCTACCTAAAGCATCCCAGGCATGTTCGAGTGGATTACTATCCGGTGAATAGGTAGGTCAGTCCATTCATTCAATAGCATTTTCCTCAAACCACTCTTGTACCAAATTTGCACAGTGTGGACGAGCATTGCCATCCATAAAAATGAATTCCTGGACAATTGCAGCAGCATGTGGATGAATTATAGGTTCCAAAATCTAATTGCAAAATCTTTGGGCTATTAAGAAACCATTTCTGATAAAATAGAGATCAGTATGGCCATATTTTATTAGAAATGGTTCCAGCCCATCAAACTCCCACCTTGATGTTGGGGTCTTTCATGAACAAACTGTGGATTATTTCTTGCCACATCAAGATACATCGATTATCTCGTTGCAGACTGAACCTGGACTCGTCACTAAAAAGTACACGGACCCAATCCACATATGTCCAATTGCGGTGTTCCTGTGCAAAATTCTTCGGGCTCTTTTGTGATTTGCAGTAAGTGGAATGCAAGTCTTTCAGCATATAAACCTATGGCATGAAAATGATGTTCAACATTTCCAATCTCCAGAATGCAAATCCAAAGTTGCAAAATTACATTTTGAGATACACGACACGCTTGAGCGACAACTTGCTGCATTTGTCCAGCTTCTAATTGGGCAATGGCTCTCCAACCATGGATTCCGGGATATCATGTTGATCTGCCATTTTTAACAAAATAATGGGAAGAAAGTGACACAAGTTTACAATTGCAATAATAATTATGCACTGTGAAAGTGAGTGCAACAAGCCACGCTTTTATACCCCCCCCCCCCCACCCACATGCTAATACGGCTAAAACACATTTCTACACGTCTTAACATGATTTTGTATGTGGCTGCATGTTCTACACTGTTGTATATTAAGAATATTTTAAAATAAATATGTTACATTCGTAAATTTTTATAAGTTTATCATTTACAAGAAAATCAAAATATCCCTAATTGTTTTGAGCCATATATAAAAAGGGAAATAAAACTGCATGTGAGAATTACAGAGGTATTTCCCTACTGAGTGTTTCTATTAAGATTTATGCAAGTGTACTTGAGAATTGTATTGTGATTTTAAAATTATTCTAATTGTTTAAAGTAAACTTCATTTAATGTGTTTCGAATTAAACTTTTTTATTGCAGTAATTTTTATTAACCATGTTTTTTTCTCTCTTCTATCTTTTTTTATTTTGTTCCTCTTTGTTGTCTCCTCTTTTTGTTTATTTTTTCCTGGTAGATAGTGAAGGGTGTTGTCAAACATGTGAAATTCACAGCCAACAAATTACCCCAAAAAATTGCTGCTATAATGCAAACATGTAACGCTGATATTTATGGATAAGGAGGTGACAGTTCCATTCTATAAGGTGCTAATGAGGCCTCAGCTGGATTTCTGTGAAGAGATCTGGTCATCTGGCTATATCGATGATAAGGGAACATTAGAGAGAATGCAGATGCAAATAATTAAGACTGTCTTAAGGAATCGGAAATATTGAGAGAATGTGGTCTTCAGAGCTCAGAGGAAGAGGAGGGATATGATTGAAACTTATAAGCTGGTGAGAGGAACCTACCAAATAGATACAGGGAATTATTGAATAAGATAATGGGTGATGCAAGAACAAGAGATCATTCCTGGAAACTGTACGAAGTCATGTGAAGAAAGAGGTGAAAAATATTTTTTCCTTGGCAGGTTGTGAACAAGTGGAATGCATTACCAGAGTGGGTAGTGAGTGCTCCAACACTGAATGTGGCTGAGGCAAGGTATGATACTTATTATAGTTTGTGAGTGTTTGACCTCCTCTAGTGAGTCTTTGGATTCCATGGAGACTTGAAGTAATAATAAAAATACTAATATCAGGTTTAATGCCACTTTCTTTCAAAATGCTATTCATATAGATGAATAAGAGCGAAGAAAATGTGCACATTTATCTTACACCTGATTTTACATCAAACTTTCCTTCAATTCTACTTGCTGATTCAAATATATGCTATGTACCACTCTGTATAAAGTTCCATTATCCTCAAATAACTGTAGTACTTTCAAAAGCTTTTCTGTGGCATATCCTTGTCATATTCCCAAGATTTTGCAACTATTTATTGTAAAATGAAAATTTGATCTTGACAACCTCTATATGGCCTGAATCCAGCTTGTTCAAGTTTCTCTTCCACAATTTTCTTAGCCTCCTCTCAAGTATGCTTGCATAAATCTTACCTGAAACACTTAACAGAGAAATTACTCTGTAATTCTCAATTCAGCTTTATTTCTCCTTTTTTTTTTTATAGATGAACTATGAGAGCACTACTCCAGTCATCCAAAATTATGCAGTAGCCACTGCAAAACTTTTATACTGACCATGTTGCCACCTATTGGTGAGAGTGATCAAAGGGTCTTGACCTGGGAGGTGGCTAAATGTGTGAAATTTTCGATTAAGACAGGGTACATGTGGAATTACTGTGCTGGCAAGTACGACAAGCTTAGGAGATTGCTTGCTTCAGTGCCATGGCATGTAAAACTGCAAGGGCTGGATGTTGATAGGGCATGGGAAGAGGTCAAGGAGCATTTGCAGGAGATTATGGCTGAATGTATACCTAGAGTCCGAATAGTAAATCAAGTAGGGGTTAAATGGATGAATAACACCATTAAACTTGAGTTGCAAAAAAAGAAACAACTGTGGAAGGAATTTAAGGAGAAAGGTGACCTGCAGGCACAGGAACGGTATAAAGCGCAGGCCAGAAGGGTAACGTGTGTGATAAAAAAAGCAAACGCGGATTATGAAAGGAAATTAGCCATGCAAGCTAAAGAGAATCCCAAACAGTTCTTTCAATATGCTGCAAGTAAAAGAAAAACTGTACACGGCAGAATGATTTTAAGGAATGCCGATGGTAGGGAGGTCACTGAATCAGTCGATATAGTGGAATTACTGAGTGAGCACTTTGCAAGAATATATCATCCAATGGTGACATTGAAGGAACCATTAGTTTATATGGGAATTGTGGTGAATGAAGTGGAGGTGAATAGTGTATTACAGAGCCTTAATGTGAATACATCTGTGGGATTGGATGGTATACCAGCACTGGTCTTACGTGAAGCGGCTAAAGAATTGTCAGTGCCCTTGACCATATTGTTTAAAATGAGTCTCGGGTCTGGTTTAGTCCCAAAGGGGTGGAAAGAGGGGAAAACAGTTCCACTGCATAAAAGAGGATCCAAGTTGCAAATTACCAACCTATCAGCATATTAGGAGTCATTGTAAAGGTCTTGGAGAAAGTAGTCAAGGGAAAAATACAGAATGGATTGATGAAAAAGATACTGTATGGGGGACAGCATGGTTTTGTGAAGGGAAGATCATGACTCAGTAACTTACTCAGGTTTTATAACACGGTGAAGGCTGAACTGGATAAGGGTAAAGGGTTTACAGTGATACTGCTGGACCTGGCTAAGGGCTTTGACAGGATACCACATGGAATTCTAATCCGTAAACTGCAACATATGGGAATGGATATAGGGTTGGTGAGATGGATAGGAGGGTGGTTGATGGAGAGATACCAGAGAGTAGTTTACTCAGGAGTAGTCCAAAAGACGGCCTGTGACTAGTGGTGTGCCACACAGTTCTGTTCTTGGACCACTGCTGTTTAATTTGTTCATTAGCGATATAGGGAAGGAACTGAGAGGAATGGTTCATTTGTTCACTGATGATGCAAAGTTTGGTAGGGCAATAGTGAATGCAGGAGATGTCAAAATCTTGCAGGATGATTTGGATAGATTGGAGGTCTGGGCTAAGGAGAATGGATGTCAATTTAATGTGGCAAAATGTAAGGTTATGCATTTTGGGGTGAAAAGATTAGCAGCAGTATATCACATTGGTGGAACTGTACTCCAGGAGATTGACAAGGCCAGGGACTTGGGAGTGTTGGTGGATAGGGAGTTGAAGTTTAGGGGGCACATTGCAAAAGTGGCTAAATCAGCTCATCAAATCACTTGGATGCTGAAGAATACTTTGACGAGCAGAGATAAGCAAGTTATTGTTCCTCTGTATCGAACCTTGATAAGACCTCATCTCAACTACTGTGCCTAGATCTGGTCACCTAGGTTTATTCTTGATGGGGAGGAGGTTGAGAGGATCCAGAGGCGAGTGACCAAGATGATAGCAGGTCTATGGAATGAACTTTATGAAAACAGGTTGAAGATTTGTGGGTTGCAGAAATTCGTTGATAGGCAGAAAAGGGGAGATATGATTGAGACATTCAAATTGCTGAAGGGTTTCTATAGGAATAATTCAGAGGATATTTTTGGGAACAGGACTGGTGGTGGGAGGAGTAGGGGACATCCATGGAAGCTGGGCAAGAGTGTGGTTAGTAAGAGTGTTAGAGCTAGGTTTTTTACTTTTTGAGTGGTGAATGAGTGGAATAAGCTGCCAGAGTCTGTTGTGGATGCTATGACAGTGAATGGCAAAGTATGATAGATACTGTGTGAATGTCGAATGGTTGTGATGGACATGATGTTTAGGGCCTCCCTCGATGGGTCTAAGGACTCCTTGGAGTCGCCCATAGTAATAATAACACTTCCGCATTTCTAGTTGAATATTAACTTCAGCTGGCTATCCAAATTTCAGGTTTTTGATAGCTTCTCTACCTTAAGTACTGATACGTACTCCTTTTTGCATTCATGTTGCATATTTTTTTAAAACAATTTCACTGTTTGTTTCATTTCAGCCTTTCAAAGTAATCAGAAGAGTAGAACCATTTTGTAATGAATCCTTGGAGTCCATCGGGGGATCGTTGGGGGGGGGGGGTGATGGAATAATAATAATTACTCCAGATATCCAGGACATCTTTAGTTTCAATTTTCATGTTGCTTTCTCTGATTCCTTTTAGTGCATTCTTTCCTCCATTTTTAAGCTTTTTTGATAATCTCCAGAACATCCTGCCACCTTCCTGATCTTTTATATTCTTACCAAAGTCGTCCCATCACTTTTGTATAATAACAATCTCATCTTCATTTAAATGAAGAAGTCCCAATGACCTGTTACTGCCAAGTAACAGGTCATTGGGACTATAAATTTGGCTTTTACAAACCTAATTTATAGCTGATAGAGGAGCTTCATGAAAAACTATTTTCTAAGCAATATAACATAGCAACTTATTTTGTTTAGGAGCACCCTATGGGATGCTCCTGAAGAAAAATAAGTGTGTTATGTTATATAGTACCTATTTTATGTTTGGCTAATCCTATCTGCATAGTTTGCAATGTCTGTAAATTATATGATTTTTCTGGCTAGTTTACAGTATATATATTTTATAGAAAAGAGAGAGAGAGAAAAAACAAGACCAGCTAACTAATCCATCTTCACCAAAAAATCATTTCTAGCAGTGGAAGGACTTTAGTAATATTAAAACCATATGGATGTGATAGGAAATTAAACTTCACTCTGCAAGTGGCAAAGAAACAGAACAATACAATAATCATGCCTGGAAGAGTAGCAAAGACATAAGTATATGTGCAAAAATATAGTGTTTTTACATACATAATTACCATAATGCCATAATACTTATCATTAAATGAGTATAATGAATGAAATAATTTTAATGGCTTTTTATAACTGAATTACTTAATCTGCTGTTTCATAGAGTGTAATTTTATATTCCATTTGACAATAAATTTCTTTTTCAATCCTCACTCACACCTAAATACAGCACTGATATGCTTATAGATTCTTCAACTTCTTGTGTATGGGATCAATATAAAAATAAACTAAGTGATTCCACAAGGTAAGGGCATTTTCTGTCTCACCTATCACAATGTTCCTAGATGATAGGCATTCTCTTGGTAAACTGTTGTATCAACACATAAATATCAGAATGATCACAACCTCAAATACAGAAATCTACAAAAGACAATTGTTCTGATTAAAATGGAAGGGGAAGAGAATGCATTAAATGGAGCAGATATGGCATTTTAAAATGACTTCACAATTTATTACAACTTTTAATACCAACATTTTAATTTCAAATTTTATTTTAATACATGCTGTACCTTACACATTTTTATTGTCAGGCACCTCCAGGTCACAAGGACTCATGAAAGGCCATTTTTGTCCTCAGATGTTGTAAATGCATCTTCTGCAAGTGTACTGAAAGAGACACTATTTACCAATAATTGTCCGGACACTTTAGCAATTTACAATTGATACCAGCAGGCGAACCCTAATATTGGGTATGTCCACCTTTGGCTTTGATCACCTCCTGCACCCTTTGAGGGAGGTTTTCAACTAAAGTGCAGCAGACATCAAGCAGAATGTGTCTCCATACCTCCAACAAAGCAACACTGACTTCAGTGATAGATTGAGAATGTGCTGCTCTGGACCTCAATCGCTGCTCCAATTCGTCCCATAGGTGTTTGATGGGATTGAGGTCAGGACTCTATACAGGCCAGGGCAGTCATTTAACACCCATCTCTTCATACCATTCCATAACAGCTGCAGTTTTGTGGCACGGAACATTGTCGTCGAAATAGTAACACAGGTCCGTTCCAAAAGAACTCCACAGTGTAGGCAACACCTGATTATCCAGAATATCAAGGTACTGAGCTGCCATGGAACAAAGGACAACGCCCAGTGGTCCCACTCCAAATCAGCTGAATGCACCTCACACCATTAATCTTCCACTACCAAACTTTACTGTGGGTACAACACACTATAGTAACAAACGTTCATCAGGCTGCCTCCACACCCACATCCTGCCATCAGATTGAAAACAGGTCAACCCTGATTCGTTGCTCCAGAGTACCATTTTCCATTGGTCAATTGACTAGTTCACATGCACTTTATGCCAGGCCGGACGAGCCACCTTTTTCATTGTTGTGATGTTCAGCTTGTGTCCTGCTACTCTTCTGTGGAAACCCAGTAAATGGAGTTCATTTCATACAGTAATAGTGTTCACCATGGTGTTACTGGTGCTCTGAAACTTGTATTTTCCTGCACTACTGATGCCAGAATGCCTCCATTTGTTTATCAGATTTTGGATGCTCCAGTTGAAGGGCAATGGTACATATAGACATGCCACCAATGTGAGAGTCCACAATGACACCTCTTTCGAAGTCACTGAGTAAATGTCATGTTGCCATATCATTTGTATTAAACTGCTATGATGCTTCCTATCATCTGTACACTGTTTTCACATTATTAACAAACCTGGAATGTTCCATAACTTTAAATTACAAGGGTATCTGGACAATTATTGGTAGATAATGTATGTAGGTATTAGGTACATACTAATATCCAGGGAACCTCACAAACTTTCAAGCCATACACAGCCAGTTTCCAGAGATGACTCAGAGTTCTACATGTGCCAGAGCTACAAAATCCCATTTCAATTTACAACGTAAATTGAAATGGGATTTTTTGCTCACCTAAAAATTTACTGTTTGGAATTCTTTAGAGTAAGATAAAGTGAAGTATTTTTTTTTTCTTTTTCTGTTATTTTCAGTCAAATACTGTAATATTTTATCCCCTTCATTACCATCTACAGGCTTAATGCATTTCACTCAATTATAGCTAGCTGTCAAGATTCTGTGCAGATGTAATGGAAACAGTTTTATAACTGCATAGCAACCCATACGAGATAACAAAAAATGTTAACCAAGTTATTGGTTACTTAACTACTGATATTCAAAATGGAATCCTACATACTATTATTATTAATATCCGATCTCCATGGAGTTAGAGACTCATCATAGGAGGCACACACTATTGCACAATGCCCATCCAATTGTGCCTTAAACTGATTCAATGTGTCTACATTCACAACACACTCGAGCAATGTATTCCACTCGCATAATATACTCAAAATGACTGAAGGGATAACAACTTCATGCAGCAACAGGAGGAATTTATTACTACAGAAGTAGGAATTCACTACACATTTCTGGGAACATTGTATTTATAACAGTCTATTGGTTGTATTTTATTGCATATGATGTGTGATGAGAATGTGCAGTTTTTAACCAGGAAAAATAAAATGATTTTTAAAATTTCATATGTCAATACATGTGATATGATGAAATCAAAACATGGTTTCTGGTAAAAAAAAATAAAAAAAAACCATGCACATGGTTTTTTACCAGAAAGTGCATGGTTTCTGGATTCCATCTAGCTTACGAGGTAAGAAAAAATAACAATTTTTAAAACTGGCTGGTTACTTTGTGGAAATTTCTAATTAAAAAAAAAAAAAAGGATAAATGCTGTAAATGACAATGAATAAAAGTCTGTATTTAATTATTGCATAAGCTAAATCTTTCATAAATATATTTATATCCACTTCAATCAGATATTTATAAATATGCATTCATATACAGTTATTTTAAAAATAGACGTTTGCGTATACAGATACATAATTAAGTTTTTATATGCAGCTTTTATTCACGTTGATAGTTCTGAATAATAAATAATCTAATCACTGAAGCTACTAGACTCGGAATCATTATCATTTAAATCGGAGTAACCACCATCAGGTGCTGGTGCATCAGCGTTATCTAGTATACTTGGATCAACACCTTCTGTAACCATTTTCTGTTTTACAGCAGCCACTAGGACACCCAGATTTACCATTTTAAAATATTTCGCATACCTGGGATCTTGCGATATTGTACATTTAGACTTTTCAGATTCAGACACCTGTTGGGTAGCTGCTACTCCTGAAGAACCATCTTCCGCAACCTGCGTTGGCGGTGTTACTGACTGGGATTGATTTAATGGCTGCTCCTGTATTTTGTTATTTGAAACTTCAACTGGTGCTTTCACCTGTTCTAAACCGGGAATGGATGACAATTTGGCTTCCAGTATGCTCATAGATGCTTCAAGTCGCTGAATACGTAGAAGTATTTTTTCGAGTTTCTCTTCGCACACTACTGAAAAGTGATTCAGAAATGATGTTGTACGAATAAGAAAATGATTCAAAAAAGCAAGGGTTCTTTTTTGATGGAAAGGATCCACTTTAGTGTAATCTATACCTGGTCCTACGATTGGTAAACCATCTGCATCCATGTTGTTAATTGAGCGACCAGCGAACAAAATATTACTAAGATTACTAAGAAACAGAAATGAAAACACCCACCAAACCATAGATTGCTGGGACCTCTAGTGACAAGAAAGATGAGCAGAATACAGTTGACTGTTAAACTGACTATTTCAAAATTATTATTATTACGTGCCAATTCCATATAAATATTAATAAACGAAATTATCAAATAATAATCTTATTATTCTTTAATTTCTAACGCATTTTATTTTTTCAATGAGAGAAGGCAGAGCAAATTTAACAATTTCCAAAATACAAATTAGGTTTTTTGACGATACTTGTGACATAATGATTAGAAATATATACACGTTTGCACAAGAATAATGTTTAATTTGCCAAATATTTAGGTCTGAATATTACAGACCATCTTCAGTGGCTACATAGGAATAGTTTTAAAAAACAAAGTGGAATACGAACAATTGATCATTCACACATAGAACGAACTGCGTGATGTCATATCGTTAAGTATTAGAAGAGTAAACATTTCTGAATTAATAAAAAAAAAATCAGCTAACGCCTTTTTATTCCCGTATACGGGGAGTAGGCGAGGCCATTTAGCCCTATCTAACTTTTGGAGACTGAGTGGGCAGTTCAATCTCCACTGGTACCCAATCAGAGACAGATGGCCCAACGCTATCACTAATTAAGCAGTACGCAGTGAAGAATTCTCTTCACTGCGTACACAATATATTTAATGTCTGAAATAATGTGGGTTCTACGGTCGATTTTCTTGAGTTTACAGGACGAAAAACCCGAGTTTCCGGGAGGAAAAACCTGCTTGCCCGTGCCAGAGATCGACTAACTCGGGAACCGGTCGAAAAAAGGCTTAGAAAAATTTCCTCTAGTCGCCGACTAGACCCGAAACGAAGTCTTCCTTCGTGCGGCCAAGCGCGGTGGTATACAAACGCCACATCCACTGAGCTACACAGGCTCATTTCTGAATTAATTCTGATTTAATATCTTTAATTATGACTTTAAAAATGTTTACTCTTCTAATACTTAGCGATATGACATCACGCGGCTCGTTCTATGTGTGAATGATCAATTCGTATTCCACCTTGTTTTTTAAAACTATTCCTATGTAGCCACTGAAGACGGTCTGTAATATTCAGACCGAAATATTTGTCAAATTAAACATTATTCTTGTGCAAACATGTATATATTTCTAAAATACAAATTAAATTTGTATTTTGGAAATCAGGGGAGGGAAGGAGGAGCAGTCTCCATTCTTAGCCATCACCAAAAACTGACTTCATGTCTGTTGCAGATTGTACAGGAATCAGAACTAGAATAATATAGCTGCTACGTCATTAGCCTTAAACTCTAGCATCGTTTAAAACTCGAGTTTCCTGGATAAAATCTCTTCTTGCTTGCGCCATAAACTAATAGGGAAGCAGCTGAAAAATAACCTAAATAAGGTTCTTAACAAGGAATACAAGATCAAATTTTTATGTGGAGTTTGTTATGTGGGGGAAAACAGACTAGTCATGAGATATTATGTATGTCTGAAATAAATCACCAGCTACCATGGCAGTGTATAGAAATGTCCAATATTGATTACAATTTCTTCTTCAAAGAATCACCAAAAAGTTTTCAAAAACCCTGACCAATGTGACATGGTCATCTTTCATGAAAACTAGCACATGCAGATCTAAAACATTCAACATATTTGATTTGTAGAATTTCGCATATCTCATCTTAATACACAACATGAAATGCATGCACACAGCATTGTTATTTTATTTCAAATATTCTGTGCTACTGCTATCATTAGCTTGCTTATTGCAAAACCTAGTCATGCCATATTATTGTATTATATGATATATCCCCATGAAGTCAGAATACATATCGTGAAAACCACCATTAAACCACCCAACCGGACAGGACGTATATATACGTCCAAGTTACCATGGATGTGAAGTGCGTATTAAAATTGTAATACCATTGATATTACTTTGAAATATGGGATGGATATGAAGTGTAGAGGAGTGATGTATTTTATCCATATTGACGGCGACGTGGTTGGATCAGATGGCTATACAAAAACAAAAAGGAATGCTACCAATAGAGAACTGGAAGGAGATTTATGAAAATCACAAAAGAAAAGAGATCTGAGCCAGAAACATTCATAAACAATATGAAAATTGAACATTCAATGGAATACAAATCTGAGGAAGATTTGTATTCCGTTGAATGTAGCTTCTGAAGAAGCTACATGAAGAGAGAGAGAGAGAGAATGGAACAAATTACCACTCCAACACAAACAAAAAACACCCAAAAGCATTAAAAACCAATACCAAAAATGCAGCTAACAAGAACCATACACCTCTGGCCTGCAGTCCTCAGAGACTGACGTACACTAATGCATCCACCTGCCCTTTTGTAAATGAAAAAACACACGTACACACACGTTTGAAGATGGTCTGTAATATTCAGACCCAAATATTTGGCAAATTAAACATTATTCTTGTGCAAACATCATCATCATCATCATCATACGTATCAAGGATTTAGGCCTAGCATGGCCTGTTCCGGCCTTAGAAGTCATCGTTGAATCGTTTAAGAGGACGCCCTGGTTTTCTTTTTCCTAGTGGTTTGTACTTTAAGGCTTGTTTTGGTAATCTTTCTGTTTTCATTCTTTAAACGTATTCCATCCATTTATGTTTATATTTTTTAATTTTTTCTATAACTGGTTCTTGGTTTAATTCTATCATAATATCTTCGTTTCTTTTGCCATCAAATAGGGCATACTTTGCAGTTTTTCTCATAAACTTCATTTCTGCTGTTGTTGATCTTTGTTTGTCTTTTTGTTTTATTGTCCAGATTTCGCTTCCATACATTAAGACCGGTAAGGCTAATGTATTGTATACTTTTAGCCTGGTTTGTTTTTGAACTAGGTTTGGTTTAAATATAGAGTTAATTACACCTGTTATTTTTAAATATTTTGCAATTTTTACGTTTATATCTTTTTCATTTTCATATGTGATCATACATCCTAGGTAGTTAAATGAATTCACCTGTTCTAAGATCTTGTTATCTATTACTATTTTAGTTCTTGCTGGATCTTGTCCATTAAAGGCCATAGTTTTTGATTTTTCTGTTGATATTATCATACCATAATCTTTGGATATCTCATTTAGATTTAAAATAGCTTTCTGTAAGTATTTTCAGAATTTGTAATTATTATTTGGTCGTCTGCAAAGAGGAGAGTGTTTAAGTTAACTGTAGGTGAAAGTTTAATTCCTTGGTGTAAATTTTTACTCCATTTTATTATTATTTCATTTAAGTAGATATTAAAAAGAGTTGCTGAGAGGGGACATCCCTGTCGGACCCCTTGGTTTATCTCTCTTGTATATGATAGCTCGTGATTTAATCTTATTTGTATTTGATTATTTTCATATATACTTGTGATAGCTTTTAGGATATTATTAGGTATTTGTCTTTCTTTTAATATGTTAAATAATATATTTCATTTAACTTTGTCAAATGCTTTTTCAAAGTCAATAAATGCAATATGTGTTTCCGAATTATATTCTCTTCTTTTCTCTACTATTAATTTTAGGCAAAATTTTAGGCCAGATTCTTGTGCAAACGTGTATATATTTCTAAAATACAAATAAATATGCATTTTGGAAATCAGGGGAGGGAGGGAGGAGCAGTCTCCATTCTTAGTCATCACCAAAAACTGACTTCATGTCTGTTGCAGATTGTACAGGAATCGGAATCAGAACTAGAATAATATAGCTGCTTCCTCATCAGCCTTAAACTCTATCATCGTTTAAAATTTTCTCTCATTTTGTCCCACCAAAAAAAAAAAAAAACACTCATCAGCATCGTGGGTACGTCGCCGGAAGTGATGCAAGAGAGGAGACAGATGTTTTCCCGCCCATTTCTACCTGACTACACTGTCCCAACATCGGCCGAAATACACCCGTCCACCTATCCCATCTTAAGCATCACACACTTCTGTACTCCCCTCAAAACCACTTCAACCTACGAATTTTCCACCTGTAAGCACAAACCGAAAAATAAACTCACCGCCATTTATAGCTGAAAAACACCATCCTTAAAAATTAAAAAGCCCACTGTGTTTCCCCACAAAGAAAAACACGTGATACCTAAAAATTCATCTTGCCCACCACTTCATAAAACACATTGCTATACCCACCTGATGACACCACATTAATCACAAAAAGCAGTCCAATTCATAATATAGCATGACATCCCTGGCATTTCCACTTAGTTTTGCCAGCCTGGCTGGCCGAGTGGTTAGCGTATCTGCTCTCCACCCAAAAGGTTGAGGGTTCGAATCCCGCCGTGGGCATGGATGTTTTTGTGATTGTCTGTGGAAATACTAGTCGTTGTCGGTAGATGGCGTTGGTGTAGTTGTGGTCAGTTGGTGGAGAGAGACCTGTAGAGCAGGTGCCCTCCCTCGATGAGTCTTTGACTCCCTGGAGGTGTCTAATAATAATAATAATGAACACATTTAGAAATATGAAAATATTCATCACAAAAAATGAATATAATATTATTAGAATCATATAAATTTAAGAAACTCCAGAAATAAAGAAAGCTTTAAAATATAATTATAATAATTAAAACTGTAAAGTTTTAATTATTATAATTATAATTGACTGGAAAATCGGCACAGCAAATACACTCTTTACTGAACACAGTTCATTATTTTCAGTTGGGACATCAAAATGGAATTTGGTTTAGATAAATGCGCAATTTTATCTATTAAACGAAGAAAAATTAATGACACTAGCAATTTTAATTTTGATTAAGAGAAATATATAAAAGCAATTTCAGCTGACGAACACTATAAATACCTGGAATATTAGAAGCCAGTGACATTCTCTACTCGAAAGTTAAACAACAGGCAGCAGCAGAATAAACCAAAATAGTTAGAAATATTCTGAAAACAAAACTAAATGGATTAAACACAATTAGAGCAAAATTCTTGGACTATACCAGTGATCCAATACACAGCTGGCATAATAGATTGGACAATAGAAGACCTGGACAAATTGGACCGAAAAACTAGAAAAGTAATGGATATTATTTCTGGGAAAACTCCCATGTTATTCCTCTTAACAAACTATTATATTTATGGCTATTTTGCCTGCTTCTGTTTAGGAGTGCCCCTGTTAAAATGTCATTGGCTTTTTTACTCACGGATTCTTAGGGCGTTGTAGATGTATATTTACCAATAAATATATGTAGCATAAAGGAAGAGAAATTTACACATACTTTTCTGGGTGCTGTGGCTTTTTTTCTTTCTGCGATGTCCAAACTACTGTGTGTGTGTGGGGGGGGGGGGGTAGGCAATGTGGGAGAATTAAATAGAAATGGAAAAAACCCGGATTTTTTTAATAATATATATACATATCTATTATATTATTAGGGATGGGCGGAGCGTTTTTTTATATTTATATAGGGTGGAAAATGGGTGAAGGGGTTGAAAACAGCAACTGATTTTTAGAGTGGGGGTTGACGGGGTGCGGTCCGTGTCGACTATGCTTGGTCTACGTCTGAACACATGGAGAAAGTGGGTGCTATGTCAGAGCGTTTTTTTTATATTTATATAGAGTGGGAAATGGGTCAAGGGGTTGAAAATAGCAACTGATTTTTAGAGGGGAGAAGGGGGGGGGTTGACGGGCTGCGATCCGTGTCGACTATGCTTGGTTAACGTCTGAACACATGGAGGAAGTGGATGCTATGTCAGGTCGGGTAGGTGCTTCTGCTTTTGAAGTGTTTGTGTTACCGCCTATTGGTCGGGGTTGTGACCTCAATTTTATGTTGTGAAGCTTCCAAACCTCGGAGATTATGTAGGGCATGTGGACGTTGATAGAGTTCGCGTCACATTTTATGGCTATTGTTTCCGATATTCTAAGCAGTGTTTCATTGTCCTGTCTGTCTACTATGATGGCCTTGTCGATCTTAGGGGTGTGTTTTTGTTCAAGAGCGTGAACAGCTATTTCCGTTTTTCCTTGTTTTGTATTCGATTTTTCTTTTTGATGTTGCGTTTTTTAATGTTTAAATGTTCTCAAATAGGGATGTTACAATCGCGGAAATGTTCTTGTAGTCTTTCCCATAAAGACCTGATGGTGGAACTCGTGTAGGTGATATCACAATCTTTATGGCAGGGAAATTTATAGACTACTTTGTGCTGTTCAAATATTTCTTTTTGTGTGTGAGATTTAGTGGGTTTTAGGAGATTTGCCAATTTTTGGTTTGTGGTGAATACCAGTTTGTAGTCAGTATGTTACGGCAATTTTGCCTGCTTCCTAAACAGAAGCACGCAAAATTTTACTCGTAAATATAATAGAAAAGTAATGATTATGCATCATGCATTGCATTCACGAAGTGATGTTGACCGCTTGTACCTACCAAACATCAGTATCGTAACAAGGGCGTGGCGAAAGAGGCGCCCGCCACGGGCGCAATTAGATTTGGGGTGCAAAACGTAAAAAATAAAAATAAATAAATAGATATAAAAGTCCGCTATTTTATATTGTATTTTTTAAATTTCGGCAATACGCCGCTTTAGACACACAAATTCTGCAACACACTGCAACTCATTTTGATGGGGTTAATAGCAAGTATTTAACATATTGCATTTGATAAAATTTAATTTGTTACATTTATATTTTTTTCAAATTTTTGTCAATTTTGGGTTAGGGGGCGCAAGTTACAAACGTGACACAGGCGCTTCGCACCCTCGTTACTGTATTGCCTAGGAGAATAGGTGGACAGGGTGTGCTTCAAGTGAGGCAGACTGTAGAAGAAGAAATTAGCTTAAAAAGATACATCGAAAATACCTCTCAGTATATGCATCAATCAGTTACACAAGAGGGTCTTCTGAAAGCAACAGTACACAAATGCGATTACAAAAAGGAACAGCAAAATAACCGATATGTGCACTATGAAAATAAGTTGAAGGTTTATTTTTCACTTGGTCAGACTATAATAAATTTAGTTTGATCCTTTATCCCAGTGTGTGCAAACAAAGTTTGCGCCTGAAAGTATCTTCAGGACTGGGGTAAAGTGGTATAACACTGGGCGACTCCTTGCAAAGGTGGAGCAAGCTACCAACACTCCTATCTCAGTATCTCCCATAAGACCTCAATAAAGGTCGAAACAAGTCTGGGTAGTGGCCATTGTCATCATGGTTTTTAAACATGATGACAATGCATTAAACATGATGATTAAACATTAAACATGACGAAAATTAGTACTGCCATCTATAGATGGTAGTACTAATTTTCCAATTCAGTTTGGGGTATTTCTTTCCTGTTAAAAGACTATGGGAATTCTTAGAGATAGTATAGTCGTGTGGTAGCAGCGTTTAGAGTTTTCTGAATAATTTAATTATATACTGGTGTCCCTCAAACACACACTTTTTTTTTCCATAGCTCATAC
This sequence comes from Typopeltis vanoorti, assembly GCF_054136105.1. Lineage (NCBI taxonomy): Eukaryota > Metazoa > Arthropoda > Arachnida > Uropygi > Thelyphonidae > Typopeltis > Typopeltis vanoorti. The sequence continues at coordinate 1,170,882 of NC_143553.1, forward strand.
ATATTTTATTCTATATTCATGTTCTAAAGAATATGGAAATTCTTAGAGTATAGTAGAGTCTAGTGGCGGCAGCATTTAGGTTTTTCTCAGTAATTTAATTATACGCCGGTGTCCCTCAAACACACGCTTTTTTGTTCCATAGCTCAGACATAGTTTATTTTTTATTCATATTTTATTCATAATTCATCCGAATATTTTGATTTGTCTAAAACTAAGATCTTAAAGTTCAATAAATAAATAAATAAACAAATCGTGTGTGAATTCACTGTGATTTCAAAAGTGATTTTACTTAAATATGCATAACATATCAACGACACTCTTGGTTTTTTTAAGTTTACACATTTATTTCATAGATATTACTTGCATTTCTTTCCAGAATGGGACATCTTGGAAATATCGACGTTTTCTGAATGTTCCAAATTGCTGATTTTAAACATATATTCACAGCACAAAACAGATAAACACAAGATCTGAAGTGCAGTTGACTCGTTTTTCCTTATAGGTTACTGAGGCATTTCGTTTTTCTTTCACTGATGGCTGTTTTTTTTTTTTCACACACTTCTGGAGTTTCTTTCCTTACCGAGAACTTTGTATGTAGTCTAGAAATTCTAATGATAATTTAAATTTTCTTACAGTCGTTCCAGAATGACTCTTCTTAATGCTAATATATATTGCAAAATTACATGAATTAAAGCATATATCCACACCACACAACACACACACACACACACACACACACACACACACACACACACACACACACACACACACACACACACACACACACACACACACACACACACACACACACACACACACACACACACACACACACACACACACACACACACACACACACACACACACGCTTCAAAGAACAAAATTTCTATAAATAACCTGAAAAGCTATTTGACTTTTGTTCCCTTAAATTTTCTGTCCGTTTGGCAGTCTGTTAATTCCTTCACATTGGGGTCACACTATGTTTTTATTCCAACAGTGGTGAGTGTAAGCTCAAACTGTCTTTTCCTGACTAATATATCCGCCAGCAATCGGTAATTTCCCAGCTCTCAATGCGGATTTTTTTTATATGTTTTTTTTTTTCCCCAAATGATTGGTTGTTTTTCTATTTTACTTTTAAAATTCAGTTAACTACATATTATAACCAGAATAACTGAGTAAAATAAATAAATCAATAAACTGTGTGTGTGTGTGTGTGTATTATTTTCCCACACTGTTAATTTCATTAATCTTGTTAGTAGATAACTGAGTGACTCATATCTGGTCATCTGTTTTCAGTCCTCGTTCTGAGTGCGGGAACATTAGTTCATTTAAAACTTTACACTATATGATATGTTTAGGTAAGCATTGAACGTGTCTTTTCATGATTCAATTTCCTCCCTTTTGATGTTTTGCATGGTCTTTCTATGTTCTTATGACACCAACATTCTATTAGAGATTATTAGTTTGGGGTTTTCGAACATGTGAACGAAATATTTAGATATCTCAAACAATGTCAATAGTTAGCATTAGACAATTTTCTAAAATAATGAATTACAGGATATCAATTTCCCCACTTTTTATTTTTTCGTTTCCCCTAATGGAATATTCTGTGTTAAGTTTTGAAAAAAAAAGTTTTGACTGCCTGTCACATGTTTTTAAACTTTTATTGGAAAATGCAACAACAACAGCACACATGTTTCTTCATTAAGTTACAGATGTATATTTTATATTGCTCAAATATTAAATCATCAAATGCTTACAGTCGCATTTTAATTCCAAAGCTCGAAAATTACTTACTCATGTAACTGAAATTTATCTATTATTCTTTCTTTAGCATTAGAAGGATTTTTTTACATTACAAGGATTTTTCGCATTCCTAACCAAACAAAAATAAAGACATTAAACTTAACATGCCTCTGAAAGCAGGGTTACCATATTTCTTGAAAACAATATGCAGCAATGTCAACCATCAAAAAAAAAAAGAAAGAAAGAAAAATTGTAAAGAAACTTTAAAATCAAGTGACTGCGAGTCGAAACTTATTTCACAACTTTACCATCCATACTATTTTAGTGTAGGGAAATTAAAAATAGAGGTCATAGCAAATAACAGAATTGTAGTTTTGTGAATAAAGTACAAATGAAGAAAAAAGTGACAATTTTTTTACTATATTTGTAGATAGCTCCACCAGACTAGAAGAAAACACTCATACCAAATACTAAGAGCACAACTGTTAGAATTTGGTTATTTCACAGACAGAGTGTATATATTTTAACCCATCACATTACTAAAGCTGTTAAAAAGTTTGTCATAGAAAAAAAAAAAGGTATCGTACTGTATGCAGAAAGCAAAAATACAAATTTTGGGAAATGAGAAAACAGGACAAAGAAGAAATAGAGAGAAAACATTTATCCTGTTTCCAAAAATAAAGAGAATGTACGTTGTTTTACCACAACTGTAGGTGATAAAAGTTAAAATCAAGTAACTTGAGTGCGTATCGAAACTTATTTCACAACTTTACCACCTATATATTCTAGTGATGGGGGAATTAAAAACAGAGTCCATAGCAAATAATAGAATTGAAATTTTTAATAAAGTACAAATGAACTGAAAAATGTCAATTTTTTCCTATATCTGTAGAAAACTTCACCAGACTAGAAAAACAGTCGTACCAAATTCGAAAAATACGAGTGTTAGAATTTGATTATTTTACAGAGAGACAGCAAATATTTCAGAGAGAGAGACAGCAGGTATTTTAGCCCATCACATTACTAAAATTCTTTAAAAGATTCTGTAGAAAATAAAAAGGTATCGTAGCATGCAGATAACAAGGAATCAACATGCATATATCAAATAATGCTCACCATTGGAAGAAAAAATCAAAAACATTAAAGAACTTTATAGCCAGACCTGTTCTTCTTTTAAATGATACCAAATGATGAAAGCAATATGGGTATAAATTTCACAACTTTGAAAAGCTGATGAATTTCATGCTTGCTGTGATCATAAATATTTATTTGAAGGTAAAACATTTTATTTTTCTTTTTTTATCTTTCTTTTTTTTTTTTTGATGGTTGACATTGTTGCATATTGTTTTCAAGAAATATGGTAACCCTTTCAGACACATGTTAAGTTTAATGTCTTTATTTTTGTTTAGTTAGGAATGCGAAAAATCCTTCTAATGTTAAAGAAAGAAAAATAGATAAATTTCAGTTACATAAGTAATTTTCGAGCTTTGGAATTAAAATGTGACCATAACCATTTGATGATTTAATATTTGAGCAATATAAAATATACATCTGTAACTTAATGAAGAAACATGTGTGCTGTTGTTGTTGCATTTTCCAATAAAAGTTCAAAAACATATGACAAGCAGTCGAAACTTTTTTTTCAAAACTTAACACAGAATATTCCATTAGGGGAAAAGAAAAAATAAAAAAAAGTGGGGAAATTGATACCTATAATTAATTATTTTAGAAAATTGTCTAATGCTAACTATTGACATTGTTTGAGATATCTGTAAACATTTCGTTCACATGTTCGAGAACCCCGAAGTACTAATCTCTAATAGAATGTTGGTGTCATAAGAACACAGAGAGACCGCACAAAACATCAAAAGGGAGGAAATTGAGTCATGAAAAGACATGCTTACCTAAACACATTTACCTAAACATACCATATAGTCTAAAGTTTTAAATGAACTAATGTTCCCGCACTCAGAACGAGGACTGAAAACAAATGACCGGATATGAGTCACAGTTATCTACAAACAAGACTAATGAAATTAACAGTGTGGGAAAATAATACACACACATACACATACAGTTTATTGATTTATTTATTTTACTCAGTTATTCTGGTTATAATATGTAGTTAACTGAATTTTAAAAGTAAAATAGAAAAACAACCAATCATTTGGGAAAAAAAGAACCACATAAAAAAAAATCCGCATTGAGAGCTGGGAAATTTCCGATTGCTTTCGGATATATTAGTCAGCAAAAGACAGTTTGAGCTCACACTCGCCATGTTGGGAATAAAAACATAGTAAAGGTTGGTCGATTGGTAGAGCCTCTGCTATTGATGGCTTAAGCAAGTTTGAGCGCAGTTAGCAGTTGGAATAATAATAATAATAATAATAATAATTATTATTATTATTATTATTATTATTATTATGTAACACCTCCAGGGAGTCCAAAGATTCATCGAGGGAGAGTGTGACATAATAATAATAATAATAGTAATGACTCCAATGTGAAGGAATTAACGGACTACCAAACGCACACAAAATCTAAGGGAATAAAAGTCAAATAGCTTTTCAGGTTATTTACAAAAATTTCGTTCTTTGCAGCTTGTGTGTTTGTGTGTGTGTGTTGTGCTGTGGTGTTGATATATGCTTTAATTCATCTAAGTTTGGAATATATATTCGCATTAAGAAGAGTCTCTGTGGAAAGACTAAGTAAATTGAAATTATCATTAGAATTTCTAGACTGCATACAAATGTTCTCGGTAAGGAAAGAAACTCCAGAAGTGTGTGAAAAAAAAAAAAAAACATATCATGAGTGAAGGAAAAACGAAATGCCCCAGTAACCTATAAGGAAAAACGAGTCAACTGCACTTCAGATCTTGTGTTTATCTGTTTTGTGCTGTGAATATATGTTTAAAATCAGCAATTTGGAACATTCAGAAAACGTCGATATTTCCAAGATGTCCCATTCTGGAAAGAAATGCAAGTAATATCTATGAAATAAATGTGTAAACTTAAAAAAACCAAGAGTGTCGTTGATATGTTATGCATATTTAAGTAAAATCACTTTTGAAATCACAGTGAATTCACACACGATTTGTTTATTTATTTATTTATTGAACTTTAAGATCTTAGTTTTAGACAAATCAAAATATTCGGATGAATTATGAATAAAATATGAATATAAAATAAACTATGTCTGAGCTATGGAACAAAAAAGCGTGTGTTTGAGGGACACCGGCGTATAATTAAATTACTGAGAAAAACCTAAATGCTGCCGCCACTAGACTCTACTATACTCTAAGAATTTCCATATTCTTTAGAATATGAATACAGAATAAAATATGTATGAGCTATGGAAAAAAAAGTGTGTGTTTGAGGGACACCAGTATATAATTAAATTATTCAGAAAACTCTAAACGCTGCTACCACATGACTATACTATCTCTAAGAATTCCCATAGTCTTTTAACTGGAAAGAAATACCCCAAACTGAACTGGAAAATTAGTACTGCCATCTATAGACAACCAAAGACAAAATATGACGATATTGATGGATGTGTCACCCTGGGAAAATTCCAAGGTATCTTATTTCAGAAACCTCGCCCACAATTCCGTAGGCAAACCAAAACAACACGTTATGTCACAGAGACATGCTCCCCAGAAATTTCCAAACATGTAACATCATGATTCCTTATCTCTAAAACAACCACAATGCTATATGTAAACCAAACGCTCCACGTGATGTCCCTTATAGAAAGGGATGGGGGGTCCCCAGCGAAATTCCAAACATTATCTTATCACTATCCATCACCCATAATGCCAGACGTAAACCATTTACTTATCTACAACTCAGAACAACACCCATCACAACACGGACGATGCTTTCCCATTCACCCTACCCCTATTTGGTTCATAGTATCACGCCACGAATCCTTATCCACTAATATCTTCCTTTTCCATTCAAAACAATAACGTCACTTATTTACAACTAACAAATGACATCACTTATCTGCATCTGAAAACAACAAACATCCATGACACGATTCCTTAACTTATCTTGATCTGGTTAAAAGTGTCCCACTAACCACAACACGAATCCTTATCCACTAATATCTTCCTTTTCCATTCAAAACAATAACGTCACTTATCTACATCTCATAACAACACACACCCACGACACAATTCCTTATCTTATGTTGATCTTGTTCAAAGTGCCCCACCAATTACGGCACGAATCCTTATCCACTAATATATGTTCCTTTTCCATTCAAAACAATAACGTCACTTATTTACAAATAACAAATGACGTTACTTATCTACATCTGAAAACAACACACACACCCACGACACGATTCCTTATCATATATTGATCTTGATCTGTTTAAAAGTGTCCCACTAATGATGACACGAAACCTTATCTCTACCATCACTCATAATTCCATACGTGAACCAAAACACAAGAACTGAAGCCATTGACACATATGCCCCCAGGGGAATTCAAACATTGCAAACTCATGACGTCATGAGTTTGCAATGACGCCATGAAATGAACAACGAATCACGTCACGATTCCTTTTCTTATCTTGATCTGGTTATTAGTGCATCCCATACTACTTCGATGGATCATGACAACAACAATAGATAATGCCCTCCCTTGTCGGACACCTGATTTAACACCACCCTCCTTCAATTCTGAATCCAGATTTACAGCTCAAATAGACTATTTATTGCTCGATAAAATGTCCCATTTATAAGTGTAACATTTTCAAGAGATTTCCTCTTGGAACCTTGTCACACAGCTTTTCCAGATCTAAAAAACTTAAATAAAAATCCTTGTTGTATTCTCACGATTTCTCAGGTACATATTATTATTAAGAGAGACCTCCAGGGAATCAGAGACAGGCCTATTATGACACAAGCCAGCTATCATACTTATTCTTGAAATTATTCATAATGCTTGCACTCACAACATCCAATGGGAATCCATTCCTGTCATGCACCACCCTCTGAGAGAAAAATCTAGTCCTCACCTTCTTCTTAGCAGCCTTCACTCTCAGCTTCCAAGGATGCCCTCTTGTCCTTTCCCAACTCTCCATAAATTGAAAATTTTCATCAATTGAAATCCTGTATGAACCTTTCAAAAGTTTGTAAGACTCAATCATAATACCTCTCTTTCTCCTGTTGCCTAAGGTCTGCAGACTTGAAATACTCAATGTCTTCATAATCAGTATTCCACAATCCAGATATCATTTTGAACACTCTCCTTTGTACTCTTTCTAATATATTAGAGTCACAAGGGAAACCAAACCTTCGCACAATAGTCCAAGTGAGGTCTCATTAAGACCCTGTAAAGAGGCAAAATAACATCCTTATCTTTACATGTGAACGTTCATTTCATCATTGCAATTATCTTTTGAATTGTATTTGCAACGTTTTTCACATGGCCCCTGAACTACAACTTCCTAAATATCAACACTCCAAGATCTAGCCCCATCAGTTTCTTCTAGCCTAATCCCACCAATATAATACGACATTGGATATCTAATCACACTGAAGTGAATGACTTTACATTTACTGACATTGAACTGATACCCATTTTCCCATACCCACAATTCCAGTCTATTCAAATCATTCTGCAAGTCATGCATATCAACAGCATTCCTGATTACCCTACCTATCTTAGAGTCATCAGCAAATAGCTGTATGTCGCTTGTCAAATCCTTCCTAATATCATTAATGCACAGATTGAATAACAGTGGACCAAGCACTGATCCTTAGGGTACACCACTAGTTACCTGAAATCTTGCAGACTCACCTACCCCGTATACCACTTTTTGATATCTGTCATTCAACCATCGTCTTATCCGTTCTAATATTCTACAACCCAAACTCATTTTCTCCAATATATGGAACAGTGAGACATGCTGTATTCTGTCAATAGCCTTAGAAAAATTCAAAAGTAGCATGGTGTATCCATTTCCCTCGTCTAGTGCAATGATAGCATTGTTATAAAATGTGAGATTTTTCATTGCAAAGTAGAGATTCACAGTAAACCCATTTTTAAATGTGAGCCCTGACCAATTTTTCCAATATTTTCACCACCACTCCTGGGATACCAATTGGTCGATAGTTGGATACATCGGTCTTTGCACCGCCCTTGTGCAATTGAATTATCATACATTCCTTCCATTCCTGTGGAATCTTCTTTCTTCTGAAACTCATATTAAACAGCCTGGTCAAAGGAATGGCTAGTTGAGCTGAATGCTCTTTAAGCTCAAGTGCTGATATCCAATCAGTCCCTATTGCTGAATTCTTATTCAATTTGTGCAACAGCTGTAATACCTTCTCCTGATACAACTGAGTTTCTTCATCTAGTGAAGAGGTAACAGTGAGCTCAATGTTGCGTTTACCAAGTTGATAGCTTTTAACAAAATGGGCACTCATTAACTGAACAACCTCTTCTGCATCTGTAATCCTCACGCAATCTGGATTTAGAAGTTATTCTTTCATATTCATGCTTTCTTTTACTTGCAGCATATCGATAGAATTCTTGTGGGTTGTCTTTACCAAGCAGAGCCAGTTTGTTTTCCTTTTATAAGCCTGCTGCTTATAACGTTCATAACGGATGTCATCCTTATGCACATGGTATTCCTTCCACATCGTCATTTTCTTACGAACCTCTTGCTTAATAAGATTACACATTCACTTGACTCCTATCCTATTTATTCTTCGAGCTCTCGTGACACATTCTGATATCGCATTATTTAAATGCTTCTCATGCACTCTGGACATTCTTTCCATCCAGCAACCTATCTTCCACTGAACTCCTCAGCTGGCTATAATTTTCTGTTTTGTAGTTCAACATGTTTACCTTTTGTGAATGGAACATTCATAAAAGTAGTCACTTCCCAAGTGAGTGCCACATGATCACTGTCGCCAAATGGAGGCAGAATACTTGTGTTGAACTGAAACGCCCTCTGACATGGTAATCTAATCTAACACCCTTTGATCTCGAGTTCCTTCTGTCACATGCTGCTTGAGGAAGTTGTCCTGCATCAACTCAATGAATGCATTTTCATTCTTCTCATGAGATTCTACTGCTACCCAATCAATATTTGGATAATTAAAGTCTCCCATTATGATTACTCTTTTTGCATTCATCTTTTCTATTTGGCGATGCATTTCTTCACCACTAGTAACCGAACCACCAGGTCTGTAACAACACCCCACTATGTAATTAATCTTGTTAGATTCCACCCCACCAGATGGCTTCAAACTCACTGCCACGTGAAATACTGTTAGTAGTACTAGTCATAGTTCTCAACTCTAAATGGATTCAAGTCGTCCGATATCATTAGCAGCATGCCCCCTCTCCTCTCTAACCTTCCTAAAAGTACTGTACCCTTGATACTCGATACCGGTTAGCTGGTCTGATATCCAGGTCTCCCTAATACCTACAATCTGAGGTCGCAACATATTGACTAAGGCAACAAACACTGTTCCTTTGTTTCTGATACTCCTAGCATTCGTGTACACACTATTATTATTATTATCTACCTGTTTGTTTTTTGTATTGTCTTGTTTGCAGTCTACTTGACAGTTGGACAACTTGCAGATTTATATTCTTCTCTAATGCCTTACACATGTAGATATCTTCGCACACATTTGATGGGTCCGAACCGGACGAACAGAAACCCGAAATCGTTCTCTCCTCGTCAACATTTCCATGACAAAGCCCATTCCTGTCATTAAGTTATATAACTTTGTCGCTCTTACACTCACATTCATACCATTCCTCCCTTTATAATTTACTTTGCTTGACTCTCTCTGTTAAGTTTCATACCAGTTATTAGTTTTTCTAGACTCCTGATACAAACGTATTCAGGTGTAGGCTGTCCCTCTTATACAAATCCAATCTTCCCTCAAACTCACTCCACACATCCATTCCTTCTACATAGCCTATGCACTGAATCGTTTGCAATCATAGCCTTCTTAATTGATTTATATCATACCGAGGAAAAATACTGACGATTTTCAACAATCCTTTCATGTTCTCTCTCATACTGAACTTATTGCCTGTTAAATCGTCAGTAGGATACCACTACGATTTCGTTTACTTTTCTTGTTTTTGAATTGCTTCCTTTATATTCTTAATCTATAGCATGTTTTATTAGTCACCATACCAAATAACTTTTCTTTTTACTAACAATGTCACCTACATGATTTCCGTTATTTCCTTACTTTATTTTCCTGTTTAATTTTCTTTTTCTCCCTTTGTTCATTTAAAAGTCTCACGACTTTTTGCCAATCCCGCGTTGTCTCTGATGATCTGCTTCAATTCGGCGAGCCAGCAATGGTTGATCGATTGGTAGAGCCTCTGCTACTAATGGCTCCCAAAAAGTTAAGCAAGTTTGAGCGCGGTTAGTAGTTGGAAGGGAAACAATCGTTCGATGCTGTTGGCACACTCATCCTCGATGTCTTTGGACTCCCTGGAGGTGTGACGTAATAATAATATTTTGGAGGTCAATTTATTTTCATTAACCTCGTCAGCAGCAGGTCTAATATTCTCGCCTGCAGTGCTTTTTTTTAGCATTACATTTCTTGCCCTTTTGTGGCGACATTTCGAAAACGTATACTAAATATTGAAATATCTTATTAAAAATATGTGAGAAACAGTGGCGGCTTGTACATAAACACTGCAGCACCCCATTGAAAAAATTAAATTTGTTTGTTCATAAATAATAACAATGTTTACATGTTAAAGGTTATGTTTCGACATTGATTGAATAGTTAATAATTGTTATTGTTCGATTAACGCTTTAGATTACGAAACAAATGCACTGCAATCTAATGCAGTGTCAGAATTATCACGTTCTGCCAATTGCAGATAGACTCGCCAATATTCGTTTGCGTTTGTCATTGCAAGTAACAAGTTAATCTGACACTGCTCAGAGAGAAGTGTCTCTACAGATAAATTGTATGCTTGCGCGCGTCTGTGAGATACGAAACTTTTATTATTGGTGTGTGTTCGTGGTCAGGGAGAACTATTTTTTGTAAATCTTATTTTATTCTGTTAAAATAACAATTATTTATTTATTATAGATACAAGGCTGAATTATGACGTGTTACTGTTGAAATATGAAAATTATATTTTTTTCAATTATTGTTACATGAAACAAATACACTGCGAATACAAATCTAATGCAGCGCCGGAATTATCGTGTTCGGGCCAATTGCCGATATTCATTTGCGCTTATCATTGCATGTAACAAGTGAATCCGACACTGCTCGTTTCAGTAGTTCACTACAGATAAATTGTATGCCTGCGCACGTTATTTCTGTGAGATATGAAACTTTTATTAGTGGTGCATATTCATGGTGAGGGGAACTATTTTTTGAATATTTGGTGAATTATTTTATTCTGTTAAAATAACATAATTATTTATTTATTATAGATACAAGGCTTAATTATGACGAGTGTTGTCACTGTTGAAATATGAAAATAATTATATTTTTTCAATTATCTTCACACGAAACAAATGCACTGCAATCTAACGCATTGTCGGAATTATTGCGTTCAGCCAATTGCAGCTAGACTCACCGATAATCGTTTGCACTTGTCATTGCATCTAACAAGTGAATCAACCAACCGCAATGTATCCTCGAACCAGAATGTATAAAATCGATTGCTGGATACAATGTTCCATTTATAACTGTTGCATTTTGAAGAGCTTTCCTCTTGGCACCTTTTCCAGATCAACAAAACTTAAATACAAATCCTTTTATTCTCATGATTTCCCAGCTATATATTTTAAAGTGAAAATCTGATCCTGACAACCTCTGTTTGGCCCGAACGTAGCTTGTACTCCAAGATTCTCCACAATTTTTCTTAGCCGTTTCTCAAGATTGCATGCATAAATCTTACCAGGAATACTTAGTAGAGAAATTCATCTGTAAGTCTCATATTCATATTTATTCACTTTTTTATAGATGGTTACTATGGGTATTCTACTTCAGTCATTTGGAATTAGACCTTCTGACCAAGCTGCCTTCTAAATTATGCAGTGCAGCGACTGTAAATTTTATACCTCCATATTTTAGCATTGCTTGTCAAATATCAGCTACTCCAGCTGCCTTTCCACATTTCAAGTTTGTGATAGATTTTTCTACTTCAAGAATGGATACATTCTAGATGACATTCCTGTTGAGTGTTTTCTACCACCATACTGTCATTGCTTGTTTCATTTTTTATATATTTATTTATTTTACCACATTTGTGATATTTATTTTCTATTTTCTTACTAAAGTCATCCCATATCTCTTGTTTAGCTAACTACACAATCTTTGCTAACATTTTTCTTTGTATTCTCTAAGAGCACAAGCTGACTTACTTGCTAGGAACTTTCGATATGCTTTATTCTTTTCCTTGGCTACCTCCTTAACTTTCTGAGTCCACCATAGTGCTTAGATTTTTTTTAGTGAATGAGACATTACCTATTTCTTGTATCTTCTCTCCATGTGAATTTGCACACATTTTTAAATTGAATCATGGCCTTTACAATAACTAATACATGTCCTGAACAGAAATCCAGCAGGCATTTACCATTATTGTTAGCTTTGCACTTTTCTGAAATTTTCCCAAATATTTCTATATCTCTGGTAATCATTTAATACTCTGCTGTTTAGATCTCCAAAAAGGACCAACTTTTTCTTTTTCATCATGCCAGCTGCCTTCTCTAATGTCTCAAAAATTTCATTCATTCATTTCTTGATGGAACCTTCTGTGGGACCATAAGCACAGGAAAGTCTCATTGTCCAGTTCTCCATTGTGATATTTGTCCACATCATTCTACTTTATTTTGCCTGCCATTCAAGATTATCCCCATATTTTGTATTGAATGTGATAGCTACTTCCTGTTTTCCGATTGTTATTACCTGAATATAACATTTTGTGTTTGTTGCTTAGAGAGAGCTCACCTGTTTCTTGTCTTCTTTGTTTCTGTTACACATATTATGTAGATCTGCATAAGGGAGGTTCTAAGACTGCAGTAGACCAATCATTATCTCAGTCATGCTGCTAAAACTACTAGAAAAATAGGTAAAAAAGGGAATTCAAGAATGGATAGATAAAATATGATAATGTATGAGGGTCAACATGGCTTTATGAAAGGTTGGTAATGCCTTAGTAATTTATTAACTTTTTATATAATAGAGAAACAGATGAGTTGGATAAAGCAAATAGCTGCATGTTAATTTTGGAAAGGCATTTGACAGAATACTGCATAAAGCTGTTAAACAAATTAGAATAAATAGGGATGACCTGACACTGGTTAAGTGTCAGGTTCATCCCTAAGTGTCAGTATGAGCAAAAGTAAATGGGTGTCAGTTTAATCTCAAGAAATGTGAAGTGATGCATTTTGGGATAAATAGATTACAAGCTGTGTATCACATTCATGGCACTGCTCCAGGAAATAGATGAGGCTAGAGATTTCAGCACGGTCGGTAGAGAGAGTTAAAGTTAAGAGGACATATAGCTAAGGTAGCCCATATTATTATTTGGCTATTGAAGAACACATACAAGATAAGGAAGTTATTCCTTTTCATAAGGCGTTGATACGCCCACATCTGGATTACTGTGCTCAAGTCTGGTTTCCTCAGTCTGTTAGGGTTGAGGAAGTGATGGAGAGGATTCAGAGTTGAGTAAGCACAATAGTGAATGGCCAATAGATTGAGAGTATGTGGATTGCAAAAGTAGGTTGATAGGAGAAAAAGGTTTCTATCATATCCCCTCTTTAAGTTGCTTAAAGGGTTTTATAGGATAGCTTATGACACAGTCTACAAGTTGCTCCGTGCAGTCCCATGCAAAACAATAGCAAACTAATCGATAACATGCTAAGAAACCGCCTGTTCCAAGTGTGTATGGACGAGAACAAAAGTAAACAAAGAACACTGGATAATGGATTACCACAAGGGTCAGTTCTGGCTTCCCTCCTTTTTAACTTATACATCGCAGATATGCCTCATACAGCCTCTAAGAAGTTTTGCTATGCTGATGACATTGCTCTAGCCACTAGACATACCAATTTTACTACAATGGAAGATACACTAACAAACGACCTTGCAGTCCTAGATGAATACTTCAGCAAATGGAGATTATGCCCAAATCCTAGAAAAAACATGTTTCATGCTTCCATCTGAACAATAACCAGGCTAACAAAGAACTCATGGTCTACTTCAACCACAAACTGCTACACTACAACAGATTACTGAAATATCTGGGCATCACTCTAGATAGAACACTATCTTTTAAACCGCGTTTCATTAACACAGCATCCAAGCTAAAAACAAGAAACAATATACTGCAAAAACTATGTGGAACAACTTCGGGTGCCTCAGCAACAACGCTTCGCTGCACTGCTCTTGGCCTCGTTTACTCTACAGCTGAATACTGCTCACCTGTATGGCTGAACAGCGCCCATGTGTATTTGGTTGATGCCCAGCTTAACACCACTATGCGCCTTATTTCTGGAACTGTAAAATAAACCCCAACCTACTGGCTCCCAGTGCTAAGCAACATCTTGCTTCCACACATCCGCAGATCCAACTTTCTTCTACATGAATACAGCAAAATCATGGAAATCCAAAATTTTCCAATCCATGAAGACATCCCACACCTAAAAATAAACAGGCTAAAGTCAAGACACCCTCCAATCTTAACAGCAAAAAATCTTGCAGAGACAAGTTTCAACATGAAGTGGAGAGATCCTGGTGTAACACTTCAACAGGGATCTTCCATGAATTAGTGGACCCAACACAGATACCTTCGGGTTTTGACCTACCTTGAAAAACTTGGGCACACCAAGTTTTCTGAGGTAGGTGAATCTGCACCAACCATGGCAGATGTGCAGACCACCTTTACAAATGGGGCATGATTGCCTCACCCAGGTGCGACTGTGGATCACCCTGCCAGACAATTAATCATATTATAGCAGAATGTGTCCTACATGCATACAGTGGAAACTTGTCAGACTTCATCCATGCTACACCAAGTGCAGTCGACTGGATAATCAACCTAGACATTCAGTTGTAGCCTATTCCTGATTCTTGAGTGTCTCTTTTATGACTGTATTATGTCTTATTATTGTACATATGTCTATTACTATGTCCATATATATTAAGGATCAATGTAATGTAACTTTTCGTGTGTGAGCCATATGCTAAATAAATAATAAATAGGATAGATGCAGGGGAAATGTTTCAGCACTTGGCTAGATGGACCAGAACAAGGATTCATCCCTAGAAGTTGAAGAAAGGTATGGTTAGCAGAGGTGTTTGATTAGATTTTTTGGTTGGAGTAGTGAATGAGTGGAATGGGTTGTCAAAGTCAATTGTCAGTGCTTTGTCTGTTAATGGGTTCAAGGAGAGGTATGATAGTTTGTGTGGATAGATTGGATCTCTCGCAATTAGTCGTCGGACTTCATGGAGGTGCCCATATTATAATAAAAATCATATACTCCCCTCGAGGAACATGGCCCTCCCACGGAGGTGAGGCTTGCATACTTCAATGATGTTGAAAGCTATGCTGATGGTAGCATAGCTATCAGAAGGGCAACCCTTGTCACAAGTCTTAATTGATGAGCCAGAGTAACAGTGTTCCATCCCCCATCTAAATGGTGAAAAGCAAGAAGAAATCCATACTGGATCAGTCGTTGCCCAGGCCATCAAGGACTACTTCAGATGTTGTGGATGTTGGACATCAGATGACAAGTGGACTACAGGACCCATATCTCCTTGCTGGGCAACCTAAGCAGGTAGTTGAAAAGCGACTGGAAGAAACCAAACGTAAAAAATGGACTGTAGAAGCAAACAGAGAAGTCATGACATGTGTTTTACAGATCAACAGCAGAAATAGCATATATATATATATATATATATGCGTGTGTCTTATTATATATACACTAATATATTATATATTAGCATATCAGCTCTTCAGCCAAAAGACTGTGGGTTCAAATCCTGCCGTGGGCATGGTTTGTGATTGTCTGTGGAAATGCCATTGGTGCAGAGAGCTGCAGAGTAGATGCCATCGCTTGATGAGTCTGTACTCCCTGGAGGTGTCATGTATTAAAATTTTCAATATTTTTCTGTACTATCATCATTATTTTAAAATTACTGAACTGCATTGTTCTTATTTCATGTGTACATATCCTCTTCCTTTCAAGTATATATTAGGCTTCGTGGCCTGTTACGTTCATATTAGTTCATGAACCCATTATGATTCGAAACTGCAACAGCTTCGAAGATAAGGTGGTTTTAGTCCTATGTCTGTAGATGCATGTATTCACAGTGCTGGTCTGCCTGTTCTGTGGGATGTAAAACCTCAGTCATTATTATCAAATTCCTGCCATGTACCCTCAAGGGGTGTAGAGGATATGATAGTACTACATGAAAAACTTACATCACTAGTAACTTCCTATCTAAAATTTTCCTCCAAATCAGTCTGTTACCTGTCAAGATTCCACCATTATCAGATCTTATATTTCTATCTTCTAAGGCACTTTTTTCCATATCATTCCACCTATATCTTGGTCTTTTTCCTTCCAATCTGGCAGAGAACACTTGTTTTGCTAATATTTCCTCTCCCATTTTGTTTAAGTGAACCACACCACCTGAGATTAGCTAACCCACTCTGGATGCTAACAATATTAAGTTCTTTCTTAATATCCTCGTTTTTAATATGATATTGCCATTGATGCCATCTGTTCATACCCCCTATTCTTTCTCAGGACTCTCATATCTGCAGTCTCTAGTCTTTGGTATAGTGTTTGGTATACTTCTGACGCAGCTCTCATATCCATAAGTTAAAATTGGTTTGAACTGTCTTGTATCCAACTAATTT
Source organism: Typopeltis vanoorti (assembly GCF_054136105.1). NCBI lineage: Eukaryota > Metazoa > Arthropoda > Arachnida > Uropygi > Thelyphonidae > Typopeltis > Typopeltis vanoorti. Next base: position 1,187,525 of record NC_143553.1, read on the forward strand.
AGTGTTTTGGCTAATTTCTCTCTTATTCCATATAAATTTATCCAGTTGACTTCCTATCATACCAGCTTTATTGACTCTATTGTCTATTTCCATATTTAATTTACCATCTTCACTAAAAATTGTGCCTAAGTAGCTGAAATATTTCACTTGTTCTATAGGTTCTCCATTCACAATGCAGTTGATATTTTCAATGCTTCTGGTGATTTTCATTTTCTTTGTCTTGTTATTGCTGACCTTTATACCATATCTATTACAACAGTTATTCAATTTAGTCAGGGAATCTTTCAGACTTGTAGTGGATTTATTTAGAAGTATAATGTCGTCCACATAAAGCAAAGAGCTGAGATTAACACCTCCTATTTTGATATCAGGTTTAATACCACTTTCCTTCATAATGTGAGCCATAAAGATAATGAATAACAGAGGTGATGATGTACATTTTTGTCTGACACCAGATTTTATATTAAACCATCTTCCTGTACTTCCTTCAATTCTAACTGCAGACTTACAACTCAAATAAAGACTAAGTATCACTTGACATAATGCCCCATTGACAACATATAACTGTGGCGTTTTGAATAGCTTCTCTCTCTCTCTTGGCACCTTGTCATATGCCTTTTCCAGATCTATAAAACTCCCATGATTTCTCAACTATTTGTCGTAAAGTGAAAATCTGATCCTGACAGCCTCTATTCGGCCTGAAACCAGCTTGTTCTTCACCAAGTTTCCCTTCCACAATCCTTCTCAACAGTATCTCAAGTACACTTGCGTAAATCTTAACAGAAACACTCAGTAGGAAAATACCTTTGTAATTCTCACATTCACTTTTATTTCCCTTTTTATATATGGTACTATGAGAACTCTACTCCAACCATTTGGAATTCGTCCCTTTGTCCAGGCCTTCTGAACTGTAAGACTTTTATACCTCCATACTTGAGCATTTCTGGTCGAATATCATCCACTCCAGCTGCCTTTCCACATTTCAGGCTTTTTCTACTTCAAGCATCAATATGTATTCCTGATTGCATGCCTGGTCAGCATTTTTTTTTTTATCACTGTGCTGTCATCACTGCAAGTTTAGCAATTTTTCAAAGTAATTACTCCATGCATCAAGGATATCTTTTTTCACCAGTTTTCATGTCACCTTTATCATCTCTAATTCCTTTTACAGCACTGTTTCCTCCATTTCTGAGCTTCTTCACAACACTAGAATATCTTACCACCTTCTTGATATTTATTTTCTATGTTGTTACCAAAGTGTTCCCATTACTTTTATTTAGCTAGTTTTACAGTGTTTAGCTTTCTTACATTTATCTCTCTATTCTCTAAGAGCACAATCTGACTTATTTGCCAAGAACTTTTGATACGCTTTCTTCTTTTCCTTTTCTTTCTCTTCAACTTCTTGTCCACCATCAGAAAAAAAAAAAAAAAAAAAAAATCAGCTAATGCCTTTTTCTTCCCGTACAGGGAGTAGGTGAGGCTGTTTACCCTATCTAACTTTTGGAGACTGAGTGGGCAGTTCAATCTCCACTGGTACCCAATTAGAGATAGCTGGCCCAAGGCTATCACTAATTAAGTAGCAGCATTGAAGAGAGACGGCTCAACAAGTGCTGCCATCTCGTGGTCCCTAACCTTAACACAATACTGTATATTGTCATTATTTCAGACAATAATGTCTGAAATAATGTGGGTTCTACGGTCAATTTTCTTGAGTTTATGGGATGAAAAACCTGAGTTTCCGGGAGAAAATACGTGCTTGCCCGTGTCAGAGATCGACTAACTCGGGAACTGGTCAAAAAAAGGCTTAGAAAAATTTCCTCTAGTCGCTGACTAGATTCAAAACAAAGTCTTCCTTCATGCGGTTAAGCGCTGTGGTGTGTAAACACCACATCCACTGAGCTACACAGGCCCCTTGGAGTTCTGATTTTTCTATCCTTGTAGACAACCTCACCACATGTCTCTCTGTCTGAATCAAATCAATGCTTTCTTCAGGGCAGTGAATCTCCAAGGTTTGATTCCTATTCTCAAACTCTCATTTTTTCTTCAATAATGTTTGTGTGTGTTAGTCTACAGTTCACATTTGAGAGCTGCTCAACTTTTATTCGCTTTAAAATTTTCTTACATGTTCTTCTTTTCTGCACGAAATTCAATTTTATCCTGCTCAAGACTAAATGGTGATCACTTCCAATTTCAAATCCTCTGTATACTCTAGTGTCCTGCACCAGGGAGAAAACATCACTATCAACAATAAGTTTCAGTAAGGAAATACCGTGAGTAGACATATTACTCACTATTATAATAAAGGAATTAACTCACAGAATATTCTTTATTCGTAGAATTTTCGCCATCATCAGTACATGTACAAAGGCTAATTAAACAATAACTGTTATATTCACAAAGCGCCACCTAAGTAGCTAAAGTTAAATTTCCTAAATTTATTTAAAAGAAAAAATTTTTTTTTTGTTTCAATACATATAAATATATATACAATTAAAGACATAGACCATCGGATCTGTTTAGGTTAGGGGAGTGAAGTAACGTTTCATGTTTCTTTGTAAAGCCGAACCGACTTTTGTGAATGATTTTTGTCTTGTTCCACTGAACTCTGTCACCAGACAGAGTTCAGTGAGTTAGGGTTCAATTTCAAATAATTAGACATAGTCAATTTATTTGAATTTGTAATAAAGTCTGGTTATTTTTCCTTCAAAACCAGTTATACCAACAAATCGAAGGAACAGCAATGGGTAATCCAATATCTCCTGCTATTGCCAACTACTTCATGGAGCACTTCGAACAATGTATCTTTGACAACTTTACACCCAGACCTAACCTTTGGTTCAGATATGTGGACGACATTTTTACCATATAGAAGGGCACTTCGGAAGAATTTCAACAGTTTCTTTCAAAAATAAATACATTTCATCCAAGGATCCAGTTCACCCTAGAAGTAGAAATAAATAAGCAGTTAGTCTTTCTAGACCTCTTAATTCTATGCCAAAGAGATGGATGGTAACCTACAATTCACAGTCTATAGGACGGAGACTCATACAGGCCAGTACATCCATGCTGAATCACATCACCATCCCAGTCAAAAGGCAGGTACCATAAAAATACTAGTTCATAGAGCCCACTCCTTTTGTTCTTCAGAAGAACTAGTACAAAAAGAATTACAATATATTAATTCCTCCTTCATATCCAATGGTTATAAGAATTCCTTCATAAAAAGAGCTTTAAGTAGTCGCACTCCAGCATCCTCTTCAAATACAGAAGAACCTACGCATATACCTATCCCCTATGTACAAGGCATTAGCGAATGCATAGCTAAAGTGTTAAAACTAAATATTTGTGTGGCCTTTCGACCTGTCAGAAAAATCTCCACATTCCTCACATCTCCAAAGGACAAGCTCCCACATCTCAACTATCCATGTGTCTACCATATTTCCCTGCTCTTGTGGGTTATCATATTTCGGACAAACAGGAGATCTGCTCTGATCCGGTTAGAAGAACACAAGTCGTACATCCATACTTTGAACCTGAACAGTCTGGACTTGCAGAGCATGCCATCAACACCAGACATAGAGTTCAGCAGAACAAGACAAAAGTCATTCACAAAAGTCGGTTCCTAATGGAACGGTTTTACAAAGAAACACGTGAACTGTTACTTCACTCCCCTAACCTAAACAGATCCAATGGTCTACATCTTTCCCCCTTGTGGGAGATAGTACTCTATAAATAAGCAAATTTTTCCTAACTTGTAATTGTATACACACACACATATATTTATATATATAGAAAAAAAAAATTTTTTTAAAAAAAAATAAATTTAGGAAATTTAACCTTAACTACTTAGTGGCACTTTGTGAATATAACAGTTATTGTTTAATTAGCCTTTGTACCTGTACTGATGATGGCTGTGATACTCAGGCGAAAATTCTACAAATAAAGAAGAATTTACGTGAGTTAATTCCGTTATTATAATAGTAAACAAAACTATCAACAATAACCATTCACATTCACAATAAGTATTTAAAATTCATACATCACTAATTCCTTTAATAATTCTAACTTTACTGTTCTTAATAGCATCACTATCTTTTATCATTTTTAAAAGAATTTATCACTTCTTTAGTTTCTTTCACAAGGATCATGTCATCTGCATAATCTCAAATTATTTCGTTTTTTTACTTCCAATTTTTATTGGATTATCATCATATTCAAGCATTCTTATAATGCAGTCACTATAAAATTAAAAATATGGAGTGATGATAATCATCCCTGTTTCACATATTTCTCCACTCTGTTTTCCAAAAGTTGTTTTATTGAAGTTTCTTGGTTGGCATGCAGCTCTAATAAATAGATGTTTAGGTATTCCCATAACTCTCATCATTCAACAGTCTATTATAATGAATGCTTTTTTTTTATGTATTATACAATTTCAATTATATATATTTTTCTTTTTATAATCAATATAATACAAGAATCCTTTCTTTTTGAAATTTTTCATTCTTTCCAAAAACCATCTTATGTGGTTTCTAGTTTTACTACCTCTCCTAAAATTTACCTGTATTTGTGGATTTCTCTACTCATATATAGTTTCTGTCAATTACTGTTGACAAATCTTTCCTTTCATGTGAGTCAGTCAGTTTCAACAATGCTCTTTAATTGGAAAGACCTGGTTCAAATCTTGTCTAGGATACGAAGAATCTTTATCAGGGCTTTTCAACTGAAGATGAGTTAGCTAGTCTCATATGAAGATGGCAGGTTTTTTCTCCTGAAAAATAGGCATACCAACCAGAAGAACACATATTTTACAGACATAACACTGGCCTTAGGTGCTTCGGCCATAACCCAAATCAACCAACCAACCTTGCATGTGAAATTCATGCAACAATCTGACATCCTCTTGCATTTGATTTTTTGGAATTAGGATTTTTTATTCGAAAGTGTTTATTGATGTTTTCCAATCTCCAGGCCACTATACTTTCTTCCAAATATGTTGACATATTATAGTTAATATCACTACACTTTTATTCCTGATTTAACAGTTTCACTGACATTTTGTCAGCTCCAGGAGCTTTTCCTTTTGCAAATGATCCAGTGACCACACCATGCCACTTTTCATTGCAGCAGGCTCCTCAAGGAAATATCTCCTTTCAGACTTTCCTACAATGTCAATATCTTTCTTATAAAACTCCTCTATATATTCCTCAAAACTTTATTTTTTACTTCTTCCTCTATTAAACCTGTTTCAAATTGGGTAAATTTCCAGTAACATCATTCATCTTTCTAAAAAGACCTTTGTTCTCCCTGTGATATTATTGGAAGTTTTTCCACATGGTCATACTATAAATTAAAGATATCAAAAAATATATACTTGGTTTAATCCTTTATCCAAGTATATAATTTCTTGGTATCTTTAACATGTGATATTATGTTCTTCCTGAGAATGAGTAAGCATGACTATTAATTGAATATAATATTAACTTAATTATTAACTTGAATGATGATTTCTCCAAGAAATCAGTTCACAGTTTATGCTATTTTCATGACATTAAGATATCAAATATTACTGAAAGGTTAGGTATTAAAATAAATATATAATGTTTACACTGCAAATGCATAAAAAATTTCATTCTCTATCTTAATACAAGATGACAAGTTTAATAATGATAATACATTACTTTTGACAATTATACAGAAAGATGAATATGTACAGAGATCACTAACATTTCAAGATTCATAGTGCTGATTTACAAGATGTGCAATAAAACAATTTTAGTCACTGTCACTATCGCTTGCTTTCCCACTGTAAATCTGTCCAACTCTGATGTTAAATTTATATTCCTGGTCACAACCCATATAAGCATCACTCATGAAATACAAAGTATATGTATGATCACCAGGATTTGGAGCAACAAAATCTAACTTCACTTTGGCTTTCTGCTGAAGGGTTAGCCTTTTGATAGAAATCAATGAGTTACTTTTAGGATCACCAATCACTACCCACCAGCCTTCTTCACGTTTCTGCAAGAAAATTGTTAGAAATGAAAGAGCTAAATGCTAAAAGATATATTTTGATATCTAGTACTTTCATAGATAATTCTAACAATATTTTAGTTTTAATAATGGCAACCTCTGAAAAATGGCATCATTATTGATTCATAATATGGAAAAATCAATTACTACCACTTTTTAAAACCTAATTGCTTAAATAAAAAAAAAACATCGCACAAATACAAAGTATATGCACGATCACCAGGATCTGGAGCAACAAAATCTAACTTTACTTCGGCTTTCTGATGAAGGGCCAACCTTTTTGATAGAAATCAGAGTTACTTTTAAGATCACATATTTGTTCAGGTACTAATTACATGTATGGAGTTGAAGGGAAGTTCCAAAGAATTTCATCTCCTTAATTATTCTGTTGGATGCAACAACCCAAAATTTATCTTCTTAGCACCAAATATGAATAATGTCTTTGTGTTATTGCTATACTTTAGAATGCTTGATACTATCCAGAAGAGGGCAATCTATAATAAATAATGTCACTCTCACAAATTCTCTCTAATTGCTGTTTTATAGACTATGTTTTGGCATAGGTACTTTCGTGGGTACTGCTCTACCAAATTAGCTATTATTATTTCACTAAACATGTAAAAATGAGAGATGCTGTTAGTCACCATCCATACACAGTTTAGCTCCATACTTACTGAACCAAATACTTATCTTCCTTTTTCATTCCATCTGCCTCTAGTCTTTATAACAGCTTTTCAAGAAACCCATTAATAACTTCCTTCTTCCTCCTCCTTACTATTTTCCCACATGACACTCATGTTAGATTTTATGACCTTGTGTGTGGAATATCACAGCAGTACCAGATGCCTGATTTAAAATGTAACCCTAGCCTCCATCAGTCTCTGCATGCTTGAACGTAGAATTCGATTATTCAGAATTGTAGAAAACTCAGTCGTAATCAGGGAAAGCACTTGAAAATCATTCAAGTAAACAGTCATGTTAGTTTGTCATAATTCAGTTTAATACAGCATTTCAATGAAGCAAACTGAATCTTCTGAAGTAAAGAGTTTTTGCTATGAAATGATATTGTTCATGGGGAAAATAAGTATATGGTGATTTGTGTGGGCACACACAGATGTTCAATTTTGAAGAAACTGTTACTTTACATATCACCATGATACACTACTGCAGTTTATTGGTGCTAGATGGTTACAAAAAATATCATTATAATAAAACTGAGAAACACAGAATTCTTCAGAGAGCTGGCATAGTTGGATTAATCCTAAACAAATAAGGCTATGTGACTAATATATCATTCCTTCTAAATTTTTTTTTTTTGTTGCTCCACACACAAAAGGTGGCAAATCCATAATACATGGTACCATAGTGGGCTAAAGATTTATTTTTATTTTTATTTATTTTTTATATAATCCAGAAACAAAGCCTGCTCTAGAGACCAAACATGAACTTCATCTCTCACCTAAAAACAATCACAAACATCTATTCCTATGCCATAGGAATAGATTTGTGAATCTACTCTCCAGCCAACTGGCTGCAACCTGCAGCCAGTTGGCTGGCGAGTAGATTCACTAACCACTTGGTCAGCCAGGCTGACTAATTGCATGTCTTTTGACCAATTTGTCTTCTTTCTGAATGAAAAACCAGACTCTTTAGCAGAAAAGATAGACTGCAACCTCAGTTTTACACCACCTAACTGATTATTTTTCAATGAATGAAGACTTGATTTGCAGCACATTATCCTATTCTTTAGATATAATTTTGTATTTGCTTCATATAATTTCCTTATTTAATTCTGTGGTTATTATCAGATATTTTAAAGGAATGGAACGTGTAGTAGACATTTTTATAATAGATGACATGTACAGGAAAACAGAATTTGTTTAGCTTCAATATTTTTCATCCTATTCCTCTTACATTCCAGTTTGCTATATGTATTATATTTTGTCATTTCGATTTTTGTTTTATCTTTCCATTCCAGGGTTGTTTTCCATAGATTCCAATTAACTTTTCTGTTGGCTTAAAAGTAGATTAATATTCTCCATGTCAGGTGACTAGCCTAGCGATGGATAGTCCAGTGGTAGGGTTGCTACCTTAAGGCATCTGAACTAGCCTTCTTCCAAATTTAAACCCATAGGAGGAACAAGGTATATGAAAGGGAAAGAGTAGATTTTAGAAGAGACATAGATATAGGCTAGAAATTGAAAGACCCTATAGTCCTCGAATACTTTAATACCATAAGGGTCATAAAATAAAAAGAGTTGGCTGATAAGGCCTTATAGGAAAGATTAAAGTGAGTCGATCTTCCTCAAAGTACAGGAGGAAGAGAATAGTCCAGCTAAGGGGCTATTAAGATTGCCACTTCCATTAAAATCAAGATTATTGTCCCTTATGGCCCTATTGGTCCACGAGTCCTTATTCAATATATTCGGACCATTCTACCATATCTGGTGGGCTCCCCTATCTGCCACCCAGAGGACATGCTCTCTAAAGGTTACAGGGTCCCCCAAAACTGGAATATAAGAGGAATAGCAAATAAAGAAATAGAATTGGACCAAATATTAAATGAAAGAAAATTTCAAATAGCAGTAATCACTGAAACAAAAAAAGAAATTAAAAGGAATCATGAGAACTGAAAATTTTAATGTAATATATAGCGGAGTTGACAGAGACCAAAGAGCACAAGAAGGTGTTATGATTTGAATTCATAATTCCTTTTTAAAACAGTTAAAATATTATAAATTATGGAATGAAAGAATAATAGAAGCCAGAATAAAAATAGATAGAGGTTATTTAACAATAAATGGTTTATATGCCCCAGAAGAATAATATTGAATTTTATAATCAATTACAAAATATATATAATAAAATAAATAAAAATGATTATGTAATATTAGCAGGAGACATAAATGCAACAATTGGAAACATACTCTAAACAGGAAAGGTTATTCCTGTTTAGAATGGTTATTCTAAACAGGAATAACCTTTCCTGTTTAGAGTATTTATTGATAGATTTTGTCATCATCATACGTATCAAGGATTTAGGCCTAGCATGGCCTGTTCCAGCCTTAGAAGCCATCGTTTAAGAGGACGTCCTGGTTTTCTTTTTCCTAATAATCGATTTTGTAGTTTATAATAACCTTAAAATAATGAATTCTTTCTATAAACATAAAGACATACATAAATATATTTGGACAGCAAGAGGATGATCGATATTAGATTACTTTATCTTAAATGAAAAGACATCAAAGTTCTCTTTAGATGTTAGAGTTATTATTATTATTATTATTATTATTATTATTATTGTTCCGGGAAACTCCAAGGAGTCGACAGACTCATCGAGGGAGGCCCTAACATCATGTCAAGAACAACTATTCAACATTCACACAGTATCTATCATACCTTGCCTTGAACTCATTCACGGTCGTAGCACCCACAACAGACTCTGGAAGCTTATTCCACTCATTTACCACTCTCCAAGTAAAGAACCTAGCTCTAACACCCTTGTCAACCACGCACTTGCCCAGCTTCCATGCATGGCCCCTAGTCCTCCCACCACCAGTCATATTTTCAAAAATATCTTCTGGATCAATCTTATAAAAACCCTTCAGTAATTTGAATATCTCAATCATATCACCCCTCCTTCGCCTAAGTTCACAGAGAATATGAAATAAGTAGTGACTACTTCCTCGTTAAAATAAAATTAAGATTACCACCTAAATGGCTACAAATAACAAGAACAGAAAGAAAATTTGTTTATAAAACTAGATTATTAAGTGACAAATATACAATGGCTATATGAACAAAGAATTAAGCAATATTTAGATAAAATAAAATGAAATGAAGAAGCAGAAATAGAATGGCTTAATAGAAAAACAATACTAAATAGAGCAGCAAATGAAAGCTTAGGAAAGACCAAATAATGATTCAATAAGAAGAAAAAACTGAAGATATGGGAAGTACAATCAAAGAAATAATCAAAATGAAAAAAGAAGCATATCATATATAGTTAACAATAAAAGATTAGAAGATGAAATAGAAGATGAAAAAGAATAAGAGCCATAGCTAAAAGAGAGGTCAGAAAAAGACAGAGAATCATGAAACAAATTCGTTTCTCATTTATAACATGATTTATATAAAATAAGACCTAATGTTTATAAGATTTGAAACATTTAAGTATAGATACTAAAGAAAATATAAAATTAAACACCGAACTGAAATTAGAAGAATTTCTAAATTTCTATACAGAACTGTGGACAGATATAACTGGGAAACATTTAATGTAAATGAAAAGGAAATAACCAAAGAAGAATTAAAAATCAGCCTGAAAAAAATAAGAAATGGAAAATCACTTGGAGAAGATAATTTAGGTTCAAAGAAAGACTCTTATTATTCTTAAATAAAAGCTATTCAACAAGTAAGCCAATAACAGAATGGAAAAAAGCATGGTGATAGTGATCCCTATCTTTAAAAAAGGAAGTAGAGATAACCCTAAAAATTATACAGGTATAAGTATTCTAAATTCCTATTATAAAATATATAGCAGAATTTTAAATAAACTAATAAAATATTCTGAAAGCTTTATTATTATTATTTGACACCTCCAGGGAGTCCAAAGACTCATTGAGGGAGGGCACCTGCCTCCACCACTCAATCCACCAACTGGCCACAACTACACCAATGCCATCTACTGCTGACCACCACTAGTTTTTTCCACAGACAATCACAAACATCCATGCTCACAGTGGGATTCAAACCCGCAGCCTTTTGGCTGGAGAGCAGATATGCTAACTTGGCCTGGCTGGCTGAGTGGTTAGAAGTACAAAATGGATTTAGAAAAAAATTATCATGTATAGACCCAGCTTCTGCCGAAAATTAATAACAGAAAAAGAAGAGAATACAATTTACAACACATACTGCATTTATTGACTTTGAAAAAGCATTTGACAAAATTAAAAGAAGTATTTTATTTAACATATTAAAAGAAGGTAAATACCAAATAATATCCTAAAAGCTATCATATTTGATTATTCAAATACAAACAAGATTAAATTATGAACTCTTCTATCCAAGAGAGATAAACCAAGGAGTACGAAAGGGATATCCCCTTTCTGCAACTCTTTTTAATATTTATCTAAACGAAATAATAAAATGGAATAAAAATTTCCATCAAGATATTAAACTTTCTCCTACTGTGAACTTAAACAGTCTCCTTTTTGCTGATGACCAAATAATAATTACAAATTCTAAAGATAACTTACAGAGAGATATTTTAAATTTAAATGAAATAGCCAAAGATTATGGAATGATAATATTGACAGAAAAAAAAAAAAAAAGATGGACTTTAAAGGACAAGATCCAATAAGAACTAAAATAGTAATAGATAACACGATTTTAGAACACGTGAATTCATTTAACTACCAAGGATGTATGATTACATGTGAAAATGACAGGTATAATTAACTCTTTATCTTGGATTGTATATCAGTAATACAGAAAATGATATTAGAAAACGTAAACAATTGTCTCTAGGCTTCCATAACAACCTCCACCCCATCTGGAAATCATCATTAATATTATTAAAGACAAAATGAAGACTATACCATGCAACCAGTATATCCTTCTTCTTGTACTATATGCCTACAGATGTGAGACCCTTTGACACTTCTGCACATGTCAGAAGAAGGAAAATCCATTCCGATAATAGGGTAATCAATCCACTTGTGGGATGAATTGTTTATTATTACTATTTTGCTTGTGTAACAATTGGAAAATTTTACATTTATGCACGTGATTTCGCATGGTAATGAATTCGTACAGCCTCATTCATTTCTCCCCTTCAACATGAATTGACTCTTCTTGGCACCGAGCCAACTGAGGATCTGGGATCTATGGTCAGACAGTATGGTTCTCAAACCTGGACAAAAAAAAAAAAAAAATACAGACCTAATTAACTTCTTTGAAAATACATCTCAGATTGATCCTTGGATACACTTGGATGGACCGTGTCACTAACTCTACTATGCTAAATATGGCTAAGCAAGAACCAGTTTTCAATATAGTCAAAAAAACTACACTCATATGGTTTGGACATCAACTCAGAAACCCTGAAGTCTCACTCTTTTTGGAATCCATCATCCTGTACAAACCAAAAGATGGCAATCGCCATAGAGGAAGAGATCATGCAAACAATTTTGGCAATACATCCATGAAATCATCAATAGGCTGAACTGCAAAACTCCATCTGATATCTACCAGTTAGATCAAGATAGAGAGACTTGGAAGACCATAATTTGCAATCTTTAATTTTTAATGTTAATGTAAATCTCTTTTCCCTTTTCACATTGTATCATATTGTGAATAAACTATGATGATGATGAATTAACTCTATATTTAAACCTAACCTAGTTCAAAAACAAACCAGACTAAAAGTATATCAATTATTTTATCTTTGCCAAGTGATAGATGGCTTTCAAGAAAAACCACCAAAGAAGACAACAGCAATATTCTTGGCTATCACAGCTGCCTTCAATTGCATTTGGGGGACAAAAGTTAATAAAAATTGCATATGATACTGGAATAAGGGGTAACACCATCAATTTGGATTTCAAATTTCATGAAAGGAAGAAATATGAAAGTAAAAGTTAATGGAATTTATTCCAACATGCATCAAACTTGCTGGAGTCCCACAAGGTCTATTTTAAGCCCACTCTCATTTCTCATCTATATGAACAATATCCATCCTTACATAATAAATGACACAAAAATAGCATGCTATGCAGTAATCCTCAACAATCTGAAAAAGTCCTAAATAATTCAATTAAAGGGTTAGTAAGATGGTCAAAGGAACTTAAATTACAGATAAACCCAGAAAAAACAAAACTGACCATCTTCTCCACTCATAGAAAAAATAGACACAATTACAACCCCCAAATCAAAATATATAATACCAAAATAGAAAAAATAGTCTCCAAAATACTTAGGCCTAACCCTGGATACTGAACTGAGATTTACAACTCATATTACAAATATATCTAATCAAGCTCTTCAAAAGCTTAATATCATCAAAAAGCTTTGTGGAACAAAGTGGGATGCAAAACTGAAGACACTCATGCGACCCACAATGGAATATGCCTGATCAATCTGGGCTCCAACATCTACCAGCTCAAAAGAAAAACTTGGCAAAGTACAATCAAGAGCAGCAAAAATTATTATAGGTGCAGAATTATCCACAAATAATTTAAAATCTCAACAAAAGTGTGGGCTTCACATACTAGAAGACAGAAGAAAACCTAGAATAAAGAGATCATCTACTTTACAATATGATCATGAAATTAGAAAACAGATCGACTTAGAACACTTGTCCATTGGAATAAGCAAAGAGCCATTCTTTTCCACTATTCTACCAAAAAATACAATGATAAACTTAAATCTCCTAGAACCTTGTTCAAAAAAGATTCACAGCAAGAAAATAAAAGAAAAGGACTTGACACTATACATCACTTAAATAATCTAAACCATGTCACTGATGGATCATCTGATGAAGCACTCAACCAATGAGGTTCAGGGGTTTTGTAACTCTACCTGGAGGCGAGGAAATGCAAATCAAAACCACAGCTGGAAAAATAGTTCAAACTTCACTTGTGAATTAACAGCCATACAAACAGTCTCAAGTTCTATCTCTCAAATTCAGTAATAAACATTACAAAAGGAATAACCATCTACAGTGACTCAAAATCTATACTTGAAGCATTAAAAAATGGAAAAACAAAACAAAGTAGTTCATGAATGTCACACAGGAAATTCATGGACTATTAACAACTTTAAATTTGGAAAAATAAGAACTACACTGCAATAGATACCAGCCCATGTAAATATTGAAGGCAATGAAAGAACAGACAGACTAGCCAAAGAAGAAAGATACACTTACCTCAAAAATTACACCCACTATTACTAACTGATGCTAATTCTGTTGCCAAAATAAGATTTTGAACCAAACTATGAAGAAGAATGAAATCAGTGAAATTAATGAAAATAGAAAAATAATCACAATCATCACTAGACTAAGGATGGAACATTTTTAAGTCATGAAAATTCAGCCAGATGAGCTATGAAACATGCAAGAACTGTCCAGGAATTGAACTAACACCTGCTCATATCTATTCTTGTCTAGCAATTACTGCTGCTCTACTGCTATACAGAAAATTGACAATAACCCTAGAGAAAAGTTCTACTCCATCAAAGTTCAACAGATTGCCAAAGCAGTTTTACAGATCCATGATCATATTTAGAAGCTCTTCAATGGACTCAGCAACAACAACAACTAAAAGTATACAATACATTAGTCCTACCAGTCCTATTGTATGGAAGTGAAATCTGGACAATAAAACATAAAGACAAATGAAGATTAATAACAGCTAATAGAAGTTTATGAGAACAACTGCAAAATATATTCTAATCGATCACAAAAGAAATAAAGAATTTATGAAAGAATTAAACCAGGAATCAGTAATAGAAAAAATTAAAAAATATAAACATAAATGGATGGAGTACGTTGAAAGAATGAAAACAGAAAGACTAGCAAAACATTAGCCTTAAATTACAAACCACCAGGAAAAAGAAAACCAGGTCGTCCTCTAAACGGATTAAAAGATGACTTCTAAGGCTGGAACAGGCAACACTAGGCTTAAATCCTTGAAAAGCATGATGATGATGATGATTTTTCATCCTAGAGAGATCTGAGGCAGAGACATGAGCAAGTAAACACTTGCTGCCTGACTCATATCTTGTGATTCATATTTTGAATGTTGTCAACCCATCTTCTCTCTCTCTCTCGCTAAATAAATAGAATTTATTTAACTTCTAATAGAAGTTAAATAAATTCTATTTTTCTGTAATATGCTCAGTACTGAAAGAGAGACTGAATGCTGCCTGATGATTTAAAGAGTGAAGAGGGAAATGGGAATTTAAATATATTGTCGAGCAATGTTTGGTTTGAACTGGCCACTGGGTATCAGTGGTCATTTAAATTTAAATGACCACTGACAGAATTTAAATCCAGCATTTATTTTGGAAGACAACAGAAGACTTTATTGAATATGTAACTAAACAGTCAGGTATTATTGCGCTTGGTCAATCCAAGCACTACTAGGAGGCATCCAAATCCATATCATTAGACATAGCCAACATGATATGGTTACTCCATACATTGGTGATGTACTACACAAATTTTTGCCAGGTGATCCTATGCTGGGCTTTTCTTGACGCTTTATCTCGGAAACCTGTAACATCATGTGTCCATCTCAATGAGGGTTCATTTCTTACCCTTTTCCTGAGTATCCTCTATTACAACTCTGAGAAGTCTCCCCTTTTATTCTTTCCATTCAAAAGTATTTCAGCTTTTTTCTGTCAAAAATTTAGTCTTGGTAATCCTCTCCAGGACCAATTTATTTTGTCCTCTTTTCAAAGTACGAGACACTGAATAACTGTTTTATGGTCTCATATAAAACAGTTTTATTTCCTATCAGATCTCTTTACGTTTTAAGTTTCAGTTCCATAAGCCGGACTGTAAATATAGCACCATTGAGAATTCTCAGCTTTGTTTTGATAGTGATGGTTCCATCATTCCACATTTTACTCAGGTCAACTATCATCCTAGCTATTCTTAACTTTTTCTGATGACTTCTGAACAGCAATTTTTTACATTAATGATGGATTTGAGATACTCCAATTTGCTGACTTCCTAAATTATTTATCCATTAAGGTCACTCATTTCTCAGGCTGTTCTCTGTCTATACTTTCAAGAACCATAACTAGGAGGCATAACTGGTACACAGTGATTTTTCTCTGAGTATGAATGATCTTCTATAATCCAGATTGCCAATGAAATGACATTCTTAGTTCATTTTGTGCATTTAACTGAATGCAAGTTAATTCCTAGATGCTGACAGGCAGCTATTATTGAAATCTGGTATTTGAAATTATTACAAATATCTGTTTGCAGCATTTTAATAACCATTTCATTCACTGTTCTTGTGTGCACAATATTTGGAACACATTTGAAATTACACTCTAAGACCCCACTTAATGCTCAGGATATGTTTTTAGAATTTTTCTAAATGGGTCATTTTAACCTTATGTAAATAGGGCAAGGTGAAAACACAAACATGAATAGATCAGTATTGAACTATTATTCAACAATTATCATAACTGTTCTTACAGTACAATGATGCTAAGTTTAAAAAGGCACCTATACCAACTTTCATCACTTGATGCTCATCTGCTTCTAACCATCTAGCACTTGCAATTTTATATCCAGGGAAATGCTGTGCATCTATGATTTTTCAATTTAACTATTTTTTCTAGACATTACGCTCATAAAAGAAGAAATTCTTTAAACAATTCACACACCACTGTACAAGTTTAATAAATGTGTGCAAGTATTTCATACCATGTACGTCGAGGAATCAGTAATCGGTACATATTATCTCTTGTGAATTATGTATCATTGGAGAATTCGAGGGAATTATCAATTTACTGAGCATTTGCAACTCTCACTATGTAGTCAACTTTCAGTGCAGAATTCCCACAGGGCAAAGTTATTCTAAAGAAAATTCATCATAAGAAACTATTTTTGTGATCATTATGAGGTTGTTGTAGTGAGAGTTATTTGCCCTCAAGTAATGTTCAGGATGCTACGATAATTCTACCAATTAGGCTGACATTATATTAAACTGGCTCCAAAACATACTAGCTTTTCTTATTCTATTGTTATCTTCTTGATCTCTATGGAGTCACAAGGCTCATCATGAGAGGTCAATACAAAGTCCATCATACTATTCCTTAAACTCATTTACCATTTGTACTTTCACCACTCTCTCAGGCAATGCATTCCATGCTTCACCAATCTCCATGCAAAAATCTGCAAAAAACTTCTTACCCTTTTACTCACTACTTCTGTTTGTAACTTTCTTGCTACCCTCACCCACCTTTGGATGCAAGTTCAAAGAAACTAAAGTGGTTGCTCTTGATATTTCCAAGGCATCTGATAGAGTCTGGCATCATGGCCTCCTTACCATACTATCATCCTACAGTATTCCTCCCTCCTTCTCTTTGCAAATGGATTGCCAACTTCCTCTCTGGCCATCACTGTTGATTATGGCAGATGGTTTCCTTTCATCAGATCTCTCAATTAATGTTGGCATACCTCAGGTCTCAATAATATCACCTATGCTCTTCCTCCTATACATTAATCTCTCCCTGACATCCAGTCTTATTCATAGCTTTGCTAACAACAGCACTCTCCACTACTCTTTTTCATTTTTAACTGAGTTACCTGAGCCGTAGAAGGTTCTAGGGCTCAGGTAACTCATGCTTCAAGATCTTCTTTAATCAATCTCCTAAAACACTGTTTACGAGATTCTCAAGTGGGGTAAGGATAACCGTGGTGAATTTTAATGCCAACAAAATACAGTCTAGAAAGGTAGACTACTCCGCTCTTTCTTCCTCACGTTTAACAATATTTCTCTTGTTAACTAGCACCAATTTTTTCTCCTTGGATTAACTCTCACATCCAATCTATCCTGACATGAACACATCAAGTCCATAACTTCTTCAGCATCCAAAAAAACTTGGTATTCTTTTCTGTTCCAAACAGTATTTCTCTCCTGCTCAACTCCTAACACTTTATATAGCTCAAATCTACCCAACCTTAGAATACTGTTCCCACATTTGGGGTAGTGAACCTACAACTTCCTTTAGAATGCTTGACTGTATGCAGTTGCAAGCAGTTTGCTTAACTGATAACCCATCCCTCACTGCCTCCCTCCAGTCACTTTTTCACAGATGTTTGGTTGCTGCATTATGTCTCTTCTACAGGTATTTACATGGCCACTGCTTCTCTGAACTGGCTGCTCCAATTGCTCTACTTTTCTGTACTTATATATGAATGAGTAGTTGCCAGTCAACTGGTCCAAACTCACTGAACCAAATTCTGATCCTCTATTTCTTACACCGTTGCATTTTTTGAAGCAGTCTTCACCACACTCCAATGACTACAACCTTCAGGTTTTCAAAAAGCACATCAACATATTCCTCTCTTCCATCTCTCACTTACCCACACATGGCACTGTTGTGTCATAAGTCTTGGGACAACTTGTGAATGGGGCTGATATATATATATATATATATATACATACTTTTATATACTGACTGAGATCCGAGAATTAGAACAAACAATTAAATTTATTAAATACGCAACATGTTTCATCAGAGTGGCTGACTTCTTCAGGTGTGAGAGAACATAGAAAGCCAATAAAAAACACTATAAAACTATAAATTCGACTATAAACCACAGTTAACTTTGAACTGGAGCTATAGTTCAAAGTTAACTATGTTACATGAATTATTTTATCTTCTTCTTCTTCTTCTTCTTCTTTTTTTTTGGGGGGGGGGAGAGGCAGTCAATCTATTGCATGTTCCAACATTTTATTTTTTTTTTTAATTAGTGGATTTTTGTGTAGCAGGACTATTTTTGGAATGCCCTCAGGGGTGGGTCTATACTGACTGATGTCCTTCATTTACTCAAAGGAGATGGAAAAGAGGTCAGATTGTACACAAGGTTGTTCTAATTGTTTGAAGGCGAGATCAACATATGGATTTGGATTATTATTGACATGTTTTTTACAGCTGCATTCTTTGCAAAAGAGGGTTTGCCAGATGTTGCTGCCATGGTATATTGCCCCTTCATCTCTTGATAAGTGATGAATTGCTCTGTTTTTATTTTTTTTACCTGGCATGCCAGGTGGTCTCCCTAACAGTTAGAGAATTCTGGTGTTTTGCTATTAGTCTTCATTCTCATGATCTTTACTGCCACATCAGGCACAGATTGCAGAGCCATGACAGGCAGTTCGAGAATGACCGTATTTCTGACGTTTAAAGCAACATAAGGGGTTTGGGATATAGAGCCTTATATCATGGACAGTTGAGATATCCTGCTTTGACAGATGTTGGTGGTTTCGGTTTGTTGAAGGTAAGGATAATGTTCATGGCAAGAACAATATGCCAATCCCTATATATCGCAATTCTTCTCATAGCTGTCAATCATTGGACCTTGAGTTTAGAGTATATTTCTTCATCAGGAACATCAAGGAGGTCCCATTTAAATATTACACCTCTAGAAAAGTAAATTTTTGTGACGGTAATTGCTATTTCCCCAACAGATGTTGCATGGAGTATTTCTCTGATTGTGCTACTTTAGCTGCCTCAATAAGGATTCTCCTGAATGAGGTTCTTTACAGATTTTGGAGATCCTGTCAATCATTCCAAACCTTCTGGATGAAGATGCATTTTCCAAATAGGACGTTCACTTGTTGAGTGTAAGATTAAGAACAGCAATGTATTTATTGCAGCTTCTGATGTTTTTTGCTACTTACTTTGGTTTTCTGCTGATGATAATATGATTTCTGAACCTAGTTGAGGATCCCTGATAAACAAAAGAATGAAGAAGTCTCAGGATGAGTGTAATTCAGTGCCAGGGCTACTCTGAATGACATATATGGGCACTACAGCAAGCCATGCACCCAGAGACCATGGGGAAGGAGCCCCATTGCAATACCATTTACCCTTACAGGCAAACCCACTGGCTGAAAGATCCTGGCCAAGCCATCCAGGACTGCTCGCCCTGCCAAAGTAGTGCGAGACTATCAGACCCCCCCCCCGCCACACACACACACACACACACCCTGCCAACAATGCTTTCTGAATGCAGAAAGTGTTGTGGGGAGGATGCCACAGGTCGAAATGCATGGCAAACATGTTGGCAAGGTGTTAGATCCCAGTGATCGTGGTCTGGAAGACAGGATAGCAATAAAGACTCAAGAGAAGTCGAGCAAAGAATATAGGAAGAAAAGCATAGAAAAAGAATAAGAGAGCAAAGGATCTATCTTTACTGGGAAGTCTCTTCCATCACAAAAAGGTGCCTCACATGGAGGGACGCAATGTGCAGAACTTTTGAAATGACCCTCAAATTGAACAATCAGCAATTTCATAATTACAACTTGCTTTTAAATACATTTTTAACTATGTAATGACTTTAAGATAAGGTATGCTTTGTTTAGTTCTTAAAGAAAAATTAAACTGTATTGCAGAATACTAGAATCAACTTGAGACACATGATGCTAATTACCAATGATTAATGGGAGAAAAATTAAGCTAATCAAATTATTTAACTCATTGGGCTTCTAATTCTCATCATCATCATTAAATTCGTGACATGTATCCTCAAAGGGTGTACAGGATATGATAGTACTACATGAAAAATTTACATCATTACTAACTTCCTATCTACAATTTTCCTTCAAATCAGTCTGTTACTTGTCAAGACTCCAACATTATCAGATCTTATATTTCTATCATCTAAGGCACTTCGTACTGTATCAATCCACCTATATCTTGGTCTTCCTCTGGGTCATTTTCCTGCCAACCTGGCAAGTAAAACATTTTTGCTACTTGGGCATGATTTTTAGTGAAGATAGTAAATTAAATATGGAAATAGATAACAGAATCAACAAAGCTGGTATTGTAGGAAGTCAATTGAATAAATTCATATGAAATAGCAGAGAAATTAGTCGGAACACTAAATTAGATGTATACAAGACAGTGTTGAAACTAGTTTTAACTTATGGATCTGATAGCTGGGTCAGAAGTAAAACACTTGACCAAAGACTAGAGACCGCAGATATGAGACTCCTGAGAAAGATTAGAGGCGTGAAGAGATGGCTTCTAATTCTAAGATAATAAAATAAGATATACATTTCTAGATATAAGCAATTTCAAACTTAGTTTGGTAACAATATACTTATCAGCAAATGCAAGCTATTAGTATCTCCCTACTCCTTCCACTATATACAAAAAAGTAAGTAAATCCTATTACCTGTGGGAAGAATGGAGCAATAACTGGTCCTGTAATTTCATCTTCTCTTTCAAGCTGAACATTAACATTAACCACAGCACCACTAAAAACATGTAAATAGAAATATTTTAAAAGAAAATAAAAATGCAAAACAAACATGTAATATGGTACAAAATCAAAGGTATTATAATATTCACTTCCTTTTACAACTACAATATGTACCTATAATCTGGTTCGCTAGGCCTTATTTTTGGAGTGATTATCAGTAGCATAATAATCTTTGCAACTGTATTTTGTTTGGTGTTTCTGCATCCAAATTAACAAAGAATAATTTGAATGCAGAACATTCAGAAATACATGGTGTGGTGGCATACATCATCACAATGATAACTAAAAGTAGATCCAATTTTTAAGTTACAAAAATGTTACATTTGTTTACTGCCTCAAATGAAACACACACACAAACTTGCATCAGTAAAACTGTTCTATTCTCTTAAGAAGCATCTTATTTTCAACATTCTTTTAGATTTCTCACAAAGAGCATTATTAACAAAAAAATATCAGAATGGTTATGTGAAGAAAACATGGAGTTCACGAACAGAAATTAAATCTTAATTACAATAAATAACAATGCAAACTGTTTTAACCAGTAAAAATTTCTTTTTAAACTAGCATATATCCACCAAATTGCAAACAGATTCAAATAAGTTGTATGGGTAATGAAAGCATGGATGTATTTCATTGTGGAATGGATACTTGAGAAAGTCATAGAGTGACAGACAAGTTTAACTGCCCAATGTGAAACCATTACGTGCTTTCAGTTGGGGGCCTGAGGCTTTGGTTAATTCTATTTAATACTTAAATTGTATTGTGCACCTCCATCACAGAGAATGTTCAGATTGATGCAATGGAATCATTCAGTTATGCCCGTGGCAGCTTAACAATCTGAAGACTTTCTCCAGCTGGACAGATCAAACATTATGCTTATAATCCCATCATGTAAAAAAATCTATGAATTATGAAACACACTCTAAGCCATGAGAAAAGATATATGGAACAAAACATGGGCCATATGAAGTTTATTTTTATTATTATTAAGAGAGACCTCCAGTGAGTAAGGGACTCATTGAGGGAGGCCACATACTACATGCATCAGCTGTCATACTTGTTCTTGAATTCATTCACACTGCTTGCACACAACATCCAATGGAAATCCATTCCAATCATGCACCACTCTATGGGAGAAAAATCTAGATCTCACTCCCTTCTTAGGAGAATTCATTCTCAGCTTCCAAAGATTCCTTCTGGTCTTTTCCTCACCCTCCATAAAATAAAAAATTCCATAAATTGAAATCCTGTATGACCCTTTCCGAAGTTTTAAGTCTCAATCATATCAGTCCTCTTTCTCCTGTTTGCTAGTGTCTGCAGTCTACAAATTCTCAATCTGTCTTCATAACCAGTATTCCACAATCCTGATATCATTTTCACAATAGAAACCAGGAGACCAAACCTGCACACAACAGTCCAAGTGAAGTCTTATCAGGGTTTTGTAAAGAGGCAAAATGACATCCTTATCTTTACATGTCAAAGTTCATTTTGACATTGCAATTATCTTTTGAGTTGTATTTGCAATCTTTGCTTACATGGCCCGTGAACTTCATATCTACTAACACTCCAAGTCTCATCAGTTTCTTCTAGCATAATCCCACCAATATAATACAACGTTGAATATTTAATCACACCAAAATGCATGACTTTACATTTACTAACAGACTGAAGTGACATCCATTTTCCCATGCCCACAATTCCAGCCTATTCAAATCATTCTGCAAGTAATGCATATCAGTTGCATTCCTGATTACTCCACCTATCTTCGCATCATCGGCAAATAGCTGTATGTTTATGTTGCCTGTCAAATCCTTCCCAATACATGTATAAGGTGTCTAGAGAAAACCTGTTCAATGCTATGATTATATAGCCTATATTTAAATTGTAAGTCAGTTGTTTTAAGGAGATATAGGAAGATGGCTAGATGTCATGTTGGAGGCTTAATGGATTTTTTTACAACACTCAGAAAGGATTAAAACAGAATTTAATACTTCCTATATTTTTTCTCAGTCACTGAGACATCTTCATGAGATCCTATGGGTTGTATCCAAGAAAAAACTTTGTAATCCCACCTACAACCACTCTAAGGGTGATTGTAGGTGGCCTGGAATGTAGGGTGGGACCTCTGGTGATAAGTGTTTTCCAAATCTCAGGAAGCTTAATGCAACTGTATTTATTAAGATTTGGTTGATTTCTGAGAGATGCTGCTGATTCTAAGAATTGTTTTTCTTTTTTGAATTTGCTGTAGTGGAGCATGGTGTTTTTTTCCCATGAGATCCTATGGGTTGTATCCAAGACATGGTCAGCAAGGCCTGACTGACCATAGTTGTGGTTGCAGTCCAAAGTTTGCCAGCTTACAGGAACATGGTACTTTATAAACTCCAGGCACTGAGAGAGGAGGGAGCTGATCTTTTTTAGAATGGATAAGGGTAGCAAGTTTGCGGTGAGGCTTAAATGCTGTGTGTAGGTTGTACTTGTTTAAAATCTTGGCTATTTTTTCGGATGTGCCACGGATATAGGGTATGGTGATGGCATTTCTAAACTCTTTCTGACGAGAAGACCGGGGAATGGAGGAGGAACTGATTATTTTTTTATACTGTGATCGCTGTAATCATTGGAGAGGAAAGTGTTGTGTATATGGTCAAGTTCTGTTGTAAGGCTGGTTTTCCACTGGAACAAAGATTGTGGGCTCTCTTGGTAAGAGTTTTAATAATGTCATATTTTGAGCAAGGTGGTGGTGGGAGAGTTTGTGAATGTATCTGCCTGTGTGTGGGTTTTCTATATACAGTGAAGGAAAGTGTACCATTAGGAAGGCATGTAACTAAGGTTCTAGGAAGGGTAAACAATTGTTTACCCGTCCGTAAACCTCACCATAAACAATCGGTAAACAAGAGTGTACACTATCCTACTATTCATTCAACATGGATCACATTATGAAGGAAAGTTGCATTAGTGCTTCAATTTCAAAGTTCACTGTGAGGAAGAATGCTGTTAAATAAGCAATTAGTCATGTGTTATTTTTTTTAACAAGTACCTAAGCCATCAATTTTCAAATGAAGGTAGATGTGGTAGTTTGTCTCTTTATGAGAAATGTAATAAAAAGTTGGATAAAGTGTAGGAGGAGGATCACAATAAATGAATGTACTCCCTTTATAGGTAATGCATCTGGATATAATTGTTTTCTGTTCTCATCAGAGTTGGAGAGGGTAAAAAGAAACACATCAGTAGCCCTACTCATGTGACACAAATACAATTAAACAATAACTTTCTGGTAAACAGTAAATCTGATTAAGAATATGAAATGCATCATTATATATGAAACACAGATTATACATTACAAAAATCCTACAAAAGTTATTTAAGATCAAATTAAAAATTTATTGATATGTCCCATGGAGCATTTGTTTTTCAAATATGATGCATCTCCTTTATAGGCTAAATTACAAAACAATAAAACTTTTGAGATCAATAACTTGATTATAGAATCTAAGCAAATTTCAAAGTTCACTGTGATGAAGAATGCTGCTAAATATGCAATTAGTCATGTGGTGTTTTTCTAACATTGCTTTCCCATTAGTACTAATGGGTAAGCAGCCACACGAGTAGATAATAGATAATCGGAGAGTTCTGTTCTAGTAACTGAACAGAGCACAATTTCATAGGCTTCCACCATCAAAGTAATGGTTTTACACTAGAAAATTAAAATCATTTACAAGCTACCACTTCTGTAAGTATCCATGTCAGAGAGGGATTTGAACTCAAAGCATGTAGGTCAGTAATCAGAATTAGACTTGAACAGGAGGATAGTCTGACATTAAATCAGTTGTAAGGCAAGTTAAACACTATCTGGCCAAGTGTATTTTTACTGACCAACCTACAGATTATGAGATCAAATGTCACTGTGACATGGATATTTTTGAATGTCTCTGAGTGGCAGATGATTTTCAATACCTGGTGTGAAGTAAATTGGAAAGAATATGGCATGTTTGGTTCCTGAGTTAAATGATCCTAATCCATACAAATTATTACTATAATAAATTATGAACCTGTCATTACAAGCATCATGCCATTAAGCCCAATATCAAATTCAGAAGTATTATGCTCAGTTCTTTATCCTAGGTTAGATTACATTATCTTCTGAAGCATTTGGCATGATGTAATCTTGGTATGAAAATAATAAGAAAAACAAAAAACTTTGAAAATAAGCAGGAAGCTGGATCACAATAAAAACAACTATGTTGTCAGTAACAAGCTTATAGAGCAATTAATATTTTAGCTATTTAATACAATTTTATGAAGAAGATGAACAATTAAATATGAAAACAGATAACAGAATAAACAAAACTGGTATGATGAGGTGCCAGTTAATTTAAGAGTTAGTTTAAAAATAACATTAAGACTAATCAAATTTAGTAAGCAAAAAATAGAAGTGTGAAAATGATTCGAAAAGTAATCTCATTGGAAGAAAAACTAGAAATAATAAAGAAAAAGGAACAAGGCGAGTCCAGAGCAGAGATAGGACAAGAACACAAAAATGGGTGAATCAGCCTTACCTTACAAAGAGAAAGGTAAGGCTGCTTCAAGTTCATCAAGCATGAACTCGAAATCAAAATATTATAGTGATTGAATTAGAGAGACTTCTGGTTACATGGATCGAAGATTGTAACCAAAAAAACGGATCCCGCTAAACCCTGGCCTTATTAAATCAAAAGCATCGTCTCTTTGTAACCTGGAAAGAAAGGCTATCAATGATGGAAAAGAAGAAGAATTCCATGATAGTGCTGGGTGATTTGAGCGTTTTTCAAAAAGATAAATAGCCTACATAATGTTCTAAATCACAGGAGAAGCTACAAGTGCAGATAAGGAGATATCCAGAGATTTTGAAGAAAATTGTGTAAGGAGACTATTGTGATCAACAAATATTTAATGTTGATGAAACCGGCCTTTTTTTGGAAGCGAATGCCTTCCAAGACTTTTCTAGCCAAATCAGAGAAATCTTGGCCTGGTTATAAAGTCGCAAATTCTAGCAATATGTGAGCCGTTTGGAAGCACATTCTTCCACATTGTGCAATTTTAGATTTTATTTTTAATTTATTACTCAAACATATTATATATATATATATATATTAGTATATGTATATTAGTATAATGCAATTTTTAGATTTTAGAGGCTTTTCAAATGAATCTAAGTTAATTAAATCTCATTCTGAGAAGTTGAGTGATTCCAACCTGCTAAATTTAGATACACAGCGGTGTTAGATCCTGAATGGACGAATTTTAAGAAAATATTCATTCAGAGTCTAACATAAGAATTTGGCTAATTCAGATAATACCTGGTTGACAGCACACAGTTATGAATTTATACTGTATAGGAAGTTGTGTAATAACATGTAAATCACATTAGAAAAATCTTGTAGTTGAAAACTAAACTGAGGGATTATCGGATAAATGAATTGGTAATAAGGAAATAGTAGTATAATCTTGTCCCATTAAGCTGTCTTAAACTTAATAAGTCACCAAAGAAGTTAAGAGTATGAGTGCAAAGGTCGAGTTACATACGCACGTATTGGCCGTAATGCCACAAGCTACAACATACAAGGAAGATGACGCAAGCGGGATTCCCTAGAATACAGCACCTAACGGCAGCTAGGACTTTGAGGATCATCTTGAGGGCATGAAAACTAAGGGTCATGTGGAAAAGAAGGGACGAAATATAAGGCAATGCGCACGATAATGCGAGGCTTTTTTTCTGGTTGTTCCTGACTTCACCTCGAGGATTCCTGACTAGCGGATGGAGTAGGGATGAGCAAGAGGGTCCCATAATGCCGGATAGCGGACAGGCATTCTGAGTAAGATGAACAAGATTCCATGATGAGTAGCACGTGAATCATCGGCCTACGCAGAAATTGTGCCAGTCGCCAGATGTCCCACTCCAGTAGGAGCAGAGACAACGCTGTAATGAGGCAGTGAGAAGTTCGAGTCCAGAAGAATGTAAAACGGATGGTGTAGTCGTAAGCCTATTGCAGAAGCAACCAATCAAAGGAGGACCCGAACAACACGTGGCCGTTAACAGACCTTCGGAAAAAGATTGGGTAACATAAAGACCTTTACTATGTGTTTGAATGAGACAGAATTTAATGTTAGATTATATTAAGTGGACTATAATAAGGATTTGTATTTTGAGATAGAGTAGTTCTGCTGAACAAAGGAATGTCAGGAGTGAAATTTTAGCTGCATGTGACTGAGATTATATGTGAATTTGTAATTTTGTAGATGATCTATACCAGAATAGTAACAGGTTGTGAAATGTTTTTTAATGTAGCATGCAATAAGAGTTTGATTTAGATTAACATAGTTAGCTAGTTTTAATGTTTTATAGTTTGTGTGTGATTAGCAATTTGATCTGTGAGTGTTTTGTTAAATTAGCATTGAGTAACTAACTTAGCAAGAGATTTTGAAAAGCTTAGTATCCTATTCCAATTATAGTTGTAAAGTGTAATTTGTTCCAATAAACATGTTTTGTTGTATATGCTGAGTCATGCCTAATTTCGAGAATTCAAATTACCACTTGCAAAAATTTAGAACCATAGCGGGAGGGAACTTAATGAAAGTGTTTGAGTAATAGATTATTGGCCACGATTGCAATTAGTACCAGTATCTATTTAGTGTATATTAGTATGAATGCCAATTAACCTAGGAATATTCCCTGAATTTTGAATAAGCTCATATTATAGGACTCTGGCTGGTGCAGCAATAAAAAATAAATTTGCCAGTGTCTGAAAAGGAAGCATTCCTAGGTAGAGTTGAGTAAGGCACTCTTAAGGAAGTATATTAGCATATTATATCAGTGAAGAAAGTAAGAAAGAAAAGATTAATAAATATAAAAGGAAGAGTGAAAGAAAGATACAAGTAAATAAAAAAGATATAACAATGGCACAGATAACGACTATATAACAGCGGGAAGATCCTGAAGAATATGAAGAAAATTTAATCACTGACAAGCCGAAAGAGGTTTTGCAGAAACAATTTGAAAATAGTTTTCGTACAATCGAAGTTTTTAAGCAGCAAAGCTTAGAAACTGACCCTGGTGAAGCGAGAACTAGTAAAATTTGCAGAAGAGGCAATAGGGCCATACCATTAGTTGTATAAAAAAAAAAAAGAACAGAAGGCCCGCCAAATTACGTTAGCTCAATTCTTTGTTAAGAAGCAGAATAATAAATTTATATTCTGAATATGTTTTATTGTCTTTCAGCTTCATGGTTTTCCTTTAACTAGGCCCTGAGACATACCCTAATTCTTTTATAAAAAAAAATTAAGAGTCAAAAAATAAATCTGAGGAACGAATTATACATTTTCCCATAGGTTATTACATTAGATTATTGTGCCTGTTTTAAAGAACGCATTAGGCACACTAATTGAGGGATTGCTGTACAAAGTTCCATGTTTGTGCAACATGTCTTACTATGATCAAGCTTGAGGATCACCCAATATCTGTCTGAAAGAATACAGAAAATATATATCTGCCAACACAATTATAGTCAGTGAGGTCTAACAGGCCATGCAATGGGCACCCTTAAAAAAAAACTACCATGCTTCAACACAGTGAATGCAAACAAAGATTTTTTTCTTTTTTTTTGGGGGGGGGGGGGATCAATGGATCTTAAGAACCAACCCAATCTCAATAAATATTGTTGAGCAGCTAAGTGCAGAAGTCAGGTTATCTTTCCAAAGTTGCCTTGGATAAAAGAAATGGAAACCAAGTGGATACAGACATTGGGCAATTATAAATGAAAACCATAGCTACTCACTGTTCTGTCTACAAAATATCTATGAAATGTTGCTGGAGAGAACAGCTAATTATTAAATGCAATTTATTTTATTTTAAATGTAACAAGCTATTAAAAGAATTTTTGGTACACTTAATGGAACAAAATTCTGAAGGTATACTGGATTTCTAGATAGGATGATGATGATGACATCATCCTACATATAATACCTTGTCTTTCTTGTACACTGTAAACTGGAGACTGTTTGATTCTTAGGTCAACTGAATTCTAGGATAGATACATTTGATCCCATTTGATAAGGTATCCCTTAAGTCAGTTAACAAGGGGCTCCAAAGAATAAATATATCATCCACATAGAACATTCACACTAGAGATGAGTAGTGCCTCAGGACGATGCAGAATGCAAGTGGTGCTCCCCATTTGATAAACTACTTGTTTCCTTCCTGTTATTTATTTTTAACTTTATTTTTTAACAAAGCCTACCATAACTCAGTAGATCAGACTGAGTACATGTGACACTTCATATATTTTATATAACTATCATATCAAATTAATTTTTCGATTCTATGCTTGCAAAATCTTTGCTACTGGTACAGATGTGTACCAGCAAGAAAATAGCCAACCTTATCCATTTATATAATAATAGGGGGTACGCTCCCCTGGCGCCCAACCCCAGTGTTCTGGACTGGTAGGCCGCTTCTCCTTGAATTCTGATGACTCGAATTTTGAATACTCGAAAGGGACCCCCCCCCCCCCCGTGCCTATGATGCCCAACTCCTGTGTTCCGGACTGGTAGGCTGGTTCTCCTTGAATTCTGATGACTCAAAAGGGGATTCCGTCCCCCCCTGGCGCCAAATCCTCTGAGTTCCGGACTGATAGGCCGGCTCTCCTTGAATTTTGAAGACACGACACTCAGGGTAGCCCCTGAGTTTCAAAAAACATGACATAAAAAGGCTTATCATTATATATATATAGGGTACATTAATTGTAAAATGCTACAACCTTTTGTGGGTGGAAATGTCATAAAAACAGTTGAAGCAGCTTGATGTTCTGATGTAACATAGTCAAGTCAGGTAATCACTACCAATTATATAGTCAGGTAGTCAAGTCAAGTAATCACTACCAATTATCCTACATTTCTAGTTTTCAAATGTTTATTTTCTGATGTAACAATATTCTCTTTCATATTATGTTTATTTATTTAATCAATTGCTTCTATAAGCTTCTCTTATTTCCAAAGCCATTTTTTCCCCTAAATAATCTTTTGAATGCAGTATAAAGTTAAAACAGTTGGCCCTCACAACATCAAACACTGTTAAACTCACTTGCTATAACACTATAACTATCTACTGAAAAGTTCTGAAACAAAGTCCCACATAACACGAAAGAAAATTCATCATAGTCAACTATCTACCATAACAGTCAACTGTATATTTTCATGTTAATTGTAATTGTGGTGATATTATAAAATGTGTCACATTTATCTTCCTACCTTTTTATGGAATCTTTATCTTGAACCTCATAAGTGAGTTCAATATTTGGATACCTATTGCAGAAGCGAGCAACATCTCCCATCTGTGTATCGGTTAACTGTAAAATTTTATTACGCTCATCATCCTCTAATTCCATGACATCAAACACTGTATCTACTCTTTTCTCGGTGCATCGTTTAACAATTTCAGAACTGAAATGGGGCAACTGTTTAAGGTACGAATCTTTACTCCACATAGCCTGAGTAACCATTTGTGCCAATTCCATAGCTGCTAGAGCTGGTGAAAGCCATCCATTGGAACTAAGTACATCTACACAAGCCTGAATGAGCCGAATAGCCTATAGAATAGAAATAAAGATATTATTGAATATAGCACAGAAAATCAGAACCATAAATATTAATTAATTCAAGGTATTATTAATTTTTATTAATAAGGCATTATTATGTTTCTTTAAAAGAAACATTACTATGCTTCTTTAAAAAAAGAAGAAAAAACAGTTAAATGATTCAAGTGATTTTGTTAATCAAGATACAGAGATGTCTATTGCATTCAAAAATCAAACTGTGGACTACAGATTGTCATGAATAGTACTTTTTAATTCTCTTCCCTAAATTTGCTTTTAAATTTAGGGAATATAAATTACAAATGCAATCACACCAAACTGAAAAAAAAAAAAAACTATGTAAACTAAAATAGGACTCATATTACACTCAAAATGCAATACTCAAGCGTAGTTTTCTACCAATTGTGCAAAGGAGAATCTGAGGTAAAAAAAAAAAAAAAAAAAGAAGACTGAAATGGGCAAAATGCAGCATACAAAAAAGTTTCCTACTACAGAAATGGCAGATGGACCTTCATGTCACTCATGAAGGCTACTTGGATGCAACTTCTATCCTTCCGCACTTCCTTATCCATATAATGTAACTGAAGCATCATCAAAGACCTGGAATGTTCTTTTCAAACACACAGCATTTATTTGCTATAGGCTCTTCTGCTTTTTATGTGTGGGAGTAATATTATATATATATATATATATATATATATATTATATAAAATAATAATCAAGGCAAATCATTTCCCACTATACAAGAACAACTGATGAATACCTCCAGTCCTGATGACCTCCTTTCCTTGTGTTAATGCTGAAGTGCTGGGAGGACCTCATAGGTTTAATGGATTACTGACAGCACTAGAAAGATTGAAAACTATTTTAATGCTTCCATGGAAACATTAAAAAATAGTTATCAATCTTTCCTAGTGCTTTCAATACTCCATTCATTAAACCTCCAACATGACTCCCTTTCCTACTGTGGTCAAAGATTTGTTCCAGAATATTACAATCCATTCTATATACTGTCTCTACAGTATTTCATACTCAACTAGTATGTATCCTACATTATGGAAGCAAGACTATATTCAGTCCATTCCAAATCAAAAAAAAAAAAAAAAAAAAAAAAAAAAAAAAAGAGAGAGAGAGAGAGAGATAAAAGTCAGCTATCAAACCAGCATCCCAATGAAGTTCCTTGTGATAAAATGGAGGTCATTACAGTTAATACCTTCACCATCTGGAATCCCACAATTCATTCAGTTATACAGTTTCTATCTTTGGAATTCACAGAAAACGTGTCAGTGAAATGACTAACCTTTTAGACAAAAGCAATGGAAAGGTTTGGAGAAATACAAGTGGTTGATCTCCTTTACCATTTCTATAACATTTAAACTGATCACATAAAGAAGTTTACTTATCAAACTATCATCTACCTTTCTCTCGCTAATTGGGAGGCCGGTTTCCTCTTCGGTTATTCATTCACTGTGTCATGACGAATAGTTTCCCATCTTCAGAGTTCACCCCCCCCCCACCCCCCCCCCCCCCCACCCCCCCCCCCCCCCACCCCCCCCCCCCCCCACCCCCCCCCCCCCCCACCCCCCCCCCCCCCCACCCCCCCCCCCCCCCACCCCCCCCCCCCCCCACCCCCCCCCCCCCCCACCCCCCCCCCCCCCCACCCCCCCCCCCCCCCACCCCCCCCCCCCCCCACCCCCCCCCCCCCCCACCCCCCCCCCCCCCCACCCCCCCCCCCCCCCACCCCCCCCCCCCCCCACCCCCCCCCCCCCCCACCCCCCCCCCCCCCCACCCCCCCCCCCCCCCACCCCCCCCCCCCCCCACCCCCCCCCCCCCCCACCCCCCCCCCCCCCCACCCCCCCCCCCCCCCACCCCCCCCCCCCCCCACCCCCCCCCCCCCCCACCCCCCCCCCCCCCCACCCCCCCCCCCCCCCACCCCCCCCCCCCCCCACCCCCCCCCCCCCCCACCCCCCCCCCCCCCCACCCCCCCCCCCCCCCACCCCCCCCCCCAGGAAGAAAATTAATAGTATATTCCGAAAAAGGAATCGTGGAACTTTTAAGTTTTAATGTGGATAAATAAAAGGGAAATATTGCTATAGATCGTTTTAAAAGGATTATTGGAGGAAACGCTAATTGGAAGATTTATAGTAGATTCCAAAAGGAAATCGTAGAACTGTAAATTTTTTTAAAGTGGAAAAGTTAAGACTGTCATTAAGTATAGTGAATAAAAGAAGAATTTGCTATTTATTCTAAAGGAATGTTTGAGAAAACTTTGATTAAGAAGTTTCATCAGTATTAAGGACGCCTGATCTGACTATTATTTCTACTAAAAAGAGACAGAATTAAGTCAGGAAGATTTTTATGTGTGCCACATGAGTGATGAAAAAGGATCCTGTAAAATGAAGAATAGAGTCACATATCTTTTGAAAAGGGTCTTGACAGAGAGAGAAACTGGCTATGAACATTTTGTCATTTTGAAAACAAAGTGTTTAGTCTTAAGTGTAAGTTTATTTTAAAAAGGCCTTGGATCCAATTAATTTGTAGTTATAGTTATGTAATATTGTTTGAAGTATATATATATTGTTTTTGTTTTATTAAATGTGTTTGTTTTGTATTTGGTCTTGAGTCAGTGATCATCGGATTGTGGAAGAAAGAGTTAAGATCACTGCACCAATTGGAGTGAACCCTTGTGCACATAATAACATATAGGTACACTCGGAATAAAAAAAATAATTGTTAGAAACAGAGATCATTCTCTATGGTAGGATTAATATTAAGATATAATATATA
Source organism: Typopeltis vanoorti (assembly GCF_054136105.1). Lineage (NCBI taxonomy): Eukaryota > Metazoa > Arthropoda > Arachnida > Uropygi > Thelyphonidae > Typopeltis > Typopeltis vanoorti. The sequence goes on from NC_143553.1 coordinate 1,220,987, forward strand.
TGAATATCTGCTCTATATAAAAATCCACCAATTATTAACAGAATCATTTCATTTATATAGAGAATAAACACTTCCAAAATTCTAAAACACAGTAGTTTGTGCATATTAACATTCCTTTCTTTTAAGCTTACACGGTGATCCAAATGCATTTTTGAAAATTATGGAGACAACTACTATGTTTGAATAAAAACTTAGTTTAATATAACTAAAATCTACATTTGACGTTTCAACCTTTATGTCAAGGTCATCTTCTGGAGCATACAACTATACACAGAAAACAAGCTACACTACAATCAAGCTGGTTTGTTAAAGATACTGACCAAAACCGCTACAACAATTGTTGGCCTGACCTCTGGTGAAAAAAAAAAAATATATATATATATACATCAACTAGAGTCCTATTGTTAGTGTTATCTGTTGGTTGTAGAAATACATTGGGCGCAACAACAAGTATCTATCTACATACGTATATTAACATCATGATTATACTTGTACATTCCAGCCAGTTGGTATGGAATGGTTTCTAATACTAGTTGAAGATTGGTTAGAGTCCTGACTTATGCTGGATCTTATATATTAGGTAGGCTGAATGTGTGCCATCCAGATCCTTGGAATTTTCATGCCATCTTTGTTGTTGATATTTGGGTGGTTTATCAGGATTTCGCAGGCTTCCTTAAATTTCCTTTCATACCAGGTTTCTGTGGTGTAAAGAGCGGGTGCTTTTTCCAGTTGATTTGGTGTAAGGTGTTGAGCATGTGGTCTGAGAGGCCTGCTTCACCATAATGGTTATATTTAATGTGCTCTTTCTTGCGTATGGGGATTGTCCATCCTGTTTCACCAATGTACGGTAAGTTACAGGTGCAGTGGATGCAATAGACTCCAGGATGTGCTAATGGAAGGAGAGGATCCTTAGAGGAGTTGAATATGGTTTTAAGTTTAGTGGGTGGTTTAAAGGTGACATTGAGGTTATAATGTTGTAGGATTCTGTTGATTTTTTCTGATAACCCTTTAATGTATGGGATGGCTATGGTTTTACTGTAATCTAGATTCGTTTTTGTTGTTTTTTTATGGAGTATTTTATTAATAGTATTTTTGTTATAGCTATTATTTATGAATGCGTTGCTGACGATTTTTAGCTCTTGTTTTCGATTTCGATGGTAAATTGTATGCGTTCGTGTTGTTTGTTCAGGTGGCTAAGGAATGTGTTTAGCATTTGTCGTCCGTGCGGCCAGATCTCAAACATGTCGTCAACATATCTAAGCCAGACGGTCGGTCTTAGCATGGCGGAATCAAGAGCCTTTTGCTCAAAGGTTTCCATGTAGAAGTTAGCGATGGGGGGGGGGGGGAAGAGAGATAGTGGTGAGCCCATGGCTGTACCTTCTTTTTGTAGGTAAAATTTGTTTTGCCACACGAAGTAACTGGACTGTAGTACGTGGGCAAAGGGGGCCATAATGTCGGGCGGAAATTTGTTCTGTAGTAGGAGAATTGTGTCATTGATGTGACATTAGTGAAAAGGGCAGAAATGTCGAAACTGACTAAAAATCATCTTCGTCGAGTGTTATGTTTTTAATTTTGTTTATAACGTGTTGTGTGTTTTTTATGTAGGAGGGGGAATGACCTACCAACTCCTTAAGTGTTGCTGCTAATTTCTTGGCTAAGTGGTAACTGGGACTGTCTATTCCTTTCATGATTGGTCGAAGGGACACATTTTGTTTGTGTATTTTCGGGACCCCATATATTCTGGGGGGGGAGGGCGCAGTGGGGTTTGAGTTTTTTTAACTGTGTCTGGTAGCCAAGAAGTGACGGACTTGAGTAGTTTCTGTTTTATCCTTTATCCTTTTTGTTGGGTTATAATTTACCAGCTTATATGTGTTGTTATCGGCTACTAGTTGATTCATCTGAAGTACGTATATTGACCTGTCAAGGACGACAGTGGCATTGCCTTTATCCGATTTCGTTATTATTATGTTTTGTTTGGCTTTTAATGACTTAATTGCTGCTAGTTCTGTTTTTGTGAGATTGTTCTGTATGATTTTCTTAGTGTTCAGGACATTACTAGTTTCTAATCGTATTTTATCGGCTATATTGTTAGGTAGGGACCTGATGCCTCTTTCTATGTGGTAGATAAAATCCAATTTGTTTACCTTTTTAGGTGCTATTGCGTAGTTAAGTCCTTTATTCAGAAGTGTAAGTTTGCTGTTGTTCAGGGTGTGGCTTGATCACATGGTTCTTGCTTGCCGGTGGTTGGTCGCTCCTTGTCTCCCTTGTTTGTTGTTCATTGTTGGTGTTTATCGGGGAGGAGGTCTTCTGATTGGATGGATTCCTGTGATTGGCCGCCATATTTTGATATTTTGCCGTTGTTTCAAACTGTGGAATTTGGTCTCGAGTTTTTCTTTATTCTTTTCCAGGGTATATTTGGCCGAATTGTCAGTAATTCTTTCAAGTACTTGTAGAATGTCTGGATTAATATAGTTCGATAGTGGTCCTCTCAGACCACGCACTCAACACCTTACACCAAATCAACTGAAAAAGCACCTGCTCTTTACACTATACAAAAACCTGGTATGAAAGGAAATTTAAGGAAGCCTGCGAAATCCTGATAAACCACCCAAATATCAACAACAAAGATGGCATGAAAATTCCAAGGATCTGGATGGCACACATTCAGCCTACCTAATACATAAGATCCAGCATAAGTCAGGACTAACACCAATCTTCAGCTAGTATCAGAAACCATTCCATACTGTTATGTCTTGCCGTGTGCGCCATTTTATGTCATTGCTCTTCCTAAAATAATTTACTTCCCTTTATGACTTTTCCTCTCTACAATAACTACAAGACTTACAAAATTTCCCTGACTCTAATATCTGTATCACTTCTTATGTGTTCATTCTATAAGGAAAGCAATTCTTTATCTCTAGTCGATTCCTAATTTTACTCACGTGCTTACCCTGACTGTTAAAGGTTATTCCTTGCTAAAAGAAACGAATCCTCTAATTTCTTTCTGGGGCCATCTCCTCTTCAGATATTGACAAATTTATTTTTTAAAGCTGCGCCAGCCAATATCTTAGAATAGAGGAGACTCTTATTCAGGGAGACTTTTCCAGACTCTTGGTGCACATAGGTGAATAAATTTAGTGCTTATACTCATAAATCAAACGCTTTACTGTGGCTAAGTAAATTCTGGTTTGCAGTCGTTCCCCCCCCCCCCACTTTGGTTCAGATTAATGAGTGGTAGTTTTGGTTCATATCTCAGGCAAAACTCAGGTATAAAAGAAAAAACATATTTATTGGAATCTAAAGACATAATATACACTTAGACCAATCTCACTTTTAATTAGTTCAATGACATGCTAAATCAAACTTTTTCAAACTGATTAATACTCTAATACATGAACAATAAATCCTTCTTTTGAGTTAGAGACTTAACACACATAATATACACATTATACACTTCTACCAAATTTTCTACCTACTATTTTAGTCTTGCATAATAAACTAGTCACAATCATCTATAATCATTCCTAACAACGTCTTATGTGTGTAGAGGCTTAATAGATAGGACTTTAGTGTCACCCATGTGGTTGGACATCTATGGGGATTACAAAAACAATTAATGTAACATATACACAAATAACAAACAATACTGATCCCCATAGATGTCCTAGTGACTAGGACGAAATATAGGAAGTATTAAATTCTATTTTAATTCTTTTTGAGTGTTGTAAAAAATCCATTAAGCCTCCAACACGATGTCCTCACAGCACTTAAGCCTCTACACACATATTCTAATCATCCATGGAGAAGAATTAGCACGCAAATCCAAGCAATACGGTAAGTCAAAACTACGACTATCTAGGCAACTAAATAGGCTGGCCTTTTTAAAACGATGTCGGGATACAAGAGTGATACCAAACTGCGTTAAAATGAAGATCAATTTCCATTCCAAAAAAGCACTTCGTATATATAACCGTGCCAGCCGGGCATTACTCCGCGAGCAAATCGCCTCTACACGTGCTACCATCGCAGTGACGAATGCCACCATTGGCTCCTTACATTCGGAGCTCTCCACCATTCTTAACCCTGAACTTTGGTCGATTCTCTCTCGCATTTCGGAAACTTCCGCACAGAGAGAATTCCAAAAAATAAAAAATAAACACATCAAGAAATATAGCAACCTTGTGAAAAACAAACCACAACCACAAATTCAACCGCTCCAGACAGTAATAAACCTCTCTTCCAAAAGGCTCAACGACGATGCCGTCAGCGCCCTTTGCCTCGGCCGTAATTTTGCCGCCGCTCCGAAGGAAGTGCCGGTGCTTGACGTAATGGTGAACATCGAACGGGGAATCGGTCGCTTACCGTCGGAGATAGCTAACAACATCAGACTTGACGTAGCCAACATCCTCGCGCATTCTTCGCTGCCAAAAAGTAATTTATCATATGCCCAACGTACAGCTCTCCTGAAACTACGTAAAGAAAAAAGTATCGTCATCACTAGAGCGGATAAGGGTAATGCCACAGTCATTCTTAATACCGGTGAATACAATCGTAAAATGAACATTATCCTCTGCGATCGCGCTACCTACATCCCGCTAGAACACGACCCCACAAAAACACAAGTTAAGAAACTAAAAATCTTACTCAAAAAAGTATCTTCCTGGCCCCCCTGACGTCACGAAAAAACTTAAAACCTTTCTGGTCCCGTCCCCCCCCGAATATACGGTTTACCAAAAATCCACAAACCCAATTCCCCACTCAGGCCTATAGTAGATGCCACCAATGCACCTTGCTGTAGACTATCTAAACAGCTGGCCAACTCTCTGATCCCCCTCACCGGAAGGTCCCCTTCCTATATAAAAAACTCGACCCACTTTAAAGCCCTCACAGAAAATTTAACCTTGAATAAGACAGACATATTGGTAAGCTTTGATATCTCCTCTTTGTTTACCAATATTCCCTTAATTGACACCTTATCTCTTAGAAAACGTTTTTCCCTCTGACATCTTAGATCTCTTTTCCTTTGCCATTTTCCTTTCCCCCCCTCCCCAACTTGCCAATTTCTATATGGAATATTTCGAAAAACGAGCCATAGACTCAGCCCTACTCAAACCTTCTATCTGGCTAAGATATGTAGATGATGTGTTCTCTATTTGGCCTTATGGCCCAGACACGTTAGACTACTTCCTCAGTCATCTCAATAGTCTACATCCAAGAATCCAGTTCACTATGGAAAAGGAAAAGAACAATTGTTTACCCTTCCTAGACACCTTAGTCACATGCCTGCCTAATGATACACTTACCTTCACCGTATACAGAAAATCCACACACACAGGCAGATACATTCACAAACTCTCCCACCACCACCACCCCTCTCAACAATATGGCATTATTAAAACCCTTACCAAGAGAGCCCACAATCTTTGTTCCAGTGGAACTGCCCTCACTACTGAGCTTAACCACATACACAGCACTTTCCTCTCCAATGGCTACAGCGATCACAGTATCAAAAAAATAAACAACTCCTCCCCCATTCCCCGTCCTTCTCGTCAACAAGATTTTAAAAATGCCATCACCATACCCTACATCCATGGCACATCCGAAAAAATAGCCAAGATACTAAAAAAGTACAACCTACACACAGCATATAAGCCCCACCGTAAACTTGCTACCCTTATCCGTTCTACGAAAGATCGGCTCCCTCCTCTCTCTCTGCCTGGAGTTTACAAAGTACCCTGTTCCTGTAAGCTGGCGTACTTTGGACAGACAGGCAGATCAGCATCCATCCGTCTAGAGCAGCGCTTCCCAAACTGTGGGCCGCGGCCACCTTGGGGAGCCATAGGTTTTGTTGAGGGGGGCCGTGAAATAATGAAAACAAATTTAAAATGTTTTAAGACTGAGTATTTTTTTTTATTTTAAAAGAAACGTATTTAACTTTTATTATTTATTATTTCTTTTTTGTTATTTTTTTATTTTAATATCAAGAACTGTTGATATTGACTTTATATACATATCAAAACTCGTTTTATATTATCACTGTCATCCAAGCTAGTTTTCTGTTACCAATAAAAGTTTCACATATACTTCACACATGAAAAAAAGCTTAAACAAGTTCATGTGGGGAGATAGTAACTCGCTTGCAGTGGTAAACAACATGCCTCCCTAACAGCCACTATACTGCAGAGGCAATAAAAACAAGTACTTTTATTATGCCAGTGAATATGGTATGAGCAGTCTGTGTAATATATTTCTCAACAAATAGTGCAATTAGAGACAACTGGGATAAAAACACACTAATTAATGAATCACATGTCCCCCCTCATACAGAAACTATGCTGTATAGACTGAAACAAAACCATATGTTGCATGGGCAAACACAGTATCTAACTAAAAACTATTGTTTTTAATTAGATGTGTGTGAGTTCGATTTCCCAAGGCAGCAATAAAATTCAACCGAACGTGTTAAAATTCATAAAAGTGTTACACCTAAGTAATATATATATATATATATATATAACGAATGTTATGGCAGTTTCACATATGGAATTCGGTTGAAGAGCGTTAGTATTTCAACTCAATTGTCAGCTATGCTTTTATCTTTCGGTTGCGCGATCTTTTGTTAATACCGCATCAATCATATGCATGTTTTAATAACCTGCCTTTGCTGTCTGTTTCGCGTTAGGCTTGATTACCACAAAGGGAGAAAAGTCACAAAAGAGAAAAATGTTCCTGGTCCGGGGATTCCCTTATTCAGGTAATATTCACTAATTTCATGTTATCAGTCTGTGGTGATATTATTTGATCTATTCTACGTTAAAAAATTTAACCCTGAGATGGATAAGTGGCTGATAAAAAATAAAAAAAAAATCCCGCGCACAATCAGAAGCAGAAACAGACTCAAAAAAAGGACAGTATTTCATATTTTACCAGAACAGCCCGCATCGTCTTCAGAACCAAACGGTAAGAAGCAAAAAATGTAATATATGCATTTGATTTTTGCAATATTCGCTGTGTATGTTTTGTATTGAATATAAATACAATAAACATTATAATAATATACCTCTCTATTACAATTTTGTTTCGAGGGGGCCGTGAAATATTTTAATTTTTGCAAAGGGGGCCCCTGACATCCAGAAGTTTGGGAAGCACTGGTCTAGAGGAACACAAGTCGTACATCTTCAAACACAACTATGGCCATTCAGGCTTGGCTGACCATGTTTTGGACACCACCCACAGGGTATCATGGAAGAAAACCACCATGCTCCACCACAGCAAATTCAAGAAAGAGAGACTTTTCTTAGAAGCAGCAGCTCTCAAAAACCAACCAAATCTCAATAAATACGGTTGCATTAAGCTTCCGAAGATTTGGGAAACACTCGTCACCAGAGTTCCCACCTTACATTCCAGGCCACTTACTACTGCCCTTAGAGGGCGCTCTACCTAGATAGGACTTTAGTGTCACCCACGTGGTTGGGCTTAGTATTGTTTGTTATTTGTGTATATGTTACATTAATTGTTTTTGTAATCCCCGTAGATGTCCTAATGACTAGGACGAAATATAGGAAGTATTAAATTCTATTTTAATTCTTTTTGAGTGTTGTAAAAAATCCATTAAGCCTCCAACATGAATTTGTCTTATGGATATCAGCCACTGCTAAATAATCACTTAAAGTTCTCAAATACTGTCCATACTCGATTAATACACTACAATGATCTTTCCCTTTTTTCGACGGGGTAATTATACAACAAAATCTGTACTTTACCATTTCTTGGGGCATGGTCTCCAGGTCCGTCTGAACTGTCCTTCTTTGTTTGAATTAACTTTCAATTCTTCCATAAGCCTGCGTCCACGTGGTGGGTCACTATGGTCATCAGCTTAAACTATGCTCTACACCTGGCGTTTTCCCCTCGTCTATTCTCGATATGTTTCAGGCTATCCTCGTTTCTAGCTGCCGGTTCATAATATACGTCCGTGATAGTATTCCGTCGGAACTTTCAGCGAAGGCAGTATGAGCCGACATCTCACACTTTAGTACTGGCAGAAATTCAGACATCGAGGGGAAAGGCGCACCCTCCGATATCGAACTATTGCCAAGAAACACCATCAGGAGCCACCGGTCTACGAGAGAAGTCAAATCATCAGCAAAACAGGCGAAAAAAGTCTTGAGAAAGGGGTGCAAACCCTTTTTATTCTCTCTTCACTTCCCCCTTTTTAGCACCCTCTTACTACTTTCTGCGAACTTTTCCCACCCGCTACTTTCTTCGTCCGCGGCAACTTCGGCACATCGCGAGATCATAGAAGCATCTTCCGGGAAATGTGCGTTGCCTTCCGAGATTGCCAATGCCTCAGGCCCGCCCGTGACCTTTGGACTAATGTTTACATCTAATTTACCCATTCATTGTATACATGATGCATTTCATATAATATTAATTTATACACGAAGTTCTTTACATGGTATTACAATTCTACTAAAAGGAGGTAATTCTATTTCTATTTACAGTTAGTACTTTATTTCTTCTGTTTGAGTACAAGTTTTTTTTCTCAGCTGATTTTTCTGACTTGTTAAATCCTGAATGAATTGTTTCTTTAACAAAGCGTTCATTCAGGATGTAACAATACCAACTGGGCTGGAATGTACAAGTATAATCATGATGTTAATATATGCATATAGATAGATACTTGTTGTTGCGCCCAATGTATTTCTACAACCAACAGATGACTCTAGCGTTGATGTATAATTTTTTTTTTTTCCCACCAGAGGTCAGGCCAACTGTTGTAGCAGTTGGTCAGTATCTTTAACAAACCAGTTTGATTGTAGTGTAGCTTGTTTTCTGTGTATAGTTGTATGCTCCAGAAGATGACCTTGACATAAAGGTTGAAACATCGAATGTAGATTTTAGTTATATTAAACTAAAGTTTTTATTCAAACACAGTAGTTGTCTCCATAATTTTCAAAAATGCATATTAACATTCATTTAAATTAACTGCATCAGCAACCAAATCATCAACCAGATGTCATTAAATCAGAAAATCTGAACGCTTTTTCATCTTTTTGAACATTATTTGTGAATATGATAGAAAAAAAAAAAGGAAAGTAATTCTTCAACCAACATGCTGCAGGTTCGAATCCAATCATGGGCACAGATGTTTGTAACCATCTTTAATTAAGTGGGAGAGAAATTTCATCACACCCAATGTGAAACCACTGCACTGCTCATTGGCGACTTGAAAAAGTTCATATTTGGTCTCTGGAACATGGTTTCCAGCTTATGCAAAAATAAATACATTTTAAAATATGAAAAAAGAAAACACAGTCAGTCCTTAACTTATGGTGGAGTTCTGTTTTGATGATGTAATTGTATGTCAAATATTTCTTAAGTTAGAAATCACTATATGAACCATAAAGGTGTGTTAACTGTCAACATGCTCAAATACTTAAATGTGCAAGTTTGTTTTGTCATTTTTTAAAACTAATTTTAATCTTTGTTTATAGTGAAATAACAAATGTACAAATTATAACATATGTTCAGTAATAATGAAACATGCAGTAAAGAGCTTCTGTGCACTAACCAGTAAAATAATCAGTTGGAAAATCACAAAACATGAATAATTCTTCAAAGTTGCTACTGCTTTACTAATCTGATAATTCAATACAGAAAGCAAGGAAGATCAGATTATGAACAAATTTTTCAGATTCAGGAATTGTATTAAAGTGTTTTGAGGATTGTTCAAAATCTGTACATTACATCGAACTTAGTCTGCACAGTTTGCCTTTTCTTGTGTGCATAAATTTCTCTTTAGCAAGCAATCACAGCTTGCATCATTCTGCCTACTTTGTTAAATCTCTCCATCTTGGGGATCCACCTCCTCAAACAATCAAATTGTTCTTTTGCAACTTCCTGTGATTCTAGTTCTATAAGTAGGTCTTCCACAGATTTCACCAACTGCTCTACACCTTCATTGTCAACCTCCAACTCTTTAGCTAGTGGCACTATCACTACCTTGGTAGTGTCACCAACCTGCTGTCAGACTTTATCAAATCCTATGTGTGAACTTATATTTTTCAGCAGCTTCTTCCAAACATCACTCACATACTCTACTGTCACTTTCCTTCGTGGTGCATCTACATCCTTTCTAGAATGCAGGATATTATATTCTCTCCAAAAGTACGAATATTTGCTTACCCTCAGTAGCAGCAATAACATCCTGTTCCATGGGTAATAGGATCGAGGTGGCATTTAGTGAATGTATTAATAGGATGGCCATCATAAGTATGAGTGATTGTAAGTCGAGGACTGACTGTGTATAAAATTACAATTAAAAGAAAATCTAACAGCATACAACCTTTATGTGGGTGGGAGTGTCACATAAAAATATAAAAGAAAAGGAGAAAAGAAAATAAACTAGCTTGATTATAACAATTTGTTATTTGACCATACATGTACCAAAACTTACTGACAATCTTTCCTTTTTTTAACAACTAAAATCTCCTCTACTAATAACAGAATTATATCTAGTAGGCTAATATTACTGAAGAATATTTTAGATCACTACCATATACAGAAATATTCATAACAGCTATATTCGATTTTTGTTTTTAAAGTGTGTATTATTAAATGATGATATATTAACACAATGGTGTAGTGATTTATGGACTTAAGAAAAAATAAATAAAATAAAACAAAAGTAAATAAACAAATAAAAAATAGTAATTTTTTGGTTGACAAAAATACATCTTTGCATTATATAATATGTAATCTACAGAAAAATAATTCCCGAGATTCCAGGAGTGCATTTTCATTAAATTTTAGGACTAATCAGAAATGGCTCAAAAACTGATTGTCCTGGCAAACTAAAAAATGTTGGCGATGAAATAATGAAAATGCATTCATTGTACACCATTGCACATAAAAATATTCATTGTATGTTTTATGTATAATACTTACTTGACGAAGCAGATTATCCTCATGATGCCTTATGGGTACACTCTCATATTCTGCAGCTGAACTTATAATTTCAATGAGTCCTCTTATTTTGGTTTTAGCATTCAAGGACATGCTGAACAGTTCTACATGAAAATGAACAAAACTATGTCAAAATCCATATATAGTTATAAACAAAAATATCCAGCAATAAGAAGCACATAAAATGACTTCTGACAATTTTCAAATATCTAATATAAATTCAAATGAGAGAAGTCTTCATAAACAAAAGCCTATTACATTATAAGATCCTCAAGGAAATGATGATTACAGTAGTTTAATCAGATCAAACAGCTTCCTTTGCTGAATGGATGTCACTGAGCATGCAATGCTCCTTCATGCCACTGTAAGCCAAATCTATTAAGATCTTTCTCTAAGGTTTACACAATGGTCAGCATTCATTATGTAGAAAGTACAATATATATCTTGGAGTTATTTCATCATTCTTGTTGAGATTGGGATGATGAATCAGTATCCCACAAGCTTGTTTGAATTTTCAAACGAAGTTTTGGTACGGTGTGGGGACTTGGCGTTTTTCCAATTAAATCTGTGGCATTTTTGAAAGGCACCAAAACTTGGTTCTAAAGAAAATTCAAAAAGACTTGGCAGATGCTGATTCATCAACCCAATCTCAACAAGAATGATGGATTATCAAATTCCATCAAAGGGACAAACAGTTTGTTCCTTTGATGTTTTCAGTGGACAGAATCTAAAGATAACAGAACTGTACAGTAATAATTGATGTAGTTCATTTTTAATTTTTATTATTAACTTTTTAAAAAATTAATTCCCCTTCTTTCTTTCTCTCATTGAGATGGTTAACAAAGCAGTTACACTACAGCTTATTTATGTGTATTGTGATGTAACATGTGTTTCAGTTCATATATACGTATTCCAGATGATGATCTTGATACAGAGGTTGAAAAGTCAAGTGTTATTTTTCTCAGTTGTAAGCAAAGTAATTGCTCTAACACATGTGTTTTTGTTCTATACAAGCATGGTCTGAAAAGTTCTCAGCCTAACAATGAAAAAAAAAAAACGAATTTATAATTTCAAAATTATTTTTATTTTTCAACATAACCTCCCTTAAGACTAATACATTTATTCCAGCAATGCTCCAGCACCATTATCCCATCCATGTAGTGGTTTTCAGTAAGATCTGCAAAATACCTCTCTACAGCTGCAATCACCTCTTGATTCGAAGAAAAACACTGACCAGCAAGGAAGAGTTTTAGTTTTGGGAAGAGACAGAAGTCAGAGGGAGCCAGATCTTTGGATTTTTGGAATAGGGTGGATGTTCCAACAATTCACAGTGCAGATCGCTTAATTTTCCCATTGCAAAACACCTTTGTGGGCAGGTGCATTGTCCTGATGAAAGATAATTTTTTCTTCTGCAAACCGGGTCATTTCTTATAAATTTTTTTTTGTCTAGTCTGGTTAAAAGATCGGAATAATATTCCTTGGTTATTGTTTTACCCTTTTCAAGATAATTAATAAACAAAATGCCTTTATCATCCCAAAACATCGATGCCATGACTTTTCCTGCCAATGCAACCAACTTTGTCTTCTTTGGCACTGAACAACCGGATTCTGTCCACAGTTTTGACTGCTGTTTGAATTCTGATGTATAATGATGAATCCAAGTCTCATTCACAGTAATAAATCGACACACAAATTCAGTTTTATTCTTGTTAAAGCACTCCAAGAACTGTTCAGAGATTTCATGCGAGTGTGTTTTTGATCTGCTATGAGTAAACGCGGCACCCATCTTGCATAAAGCTTTTTCATTTGCAATTCTTCATGCAAAATATATCCTACACATTCTTTTAAAATGCCTACAGTCTCAGCAATTTCACGCACTTTGACTCGACCATCATCCAATACTATATTGTGCACTTGATCAATTTCTGGTGTTGTTACACTTTTTGGATGTCCTTCATGTGGATCATATTCAAGGATGGTACGGCCACGTTTAAACTCGGCAGCCCATTTCTTAATTGTTGAAAACGAAGGAGAAGAGTGCCCATAAACTTTTATGAACTTTGAGTGAATTTCTTTTGGTGTTAAACCTTCTTTTACAAAGAATTTTATAACTGCATGATACTCAATTTTATCCATTTCAAGGGATACAGACAACATTTTTGCTTCATATAACTGTATAAAACAAACTACTTGATGGAATTACTTGCAATTTCACATGGAATGCTTATGACAGATATACCAACTTGGAAAAAAAAATCTTACCGATAGTGTCAATCTATCTTATTCAGAGCATGTCTCTTTTCCTAACACTTTCCAAATCATTTAGCATAATATTCTTCACCAAGTGAACATCGTGTATTCTGACAACATGCCAAACCATCACAACCCATCGCTTACACAGAACAGTGCTAAAAGGTGGATACCCACCATTCCTCTGATGTATCCCACCACTATTCATGAAATCAAACAATTCTGTTCCTGAGTCGATCCTTAGACACCATTTATTATAATTAGATAGTTCCCAGTTCTTCCCTTGCAAAAGTCCTCTCATTACAAAATCAATTACATGACAAAGTTGACAGGATATATCTGTCTTATTTCAGATGTTATTTTCAACCACGTGCTAATGCAAGCATCACTGTTATAATACAAAGCAGTCATAATACTAATGAGTTTGTCAAGTATTTCCAAAGTTCTTACAATATAACATAAATTTTGACTATCAACTGAATCAAAGGCCTTTTTGAAGTTAATGAAATGTGATCAGGGGGTTTCAGAAATTCTGGATATGAGGATAACAAATAGAAGCACTATTAATAGATTGTGGGGCAGAAGTCCTAAGGTCATCTGCACTAGACCTCACATTCTCTGCAGCAGAATACTGTGTCCTCATCTAGGAAAGAAGTGTGCACACTACCCAATTAAACTCTACCATGCACACAATTTGTAGGACACTGAGAAGCACCCCTCTCCCTTGGTTGCCTATCCTATCCAACATTGCTCCACCAAATATACGGAGAAGACAAGCCTCAATTAAAGAATTTAATAAAGTAATGAGCAACCGGCTCCTGCCCTTGCACCGGACTCTCAAAAATCCATCTAGTCTTCGCCTAAAATCAAGAAACCCTTTCTAGTTCATGGACAAACTCTCTTCAGTTGCCTTATCATCAATATCTAACATGTGAAGAGAAAACACTGGTCCAACAATCTCTCAACAAATGGCTTCCTGGTTGAAGATCTCTGTGCTCCGCAGCCTGGTTTTGCTCCTCCTAGGAAGATTTGGTCATCTGTCAACAGGATCAGAACTAACCAGGGATGGATATCTACTACACAAATGGAAACTGTCAGACTACCCTTATTGTGACTGTTTCCCTCCCCTAGCCCAGACAATCATTCATATTGTGAATGACTGCCCAAAGTGCTAATTTCATGGTAACCTCCAAGACATCCATGAGGTGACGGATTAGGCCCTGGATTGGCTTTCTGGACTAGACATTGACCTATAGTTGCATAGTATTTATTATTTTTGCCATAAGAATATATAATTAAATAGAAACACTAGTAATTATATTTAACAAGGAATTATATTTTTGTTTTAATCCTCACCCAAGGGTAAGCAATGCCTGCACATGAAGCATCTTCACAATTAAGCTACTTTGTATAAAGACTGTTGACTTCACATTAAATTACCTCAGTATCCCATAATGCACAGCAGCACATACTCTTTTGGATATGTATATTATTATTATTACATGAGCATCTCCATGGAATCCACAAATGATGTTGAAGGCTCAATGGATTGTATACAGCACCCGGAAAGGATTAAAACAGATTTTAATACTTCCCATATTTCGTCTCCGTCACTGAGACATCTTCAAGGATTACAAAAAGCTAATGTAACATATACACAAATACCACACAATACTAAGCTTACCATGTGGGTGACTCTAAAGTATTATCTAGGTGGTGTGTCCTCTATGGGTGCTTTGCCATAGAGGACACACCTCCTTTGCCAACCTGGAATCAACCTTGAACACAGACCTGAACATCCTGGAAGAGTACTTCAAGCAGTGTTACTTGAAGCCAAATCCAACAAAAACTGTGTCCACAGTATTTCACCTGAACAATGCTGAGGCGAATCGACACCTCAACCTTTCTAATTGTGGAAAAATGGTACAACACGAGACTCACCCGAAATACCTTAGAGTGAGCCTGAACAGAATCCTAACCTATAAAAGGCACATTACCAACCTATCCAACAAAATTAAAATGAGAAACAATATCATTTTAAGGCTTGCTGGAACAACCTGGGGTTGTGGTGCAGAAGACCTAAGGTCGTCTGCACTACCCCTCACATTCTCTGCAGCAGGATATTGTGTCCCTGTCTGCAAAAGAAGTGCACACACATTAACATTATAGATACCCAGCAAAACTCTACCATGTGCACAATTAGTGGGACAATGAGAAACACTCCTCTCTCCTGGCTGCCTGTCCTATCTAACATTGCTCCATCAAACATACGGAGAAGACAATCCTCGATTAAAGAATTTAATAAAGATGAGCAACCCACTCCTGCCCATGCACCAGACTCTCATAATTCCACCTGGTCTTTGCCTAAAATCTAGAAAGCCTCTCTGGTCCATGGATGAACTCTCTTCAGCTGCCCTGCCATCAACACCTGACATGTGGAGAGAATACTGGTCCAACAATCTCCCAACAAACGGCTTCCTGGTAGAAGATCCCTGTGCTCTGCAGCCTGGTTTTGCTCTTCTCTAGGAAGATTTAGTCATCAATCAACAGGATCAGAACTAACCAGGGCAGATGTGGCTACCTACTACATAAATGGGGGCTGTTAGACCACCCTTATTGTGATTGTTCTCCCATGGCTCAGACGATTACTCATATTGTATACGACTGCCCAAGGCGCCAATTTCATGGTGGTGACCTACATGCTGATCTACCTGTATGTCCAAAGTATGCCAGCTTACAGGAACAGGGTACTTTGCAAACTCCAGGCACTGAGAGAGGAGGAAGCTGATCTTTTGTAGAACGGATAAGGGTAATAAGTTTGCGGTGAGGCTTAAATGCTGTGTGAAGGTTGTACTTTTTTTTAAAAATCTTGGTTATTTTTTCCGATGTGCCATGGATATAGGGTATGGTGATGGCAGTTCTGAACTCTTTCTGAAGAGAAGACCGGGGAATGGGGAGGTACTGATTATTTTTTTAATACTATAATTGCTGTAGCCATACACAACACTTTCCTCTCCAAATGGCTACAGCGATTATAGTACCTCACAGCACTTAAGCCTCAAGACAAGAATCCATAAATACATCATGAGAGGCTCACTAAATATTTCACTGAACAGTAATAATCATTTGCATAATACTTGTCATGTTTATCTTTAAGCTCATTCATTAACAAAACACTAATCACTGACTTGGGCAACCAATTCTATTCATTCACTACTTTCCAAGCAGAAAATTTAGTCCTCAAACCCTTGCTAACAACACTCACTCAATTTTCAGGGATGATCCCTAGTTCTCCCGACACTAGTCATATGATGGGGAGGGTCTCTGTAAAGTTCTGATAAACACCTAGAACAAAAATGCTATTAAAGCAACTGACATAACCACAAGAAAGAGCATACTAGTAACAGCGTTATGAAGGTAACTTATATACTCGTATTGTTCTTTCTTTTGGTTATATCAGTTGCTTTAATATCATTTTTGTTCTAGGTGTTTATCAGAACTTTTCAGCCTCCCCATCATATATTGAAAATTTTCCACCATATCAGTCCTATAAAACCCTTTAAGTAGCTTATACATCTCTATCATATCCCACTTTTTTTGCCTCTGAACCAATTTTTGTAATCCAAATGTTAAATGTATCCTCATAATGAAATATTTAAGATTTGGATTAAGAGCATTCCATACATGATCTTGGTCACTTGCTTCTGAATTCTCTAAACATCTTCATAATGCCTAAGAAACCTAGTTGACCAGATCAGTGCAAAGGTGGGGAGGGGGAGGTCTCTCTGCTTGTCAATGTTTTCTTCAATAACCAGTTACTCCTAGAAGCGATTTTAGCCACTCATGCAATATTGTTCTCTGAACATTAACATAATCCACCAGAACAATGAAATCATCAACCTCATCAATTCCCAAAAGCCCAGTTCCATCAATGTAGTACATAGATGGTAATCTTTTCCTTCCCAAAATTCATAACCTTAACTTTTCCACATGAAATAAACAGCTATTATGCTGTTCGTCTAATGCTATAAAATCAGTTTATTTAAATCGTCCTGCAAGATCTACTTCGTCTTTAACAATTATTTTATTCAGTTTTGCACATTATCAGCAAACAACTGAATATTTCTCCTGAGATCATTTCCTATATCATTAATGCAGTGGCCCAAGTATAGAGTTCTATTTAGCCATGTACCTCCTGAACACTCCTCAATACCATTATCATGTAACTATTCGATTTATCCAACTTGGATGACACTTCATTATAAAAAAAGTGAATAAATTGCTGAAGCATGATTTATCCTTCACAACCCCCCCCCCCCCCCAGTGCGCAATTTCTATCTACCCATTACTGAATTTAGTTCTTAAACAACTTCTCCAATGCCTTGACCACGATTTGTAATATGCTGATCAGTGTGAATACACCATATTTTTCGATAGATAACGTGAATGCGCCAAAAAATCCTACACAGCGCAGATCAAGATTGAAGTGGTAGAAGTAGCAAAGGAAAAAGGGAATTGTGAAGCTGGTAGATTGTTGAGTTGGAGAAAGTAGTGTTCATGAATGGCGAAAGGCTGAAACAGTCCTGAAATGTTTACATATAAGGAAATGTGCTATGAGGTTTAGAAGGTGCTTGTGGCCAACCGCAGAAAAAAAACTGCTTGATTGGGTTGTTAGTGAAAGAGCTAAAGGTATCTTCCAAAATGGAAGAAATACCAAAAACTGAAGAAATACTAAACGAAATTTTTAAAGCAATTGATTCTTTCAATATTGAGTCTGATGAAGAATTTTTTGGATTTGAATAGTGTACTGTTCAATAAATATTAAGTAATACTTCTACCTTAGTTTTGTTATTACATTTGATTTATCTCTCATAACTTTCAAATGTATACTGTGCATGTTCATTTTTTAATGAATCCAGACTTTCTTGTATAGAAAGTTATCTAACGAAAAATAGGGTAATATGAAATTATATAATTTGCTCTCTCTTTCTGGGAACTTCTTTTATGCAATGGAACTGTTTCCTCCTCTTTCTATTACCTTGGGATCATGCTAATTCCACAGCAGATTCTCATAATAAGTAAGCTGATATCTTATCTAATTCCATATTATATTCACATCAAGATTCTGTAATATTTGTAAACACTAATAACTGATAGATCTCCTGGTAGCGAAGAAAATAGCTGTTGATGTCCTTAACTATCGCTTTCATGAGTACTGAGGTGAAAGCAATGAGATGAGAGTTACTTTGACTGACTTTTTTTTTCTTTTTCTTTTCAGATACAGGCTGGATAATGGCTTGCTTTCATTCTGTTGGATAGATGCCAGATGAATACAACAACTTATAAGCAACACAGGATGGGTGTTGATATACTACAGTATAAGTTTTGAGCACATTTGAGTATCAAGACTAAAAAAAAATGGGGTGCTTAAGGGTCAAAGCTGTATAACTGAGAGGAGACCTCCACATAGCCTTTAAAGGAATGAGGAGAACTGACCAGGGCTTCTGACCTAATGTCCAATCCTCACCTTCTCGTGGTGCACCCTGTTGGGTATCTACCTGGATACTGTACCAAAGAGGATGGGCTGGCAATTTGGGATTTAGCCAACCAAATTGTATTCTTATTGGCTTAAACCAATATAGAAAATGATGGTACAACATGACAAAATTTCATGCCAGCTGGGGCGTCGCACGGTTAAACAAGGGCCCCCGTTGTTTTCGCCAAGAAACCAGGACGAACAGCGAAAAGTCAGCTACTGGAACAAATCTGAAAGCACACCACAACTCAACATCACCAGAGTTAAAGATCGGTACTATCAACATAAGAAGCCTGAATGGCAAAGAAATGGAGCTAGCTGAGGAATTAGATAAGTACCAGATCGACATAATAGGGTGGAGAAAGTATTTTTAACTTGGGTATAATTATGTTAAAGATACCAATCAATTTTAAACCTGGTTTTACTCCATTTTTCTCAAGTGAGCAAACAGACAAAATGTCAAGTTTGCACCTGCAATTGATGCAAGACTAGCTGATCCCACAGGTAGTGCAAGACCAACGAGTTGCCTTGGTCTTGCACTACCTGTGGGATCAGCTAGTCTTGCATCAATTGCAGGTGCAAACTTGACATTGTCTGTTTGCTCACTTGAGAAAAATGGAGTAAAACCAGGTTTAAAATTGCTTGGTATCTTTAACATAATAGGGGTGACTGAAACAAAAATGACAAAAACTGGTGAGATCTTTCTGAGCAATAAATACAGAATTTTTAAAAATAAATAATAATTTTTCGATGCATTACTTAACTGATCCATAATCATTAAAGTCTTTCATTTCACATAAATCTTTGGCCCAATTTTTTTTAAACATGAAATATTTCATCTTTCCATGTCCTAATGATCTTGTACAAAACCACTGCTTAAGTTTAGGTATTAAGATGTGCAAAATTTTTATGTGTTAAAACAATTTGTCATCAATTAAAACTGATGACAAATTGATTAAGAATTGTACATAAGTTTTAATTTTGCTGTGTATAGAACAGGTGAATTAGTTAAATTTTTCCCCTTTTTAAATTACTTGCTTCAGAGACTAAGAAACTAGTAATGAATAATATTCTACTCACCAATAGTAGTATAGTTGATATAGTAGTAAGCAGCTATCATACCAAGATTTAAGGGTGATACATCCATTTCATCTTCAATACTGACACACTATGGAAGAGAAAAATTAGCTTACCAAAGTAAAAAAGTAGGCTGAATAAATAATAAATATACTAATTCATAACAATATTCTAGATGGAATTATTTTCAATCTGTTTATTATTTGTACCACTAAATCAAGTGTTATATAACACTTGAGGAATGGTTGCATTTATTCTTTTAAAAATACAAAGCCAAAAATAGTTCATATTTTTGTTACTGTATTATTAACATAAAGTAAAGATCACACTTATTTAATTAAAAATTGTTATGTATTTTTTCATCACTCTGCAACTGGTTTTGTACCACCACAATCTGTATTACCAAATGAAAATTCCTACAACAAATCATAAAATAACAGATTGAAGTTTTTGTAGTATCAGAATATATTTTAATAAGCGTCTGAACAAGAATTCAGAAAGACATTATACTTGGTATAATGTATTCATGTTATGACTGACATGCTATCACTTTTTTAAATGATACTAAAAGTTTAAGACTTCATAATACAGGATGACAAAAGGTTTCATATCACCAAAACAAAAAAGTAACAACAAAAAAAGATTTTTAAAATTTTGAATAAGAAAAATAAGCAATTTGGCAATATTTTTTTCACAAATTACAAGTCCACTGAAGGGTCACTCCATATAAAGTCATCAAATTAAAACTTAAACCAAAGCTCCATAATTTTATTTATATGAAAGTAATCTCTTTTTTTTTTTTTTTAAATTACTGGGATCCAATTATTATGGTGGCCAAATGTGTTTCAATTTTGAAGGGTTTTAAAATTTATCAGCTTACTTCCAGATTATACAATATCTAATATTTTAGTGTCATTTTAATGGAAGTGCATACTATTTTTTTTTTTTTTACTTATATTTGCATTTTCCAAGTAGTGGTGCATAAATACAGATCATAGATACCACAAGATAGTCTCATTTCATTATTTTCCTTGACTTCAATGTCCTCCAACTGGATGGTATTGGAATATCTTTTTGGTAGTTCTGAACTGTCCATTCCTTCAATGAACAACTTTATACAAGATAATAATTACTTAATAAATAAAGGAACAACATAAAACAGGCATAGAACAAGTATAAAAAAACAAGTGCAAAAAGGTGTATAAACACAAATCTAAAACAAATCAGGTATTAACATCCTATATACAATATATACATGATCTGATTATTAATTAACTTAAGGAATTCACAATGCACACTAGAATATAAATTAAATGAAACTTTAATACATATTTCCAATATTACGGCAACGTCACGTTGCCATCTTCAAAGGAACTTAAAATAAAGACACGTGCACGCAGGTACTACATACAGTAAATGATGACAAAGCGAGGAAGCTATTGTTTTTCCTAAAAGTCCTGATGGTGCTCCCTAGCGGGCTATGTAGGTATTCTTAGCCATTGGGCTGAAGGTCTCGTGATGTACGTCTCCCAAATTTGGGGCAGTCTCATGCAACCAACTTTGGTTGCATGAGACTGCCCCAAATTTGGGAGATGTACATCACGAGACCTTCAGCCCAATGATCAAGAATACCTACATAGCCCACTAGGGGACACCATCAGGACCTTTAGGAGAAACAATAGCTTCCTCATTTCATCCTCATTTACTGTATATAGTGCCTGCGTGTGTGTGTCTTTATTTTAAGTTCCTTTGAAGATGGCAACGTGACGTTGCCAAAATATTGGAAATATATATTAAAGTTTAATTTAATTTATATTCTAATGTACGTTGTGAATTCCTTAAGTTATTCACAACATGTATATAACCAGCGTTATACATGATTATCTCGTAGAAAGGCTATAAGCCTTTCTACGAGAATATATATGATCTATACACAGGAGTCCATATTAATGTTTGGTAAACATTTAAAAATTAACAAAAACGATGAATATGATGAAATCTGTCAGAGAAGGGGTCAAATAGATTTTATTTATTATGATTTTTTTTAATGTTGAGTCCATCACAAGAGGTTGGTTAATCAATCTATTTAAGACTGTTCCACAATACTGCAGTAACAGGAATAGAGGAGGAAAAGAAACATGTTCTGTAGGTTTCAAGGTGTACTGTGAAGGAATGTTGGGCAGCAACTGCACGTATTCCAATGGACAATAATGGTGGAATTATTGATGCTATTTCACATGAACATTTGACATGGAAATATTTATAGAATACACATAATGCAGAAACCAAATGCCTGTGCAAAAGTGGGAGGAGTGAGTTGGTAAGAGATGAGTTATTAATCAATCTAATTGCACTCTGTAGTGAGTCAAGCATTTTGAGGGAGCTTTTAGGGGCCCCCACCACATATGTGAGATCAGTATTCAATAGCTGGGCATTTGTGATTTGTATAATATTAACAGCTGTTCAAGGTGAAGTAACGTCTTGAGCGAAAGAGAAATCCTAGTTTTTTAGAAGCTGAGGATGCAATGAACACAGGAAGAAAAGCATATAAAAAGAGGAAGAATGAAAAGGGCTAATACCACTAGGAGGTCACCTCCACCACAAGGGGGTTTTATGTAAGGTGGTAGTTATCTGCTTTAGATGTTCTGAATGTTCTTTTCCCCAATTTTGTACTCTATACTGTAGTTTGTAGGATGAATCTAAAAGTCTGATTTTCTGCATGTTTTATGTATGCATGCATGCAGCATGCCCAAAATCAATGTGAGTGAAGTCTTTTTTTTTTTATACGAGAAAAAAAAATTGCCTCAAAATTTGCAAAAAATTAAATGGAGCTGAATTTCAAAACCAAGAATGCAATGTGGTGGTGGTGGTAGATGAACAAACAAATTTGAGATTTTTATGAAAGATAGTAATGATCCTTTCAAAAATGATGACAACTATAAATTTTATTGCATCTTTAATCATATTTGGTACAGGTGTTTCAAATTAAAGTACCCTTATTCAGAGCAATCTGTAGAGAAAACTAGTAGTAGATGATATACCCTCCAACTTGGTGGTACCCTTATCAGATCATGGAGGAGATTTTGACAATAATACATTAATATGAACTAGATGGGATGTGATTGTGAAATGATTCAGAGTCAATGAGAAACAACTTATTCAATGATGCTTATTTTGCTTCATTTCATAAAAATAATGTGATAAAAAAAAACATCACATAAAGCTGATATGCTGCAGGAAGCTGTAAAGGAGATCTGGATGATCAATGGAGGCGATGTTCAATGCGTTGGCCTTTGTACAAGACCAACAGCTGATATTAACAGAAGAATGCAACTGATCTGTGAAAAAGTTTTGTACATGATGTGTGATTTGTCTTTGCTCTGATACACCACAGAGGTTATCACTTCATAGAAAATGAGCAACTGCCCTCTCTCCTCTGTGAAATTTTGAAGCAATAATTGTTGAACTTCACATTCTATGAGGGGAGGTGCTCCACTGGCTGTAAATCCTATCCACAGTGAATGTCAGAATTGTTGAAATGCACAAGGATTTTTGGTAGCCAAGATGTGGCAGTTTTGAGTGTTTATTGTTCCACAAACATAAAAATGCACTTAGGTTGTTCCAAGACCAATCCTCATCCATCTCCATGCATGTCAGAACTATTAATGCAAATGTTACTGGGATGCTGGTATCTCCTGTTTGTAACTCTTGGTTGCCTTATGGCTCATCTGGTATGCAAAATTCACTTCTTTTCTCACTCACAGTGCCATATTTCTCCTACTAGTCATTTTTTTTAAAAAACTTTTTTTTACATTGTCAAAATCTCTTCCCTGAGATGTGGTTAGGTTTGAGGGTATTTTGTTTACTGGTTTTCTCTAGAGATTGCTCTGAATAAGTATACTTTTATGATAATTAATACAGTTTGCTTTTAATTATTTGAAGTTTTTTGCAGATAAAAACTCCATGTTAATGGAGTTTTTATCCCTATAAAAAGTATTGTTATAATTAAATTTACTTGTCTTTATTTCCAAAAGGGAATAAAAATTATGTTCATAAATCATGTTATAAAATTTCATAGTTCTTGGAACAGTTTTGTAGCTTTAAGTATCAATAACTTTTGTAACTAAGTATCACTAAACTTCAGCAATGTTTCATGATGGTGATGGAGATAATTTACAAGTAGAAGTTTTCAAATTAAAGAACTGCAATTAATTTGGGACAATATTTCAAGAAATTGTCATGTTTTACTTTAATAAACTGAAAACATAATTTTTATTTTTTTCTTGCCTGAAAATTTATGTTATATATTATTTGTCCTACTTGTACAAGGAGAGCGCCAAGCTTAATCAGCAGTTTGAATCAAGTGTGTGTGCATGAGCAGACATTCAAAAAGCAGTGCAACTTGTAGCAACACCTGTGATGATATTTTTGCTTTTGATATCAAGAATAAGAATGTAAGTTCCTTTTTATGTTATTATTAAACAAGTATCTTCATGCAGTCAGCCTGGTTGGCCAAGTGGTTAGCATATCAACTCTCCAGCCAAGAGGCTGTGGGTATGAATCCTGCCAAAGGCATGGATGTTTGTGATTGTCTTACTAATAACTGTTTACCATGTGTATTGCTGTAACCTGTAGCTTGGTGCAGTATGACCTTTGGTCTTTGTACCAGAAAAATCAAGTTTAAAAATAAAAATAAAAAATCTATCTCCATGGAGTCAGAAAACTTCTTGTGGAGCCTCCTACAATACATGTATTGCATGAATAATGGTACCTTCCTCTCCTTAAACCCAATTATTGATAGGACACTCAAAACTGCTTCTGGCAATCCATTCCAGCCATGCACCACTTCTAAAACAAAAACAATCTGTACACCCTTACTAAACACACTCTTACAAAACTTCCAGGTGATCACTAGTTCTCTGTTTGTCATGTATTGAAAAAATTCTTTTGTATTAATCTTATATGACTTCTTTAATGACTTGTTTCTTTCATGTCCCCCTCAGCAACATGTTCTACTCCCCCCCCCTCCACTCACCCCAAACCCCAAACACACATACTTTCAATCTATCCTCACAAAGAGCATTCCACAGACCCCTCACCAGCTTGGTCAGTGGTCTCTGAATCATCTTCACCTCTTGATCCCCAAGAAACTCAGGTGAGCAAATCTGTGCATGACAGTCAAGATGCAGCTGAATCAGAGCCATATAAAGAGGGATAACACCTTCATCTTTAATCGTCAATGTGCTTTTCAACGACCAAATAATCTTTTGTGCTATTTTACCAACTTCTGCAAGATGCTCTTTGTACTTCTTCAACTCTCTGTCCACCATCACTCCCAGATCCCTAGTACCATCAATTTCCTGCAATCCAATACCATCAATAATACATGATAGGTAATCTTTTCATCCTAAAGAGCATAAACTTAAATTATGCAACATTAAATTTACAACCGTAATACTTCACCCACAATGTTTTCTGTAGCTCCAGCTTTATATTGCTATTCATCCATTTATCACCTACTTGGTTTATCCTCCTGATCTTGTGTATGCAAGGTGATACTACCACATTCTAACAATTAACTACTTCCCATTCATTATTAACATTTTTTCCTTGCAGCTTCTCATGCCATAGCAATGTTTCAACCTACTTCCTAAGCTGGTCATAATCACCAGTTTTGTAATTCCACAAAAACTCTTTCCTGACAATTTGTCCAATAAGTAAGTAAACTGCCTCTTGATCGATAGTGATGAAATCCATACTGATGGTTATTTATTAATTGAGAGTCTTCAGGGTAGCAAACATTACTGTATGTAGGCCAATTTCCAGACTGCAGGATAGATACCCGTGGAATAGGAGCGTGTAAAAAGGTGACACAGAATGAGAGTCAACTTTGGAGCAAAAAACCTTTAGGTCAATTAGAGAATGCCAGCAGGGTCAGGAGACTTTTTTGGTATTCAATTTAGCAAAATTTTTCTGATCTCTTTCTGGTAAAAGGGCAAACTGAACATTGAGTATAGAGTGTTTGGAATGGTTGCAGAACATTTATCAAAATCAGCAGTGCAAGAATTGGAGAAGCAGGAAGTTGGCATTTCTGAGCCTGATGATACAACAGAACCATTACTATGTAATAGTAGTGGGAGCAGTGTTGGGCAGAAGTTGTGACTAATGGCGATAGCTAGAGACAAGAATGCATGGATGACATTTAGACAGGATGCCATATTCCTGCCTGCAAATGAAGTATTTGTGAGATCTATGAAGAAGTGCTTAGTCTACAGTAGATTTATTAAGTAATGAGTGACATTTAATGAGATTCTTATGTAATATATTTCATGACAAACTAACCAAATGAAGAACACACACAGTTGTCAGACAAAGAAGGTTATTATGGTGATGAGATTAATTCACAGATAGTAAATTATGATACTGATATTTATGAAATTTATGATATTGAATTTATGAAACTTATTTCAAAATTTATTTACTCAACTGTTGCAGACAATCAAGCCTAATATATTATAGAAAGATGAGATGATATATTTCAGGGATTAGAGGGTTTACTTATGGTAGAGCAATTAAGATTATGAGTTGCCTATTTATCAGATATATTGAGTTTCAGGGAGGAAAACACCTGCTGTATCAAATGACACTGGTTAAGTCACCTTCTGTTAAGAGTTCCAAAGTTTTATGTTTTGCAGACAGGATTTGAAAGAGCCTGATCAGATATTTTTGAAAATTAGCACACATTACCTTTGGAAACTACATGTATTCTATTTATGGAGTGCACATTCCATCTTGTGATTTGTTTTTGAAAGAAAAAAGAGTTATGTTTTTTCCTCATGCATTAACTGATAACCAGTTTAAATGAAACAGAAAACCACTGAGTACTACTTCTACTGTAAAATAATGAAAATTTGTGCTTGTAAACTCAAAGAAGAGAATAAGGGAAAATATTTCTTCTAATTTGTGTATGATATTCTAGATTTCTGTAAAGACAGAAAATTATTTTTTTTACTAAAATTATTAATTATATGAAGAGCCAAAGGCTTCAATTTGGCGACATAACTTGTTTAAGTTAAGGGATATTACATCCCATATTGTTTCTTAGCCGAATAAGAAACTCAAAGTTTCATCCCGAATATAGAAACTATATAAAGTTCGGCAATTCCAAGCGTAAGCAAATACCTGGATACTGCAGCACTGACCCTTTAGGTAGTGCAAGCTGAGGCAACTCATATCAAAGGTGGAGCAAGCTCCGATCACTATTCTTGATATTTACCCATAATGTGAACTTAGCTCGTAGGAGCTGTATTACTGTTCTACATTAAGAGAAGGTCACTACCCAGACCGGTTTCAACCTTTATTGAGGTCTCATCAGTGAGTAGGTAGACCTAGTTAATAATACCAAGTTTGTAGCGAATAGAACTTACATCCCTTCTATGAGAATTGCCAAGAGGTGTCCTAATAAATTACTAATTATATGAAGAGCCAAAGGCTTCAATTCAGTGACATAACTAAGATTTCCACCAAACTGACTACAAAAAAATAAACAAACTAGAAAACAAAATCTAATTACAAAATGATTGAAGTATAAGTTTCTTATACTTCAATCATTTAGTAGTCTTATTTTTCCCAGCTGAAACCCTTGATTTCTCAGGAGGGGTGCTTAAGGGTCAAAGCTGTATAACTGAAAGGAGACCTCCACATAGCCTTTAAAGGAACGAGGAGAACCGACCAGGGCTTCTGACCTAATGTCCAATACTCACCTTCTTGTGGTACACCCTGTTGGGTATCTACTTGAATACTGAACGAACGAGGATGGCTGGCAATTTGGGATTTAGCGGACCAAATTGTATTCTTATCGGCTAAACCAAAATAAAAAATGATGGTACGACATGACAAAATTTCATGCCGGTTGGGGCATCGCCCGGTCAAACAAGGCCCTCATTGTTTTTGCCACGGAACCAGGGCGAACAGCGAAAAGTCAGCTACTGGAACAATCTGAAAAAAACCCCAACTCAACATCACCAGAGTTAAAGATCGGTACTATCAACATAAGAAGCCTGAATGGCAAAGAAATGGAGCTAGCTGAGGAATTAGATAAGTACCAGATCGACATAATAGGTGTGACTGAAACAAAAAAAGACAAAAACTGATGAGATCTTTCTGAGCAATAAATACAAAATGTTATATTCAGGCAATGACAATCAAGGAAAAGAAGGAGTAGCCATAGTATTCAACACAAAATATGAATGGCAGCCAGTCTCAAGTAGAGTAATGTGGGCAAATATGAGAATGGGGAACTGGACAATGAGACTTATTTGTGCCTATGGTCCCACACCTAAAGTAGAAATGGAGGAATTTTTTGAGGCTTTAGAAAAAGCAACTGACACAATGAAAAAGGAAAAGCTGGTCCTTGTTGGGGATCTAAATAGCAGAGTTGGAAATGATTGTGAGACAAACAAAAATATTTTGGGAAAATTTGGAGAAAAGAGCAAAGCTAATAATAATGGCAAACATCTCATGGATTTCTGCTCAGGACATGGACTGGTTATTACTAATACCATGTTCCATCATAAAAATGTGCCCAAATTCACATGGAGAGAACACGCTAGGAATAAGAAAAGTCTCATTGACTATGTTATTGTTGATAGTGATGTTTTCTCCCTGGTGCAGGACACCAGAGTGTACAGAGGATTTGAAATTGGAAGTGATCACTATTTAGTCTTGAGCAGGATAAAATTGAATTTCACATTGAAAAGAATAACATGTAAGAAAGTTTTAAAGCGAATAAAAGTTGAGCAGCTCTCAGACGTGAACTGTAGACTAAAATACACAAAGATTATTGAAGAAAAAATGAAAGAGTTTGAGAACAGGAATCAAACCTTGGAGATTCAGTGGCAAACTCTGAAGAAAACATTGATTGATTCTGCCAGAGAGGCATGTGGTGAGGTTGTCTGTAAGGATAAAAAAATCAGAACTCCCTGGTGGACACAGGAAGTAAAAGAGGCAGTGAAAGAAAAGAAGAAAGCATACCAAACGTTCCTGTAAAATAAGTCAGCTTGCGCTCTTAATATAAAGACAAATGCAAGAATGCTAAACACTGTAAAACTAGCTAAACAAAAGTCATGGGAGGACTTTGGCAAGAATATAGAAAATAAATATCAAGAAGGTGGCAAAATATTCTGGAGGTTGTTGAAGAAGCTTAAGAATGGAGGAAAGAGTAAAAGGAATTAGAGATGATAAAGGTGACATGAAAATGGGAGAAAAAGATATCCTTGAAGTATGGAGTAATTACTTTGAAAAACTGCTAAATGAAACAAGCAGTGATGACAGCACAGTGGTAAAAAACAGTGACCAGGCATGCAGTCAGGAATACATATCCATACTTGAAGTAGAAAAAGCCATCAAAGGCTTGAAATGTGGAAAGGCAGCAGGGGTAGATGATATTCGACCAGAAATGCTGAAGTATGGTGGTATAACAGTTTTACAGTGGCTGCACTGCATAGTTCAGAAAGCCTGGACAGAGGGACGAATTCCCGATGATTGGAGTAGAGCTCTCATAGTAACCATATATAAAAAGGGAAATAAAACTGCATGAGAATTACAGAGGTATTTCCCTACTGAGTGTTCCTGGCAAGATCTATGCAAGTATACTTGAGAAACGGTTGAGAAGAATTGTGGAAGAAAAGCTTGGTGAAGAACAAGCTGGATTCAGGCCAATTAGAGGCTGTCAGGATCAGATCTTCACTTTACGACAAATAGTCGAGAAAGCATGGGAATATAACAAAGATCTGTATTTAAGTTTTGTCGATCTGGAAAAGGCATATGGCAAGGTGACAAGAGAGAAGCTATTCAATACGCTGCAGTTATATGGTGTCAATGGGGCATTGTATCAAGCAATACTTAGTCTTTATTTGAGTTGTAAGTCAGCAGTTAGAATTGAAGGAAGTACAGGAAGATGGTTTAATGTTAAATCTGGTGTGAGACAAGGATGTACATTATCCCCTCTGTTATTCATTATCTATATGGATCACATATGAAGGAAAGTGGTATTAAACATGATATCAAAATTGGAGATGTTAATGTCAGCTCTTTGCTTTATGCGGATGATGTTATACTTCTAAATAAATGTGCTACAAGTCTGCAAGATTCTCTGATTAAATTGAATAGCTGTTGTAATAGATATGGTATGAAAGTCAGCAATAAAAAGACAAAGACAATGAAAATAGGCAGAATCATTGAAAATGTCAACTGTATTGTGAATGGAGAACCTGTGGAACAAGTAAAACATTTCAGCTATTTAGGCACAATTTTTACTGAAGATGGTAAATTAAATATAGAAATAGACAACAGAATCAGCAAAGCTGGTATGGTGGGAAGTCAACTGAATAAATTCATATGGAATAAGAGAGAAATTACTCGGAACACTAAATTAGCTATAAAAGACAGTGTTCAAACCAGTTTTAACTTATGGATCTGAGAGCTGGGTCAGAAGTAAAACGCTTGACCAAAGACTAGAGACCACAGATATGAGAGTCCTGAGAAAGATTATAGGCATGAACAGATGGCATCAATGGCAATATCATATTAAAAATGAGGATATTAGGAAAGAACTTGACATTGTCAGCATCCAGGAATGCATTAGCAGAGCTAACGTCAGGTGGTATGGTCACTTAAACAGAATGGGTGAGGAAGGATTAGCAAAACAAGTGTTCTCTGCCAGGTTGGCAGCAAAATGACCCAGAGGAAGACCAAGAAATAGGTGGATTGATACGGTACAAAGTGCCTTAGACGATAGAAATATAAAATCTGATAATGATTTTGTACTCTTGACAAGTGACAGACTGATTTGGAGGAAAATTGTAGATAGGAAATTAATAATGATGTAATTTTTTTCATGTAGTACTATCATATACTGTACACCCCTTGAGGGTACATGGCAAGAATTTGATGATGATGATGATGATACCTATATTTAAAAAAGGGGATAAAACAAAACCTGCTAACTACAGAGGTATTAGTTTATTTAATAAATGCTACAAAATATATTGCAGTATTTAATGAAAAACTAAAAATATACAGTGAAAAAATATTATTTGAATGTTAAAATGGATTTAGAAAAGGATGCTCTACAATGGATGCAGCTTTCTGTTTAAAACTACTTATAGAAAATAGAACAGAATTTATTTTGGAAACTCATCTTTTGTTTATAGATTACGAAAAAGCATTTGACAAAGTAAAAAGATATATACTGTTCGATATATTACAAAGAATAAATACAGTGATACCCCGAAGTTACGTGGTAGGTGGGACCGACGAAAAGCGCATAAGTCGAATTCGCGTAACTCGGGGTATAAATTTATATACAAACATACAATTGGGACCAAAGATTTACAAAAACACCTATATTTTTTAAGAAATATACAATAATATACAGAAAAATTGTAGTTTTTCGTACATAAAAAAAAGAAAGTGATTTCAATATTGATGGTTTCATAAAATCTAATAGATTCGTCTGATGGCATAATGTCTTTTTCTTGTCACACAAAATTTCTTCATAGCAAGCCAGCGATTTTTTTATTCCTTGCCTTGTGGCTACAATTCGTTCCTCATTAGAATCCAAACCTTTCTTAATTAAATTGAGACCGGTTAATTTTGCAATTGTCATGTGCTTTTCTGCTAAACTGGATCTGAGGTTTCGGTCTCTTCAGTAGTGCTTTGCTTACGCATTTCTATGAGCTCGTCAATTGTAAGCTCCTTGTTATGCGAGTCTAACAGCTTGCTGACATCTTCACTGTTGACTTCTAAATCTAATTGCCTGGCAAGGTTGATAACTACTTCTATTGCCTCAGCAACTTGATCAGTTTCTGGCAACATTTCCGTTTCGCATTTAAAAAAAGGATGGACAAAGTTTTTTCCAGACACCATTCAAGGTTTTTTGGGAAATTTCACCCCAAGAATCTCCGATAATCCTTACAGCATCTAAAACATTAAACTGTTTCCAAAACTATTTAACTGACAGTTGCTCATTTTGCCTCATAGCTTCATTCAGACTTGCAAACGAACGCCGTGTGTAGTACGCTTTGAATGTTTTGATAACTTCTTGGTCCATCGGTTGAAGTGAGCTGGTTCTATTTGGAGGCAAGAAAACAACTTTTACACGTGGATCAAAATCAATTAAAGTTGCAGGAGGGTGACCAGGTGCATTATCAATAATAAGCATAAATTTAAACGGAATTTTTTTAAACTGGCAATAACGTTCAACTTCAGGTATGAAGTGGTGACCAAACCAGTCTTCAAAAATAGAAGCTGTCACCCAAGCTTTAGAATTTGACTTCCAAATCACTGGCAAGCCAGCTTTAGATTTTTCTTTCAGAGCTCTTGGATTTTTGGAGCGATAAATTAAGAGAGGCTTTAACTTGCAATCACCAACTGCATTTCCACCAAGCATTACTGTCAACTGGTCTTTGGAAGCCTGAAAGCCAGGAAACGTTTATTCTTCACGTGCGATGAAAATTCTCTTAGGCATCTTTTTTCAGAACAAGCCGGTCTCGTCTACATTAAATATGGTTTGACTGCTATAGCTACCTTCCTCGATGATAGCCTTAAGTGTCTCAGGAAAAGCAGACGAAGCCTCTTTATCAGTGGTTACCGCCTCTCCACGATGCTGTGCCAGTTACAGCGATTTTTAAATCGGTTGAACCAACTATTACTGGCCACAAAATTTTCTTCTTTGGCCGCTTCTCCAGCGTCTACTTTTAGCTCAAAAATCAGCTTGGCTTGGCTACATATCGTCGTTTGATCAACTGGGCAATTTTTTACTCTCACTTGATTATCACACCATAATTTAAGCATCATTTCCATCTCACCAATAATCCAATGATTGGGCATTTTTCACAGCAGCGAGAATTCTTTCTTTATCTTTCATGATTGTTCATACTGTGGATTCCTGTAGATCGAAATTCTTTGATAACTCACAAATTTTCATTCCGCCTTCAAAATTCTTAATAATGTTGAGTTTTGTTTCCAAAGTCAATGTTTTTCTTTTCTTGCTAGCTGTAGAAGAATCGGACTTGCTTCTTTTGGACGACATTTTTATTTTTTATGTGATTTTGTAGACTATAAAAATCATGTATGAATGGAGACCGCGCGACACTGGCAAATGCAGCCGGCACGGAAAGATAAGAATAGTGGTGAGGCGTGACGGGAATATGTACATATAAGAAACCGCATAACTCCGGATTCGCGTAAGTTGGGGTATTACTGTATACCTAATATTTAACTACATGCAATAATGAATATATATAAAGATAATGAAATAAAAATAAAAATAAATGAAAATTTGTCTGAAAAACAATCTATAAACCAAGGAGTAAGACAGGGATGCCCTCTGCCTCCAACACTTTTCAATATTTACACTAATGAAATATTAATACAGTGGAACACATTAAACAATCAAGGCATACAAATTTCTCGGAATAACAAAATAAATATGCTATTATTTGCAGATGATCAGGTAATAATATCAGATAAAGAAGACAATTTACAAAGAGCAATATATAATATAAACATTATAGTAGAACAGTTTGGAATGAAAATTTCCATAGATAAAACGAAAACAATGGCAATTTGTGGACAAACTCCAGTTAGAAGCATATTGATAATAAAATAATAGAACAGATAAATACTTTTAATTATCTTGGATGTGAAATATCATATGAAGGAGAAAAAGACAAAATTAAAAACTTAAAAATTTTTACAGATTATAGGCCTGATAAATAGAACACATCATCAAATTCCTGCCATGTACCCTCAAGGGGTGTACAGGATATGACAGTACTACATGAAAAAAAAATTATATCATTACTAACTTCCTATCCACAATTTTCCTCCAAATCAGTCTGTTACTTGTCAAGATTCCAACATTATCAGATCTTATATTTCTATCGTCTAAGGCACTTTGTACCGTATCAATCCACCTATATCTTGGTCTTCCACTGGGTTGTTTTGCTGCCAATCTGGCAATGAACACTTGCTTTGCTAATCTTTCCTCGCCCATTCTGTTTAAGTGACCATACCACCTGAGATTAGTTGTGCTAACGCATTCCTGGATACTGACAATGTCAAGTTCTTTCCTAATATCCTCGTTTTTAATATGATATTGCCATTGATGATATCTTTTCACGCCTATAATCTTTCTCAGGACTCTCATATCTGTGGTCTCTCGTCTTTGATCAAGTGTTTTACTTCTGACCCAGCTCTCAGATCCATAAGTTAAAACTGATTTGAACACTGTCTTGTATACGGCTAATTTAGTGTTCAGACTAATTTCTCTCTTATTCCATATGAATTTATTCAATTGACTTCCCACCAGCTTTGCTGATTCTGTTGTCTATTTCTATATTTAATTTACGATCTTCAATAAAAATCGTGCCTAAGTAGCTGAAATATGTTTTACTTGTTCCACAGGTTCTCCTTTCACAACACAGTTGATATTTTCAATGATTCTGCCTATTTTCATTGTCTTTGTCTTTTTATTGCTGACCTTCATACCATATCTATTACAACAGCTATTCAATATAGTCAGAGAATCTTGCAGACTTGTAGCGGATTTATGTAGAAGTATAACATCATCCGCATAAAGCAAAGAGCTGACATTAACATCTCCAATTTTGATATCATGTTTAATACCACTTTCCTTCATATGTGATCCATATAGATAATGAATAACAGAGGGGATAATGTACATCCTTGTCTCACACCAGATTTAACATTAAACCATCTTCCTGTACTTCCTTCAATTCTAACTGCTGACCTACAACTCAAATAAAGACTAAGTATTGCTTGATACAATGCCCCATTGACACCATATAACTGCAGCACATTGAATAGCTTCTCTCTTGGCACCTTGTCATATGCCTTTTCCAAATCTACAAAACTTAAATACAGATCTTTGTTATATTCCCATGATTTCTCGACTATTTGTCGTAAAGTGAAGATCTGATCCTGACAGCCTCTAATTGGCCTGAATCCAGCTTGTTCTTCATCAAGCTTTTCTTCCACAATTCTTCTCAACTGTTTCTCAAGTATACTTGCATAGATCTTGCCAGGAACACTCAGTAGGGAAATACCTCTGTAATTCTCACATTCAGTTTCATTTCCCTTTTTATATATGGGTACTATAAGAGCTCTACTCAAATCATCGGGAATTCGTCCCTCTGTCCAAGCTTTCTGAACTATGCAGTGCAGCCACTGTAAGACTCTTATACCACCATACTTCAGCATTTCTGGTCGAATATCATCTACTCCTGCTGCCTTTCCACATTTCAAGCCTTTGATGGCTTTTTCTACTTCAAGTATGGATATGTATTCCTGACTGCATGCCTGGTCAGTGTTTTTTACCACTGTGCTGTCATCACTGCTTGTTTCATTTAGCAGTTTTTCAAAGTAATTACTCCATACTTCAAGGATATCTTTTTCTCTCGTTTTCATGTCACCTTTATTATCTCTAACTCCTTTTACAGCACTCTTTCCTCCATTCCTAAGCTTTTTCAACAACCTCCAGAATATTTTGCCACCTTCTTGATATTTATTTTCTATATTCTTGCCAAAGTCCTCCCATGACTTTTGTTTGGCTTGTTTTACAAAGTGTTTTGCATTCTTGCATTTGTCACTATATTCTCTAAGAGCACAAGCTGACTTATTTGACAGGAACTTTTGATATGCTTCTTCTTTTCCTTCACTGCCTCTTTAACTTCCTGTGTCCACCAGGGAGTTCGAATTTTTTTATCCTTGAAGACAACCTCACTACATGCCTCTCTGGCAGAATCAATCAATGTTTTCTTCAGAGTTTGCCACTGAATCTCCAAGATTTGATTACTGTTCTCAAACTCTTTCATTTTTTCTTCAATAATCTTTGTGTATTTTAGTCTACAGTCCACATCTGAGAGCTGCTCAACTTTTATTCGCTTTAAAACTTTCTTACATGTTATTCTTTTGAATATGAAATTCAATTTTATCCTGCTCAAGACTAAATAGTGATCACTTCCAATTTCAAATTCTCTGTACACTCAGGTGTCCTGCACTAGGGAGAAAACATCAATATCAACAATAACATAGTCAGTAAGACTTTTCTTATTCATTGCCTCTTCTCTCCATGTGAATTTGTGCACATTTTTATGTTGGAACATGGTGTTAGTAATAACCAGTCCATGTCCTGAGCAGAAATCCAACAGGTATTTGCTATTGTTATTAGCTTTGCTCTTTTCTCCAAATTTTCCCAAAATATTTTTGTATGTCTCACAATCATTTCCTACTCTGCTATTTAGATCCAAACAAGGACCAACTTTTCCTCTTTCATTGTGTCAGTTGCTTTTTCTAAAACCTCAAAAAATTCCTCCACTTCTACTTTAGGTGTGGGACCATAGGCACAAATAAGTCTCATTGTCCAGTTCCCCATTCTCATATTTGCCCACATTACTCTACTTGAGACTAACTGCCATTCAAGAAGATTAGCTTCGTATTTTGTGTTGAATACTATGGCTACTCCTTCTTTTCCTTGATTGTCATTGCCTGAATATAACATTTTGTATTTATTGCTCAGAAAGATCTCACCAGTTTTGGTCTTTTTTTGTTTCAGTCACCCCTATTATGTCGATCTGGTACTTGTATAATTCCTCAGCTAGCTCCATTTCTTTGCCATTCAGGTTTCTTACGTTGATAGTACCGATCTTTAACTCCGGTAATGTTGAGTTGTGTTTGCCCTGGTTCCCTGGCGAAAACAACGGGGGCCTTGTTTAACCGGGCGATGCCCCAACCGGCATGAAATTTTGTCATGTTGTACCATCATTTTTTATTTTGGTTTAACCAATAAGAATACAATTTGGTCGGCTAAATCCGAAATTGCCAGCCCATCCTCGTTCATTCAGTATCCAAGTAGATACCCAACAGGATGCACCACAAGAAGGTGAGGATTGGACATTAGGTCAGAAGCCCTGGTCGGTTCTCTGCATTCCTATAAAGGCTATGTGGAGGTCTCCTCTCAGTTATACAGCTTTGACCTTTAAGCACCCCTAAATAGAACACTCAACCCAAATATAGTATGAAAAAAAACACACTTGAAAATATACAATACTTTAGCAGTGCCCACATTATTATATGGCAGTGAAATTTGGGCAATAAACAAACAAGATAAACAAAGAATAAAAACAAATGAAATGAGATTTATGAGAAGAACTGCAAAATACACATGATCAGATCAAAAAAGGAATGAAGACAGTTTAAAAGAACTAAAAACAAAATCAATAGAAGAAAAACTAAAAAATTATAAACAAAAATGGATTGAACATGTAAAACGAATGGCCAACACCAGACATCCAAAACAAATACTAAAATATAAGCCAATTGGAAAGAGAAGGCAGAGTAGACCTCAAAAAAGGATATTGGATGGATAATGAAACCGGAACAGACCAATATAGTCTATACCCGTAAGCAGTGTTATGATGATGATGATGACAAGAGTTTTGTGCTGAATATAGAAATAGAAACTATAAAATAAAAGTTTCGGCGCATTCAAGTATAAGCAAACCGTTCATGATAGGGATAACTCGCAGTAAAGGTGCCCTTTAATATGGCCTAATAGAGAAACTCTTGTAGTTTTTCTATTAGGCTGTAAAATAATGTTGGATTCAATATCCACTTGATTTGATTAATTGTGCATCGCCGAAGTGAAGCCTTTTGGCTCTCTTAATTCAGAATTTCCTTACTGTTTTGTATCAAAGAAATCTTTGTATAGTTATGGCCTGTCACAAACTATTTACTTGCAATATTTATTAGTGAAAAGGTCTTATCTACAATTTAGCTTTAATTATGTAACTTAAAGTTGAAAGAAGAAAATATTGAACTTTCTGATGAGGCTTTCATGTTAATAAAGAACTGGAGACTTGTCTCCAGCAACATGGAATGATGTTACTTTGTTTTCACTGCATTGTTATTTGCTGCACTAGGCAGCAGTGTGCTTGCACAAAGTTTGAATTTCTGAAGAGGAAGTTGATATAGTGAGAGAAGAATAGAACAGCTGTGGTGTGGATAAAAGTGACAAGAAGAATTATATAATTTTTTCTGAAACAGCTATTAGTTCCTTTTGATATGTTATGCAGCAAACAAACTTATTCTAGTTCAACACATTGTGAAGTGGGAAATGACCAATGTTCTGTGCTCAAGAATAAAGAAGAAGTTTCCAGAAGAAACAAGAAATAGCAAATGCGTTCTAAAGAAATAGAAAAAAGAACCAATATGTAAAGAGGATATGAAAAAAAGAAATATTTTACTCAAAGGTTGCTCACAAATGACT